>NC_140197.1:27719135-28319135 GCF_965226575.1 Pagrus pagrus | reverse complement strand
AGTCTGGAAAGCAACAACATAAATATTCTTTACCTTTTCCTCGACATCTGTTCGTCTTCACTCGGTACGCTGTCCATAACTCCTTGCTGGTTAACTTGTTATTAGCTGTGGAGAACAAATTGAAAAAAGGTCAAGATTTTAAAATGTTTTCAGACTTTAAACACAGATTTCTGTTTGTGTGGATTCATATCACATTCCTTCTTTCTAATGTCAGAGCTTCTACTTCTACGTTTAAAGTTGTGCCTGTTAATTATACACATTATTAATAAAAAACAACAAAAAAAACTTTACCTTAGCTGTTTGTTTCCACTTGGCAGAATGTCTACGACTCCTTGTGGCTTTATTGTAGGCTGATAGCTGTGGTGGCAAAAGGAAAATAAGTTAAGATTCAACGTTTTTGAACCTGTAACATTAACACACTTTTTTGTCTGTTGACATAACCTGCAATAAGATAGTAAGGCAGAATGCTCTTTGTAGTAAAGAAGCAAACTGTATTTAAACATATAACTTCCAGCCTGTGAGTCAAATATGGTAAACCAGAGCTTACCGTGAGTGTGTGATGCACACAGCAGTCTTCCTCCTGCTTCCCCGTCCCGCCAGTTGGCTTTTTAAGACCACTGTGTAATGAAAGTGAAAGCAGTGCAGGGTGCATGGAAATTTTTGGACGTGTTTAGGTAAACAACATAAAAATGAAAGTAAGAACGGACTAAGAAAGGCATTTATTTATTGTTGGCATCAGCATTATTTTTTCATGTGAGAGGTATCAGCTGTAAAGCAGATGTTTGTGAATAATAAATGGATCTTGATGAACAAAATACAGTATTTAGTTGGCTGGTATCTGTGAGTGAGCAAAAAAGGGGACAGGCCTTGGTTGAGGTAAACGCTCTATGTGCTGTTCTCGTTTGGAAATTTTTTATTAAAGGGAGGAGATGAGGAGCTGATCCTGTGGCAGCAATATACTGGTCAGTTCTGGTAAAGGCTGCCTTAGTCGTGGTAGTATTAATCTTAAGGTCATTGTTAGTTCACTGAACATTAAATTAGTATTAGTAAGCCTAGCTTAAAGGCTGTTAATCTAGTCTTAAAGTCATTGTCGGTTCACTGTAAATACGGTGTGTGACTATTGTTTGCAATGTGTCTGCGTCTGTGTCGGTGGACATGCCTGCCTTACCGAAACAGATGGTCAGCCACAGACTGACAAGGTCCTATCGAGATTTCTTTGCTGTCCTTGTTCTTTTGAGTTGAGGGAGATTGCGAGTGTTCAGCAAGCTAGTTGAGTGTTATATTTCTGGTTTATATTTTTATGTGGTTTTGGGCTGTTTTTCAGACATTTTCTTGCCAGTACAGCAACAAATGCTTCTGACTGCTCCTGTGCCCTCTTCACTAACAAGTTGACCAGTTCTCAAAAATTCCTTTAGTATAAAATATGGGCTACTTTAGCACACTCTGTGGGAAGTAAAGGCAACTGCAGTTCAAAATGTAACCCACAGTGAACCAGAGGGGCTCAGCAGATTCTTCAGAAAGATTTTCAAGCTTAGATATTTGGGGATAAAAAATATTTTTTGTCCTTTAATTTTGTCTTGAATTCTATATTCCTTTGTTAAAATGTCGTCCACACACTCTTGTTATTTGTGTTGGTATCAGCTTGTCTGCCCGGTGTTTGTTTATAATTAATTGTAGTGATGTTTTTTATTGATTATATTGTTTCTGATTGCACATTGTAGAGAACTATATATCAGCCTACTTCACTTTCTTTCTACTTCTTCTACACATTGTGCACATTTATTTGTAGGGACTATTTCTTCTGTAGAAATCACAGTTCCAGTGAAAACAGTTAACAGTGACTTCTGTGGATTATCCCGAGGAACCAGGATATTATTTCTGCCACTCAGCTGTGTCGATGTGATAATACATTATTATTTTGTATTGTAAAATAAGCATATATGTGTAATACTTACCTGATTTCATTAAGTTGATTAATGTGACACAGCATCCTTTGTATTTCATCTTCAGACAAATCAACATCGAGGTCTATCAGTGGTTTGTTGCCCATCCACTGGTAAAGATCACTGATACCGCTCTTGGAGACATAATAACATTTATAGATTTGTTTTTTCTTTTTTTGTTCATTATTTTGAAGACATGCCAGTTTACCTTTTCTTCAGCTTGTCAAAGATTGTCCGGGTGGTCTCTATGGATTTGTCCAGTTGGTATGACAGCACAGACTTAGAAATGTAAAAATTCATAATACAATACAGTGAGATGTCTTGTTTAGGATGGTGATTTGCAGGGGAAAAGCTTTTTGGTACTTGCTATCTTTTTTAATTATCTGAATGTCAAAATCTGTGTGATTGATTGCAGTGGATATAGATCACCTGTTGCACAGGGTGTTGGCTCCCATGAGTGAGAGCAGCTTGAGGCATTCCCCTCACAGCCAATCAGAGTGTGAGGATGCCCTCTTGTGAGGCTTAAGAGAGGTGGGGAATGACATACAGGTCATTATCATTCTGACTCTGTCCTTGATGCACTGCTGACCTTATCGCAGGCATGTCCAAACTATTCCACAGGGCAGCAACCAAGCAGCAGCATACCAGACCTGACTCATGTAATCAGCTGATCTCAGTCTTCAGACAGCTGATTGGTCAAAGTGTGTGCTCTTGGGTGGTTGGAACGAAGACCTGCAGCCACACTGCCCTTTATGGAATAGTTTGGACATGCCTGCCTTACCGAAACAGATGGTCAGCCACAGACTGACAAGGTCCTATTGAGAGTTCTTTGCTGTCCTTGTTCTTTTGAGTTGAGGGAAATTGCGAGTGTTCAGCAAGCTAGTTGAGTGTTATATTTCTGGTTTATATTTTTATGTGGTTTTGGGTTGTTTTTCAGACATTTTCTTGCCAGTACAGCAACAAATGCTTCTGACTTCTCCTGTGCCCTCTTCACTAACAAGTTGACCAGTTCTCAAAAATTCCTTTAGTATAAAATATGGGCTACTTTAGCACACTCTGTGGGAAGTAAAGGCAACTGCAGTTCAAAATGTAACCCACAGTGAACCAGAGGGGCTCAGCAGATTCTCCAGAAAGATTTTCAAGCTTAGATATTTGGGGACAAAAAATATTTTTTTTCCTTTAATTTTGTCTTGAATTCTATATTCCTTTATTAAAATGTCGTCCACACACTCTTGTTATTTGTGTTGGTATCAGCTTGTCTGCCTGATGTTTATTCATGATTAATTGTATTTGATGTTTTTTATTGATTATATTGTTTCTGATTGCACATTGTAGAGAACTATATATCAGCCTACTTCACTTTCTTTCTCATCTACACATTGTGCACATTTATTTGTAGGGACTATTTCTTTTGTAGAAATCACAGTTCCAGTGAAAACAGATAACAGTGACTTCTGTGGATTATCCCGAGGAACCAGGATATTATTTCTGCCACTCAGCTGTGTCGATGTGATAATACATTATTATTTTGTATTGTAAAATAAGCATGCGTATATATTAATCTGATATCACCATGGTGGTGTTGTTTCCGGAACATCAAAAATTAATGTTGCTTCAGAATCATCAACACAACTGATCAGGAAAACCCCCCCAGAAAAATCTGCACATGGGAAAAATGAGCCTTTCTACCATGTGGTTGATAAACATTGTGAAAGGGTCTATTTTGACCCAAACCATGATCTTTTCCTAAACCTAACCAGACAGAGACAGGTAACTGAAAAAAACTTAAAATAATGTATCCGTTAAGTCTAGAAATAGGTAAACAAGTTCCACAAAGGACACAAAGTCTGGCTATGTCGAACATGCTTTATTTGACACCCCTCTGATTCAATTCAAAGACTTATTTACGAAAGCAACATATAAGGCTTACGAGGCCATAAGGCAGGAAACGGTCCAAACTAGAGAGGCTGGTCAAAATTGGCAAATACATCCAGGAAAGAGCAGATAAGAATCCAAATTCGTAATGATCCGGCAGAAGGTCAGACGGGCAAGTAAAAACAGGCTTGAAAGCAATGGCATGGAACAACATATGGTATATAAGTAAGTTGTAGAACTGGTTAGACAGGGCTGGCAAGGGCGAGTGGAACAGGGTAAAGTCACGTGATTCGTGGGAAAGGGGTAATTATAAGGTGGGAGGGAGTGGCTGGGTGTGGGAATGAGTCTGCTTGATTTCAGTGCACCATTGCGCTGTTTTCTGTCAGCCAGTTGTAGCTTACCTAGTTGAGAAGTAATTGCCAGTGTCATGAACCGGAAAACTTGATACTTCCAATCCCAAATGGAAGTAGCAGAAAGTAGCCACACGATCACCATGATCTAGTTTAAATATGACCCGGATGAAAGGAGCGATTTCTTCCGCTTGTCATATGCAAACTACGGCTCTATGTAGCGCCACTGACAATGAGTTGATAATGATGATGACTCATGTCTGGAGCTTTTTCAGTTCTCCGAACAGCAACAATGCTGTATGTGATGTGTGAGGGAGGACTCTGTGATGCTGTGGTAACATTACAAACCCTTTAAAGCATCTGAGGAATGGCTGCAAACTCTGTCTTGTCCTTTCACTGACAAAGATCATAATGGGAAACGTTTGTAAGTAAGTAAGCAACGAAGTAATGAAACAATGCAAATTTGAGTATGATAAGCCAGCTTTCTACAGAGGATGCCCGAATTATGTCAAAGCAGAACATGCATAAAGAATGAATAAGGAAAACAATATATCCTATGCAGAAGGAGCCAAATTGACAGACGGTACAAGCACGAGCAGATTCTGTTAGTAGAGGTTCAACAAGGGGAACTGTGGGCACCCTGAGGTTTAGCTTCTCCTCCAATCCAACAACTGAAGCCACTCTACCTGAAGACACAGATATAAAAGTAAGTACAGGACTGAGTTTCGAGGATTTAATCCATTATGGAGTGGAGATGAATGCAATCGCAATGGTCCAAGAATGTACAGGCCTGAAAATTTTGCATGGAATGGTGACTCCAGGGTTCAACTGGTGGTGCTCTGCTCAGTGGTCATAGCGACTTTTCATTTTAGACTGAGTGACTTCTAGATTTTCACTTGCTTTTCTTTTCACTTGGCTTTACGGAGGGTCGTTCCTGTAAAACTGAAAATTCAATACAAGCATGTATCATGCAAAATGCCCGTTAACTTAATGTCAAACGTACTACTCCTACATGTACATAAACTTTAAACTTCTCTTTACAGGTAACATGGCAGGTAGGTATCGGCATATGAATTGCACACTTATTATCATTGTTTTATTATGAAAAACTCAATACACACAAATATACAGACTTCCTCTCCAAGGATTAAACGACAGGAGAACACTGTTTTGGATGTCCACTAAAGACTGCTCTTTGTTCAACTAGAAACAAAATGCAAGATGGAGACTGAAACTTAAGAATAAAATGAGCACTACCTAAAAATGTCAGCTAGAGAGCAGCAACTGAACAGGGATCAGAGCATCAGCTGTGTCAGAACTGGAGTCTGTGTCTGCACTGACTGACTTCAGTTGACTTCATTCACCAACAGTTTTGCAAGCTCAGGCGCTCTTCCTCTCTCCTACTACATCACATATATGGGTCAGTTATTTTCAGTGACACCATGTCTCCCCCTGACCCCCAAATATGAAAACATCATGATTTGAAACAGAGTTCAGTTTGTTTCCTTGCGCACCTCTCAATCAATGTGATTCACAAATTTAACTGTGTATGATGTTTCACACTACAGTTTTATATGTATTTGCCTTTAACAAGTTTGGAGTTTAACAGGGAACTTCTGTTGCAGGATGTACATTTTGGATCTGCACACATAAACACAAAGCTAGCTTTTAGTGTTTCAGCTACACTTCAACAAACATCTGCATGTACCAGTTAAACTGTGGACCTATTGAATAACTTTATAAAATGCAGTCGGAATAGTAACTACAGTAAGTTTAAATGATCATCACTATGTGCATCAGAGGATGTTTCTCAAAGTTTTATGAAGTTCAGGGAATTTCACAAATGAGGAGTTGTTGCAATTTTACTCCAATTCATTTTTTAATACTTAATAACTTGACTTTATGGTGTGAATATGATGGTTGTGAAGATTTATGTGAGAAATTAGATAAAAAGTTAGAAGTTTGGTTTTTCAGTATATATGTGAAGTTACACAGTAAGTTTGCTTTTTGTTGATCTGCAGTTGAGATGTCAGAGACTCAAAAAGCAGAAGTATCAGTGAGGAGGTTTTTGTCACAGTGTAAATCACTGTGATACGTAGTCCTCAGCCGAGGGGTCCCATGTGTTACAGTAATAGACTGCTGAGTCTCCCTCCTCCACATTGTTGATCATCAAACGATAATCTGTTTGTGACTGATGAGTAGATGTGAACTTTGGAGAGGAGAAACCACAGCCATAATATACAGAGCTATAGCTGTGATGAAACCTCAGTACAAACTGAGGAACTCCACCTGGAACCTGTTTGTACCAGTAACAATATTTGTTAGTAGCAGTCCCCAGGATACAGTCCATGGTGGCTGTCTCTCCTCTCCTCAGCGTCACAACAGGAGGCTTCTGTGTCAGCACCGTCACACCACTCACACCTGGAAACAACAAGATGACATGGAGTCAAGAGAAACACACAGACTGATGAATCCAACATGAGGTCAAAGCTGCAGTCAGTCAGCCTCCTTACATGTTAGAGCAGTGATGAGAGTGCAGAGGGTCCCCAGCATGTTGTCAGTGTGTGCTGAGAATGGCCTTGTAACTTGGAAAGTGAGCTTACTGCTGACAGATTAGAGGCTTTGGAGGATGAGGAGAGGAGGTGCTGGAGGAGCAATTTAATACAACACTGAAACTGAGAGTGACTGACAGGAGGAGGAGCTCTGCTTCAGTCTGCATGCTTTGTCACAGTTCAATTATTTCAACCCCCAAAAAATGTTATAAATGAATGTTGAGATCTGAAAAGTTCCTGGGATTCATGACATTAAAGTTTGTAAACTAGTCAAATCTTTCTTGAGATACAAAAATCATCTTTATCTGATTCACATGTTTTTCACAAGTTACAAGGAGACACTTATTACAGGATGTAAGCTGCAGTAAAAAAGACCAACATACATAAAAACTACAAATGATGAAAATAATCTTTGTTGTCCATTGATGTGGAAATTTGCCTTCAGCTTTACAGGTTCCAGTCAGACTGATGTTTATAAAGGAATCAAGTGAAGTAGTGGTTGGTGTGAAGGACATTTTGTAAATGTTGGTGTTGCTGCAGCGGCTGTAAAGCGTCTGTAAAGCTCGAGGGGCTGAATTCTTTAAAAAGGAGATGAGCAGGTTTGTGTACAATTAGTTTTTTCTTTTTGTTTCACCTGCGTCTTATATGTCCATCCCAGCTGTTTCTGCACTTCACAAATTAATTTACTGGCCATATTTGATTCTGGACAGTCTATTTTTATGACTTAGCGCCCAGGTGCCCGCACCATGTGCATATATTAAAACACTTTGGGCAGAAAGACTTCAGTGAACAGTCTCTAAAATGATCTTATTTAAATTGTATGAATCCAATTTCCTGATTTCTTTTTTTAAAAATGTATCATTTGTAAAAAGGTCTTAGTTTCATTAATAAAATGGACCTTGTCTTCACACCAGTAATAATCTCACTAACATGCTGGAAATATGCCGACTGACTAACTTACACATTTTATTAAAACATCAGTGTGTTTTACAGTTTTACAGAGAACTGATACTGAACCTCTTAATGTACATGGAGCTAAATAAAGACAGGAGGCCTGCAGGTGCATCCTGTAGATCAGAGAGAGGAGTTGAAAAATGAGTCTGAAATGTGTGCGTGCCTTTTCTAATAGTGTTCCAGTGCTGCTCTCTAGTGTGCACTGAACAGAATAACAACACACTGTGGTGTAACGTATGTGCTCCCTTCTTTACTGCCATCACATTGTGTTATGCAACGTAATAAATGTATAGAACATATTACAGGACATATTAAAGGCCACTTTTATTATTAAGGTTAATTTTAGTGCAAATGATTCTTCAGTCATAAACTAAAAATGCAAAATCTATACAACAAAAATGGCGGTCGTGATCTCTTGGACGGTGACGTCACGGAGTGTTCCGTTGAAAGGACTACAAAAATGGCCGGACAGGAATGTGGGAACTCGGCGTTTGTTCGACTACAAAAATGGCCGAAACGTGACTTGGAGAAGTCAGGCGTGAATATGAATTCAAAAATGATAATGATTTTGCTGAATCATGTGTCTAGAATTGGGTTAATCCAAACGTCTGGGTGCTCCCTTTGAGTACAGTTGTGCAGACGAAAGCTGATGCTTCCCGCAACATGTAACATCTGGGACTGCGATGAAAATGATCCTGTAGCTGTATTTATCTCCCCCGGTGGCAGCGGAACCGACGCATTCAGGTGCGCTCACAGACAATGGGAGGTGGGAGTTTCAAACCTGGGGGGCCTGTGACAAGCAGGCGCCACCTACTGGACATTAGGATCGGTGCACTTTCCTTTGTTTACCAGGCTTCGTTAGGGCAAGGAGGCCGCATTTAAGCATCGAGCTACACGCGGGCTGATCTGATGTCAGAACCATGTGGGCGGTCCCAACAGTAATGATGATCAAGAACATTGTTTGTTATTAAGTCAGAGGTATTTGTTTATATTAAGTAGATCTAAATAATGTGTGTGTTGGTGTGATCAGTTTATTAAATGAACACTCTTCCTATTTCTTTCTGTTTCTTATCTGGCATTTCCTCCATCAATAGATGAATCATTTGGTCTATAAAGCATCAGAAAAACAGTCAAAATAACAATTACATAAGAAACAAGATGATCATTGTGTAAATGTCTCTTTTGGATGCAGCCAACGGTCCAACAGCCAAAAACATTCAAAGTAGTATAATGTCAATTAGCAAATCCCTACATTTGAGAGGCTGAAAGCATCAAATGTCGGGACGAGTATTAGTATTTAATCATTATTATTAAAGGTCCTATTTGTAGGTAAGGTAGAATTTTTGCATTCCCAACTCTTCAAATACTGACACTTTGGGATGGCGGCCAACCCGACCTACAATCCCAAAAAGTCATTGTTGGTGAATGATTGTTTCACATTTGAAGTTGCAGGTCAGTGTATCCCAGTTCCAGTCATCCCCGTCTGCTCAAGTACAGCTGTTATTGTTTTCAACATGTCTGTCTGTCCATCTTTCTGTGATCCAAGCCAGAGTGATGAGTACTCCTGCTATAATGTAGTAATCACTACTGAGTAGTCATGGGTCAGAATGTGAACATGTTTACGGGCCTGCCATTGCAAGATGGTCTCTAGCTTATATTTAAAGTGCGTGTAAAGCAGCAAAAAAATTGTGTTATGAGTTTGTCACACCACAGTAACATGTATCATTGACCACTGAGCCAAATTTGAAAGATTAAAAAAATTGCTAAGTATATAAAATTACGTCTCAAAATCATGGAAAAACAAGCACTTCTCTCTGCTGTGAAACGCTGGGGGCGTGTCAGTTAGAGGCGCTGGAACCACGCCCACGCGCGGGAGGGGAGCACTCTGTGTACTGCACAAGGACGCAGCCTAGCAACAATGGAAGCTAGTGCTAGCAGTATCATCTGAAGGACCCAGCACTACCTGTTTGAGCCATCAGAGCCAGAAACTGACTCTGAGTCAGACACTGATAGTGCTCAGCCTCGTTCCTCACAGTCTCCATCAGAATGGTAATTTATTTCTCAGTAATTTAAACACCAGTCTACATATAATTCCTTGTCATAGCTATATTGGTGCACATAAAATATTACCTGTGGATTATCATTGTGCTGTCAGATGGACTCGCTCAGGGAATCAGGCCAAATCATGTCATGATTAAATGCAATAACATTTGCTAACATTACATGGGCATGACAGGATGCACAATGTAAAATCACTTTCAGGATTTGCACCTTCAGCAAAATGCATTTAATTAAACGAATACAATATTTATAACATAAGCACACACTTACACTGGCAGGCACGTAATGCCGGTGGCGGAGATGAGAGCACCTACTGTCGGCGGGACAGAGAGGATCGGTGGCGGGCACCAATGCCACCGGCATTACGTGCCCGCCGACAGCGGCTGCTACCATCACGGCCACCGGCATTATGTGCCCGCCACTGGCGATGAGAGCACCTGCTGTCGGTGGCGGGCACGTAATGCCGGTGGCCGTGATGGTAGCAGCTGCTGTCGGCAGGACGGGAGGCTGCAAGCCGGGGACGGAGAAGATCGTGGCGGGCACGTAGTGCCGGTGGCCGTGATGGTAGCAGCCGCTGTCGGCGGGACTGAGGGAATTGGTGGCGGGCACATAATGCCGGTGGCCGTGCTGTAACTATCGGGGGTAAAGTGGACACTGCAGAGATGGGTGTTGGTGGTGATTTTGAACTCTCCACAATAGCTCCTCTTGACAACATCGATCCACCATTTCCTTACGTTGTCTCGGTAGGAGACTTAAATAGGCTAACTGAGCCGTTACCCTGGCCTGCACACTGTGGCATCCAGGAAAGATGCATGAGCTACGTGGAGGAGACATGACTGGTTAGCTAGCTGCAAACTATCATAAGCGATGCTATCCGAGACTCGAGAGCTAGCGGAAAACCACCGGAGCTAATGCACTGAACGTATTTATACTGCTTCCGCAACAGGGCGGGGTTAATGCTAATCATAGCCACGTTACGTAACGCGGCTATGATTTCTGACCCGCCCATTAAATCCTGAACACAGAAATATTGAAATACAGTTTGGCAGCCTAGCTCCATAACTAAATTATAAATGGCTGAATGGCTTTTTACATGTTTTAAGGAAATACATTTATAACCTATTTAATGTGTTTAGAAGAAAATGGCTGAATTTGCTTTACACAGACTTTAATTTCAGAGAGTACTGTTATGTTACAAGACTTAACAATAAACTTATATACTGTATATTTCTTCAAACTTACAAAGAGGAAGTTGACTTTTTTTTACCTGAGTTTTGAAATACCTTGTTCTTCTTTTGCTGATAAAACTGATAAATCACTTCCTTTCTTAGGAAACATCATGCATTGTCATTACAAACATGTGAGGTTCAAACAAAAAAAGAGTACATTTTCTGTCCTGGCATCTCAGCTAATGTTGGGACCCACAGGTGAAGTCGTTCATTGGGGATTTCAAAATGGACTCTGAACTGAACTCAGTTTTCCAGAATTCCCCAGTCTTCACAACTAGGTGCAAATTCAGTTTTGAGCTACTATTGGTCAGGTTGTCAGACCCCCCTTTCACCAGAAAGTCAAAACTCCAGCTCCTTCCCCACCCTGTTCCCTTCAGGGCTGCCTGCCCTCAAGTTCTCTTCTGCTGGATTCTTCTGTGCCTAACAGCTGCTGAGAGTTGCCAGCTGCATTTCCAGCAGGTCCAAAGAACTTCTCCTCACAGCAGTGGCATGAGGTCCTGCTCTTATTCCAGCTTAGTTAGCACCAGCAGCTGCAACGCAAAGCTTACCAGCTAACTACACAATCCAAGGAACACGAAGCAAGTTAGCACAGAGCTGCTATCCCTGCAAAGGAACGACCAGTTTCCTCTATCCACCGTCTTTCATCAGACCTTGCACAGCAAGAACAGCATTGTTCAACATTGGAATTACAACCTTCACCTGCTTGGCTCATCAGCCAAGGAACCACCAGCACCTTTTCTTCAAAGACTGGTAACGTTGAACTGGGCCTAGATAGCACACAGCATAGCATAGCATGGCTAAGCACAGGACTGTTTAACTCTGGATGATGTAATGCACATGGGTTCAATCTATGTGTTTGTTCACTGTTTGGGTGTTATTGTGATCTCAGGTCAGGTTATTGGTAGTTTGCTTTGCAACACGGCTAATTTGACGTTAGTTGAATTATGCTTCTCTCCTATCAAAAGAAACAAGTCGTTATCCACCATCTTGGACCCGAGTCCAACCGTTCCATCAGCCATTTTGTGTTAGTTTTGAAATACCTTGTTCTTCTTTTGCTGATTAAACTGATAAATCACTTCCTTTCTTAGGAAACATCATACATTGTCATTACAAATACGTGAGACTCAAACACAAAATGTACATTTTCTGTCCAGATGGTATTTATTAATGTAAAAAATATAAGTATACATGAAAATTATATGTTAATTAGCTAATTCCCAATTTGAGAAGCTGTAACCATCAAATGATGGAGGAGCTTTAGCAGTATGAATATATGTTTTATCATAATATTTAAAGGTCCTATTTGTAAGAAAAGTTTATTTCGAGTCTCATTCCCAACTCGTCAAATACTTACACTTTGGGATGGCGGCCAACCCGACCTATGATCCCAAAGCGTCAGTATTTGACAAGTTGGGAATGTAGTATCTGTTTTTCTCACACCACAGTAACATGTATCATTGACCACTGAGCCAAATTTGAAAGATTAAAAAAATTGCTAAGTATATAAAATTAGGTCTCAAAATCATGGAAAAACAAGCACTTCTCTCTGCTGTGAAACGCTGGGGGCGTGTCAGTTAGAGGCGCTGGAACCACGCCCACGCGAGGGAGGGGAGCCCTCTGTGTACTGCACAAGGACGTAGCCTAGCAACAATGGAAGCTAGTGCTAGCAGCATCATCTGAAGGACCCAGCACTACCTGTTTGAGCCATCAGAGCCAGAAACTGACTCTGAGTCAGACACTGATAGTGCTCAGCCTCGTTTTTTCCGGTTCCCTCGTCTCAAAGTCAATGAGTTTATTGAAAGGGTTTTCGGTTAAACGCCTGAAATAAAGGCTGTGGTTACCATAAGCCTAAGATATTTACACGTTTTGCTGTACATCATAAAATACACCATTAAATGTCTCACAATTTAATTATAAAGCACTTACGTGTCTTAAAAACAGCGGTTGCTAACAAGCGGCTAAATGAGACTACAGAGGTTGTGACGGACATTAAACATCATCATGACGAACACGGACACTCATCTACTCACTAGTCTGTCTTTACAGGTGGACTTTAGCTGTAAACTACATAACTCTAACTGAACAACTTGTAGATTGATAAATTTAGAGGAAACATGTCAAGTAGGTGTGTAGTAGGATGCTTATTGGTGTTGACGTTTACAGTAAGTCATGCGTCCACAATGTCTATAGCTGAACATTAGCTTTTTGCTCATTGCAATTTAATTTACTCTTCGAATATCACAAAGTGGTGTTCATCTGTGAAGAAATCTTGCTGAACAGAACGTGGTAGTATCATAAAGTTGTGTTGGCCACAGAGCTTATTTTCTGCAATTATACAAAATCCAATTTCAAAATACCACATAGGCTTTTTGCTGAGGGAACGAGGGCGATGCTGTCATCCCTACACCACTCTATTCCGGTGAAGCTCTTGTATCATTATGTGCTTTGTCTTAAAGGGGCAATATTTAAGATCAATAGATAGGTGGCAGTATATCACTAGAGTAACCACTAACATCTGATAGCTAATTATTTCAGTTAGCAATGCAGCTAGCAGTGCTACTAGCTGACTCAAGTCTGCCGGACTGGAAGCTCGGAGCACCAGGGGTGTGTTGTATTTTATAACACTAGCAAGAGATTCGGACTACCGGAAGGAGGAGGTTTTCAGGCGAGAGGTGGTAGGGGACCCATGCTGGGAGCTAGCTTGTTAGCATGCTAATTTGACACTTCTTTGACATGATGTTAACATTCAACAACATCACTTTCTGTTGATAATTGTAGTTGTTTTTTCAAAGTTTTCAGCTAAAATGACAACATTGCACTTTTAACCTCGGGCCTATGTATTTGTGCTGAATGTGCCCTAGATGAGTATGTCATGTTGTAGCACCTAGCGTTCTGCTGCTGTCAGATTGTGTTGAATAGTTGTCAGCATACACCAGTGACTGTAGTGATAGTGTTTGTCATTGAGTGTGTGATCTGTGTTGTGTTCTGCATTCTAGTCAGTCTGTATGATTTCATCTGAAGCTTTTCATGTGACCATTTGGGTGGAGTTTGTGTTGTTGGGTTTGAAAATGGGGCCCGTCTGTTGCAAATGCCAGGGCCATTTTTTGATCCCAGTCCATACCGGATCATCCCCGTCTGTTCAAGTGCAACTGTTATTGTTTTCACCATGTCTGTCTGTCCGTCTGTCTGTCTGTCTGTGTTTCTGTGGGCAGACATTGCCATTACAATAGCATCACAACCATGTGACATGCAGTCATTTAACTTCTGAGGTGCATACATGAGAATTAAATGAAGGCCAGTTCAAAGATGGATGTGATCCAAGCCAGAGTGATGAGCACTCCTGTGATAATGTAGTAATCACTACTGAGTAGCCATGGGTCGGAACGTGAACATGTTTACGGGCCTGCCATTGCAAGATGGTATCTAGCTTATATTTAATTTCAGAATGTACTGTTACGTTACAAGACTTAACAATAAACTTATATACTGTATATTTCTTCTAACTTAACAAAGAGGAAGTTGACTTTTTTTTACCTGAGTTTTGAAATACCTTGTTCTTCTTTTGCTGATAAAACTGATAAATCACTTCCTTTCTTAGGAAACATCATGCATTGTCATTACAAACATGTGAGGCTCAAACAAAAAAAAAGTACATTTTCTGTCCTAGCATCTCAGCTCATGTTGGGACCCACAGATGAAGTCGTTCATTGTGGATTTCAAAATGGACTCTGAACTGAACTCAGTTTTCCAGAATTCCCCAGTCTTCACAACTTGGTGCAAATTCAGTTTTGAGCTACTATTGGTCAGGTTGTCAGACCCCCCTTTCATCAGAAAATCAAAACTCCAGCTCCTTCCTCAGTTCTCTCTCTTCCCCACCTCGTTCCCTTCAGGGCTGCCTGCCCTCAAGTTCTCTTCTGCTGGATTCTTCTGGGCCTAACAGCTGCTGAGAGTTGCCAGCTGCATTTCCAGAAGGTCCAAAGAACTTCTCCTCACAGCAGCGGCACAAGGTCCTACTAGTATTCCAGCTTAGTTAGCACCAGCAGCTGCAACGCAAAGCTTACCAGCTAACTACACAATCCAAGGAACACGAAGCAAGTTAGCACCAAGCTGCTATCCCTGCAAAGGAAAGGAACAACCAGTTTCCTCCATCCACTGTCTTTCATCAGACCTTGCACAGCAAGAACAGCATTGTTCAACATTGGAATTACAACCTTCACCTGCTTGGCTCATCAGCCAAGGAACCACCAGCACCTTTTCTTCAAAGACTGGAAACGTTGAACTGGGCCTAGATAGCACACAGCATAGCATAGCACGGCTAAGCGCAGTACTGTTTAAGTCTGGATGATGTAATGCACATGGGTTCAATCTATGTGTTTGTTCTTGGGTGTTATTGTGATCTCAGGTCAGGTTATTGGTAGTTTGCTTTGCTACACGGCTAATTTGAAGTTAGTTGAATTATACTTCATACAGACTCAGGGTCTTTGCATGCAACCAACCATCTTCTCTAACCTGCCACCATGTCACACACACACACACACACACACACACACACACACTCCTTCAGCCTGGATCGTGTTGAAGTGTATGGGCTGTCGTCCTCCAAACGTGTCGCCGTGTAGTATGTTGATAAAAGAATTCTGCGGACGCAAAGCTGGGTGAAATGATAGAGCAATCTTTATTGAAACAGATCTCAAGCCAGCGTCCGAACCAGAGTGTGGCCACTCCCTGGTATTCTCAAATCTCGTCAAAGTGATGCCCAAACTGCTTTGCCCTCTGCTCTATCACAACTCCTCTCGGACCCTCAGTCTTAGGAGATCAACCAAAATTCACCCCCGTTCATTGGTGTGCGGGTCCTTTTTAGAGTCTGTTCGCTCATACCCACCTATTTCCTCTAATTATTCACTTTTGGGGAACTGAGGGCCCCTCTATCCTGTTGGGAAGGAATGGGTCTGCATAACACCGCTATAGAATATTTCTCAAGGGAATGTGTTGCGTGACTATGTTGATGTTATCTAAAGTCGACCTGCTAGTCTCTCTATACTTAGATAAAAATGTACGTTGAATATAGCCTGAACCTCGGAACTGGTCAGTCCTTGGTGTGGGCCTCTTCCTTTAGCTACTCTCTGACGCACACTACAGGGCTAAGTTGTTATCCAGGACAAGAGACCTTTACGTCATCACCTTCCCACATATACTTAAAGGGAAGCATCTGGTCTTGTCCTATCCTGTCCTGTCACTCAGAGCTCGGGAGGTATAAGAAACACACAGACACTACAGTGTCACACCTACGTGTGATATCAGTGAGCACATGATGCAAGAACCACCATTGTTTCTTTGTTCTCTCCTATCAGAGAAAAACAAGTTGTTTCAAGTCGTGATCCACCATCTTCCAACCGTTTCATCAGCCATTTTGTGTGAGTTTTGAAATACCTTGTTCTTCTTTTGCTGGTAAAACTGATAAATCACTTCCTTTCTTAGGAAACATCATGCATTGTCATTACAAACGTAAGGCTCAAACAAAAAAAAAATTACATTTTCTGTCCTGGCATCTCAGCTAATAAACCTAAACTATATAAAGAGAGCGTCATTAATGTTCTAAATGCAAATATGTTCAAATGTTATAATAAGATACTAATGTTTATTCATCTCATTTTCATCTTTTTGTCCCTTCAGGACCTCATGCTCCACCTCAAGTATTACTGAATATTTTCTGTTGATTTCAAAAAACAAATAAAAAAGAATCAAAAAGAATTTGTTAAATGCCTCAAACAAAGCAAGCATCAGTATTAACCAGATCCCAAATTGATGTCTTCAAGTACTTTATTTTGTCCTGGCCATTTAAATTCACGATGATATAATAGAGGGTAAAGAAGCAAGTCGACACATTTCAGAAGTTAGAATCAATACATTTTTGCCAGTTTTTGCTCCAAAAATTATTGCAAAATTATTCAATTATTAAAATATTTGTCATTTACGATTCTGTTGATCGACCTCTGTTGATAATTTAACTAACTGACTCCTCTCTATTTTCCACCTTCTCTAACTTGGTATGCAAACAGTGTGGAAAAAAATCTGTAGATGAAGTGGCTGACGATATATTGAGGAGATACTTTCAAGACTGAGTCTGTTCTTGATTTTGAAGATATAGTTTGAGCTATATCTTTGTGCTTTGCAAAGCAAGAAATAATTGGATGAGTAAACATGAAGCCTTTGAGATGTAGTGATTTTAGTCACAGCTCCAATTGATGTTGAAAAATGGAAAATTGCTTGATAGTGAAAACTATCCTGCTGAATAAAGCTGCATTGCAAAAGGCCATCTCTGTTTTGTGGTGTAATTTAAGTGAACATGTGCTTGTAAAAAACCCTCCCCCCCAGACCCTTTCCTTCTCCACTATCCTCCCTCACAGGATCACCAGCAGCCCAGCCTTCGACTTCGCCATCCCATGGCAAGAAGATCCTCCAGAACAGGGACCCAGGCCATTCCAGCACAGGAACCACAGGGGGGACAATGAAGCCACGCCAACCAAGACGTGCGCCAATCGAGACGTACCCCCATTCTGAGTCTCAACCTCCCTGGTTCCTAGACGGTCCAGCCAATCCGCAGCCCTACTCAAACCTCCTTTCCTTCATCCACCAACCCTGACCCCCCTTTTCCTATCCTCCCAAAATCTTCTACCAATTTAAATGAACTACCTTAACGTTAAAATGTGGCTTGGTCTTGTTAGTGAAATTGTAAAAAAAATAAAAATAAATCGCACTATATGATATGTTTTCATCTTTCATCATCATCACAGTCAATGGAAAAAAAGGGAATTGCAAAACACATTGAGAAATACAGAATGACTGGATAAGATTACTCCATCTCCATCCTTATAAAGAGACGGGTAACTCACGACTGCTCACCACATCACCTCTAGATCTCACAGTGCTCACTTTGCTGTCTGTGACACCAGTTTTTTTTTGGTTCTGACAAACGAGCTGTGGAAAGGTGAGAAGTCAATTTAATCCTGATGTTACTTTAATAAATGCAAAGTCTTTGAGATGAGTTGTGATGAGCTTTGACACTGGTGAATGAAGGCAGTGAATGATTCTGGATGTGGCCACTGTGATTTGTTCCTCAGGATGAAGTGTGTTATGATCTTTCTGGTGTTGACGCTGGTCGTCCTCATGGCTGAACCCGGGGAGAGTCAGGACCTGTCCTCATGCTGTAAGTCACAAGCTTTCATACATACTGAGTTGATGTGAACAGATCGACCTCTAATTTACACAAACAGCAGGATCCTTTAGTCTGTGATCAACAAATCACACTTGACTGTACTAACTTACTACATACAACTTCACTTAGTTCTGTTTTTAGCTAGAATCTTTGAATTAGTCCTGGCACCTCAGATAGTAAACATAAAACTAAGTAAAGAGAGCATCATTAATGTGATAATAATATACTAATGTTTATTTATCTCATTTTCCGCTTTTTGTCCCTTTAGATGCCAATTGCGTTCAGTAAGTAATGCTGGATATTTTCTGTTGATTTCAAAAGGAAAAGAAATAAAAAGACTTTGTGAAATGCCTCAAACCTATCAAACACAGCAAGCATCAGTATTAACCAGATCCCAAGTTGATGTCTTCAAGTACCTTATTTTGTCCAACCCATTTAAATTCACGATGATATAATAGAGGGTAAAGAAGCAAGTCGACACATTTCAGAAGCTGGAATCAGTGAATTTTTGTCAGTTTTTGCTCCAAAAATTATTGCTAAATTATTAAATTATTTGTCATTTAAGATTCTGTTGATCGACCTCTGTTGATAATTTGACTAACTGATTCCTCTCTCTTTCCCCCTTCTCTAACTTGGTATAGAAGCACCAGTGGCTTTCAGCGAGAGCTTTGCAGTAAGTCACAAGTGTTCATACATACTGAGTTGATGTTAACAGATTGACCTCTGATTTACACAAACAGCAGGCTCCTTTAGTCTGTGATCAACAAATCACACTTGACTGTACTAACTTACTACATTCAACTTCATTATGTTCTGTCTTTAGCTAAAATCTGTTATTTAGTCCTGGCACCTCAGATAATAAACATTAAAACTAAGTAAAGAGAGCATCATTAATGTTCTAAATAAAAATATTTTCAAATGTGATAATAATATACTAATGTTTATTTATCTTATTTTCCGCTTTTTGTCCCTTTAGTGAGCGACTGCAGGAGGTATGTATTACTGAATATTTCTGTTGATTTCAAACAGACAAATAAAAGAAATAAAAAGACTTTGTGAAATGCCTCAAACCTATCAAACATAGCAAGCATCAGTATTAACCAGATCCCAAGTTGATGTCTTCAAGTACCTTATCTTGTCCAACCCATTTAAATTCACGATGATATAATAGAGGGTAAAGAAGCAAGTCGACACATTTCAGAAGCTGGAATCAGTGAATTTTTGTCAGTTATTGGTCCAAAAATTATTGCAAAATTATTCAATTTTTAAAATATTTGTCATTTACAATTCTATTGATCGAACTCTGGTGATAATTTAACTAACTGATTCCTCTCTTTTGTTCCCCCTTCTCTAACTTGCCATAGAGAGGCCAAAGAAGCTCAGCGGCAGCAATGCAGTAAGTCACAAGCTTTCATACATACTGAGTTGATGTTAACAGATTGACCTCTGATTTACACAAACAGCAGGCTCCTTTAGTCTGTGATCAATAAATCACACTTGACTGTACTAACTTACTACATACAACTTCACTTAGTTCTGTGTTTAGCTAGAATCTGTTATTTAGTCCTGGCACCTCAGATAATAAACATAAAACTAAGTAAAGAGAGCATCAATAATGTTCTAAATGCAAAGATTTTCAAATATGATAATAATATTCTAATGTTTATTTATTTTATTTTCTGCTTTTTGTCCCTTTAGTCAAAGGCTGCGACAGACCGTAAGTATTACTGAATATTTCTGTTGATTTCAAACAGACAAATTAAAAAGAAATAAAAAGACTTTGTGAAATGCCTCAAACCTATCAAACATAGCAAGCATCAGTATTAACCAGATCCCAAGTTGATGTCTTCAAGTACCTTATTTTGTCCAACCCATTTAAATTCACGATGATATAATAGAGGGTAAAGAAGGAAGTCGACACATTTCAGAAGCTGGAATCAGAGAATTTTTGTCAGTTTTTGCTCCAAAAATTATTGCAAAATTATTCAATTATTAAAATATTTGTCATTTAAGATTCTGTCGATCGACCTCTGTTGATATTTTAACTAACTCATTCCTCTCTTTTTTTCCCCCTTCTGTTGTTATGCAAACAGTTCAGCAGGTGAAGTGGCCGAAGATAAATGGAGTCGATACTATCAAGACTGAGTCTGTTCTTGATTTTGAAGATATAGTTTGAACTATATCTTTGTGCTTTGCAAAGCAAGAAATAATTGGATGAGTAAACATGAAGCCTGAGATGAAGTGATTTTAGTCACAGCTCCAATTGATGTTGAAAAATGGAAAATTGCTTGATAGTGAAAACTATCCTGCTGAATAAAGCTGCATTACAAAAGACCATCTCTGTTTTGTGGTGTTATTTAAGTGAACATGTGCTTGTTATATTATTGGTGATGTTGGGAATTGATGGTTGGGCAGGTGTGGTTACTAGAAATTAAAAATTAATTATTAAAATTAAGTACAAAAAAATCATATTTTTTTATTTTCAAATCGTTAAAACGGTGCACCACCCTGGAATCAGGGACCAATAACCAGACCAAAATAGTCTCAAAAGAAGGGTTCACTTTAATTGTAAATATTTGTAAAATATTTCGATTTTTACTGTTGTTTACAAAGAGGTCTTCATATTAACTCAGGACGTCTGCTGCTGTCCTTTGCATATTAAATTCAGTCGTGTGAAATTAATTTTCTTCATATTTTATTGTAAAACTGAACCCCACTGCTGCATCTGTAAATATGTTATTTTTCATTTTTTTCATATTACCTAGTTAAAAACAAATATGTAGAAAAATATTGAAGTGGTAACCCTCCACACAAACTGGGCTTCAACATTTAACGGCGAAGATAAAACTTTGTTATCAAACCAAAAAATCAAATAATGTCCAAAATGTATATCTAATTTTGGGCTACACATGAACAGCTTTATCTTCCTTTTGATATTTAAAAAGTAATCATTTAGAGAAATGTACAGGATGTTTTGCCACATAGTGAAGCTTCTTATGTTTGAGGTCAGTTAAACCTCAGAGAGGTCAAACTCCCTGTTAGACCTCTTATGAACAAACTGTTATAAACTCCAATAACACAAACTTATGTCGACTTATTTGGTATTTTGGAGGCGTAGTGCTGCATAAAAAGTGCTGACGACACCAATCACACATTCAGAGCTGATTAAAATCCTTTGTGTTTCACCAGGTTTTACAGACGAGGTCTCTGAGACCACAAACAGAAGAAATTGATCATCTTCTGGAGAGAATTTCTGAAATGATTCATTAGTTTAAAATCATGTTTATCAGCAATGTTGATACAGTTGGTTTTATTTTTTATGAGTTGTTAAAGAGGCCAGGGTGTCCAACAATGAATTAATCTTAATCTGAATTAATTTAGATTATGTAACATTTTAGCTTCTGCAGATTCACTCAGACAAGTAAAAAAAATATGGTTATTGGAGTCGTCTTTGTTTAATGATCTGAACTTATTCAAAATGGTTCTTGTACAGTCTCAAAGACAGAGTAGTAGAGAGCTTTAGGTGATGTGTCAGAGACTCAAAAAGCAGAAGTGTCAGTGAGGAGGTTTTTGTCACAGTGTAAATCACTGTGATACGACCTCCTTAACAGAGTCGTCCCATGTTTGACAGTAATAGACTGCTGAGTCTCCCTCATCCACATTGTTGATCATCAAACGATAATCTGATTGTGACTGATGAGTAGATGTGAACTTTGGAGAGGAGAAACCAGAGCCATGTTTTGGAGAGCTCCAGTTGTGATAAAAATGTAAAACAAACTGAGGAACTCCTCCTGGAACCTGTTTGTACCAGCGAGCAGCACTGCCAGTAACAGTCCCCAGGTTACAGTCCATGGTGGCTGTCTCTCCTCTCCTCAGCGTCACAACAGGAGGCTTCTGTGTCACCACCGTCTCGCACCACTCACACCTGGAAACAACAAGATGACATGGAGTCAAGAGAAACACACAGACTGATGAATCCAACATGAGGTCAAAGCTGCAGTCAGTCAGCCTCCTTACATGTTAGAGCAGTGATGAGAGTGCAGAGGGTCCCCAGCATGTTGTCAGTGTGTGCTGAGAATGGCCTTGTAACTTGGAAAGTGAGCTTACTGCTGACAGATTAGAGGCTTTGGAGGATGAGGAGAGGAGGTGCTGGAGGAGCAATTTAATACAACACTGAAACTGAGAGTGACTGACAGGAGGAGGAGCTCTGCTTCAGTCTGCATGCTTTGTCACATGCGTTGCTCTCTTATCTTCTGTGAAGGGAAAAGTCTCTTCTGTCTCCATTATTGTCAATGTAGGCAACGTCTCCCCCCTGAGCCCAAAATATTACAACATCATGATCTGAAAAAGACTTCCTGCACTTTTATTGTCATACATTTGTTTCTTTGCTCACTTGCTGATGAATGTGATTGAATTCAGTTCCCTCTGACTTTACAGAGAGCTGACACTTGACCTCTTCATTTACATGGAGCTATAAATAAGGAGAGGAGGCCTGCAGGTGCATCCTGGGAAGGAAGAGAGGTGACGCTTCACTGACGGAGGATGAAAACTCAGTTTCATTTGCTCATTTTATCTGATTTTTCTAACATCTGCAAGCAACTAAAACTAGGCAGAGTAATATTAATGTCTGTTGTGCTTTTATTTAAGATTACCACTTAAAGACAATGTAGCTTTCTGAATTTAGATATACATATACGAGTAAGACTTAAGCAGAAATCTGTGAGATGGACGTCAGAAGAAAAATAAAATCTTGCCAAAGTTACAATACACAAGGAATATTACTGTTTTAAATGATGTTTTCAGGAAAACAAATGATTACAAACTTGCTCTTGTTCAGTTTTTTTTATTGAATGAGTTTTGAAAAATGCAGCAGTTGCAAAGCTGATACAACACCTCCACCTAACTGTCACAACATGTATTACAAGCATGCAGACACATCTTTTCTAACATGTGAACCTTGTAATGAGCAAACAGCACAAACAGTAAAGAAGCAGATTTGAAATGGTCGTTGTGCTCCTCTGCTATTCTTCAGTGGGACAGTCTGACTTGTTGATGTGTTTCTCTGCAGTCTGGGAGCCCAAAGACACTTTACATGTGTAAACCTTCTCCATGTTCCAGTCTGACGTCTGGATGGCCAGATAGCTGCTGATTTGGAAAGTGTGGTCCGGTTGCTGAACAGCGGTGCTGGTAGAGATCCCACTGCTCACTGGACTCCCAGCAGCAAACCAGCTCACATCTGCAAAAGGCACAGTCTGACTGGACAGACAGACCAGAGAGGCTTCGTTGGACTGGAGCTCAGCTCTGGACGGAGGGAAGACTGTCAGGACAGGAGGAGGGAGGCTGGAGCCTGAAAATACATCAAGGACATTCATCACATCACTAGAAATTAAGTCAGAGAAAAGAGAAAACTAACAAACACATTCAGACTGAGTGTCAAATTAATCATCAACAACATGAGTTTATTTTTAACATTTTGAAAGACTACCAGTTTCTCCCCGACCTCAGATATATAAGGATTACTAATGAAAAATTATAATTTAACCATAGAAATTCTGTTCAACCACAGTAATTAAATATCATCTCTGATTATCAGTCATTGTGTTAAATTACAGCAGATATCACTTCAGATTCAAAGATGACTGTCTCACTAAATACTCTATATTTTCAAATAGGCACAATAAACAATGTTTACTCTGCCCTACTGACTGAAGATGAATAGAAAATATTCTCATTTTATTTTCACCTTCACAAGATAAACAATCAACCGTTGTAGTAATCTGAATTTCTCAATGAATAAATGAATGATAAAATAAGACGTCATATAAAAATATATTCACTAAAAGTTAAATATAATAATTGAGAATAATCTTCTGTCTTTAAATCTCACAACAATTAAAACAACTTATGGACAAAATCTTGTAATCAGCTGTTCAGCTGTCCATTGTCTTTTAAAGCACAGCTTGGTGCTGTTTCAAAGCTGATGTTAAAACTACAAACAATTAATCTGCACTAAAAATGTTTCACACTTTTAACAAGAATGAACAAGAACATGAAATACTTAAATATACAAGAGAAACAATCAAATCTCTCCTGTTTTATGATGAGTTAAAAGTACTTACTTGTCACAATCAGCTTGGTGCCTTGTCCGAATACCACAGTGATTCAGTTTGTACACATGGCTGTACAAAAACCTCCTGACTCTCACTAATGAGGGGAGTGGAAGTGAAACATCCTGTTGAGACCAACTTTCACTGTCCACGTCTCATTCACTTCATCAGTCTGCTTATATTCACAAACACTGCTGGACTTTATTCAAACACTCTTGTCTCTTTAGAGGACTTTATTTCATGTCCTTCAATGTTTTGTTCCAGTTTTTCTGTTTTGAAGTGTTTTCTCACTAAAGTTTTTTGGACAAACAGCATGAAGACTAAACATAACTGTTTCTTATCTCAGTCTCATCACACAGCATGCTCCATATTAATAATGACTTATTATTATTAACACATCATTATTCTGTGAATGTAGGTGATATATCAGGAGGTCAGTGTAGCTTTTAGTGTTTTGGCTACACTTCAACAAACATCTGCATGTACCAGTTAAATCGTGGTCCTATTAAATAATTTAAAGTAATGCAGTTGGAATAGTAACTACAGTAAGTTTAAGTAATCATCACTATGTGCATCAGAGGATGTCTCTCAAAGTTTTATCAAATTCAGGGATTTTCACAAATGAGGAGCTGTTGCAATTTTCCTTCATTTTTTTTAATGCTTCATAACTTGACTTTATGGTTTGAATATGATAGTTGTGAGGATTTATGTGAGAAATTAGATAAAAAAGTTAGAAGTCTGAAAATATATTTTCAGTATATATGTGAAGTTACAAAGTAAGTTTGCTTTTTGTTGACCTGCAGTTGAGATGTCAAAGACTCAAAAAGCAGAAGTATCAGTGAGGAGGTTTTTGTCACAGTGTAAATCACTGTGATACGTAGTCCTCAGCCGAGGGGTCCCATGTGTTACAGTAATAGACTGCTGAGTCTCCCTCCTCCACATTGTTGATGATCAAACGATAATCTGTTTGTGACTGATGAGTAGATGTGAACTTTGGAGAGGAGAAACCAGAGCCATAGTATGAATAGCCCCAGCCATGATAAAAATATAAAACCCACTGAGGGGCTCCTCCTGGAACCTGTTTGTACCAGTAACAATATCTGTTAGTAACAGTCCCGAGGTTACAGTCCATGGTGGCTGTCTCTCCTCTCCTCAGCGCCACAACAGGAGGCTTCTGTGTCACCACCGTCACACCACTCACACCTGGAAACAACAAGATGACATGGAGTCAAGAGAAACACACAGACTGATGAATCCAACGTGAGGTCAAAGCTGCAGTAAGTCAGCCTCCTTACATGTAAGAGCAGTGATGAGAGTGCAGAGGGTCCCCAGCATGTTGTCAGTGTGTGGTGTAAACGTCCCTTACTGTCCAGCTGAGAGGTGAGCAGGGTTGGAGTGTGAGGAGAAGAGAGACTGAAGCTTATAAAGACACTGACGAGAGGAGAAGAGGAGGAGGAGGAGTTTCAACACTCAGCACTGTTTATACTCATAAACTACATCATGTATGTGAGTTTTCATATCATAAGTTTTGATTGCTTTTCTCTGGTCTCACCTGCTGCCTCCTTTCTGTCAGGAAGTATATGATCCACTGACAGGTGGACAATGATAAACAGGATGTAGAGTGAACATAACAAGCATGTTAAATATTAATATTCACCTGTTTTTCATACATTAGAAACACATCATTAATCAAGTATTATTACACTTAAGGGTGAGCTTGACAGTCATTAATGACACTTCAGTGATGTGGTGAAGTGTCATTAAAGACTATACAGCTCACCCTCCAGTGTGATATTGTGATTACACAACAGTTACCAAAAAATAAAAGATGTCATCAAAATGTATTCCTATTGCTCGTGTTATTTCCGTTCCGCTGGGACTACATGGGGACTGACGAATACCTGGAAACAGTCAATCATGACAGCAGACTCTTATGTAATGAAACCTAGTCTACTGCTCCGTTTTTTACAACCTGGACCTTATTTCTGGCAAAATATATGATCATTTACTCACCCAGATAACTTTGGTGTCATTCGGCGTCGTTCGGACGAAATTCGATCCATTGTAGCGGCGATATATCCATATAATGGGAGAGACGGGGCAGCGACACACAGCCTCTATATAACGCATTATCTGCCACGAAACTAGTTAATTTCATCAATATTTTGTTATGAAATGCTAGCGCTATTCCCCTCTGAGTCCGGGCTCGTCCGTTATCAACATCCGGGGTCAAACTAGCAGCAGCAGCTACAGGTAAACAAGCCGCGCTGTCGCGGGTGCGCGCGCAGCTCAGAGACGACATCTTCCAGGTCAGAGGTAGTAGATCAGCCTACAGACCCCGGATGTTGACAATAGACGAGCCCGGACTCAGAGGCTTATAGCGCTAGCATTTCATAACAAAATATTGATGAAATGAACTAGTTTCGTGGCAGATAATGCGTTATATAGAGGCTGTGTGTCGCTGCCCCGTCTCTCCCATTATATGGATATATCGCCGCTACACTGGATCTAATTTCGTCCGAACGACGCCGAATGACACCAAAGTTATCTGGGTGAGTAAATGACCATATATTTTGCCAGAAATAAGGTCCAGGTTGTAAAAAACGGTAGTTATCCTTTAAAAGTGAGAATTAGTCAGCCAAATGAAGGAAACAGAATCAGTGACTGCTGTGTTGTGACTTGGATGGTTTTACGTGAGCAAAGAAGCTGTCAGGTTAGGACAGTTTAACATGTGAGCGAAGAAGCTGTCAGGTTAGGACAGTTTAACATGTGAGCAAAGAAGCTGTCAGGTTAGGACAGTTTAAAAGATGGTCAAAGAAGACAGGAGCTCATCGTCCATATAGGCCCACTGAGGTTTGTGATTTATTACAAGGTTCACACCACCTGATGTTTGTTTTTCTTTTGCTTTGATTTTGTGACAGATGGCATCCTGTGTATAAAAACATATATTATTGTATTTTCATGCACGTGTTGTTTATTCCTCCCCCTTGAATTGTGAACGACAGTGATATTTTTAGTGATGAGCTTGTTGAGCTGTCGTTCTGATTTAATCAGATTCTTAATATAATGTTTAGTTGAAAAATCTGATTGCTTGGCCAGAACTACTTGTTGTATCATCTGTAAACCTACCACTCATTACCCTCACCTGTGTTTCTCCGCCTCTGTCCACCTGCACCTCCTCTCCTCATTAGGTTAGGTTGTGTTTAAGTCCAGTCTTCAGTCTTTGTTGAGTTGTCTGTTGTGTTTCTCTGATCCTGCTGCTGATCCTAAATAAACTTCATCTATTAATATTCCTGCCTGCCCTCTCTTGCATGTGGATCCAGTGTAACAATCATCACTACCTGTATGTCTCAGAAATATCTATCACATGTTGTTTTTTCACTCAGAACAGCTTCTGTAAAATTTCTGTGACTAAAAAATGTTAAGTGTTAAAACACAGTAACATTCAAAGTCTGTTTTATAGAATAATCTCAGATATTGTGCATGAAGGTGATGCATATTTACTAGTGCATTGCTTTTTTGTTTCCAATAAAGCATGAGTGCAAAGTACAATCGAATACAATTAAAGATTCATGGAGGAATTAAATAAAGTGTTGTTACACAGAGTAATGGTTGATGGCTCTATGATCAGTTGACAAGTGTCAGAGTCTCAAAAAGCAGAAGTATCAGTGAGGAGGTTTTTGTCACAGTGTAAATCACTGTGATACCCACTCCTTAGCAGAGTTGTCCCATGTGTTACAATAATAGACTGCTGAGTCTCCCTCCTCCACATTATTGATGATCACACGATAATCTGTTTGTGACTGATGAGTAAATGTGAACTTTGAAGAGGAGAAACCAGAGCCATAATATATAGTACTCCAGCTATGACGAAACCTCAGTACAAACTGAGGAACTCCTCCTGGAACCTGTTTGTACCAGAAAGCAGCATCGCCAGTAACAGTCCCCAGGTTACAGTCCATGGTGGCTGTCTCTCCTCTCCTCAGCATCACAACAGGAGGCTTCTGTGTCAGCACCGTCACACCACTCACACCTGGAAACAACAAGATGACATGGAGTCAAGAGAAACACACAGACTGATGAATCCAACATGAGGTCAAAGCTGCAGTCAGTCAGCCTCCTTACATGTTAGAGCAGTGATGAGAGTGCAGAGGGTCCCCAGCATGTTGTCAGTGTGTGCTGAGAATGGCCTTGTAACTTGGAAAGTGAGCTTACTGCTGACAGATTAGAGGCTTTGGAGGATGAGGAGAGGAGGTGCTGGAGGAGCAATTTAATACAACACTGAAACTGAGAGTGACTGACAGGAGGAGGAGCTCTGCTTCAGTCTGCATGCTTTGTCACAGTTCAATTATTTCAACCCCCGAAATTTTTTTATAAATGAATGTTAAGAACTGAAAAGTTCCTGGGATTCATGACATCAAAGTTTGTAAACTAGTCAAATCTTTCTTGAGATACAAAAATCATCTCTATCTGATTCACATGTTTTTCACAAGTTACAAGGAGACACAACACACATAAAAACTACAAATGATGAAAATAATCTTTGGTGTCTACTGATGTGGAAATTTGCCTTCAGCTTTACAGGTTCCAGTCAGACTGATGTTTATAAATGAATCAATTGAAGTAGTGGTTGGTGTGAAGGACATTTTGTAAATGTTGGCGTTGCTGCAGTGGCTGTAAAGCGTCTGTAAAGCTCGTGGGGCTGAATTCTTTAAAAAGAGGATGAACAGGTTCGTGTACAATTTGTTGGGCCTTTTGTTTCACCTGCATTTTATATGTCCATCCCAGCTGTTTCTGCACTTTACAAATTCATTTACTGGCCATATTTGATTCTGGACAGTCTATTTTTATGACTTAGCGCCCAGGTGCCTGTACCATGTGCATATATTAAAACACTTTGGACAGAAAGACTTCAGTGAACAGTCTCTAAAATGATCTTATTTAAATCGTATGAATCCAATTTCCTGATTTCTTTTTTAAAAATGTATCATTTGTAAAAAGGTCTTAGTTTCATTAATAAAATGGACCTTGTCTTCACACCAGTAATAATCTCACTAACATGCTGGAAATATGCCGGCTGACTAACTTACACATTTTATCAAAACATCAGTGTGTTTCCTGTCAAGGGACAGTTTTACAGAGAACTGATACTGAACCTCTTAATATACATGGAGCTAAATAAAGACAGGAGGCCTGCAGGTGCATCCTGTAGATCAGAGAGAGGGGTTGAAAAATGAGTCTGAAATCTGTGCGTGCCTTTTCTGATAGTGTTCCAGTGCTGCTCTCTAGTGTGCACTGAACAGAATAACAACACACTATAATGTTGTGCTCCCTTCTTTACTGTCATCACATTGTGTTATGCAACGTAATAAATGTATTGAAAGAAATGCATGCAAAGAACATATTACAGGACATATTAAAGGCCACTTTTATTATTAAGGTTAATTTTAGTGCAAATGATTCTTCAGTCATTAACTAAAAATGCAAAATCTATACAACAAAAATGGCGGTCATGATCTCTTGGACGGTGACGTCACGGAGTGTTCCGTTGAAAGGACTACAAAAATGGCCGGGCAGGAATTTGGGAACTCGGCGTTTGTTCGACTACAAAAATGGCCGAAACGTGACTTGGAGAAGTCAGGCGTGAATACGAATTCAAAAATGATAATGATTTTGCTGAATCATGTGTCTAGAATTGGGTCCCAACAGTGATGATGATCAAGAACATTGTTTTTTATTAAGTCAGAGGTATTTGTTTATATTAAGTAGATCTAAATAATGTTTGTGTTGGTGTGATCAGTTTATTAAATGAACACTCTTCCTATTTCTTTCTGTTTCTGAATGTACTTGTGTCTCTGGTAAAGCAGCACTTTGGAAATGATTCAATTCTGGCATTTCCTCCATCAATAGATGAATCATTTGGGCTATAAAGCATCAGAAAAACAGTCAAAATAACAATTACATAAGAAACAAGATGATCATTGTGTAAATGTCTCTTGGATACAGCCAACGGTCCAACAGCCAAAGACATTCAAGGTACTATAATGTCAAATGAGAAAACAAATTAGCAAATCCTTACATTTGAGAGGCTGGAAGCATCAAATGTTGGGACGAGTATTAGCAGTAAGATTTCATTTTTTTTAATTTCATTTCCTTTAGTCTGTGATCAACAACTCACACTTGACTGTACTAACTTACTACATACAACTTCACTTAGTTCTGTGTTTAGCTAGAATCTGTTATTTAGTCCTGGCACCTCAGATAATAAACATAAAACTAAGTAAAGAGAGCATCATTAATGTTCTGAATGCAAAGATTTTCAAATATGATAATAATATACTAATGTTTATTTATCTTATTTTCTACTTTTTGTCCCTTTAGTGAACCGCTGCAGATTGTAAGTATTACTGAATATTTCTGTTGATTTCAAACAGACAAATAATAAAGAAATAAAATACTTAGTGAAATCCTCAAACCTATCAAACATAGCAAGCATCAGTATTAACCAGATCCCAAGTTGATGTCTTCAAGTACCTTATTTTGTCCAACCCATTTAATTCTTGATGACATAATAGAGGGTAAAGCAGCAAGTCGACACATTTCAGAAGCTGGAATCAGTGAATTTTTGTCAGTTTTTGCTCCAAAAATTATTGCAAAATTATTCAATTATTAAAATATTTGTCATTTACGATTCTGTTGATCGACATCTGTTGATAATTTAACTAACTGACTCCTCTCTATTTGTTTCCCCTTCTCTATCTTTCTATGCAAACAGTGTGGAAAGATCTGTAGATGAAGAGGCTGACGATAAATTGAGGCGATACTATCAAGACTGAGTCTGTTCTTGATTTTGAAGATATAGTTTGAGCTATATCTTTGTGCTTTGCAAAGCAAGAAATAATTGGATGAGTAAACATGAAGCCTTTGAGATGTAGTGATTTTAGTCACAGCTCCAATTGATGTTGAAAAATGTAAAATTGCTTGATAGTGAAAACTATCCTGCTGAATAAAGCTGCATTACAAAAGACCGTCTCTGTTTTGTGGTGTTATTTAAGTGTACATGTGCTTGTAAAAAACCCTCCCCTCCAGACCCTCTCTTTCTCAACTATTCTCCCTCACAGGATCACCAACAAGCCACGCCGACCAAGACGTGAGTCCATTGAGACGTACCCCCATTCTGAGTCTCAACCTCCCTGGTTCCTAGACGGTCCAGCCAATCCGCAGCCCTACTCAAACCTCCATTCCTTCATCGAACAACCTTGACCCCCCTTTTCCTATCCTCCCAAAATCTTCTACCAATTTAAATAAACTACCTGAACGTTAAAATGTGCCGTGGTCTTGTTAGTGAAATTGTAAAAAAAAAATAAAATAAATTGCACTATGTGATATATGTTTTCATCTTTCATCATCATCACAGTCAATGAAAAAAAGGGAATTGCAAAACACATTGAGAAATACAGAATGACTGGATAAGATTACTCCATCTCCATCCTTATAAAGAGTCGGGTAACTCACGACTGCAACACATCACCTCTAGATCTCACAGTGCTCACTTTGCTGTCTGTGACACCAGTTTTTTTTTTGGTTCTGACAAACAAACTGTGGAAAGGTGAGAAGTCAATTTAATCCTGATGTTACTTTAATGAATGCAAAGTCTTTTAGATGAGTTGTGATGAGCTCTGACACTGGTGAATGAAGGCAGTGAATGATTCTGGATGTGGCCACTGTGATTTGTTCCTCAGGATGAAGTGTGTTATGATCTTTCTGGTGTTGACGCTGGTCGTCCTCATGGCTGAACCCGGGGAGAGTCAGGGTTCATGCAGTAAGTCACAAGCTTTCATACACACTGAGTTGATGTTAACAGATTGACCTCTGATTTACACAAACAGCAGGCTCCTTTAGTCTGTGATCAACAAATCACACTTGACTGTACTAACTTACTACATACAACTTAATTTAGTTCTGTTTTCAACTAGAATCTGTTATTTAGTCCTGGCACCTCAGATAATAAACATAAAACTAAGTAAAGAGAGCATCATTAATGTTCTAAATGCAAAGATTTTCAAATGTGATAATAATATACTAATGTTTATTTATCTCATTTTCTGCTTTTTGTCCCTTTAGGGGCCAGATGCAATAAGTAAGTAATGCTAACTATTTTCTGTTGATTTCAAACAGACAAATAAAAGAAATAAAAAGACTTTGTGAAATGCCTCAAACCTATCAAACATAGCAAGCATCAGTGTTAACCAGATCCCAAGTTGTTGTCTTCAAGTACTTTATTTTGTCCAACCCATTTAAATTCACGATGATATAATAGAGGGTAAAGAAGTAAGTCGACACATTTCAGGAGCTGGAATCAGTGAATTTTTGTCAGTTTTTGCTCCAAAAATCATTAAATTATTAAAATATTTGTCAATAAAGATTCTGTTGATCGACCTCTGTTGATAAATTGACTAACTGATTCCTCTCTCTTTTCCCCTTCTCTAACTTGGTATAGATGGACCAATGGCAGGCAGAAGCAGCTATGCTGTAAGTCACAAGCTTTCATACATACTGAGTTGATGTTAACAGATTAACCTCTGATTTACACAAACAGCAGGCTCCTTTAGTCTGTGATCAACAAATCACACTTGACTGTACTAACTTACTACATACAACTTCACTTAGTTCTGTGTTTAGCTAGAATCTGTTATTTAGTCCTGGCACCTCAGATAATAAACATAAAACTAAGTAAAGAGAGCATCATTAATGTTCTGAATGCAAAGATTTTCAAATATGATAATAATATACTAATGTTTATTTATCTTATTTTCTACTTTTTGTCCCTTTAGTGAACCGCTGCAGATTGTAAGTATTACTGAATATTTCTGTTGATTTCAAACAGACAAATAATAAAGAAATAAAATACTTAGTGAAATCCTCAAACCTATCAAACATAGCAAGCATCAGTATTAACCAGATCCTAAGTTGATGTCTTCAAGTACCTTATTTTGTCCAACCCATTTAAATTCACACTGATATAATAGAGGGTAAAGAAGCAAGTCGACACATTTCAGAAGCTGGAATCAGAGAATTTCTGTCAGATTTTGGGTTTAAAAATTATTGCAGAATTATTCAATTATTAAAATAATTCTCATTTAAGATTCTGTCGATCGACCTCTGTTGATAATTTAACTAACTGATTCCTCTCTTTTTTCCCCCTTCTCTATCTTGTTATGCAAACAGTGGGGGAACATCTCTAGATGAAGTTGCCGAAGACAAATGGAGTCGATACTATCAAGACTGAGTCTGTTCTTGATTTTGAAGATATAGTTTGAACTATATCTTTGTGCTTTGCAAAGCAAGAAATAATTGGATGAGTAGACATGAAGCCTGAGATGTAGTGATTTTAGTCACAGCTCCAATTGATGTTGAAAAATGTAAAATTGCTTGATAGTGAAAACTATCCTGCTGAATAAAGCTGCATTACAAAAGACCATCTCTGTTTTGTGGTGTTATTTAAGTGAACATGTGCTTGTTATATTATTGGTGATGTTGGGAATTGGTGGTAGGGCAGGTGTGGTTAATAGAAATTAGTCACTATTGCCAAATTTTTACAATTAAATAAATAAAAATTAATACAACTAATTTTCAAATCGTTGAAACGGGGACCAACCCTGGAATCAGGGACCAATAACCAGACCAAAATTAGTTATATAAGAAGGGTTCACTTTAAATCTGAATATTTGTAAAATATTTACAATCAAAGGAACAGGGAAGGAAATGAACCCGAGCACAGACCATCACAACCAGTAAATACCACAAGACCACTATAATAGAGAAGTACTGAGTGAGGAGGGTTTTGTCACAGTGTAAATCACTGTGACACGACCTCATTAACAGAGTCGTCCCATGTTTGACAGTAATAGACTGCTGAGTCTCCCTCCTCCACATTGTTGATGATCAAACGATAATCTGATTGTGACTGATGAGTAGATGTGAACTTTGGAGAGGAGAAACCAGAACCATAAGATAAAGAGCTACAGCTATGACGAAACCTCAGTACAAACTGAGGAACTCCTCCTGTGTGCTGAGAATGGCCTTGTAACTTGGAAAGTGAGCTTACTGCTGACAGATTAGAGGCTTTGGAGGATGAGGAGAGGAGGTGCTGGAGGAGCAATTTAATACAACACTGAAACTGAGAGTGACTGACAGGAGGAGGAGCTCTGCTTCAGTCTGCATGCTTTGTCACAGTTAAATTATTTCAACCCCCCCAAAAATGTTATAAATGAATGTTGAGATCTGAAAAGTTCCTGGGATTCATGACATCAAAGTTTGTAAACTAGTCAAATCTTTCTTGAGATACAAAAATCATCTTTACCTGATTCACATGTTTTTCACAAGTTACAAGGAGACACTTATTACAGGATGTAAGCAGCAGTAAAAAAATCCAACATACATAAAAACTACAAATGATGAAAATAATCTTTGTTGTCCATTGATGTGGAAATTTGCCTTCAGCTTTACAGGTTCCAGTTAGACTGATGTTTATAAAGGAATCAAGTGAAGTAGTGGTTGGTGTGAAGGACATTTCGTAAATGTTGGTGTTGCTGCAGCGGCTGTAAAGCGTCTGTAAAGCTCGAGGGGCTGAATTCTTTAAAAAGGGGATGAGCAGGTTTGTGTACAATCAGTTTTTTCTTTTTGTTTCACCTGCGTCTTATATGTCCATCCCAGCTGTTTCTGCACTTCACAAATTCATTTACTGGCCATATTTGATTCTGGACAGTCTATTTTTATGACTTAGCGCCCAGGTGCCCGCACCATGTGCATATATTAAAACACTTTGGGCAGAAAGACTTCAGTGAACAGTCTCTAAAATGATCTTATTTAAATTGTATGAATCCAATTTCCTGATTTCTTTTTTTAAAAATGTATCATTTGTAAAAAGGTCTTAGTTTCATTAATAAAATGGACCTTGTCTTCACACCAGTAATAATCTCACTAACATGCTGGAAATATGCCGACTGACTAACTTACACATTTTATTAAAACATCAGTGTGTTTTACAGTTTTACAGAGAACTGATACTGAACCTCTTAATGTACATGGAACTAAATAAAGACAGGAGGCCTGCAGGTGCATCCTGTAGATCAGAGAGAGGAGTTGAAAAATGAGTCTGAAATGTGTGCGTGCCTTTTCTAATAGTGTTCCAGTGCTGCTCTCTAGTGTGCACTGAACAGAATAACAACACACTGTGGTGTAACGTATGTGCTCCCTTCTTTACTGCCATCACATTGTGTTATGCAACGTAATAAATGTATAGAACATATTACAGGACATATTAAAGGCCACTTTTATTATTAAGGTTAATTTTAGTGCAAATGATTCTTCAGTCATAAACTAAAAATGCAAAATCTATACAACAAAAATGGCGGTCGTGATCTCTTGGACGGTGACGTCACGGAGTGTTCCGTTGAAAGGACTACAAAAATGGCCGGACAGGAATGTGGGAACTCGGCGTTTGTTCGACTACAAAAATGGCCGAAACGTGACTTGGAGAAGTCAGGCGTGAATATGAATTCAAAAATGATAATGATTTTGCTGAATCATGTGTCTAGAATTGGGTTAATCCAAACGTCTGGGTGCTCCCTTTGAGTACAGTTGTGCAGACGAAAGCTGATGCTTCCCGCAACATGTAACATCTGGGACTGCGATGAAAATGATCCTGTAGCTGTATTTATCTCCCCCGGTGGCAGCGGAACCGACGCATTCAGGTGCGCTCACAGACAATGGGAGGTGGGAGTTTCAAACCTGGGGGGCCTGTGACAAGCAGGCGCCACCTACTGGACATTAGGATCGGTGCACTTTCCTTTGTTTACCAGGCTTCGTTAGGGCAAGGAGGCCGCATTTAAGCATCGAGCTACACGCGGGCTGATCTGATGTCAGAACCATGTGGACGGTCCCAACAGTAATGATGATCAAGAACATTGTTTGTTATTAAGTCAGAGGTATTTGTTTATATTAAGTAGATCTAAATAATGTGTGTGTTGGTGTGATCAGTTTATTAAATGAACACTCTTCCTATTTCTTTCTGTTTCTTATCTGGCATTTCCTCCATCAATAGATGAATCATTTGGTCTATAAAGCATCAGAAAAACAGTCAAAATAACAATTACATAAGAAACAAGATGATCATTGTGTAAATGTCTCTTTTGGATGCAGCCAACGGTCCAACAGCCAAAAACATTCAAAGTAGTATAATGTCAATTAGCAAATCCCTACATTTGAGAGGCTGAAAGCATCAAATGTCGGGACGAGTATTAGTATTTAATCATTATTATTAAAGGTCCTATTTGTAGGTAAGGTAGAATTTTTGCATTCCCAACTCTTCAAATACTGACACTTTGGGATGGCGGCCAACCCGACCTACAATCCCAAAAAGTCATTGTTGGTGAATGATTGTTTCACATTTGAAGTTGCAGGTCAGTGTATCCCAGTTCCAGTCATCCCCGTCTGCTCAAGTACAGCTGTTATTGTTTTCAACATGTCTGTCTGTCCATCTTTCTGTGATCCAAGCCAGAGTGATGAGTACTCCTGCTATAATGTAGTAATCACTACTGAGTAGTCATGGGTCAGAATGTGAACATGTTTACGGGCCTGCCATTGCAAGATGGTCTCTAGCTTATATTTAAAGTGCGTGTAAAGCAGCAAAAAAATTGTGTTATGAGTTTGTCACACCACAGTAACATGTATCATTGACCACTGAGCCAAATTTGAAAGATTAAAAAAATTGCTAAGTATATAAAATTACGTCTCAAAATCATGGAAAAACAAGCACTTCTCTCTGCTGTGAAACGCTGGGGGCGTGTCAGTTAGAGGCGCTGAAACCACGCCCACGCGCGGGAGGGGAGCACTCTGTGTACTGCACAAGGACGCAGCCTAGCAACAATGGAAGCTAGTGCTAGCAGTATCATCTGAAGGACCCAGCACTACCTGTTTGAGCCATCAGAGCCAGAAACTGACTCTGAGTCAGACACTGATAGTGCTCAGCCTCGTTCCTCACAGTCTCCATCAGAATGGTAATTTATTTCTCAGTAATTTAAACACCAGTCTACATATAATTCCTTGTCATAGCTATATTGGTGCACATAAAATATTACCTGTGGATTATCATTGTGCTGTCAGATGGACTCGCTCAGGGAATCAGGCCAAATCATGTCATGATTAAATGCAATAACATTTGCTAACATTACATGGGCATGACAGGATGCACAATGTAAAATCACTTTCAGGATTTGCACCTTCAGCAAAATGCATTTAATTAAACGAATACAATATTTATAACATAAGCACACACTTACACTGGCAGGCACGTAATGCCGGTGGCGGAGATGAGAGCACCTACTGTCGGCGGGACAGAGAGGATCGGTGGCGGGCACCATTATGTGCCCGCCACCGATCTTCTCCGTCCCCGGCTTGCATCCTCCCGTCCCGCCGACAGCGGCTGCTACCGTCACGGCCACCGGCATTACGTGCCCGCCGACAGCGGCTGCTACCATCACGGCCACCGGCATTATGTGCCCGCCACTGGAGATGAGAGCACCTGCTGTCGGTGGCGGGCACGTAATGCCGGTGGCCGTGATGGTAGCAGCTGCTGTCGGCAGGACGGGAGGCTGCAAGCCGGGGACGGAGAAGATCGTGGCGGGCACGTAGTGCCGGTGGCCGTGATGGTAGCAGCCGCTGTCGGCGGGACTGAGGGAATTGGTGGCGGGCACATAATGCCGGTGGCCGTGCTGTAACTATCGGGGGTAAAGTGGACACTGCAGAGATGGGTGTTGGTGGTGATTTTGAACTCTCCACAATAGCTCCTCTTGACAACATCGATCCACCATTTCCTTACGTTGTCTCGGTAGGAGACTTAAATAGGCTAACTGAGCCGTTACCCTGGCCTGCACACTGTGGCATCCAGGAAAGATGCATGAGCTACGTGGAGGAGACATGACTGGTTAGCTAGCTGCAAACTATCATAAGCGATGCTATCCGAGACTCGAGAGCTAGCGGAAAACCACCGGAGCTAATGCACTGAACGTATTTATACTGCTTCCGCAACAGGGCGGGGTTAATGCTAATCATAGCCACGTTACGTAACGCGGCTATGATTTCTGACCCGCCCATTAAATCCTGAACACAGAAATATTGAAATACAGTTTGGCAGCCTAGCTCCATAACTAAATTATAAATGGCTGAATGGCTTTTTACATGTTTTAAGGAAATACATTTATAACCTATTTAATGTGTTTAGAAGAAAATGGCTGAATTTGCTTTACACAGACTTTAATTTCAGAGAGTACTGTTATGTTACAAGACTTAACAATAAACTTATATACTGTATATTTCTTCAAACTTACAAAGAGGAAGTTGACTTTTTTTTACCTGAGTTTTGAAATACCTTGTTCTTCTTTTGCTGATAAAACTGATAAATCACTTCCTTTCTTAGGAAACATCATGCATTGTCATTACAAACATGTGAGGTTCAAACAAAAAAAGAGTACATTTTCTGTCCTGGCATCTCAGCTAATGTTGGGACCCACAGGTGAAGTCGTTCATTGGGGATTTCAAAATGGACTCTGAACTGAACTCAGTTTTCCAGAATTCCCCAGTCTTCACAACTAGGTGCAAATTCAGTTTTGAGCTACTATTGGTCAGGTTGTCAGACCCCCCTTTCACCAGAAAGTCAAAACTCCAGCTCCTTCCCCACCTCGTTCCCTTCAGGGCTGCCTGCCCTCAAATTCTCTTCTGCTGGATTCTTCTGTGCCTAACAGCTGCTGAGAGTTGCCAGCTGCATTTCCAGCAGGTCCAAAGAACTTCTCCTCACAGCAGTGGCATGAGGTCCTGCTCTTATTCCAGCTTAGTTAGCACCAGCAGCTGCAACGCAAAGCTTACCAGCTAACTACACAATCCAAGGAACACGAAGCAAGTTAGCACAGAGCTGCTATCCCTGCAAAGGAACGACCAGTTTCCTCTATCCACCGTCTTTCATCAGACCTTGCACAGCAAGAACAGCATTGTTCAACATTGGAATTACAACCTTCACCTGCTTGGCTCATCAGCCAAGGAACCACCAGCACCTTTTCTTCAAAGACTGGTAACGTTGAACTGGGCCTAGATAGCACACAGCATAGCATAGCACGGCTAAGCACAGGACTGTTTAACTCTGGATGATGTAATGCACATGGGTTCAATCTATGTGTTTGTTCACTGTTTGGGTGTTATTGTGATCTCAGGTCAGGTTATTGGTAGTTTGCTTTGCAACACGGCTAATTTGACGTTAGTTGAATTATGCTTCTCTCCTATCAAAAGAAACAAGTCGTTATCCACCATCTTGGACCCGAGTCCAACCGTTCCATCAGCCATTTTGTGTTAGTTTTGAAATACCTTGTTCTTCTTTTGCTGATTAAACTGATAAATCACTTCCTTTCTTAGGAAACATCATACATTGTCATTACAAATACGTGAGACTCAAACACAAAATGTACATTTTCTGTCCAGATGGTATTTATTAATGTAAAAAATATAAGTATACATGAAAATTATATGTTAATTAGCTAATTCCCAATTTCAGAAGCTGTAACCATCAAATGATGGAGGAGCTTTAGCAGTATGAATATATGTTTTATCATAATATTTAAAGGTCCTATTTGTAAGAAAAGTTTATTTCGAGTCTCATTCCCAACTCATCAAATACTTACACTTTGGGATGGCGGCCAACCCGACCTATGATCCCAAAGCGTCAGTATTTGACAAGTTGGGAATGTAGTATCTGTTTTTCTCACACCACAGTAACATGTATCATTGACCACTGAGCCAAATTTGAAAGATTAAAAAAATTGCTAAGTATATAAAATTAGGTCTCAAAATCATGGAAAAACAAGCACTTCTCTCTGCTGTGAAACGCTGGGGGCGTGTCAGTTAGAGGCGCTGGAACCACGCCCACGCGAGGGAGGGGAGCCCTCTGTGTACTGCACAAGGACGTAGCCTAGCAACAATGGAAGCTAGTGCTAGCAGCATCATCTGAAGGACCCAGCACTACCTGTTTGAGCCATCAGAGCCAGAAACTGACTCTGAGTCAGACACTGATAGTGCTCAGCCTCGTTTTTTCCGGTTCCCTCGTCTCAAAGTCAATGAGTTTATTGAAAGGGTTTTCGGTTAAACGCCTGAAATAAAGGCTGTGGTTACCATAAGCCTAAGATATTTACACGTTTTGCTGTACATCATAAAATACACCATTAAATGTCTCACAATTTAATTATAAAGCACTTACGTGTCTTAAAAACAGCGGTTGCTAACAAGCGGCTAAATGAGACTACAGAGGTTGTGACGGACATTAAACATCATCATGACGAACACGGACACTCATCTACTCACTAGTCTGTCTTTACAGGTGGACTTTAGCTGTAAACTACATAACTCTAACTGAACAACTTGTAGATTGATAAATTTAGAGGAAACATGTCAAGTAGGTGTGTAGTAGGATGCTTATTGGTGTTGACGTTTACAGTAAGTCATGCGTCCACAATGTCTATAGCTGAACATTAGCTTTTTGCTCATTGCAATTTAATTTACTCTTCGAATATCACAAAGTGGTGTTCATCTGTGAAGAAATCTTGCTGAACAGAACGTGGTAGTATCATAAAGTTGTGTTGGCCACAGAGCTTATTTTCTGCAATTATACAAAATCCAATTTCAAAATACCACATAGGCTTTTTGCTGAGGGAACGAGGGCGATGCTGTCATCCCTACACCACTCTATTCCGGTGAAGCTCTTGTATCATTATGTGCTTTGTCTTAAAGGGGCAATATTTAAGATCAATAGATAGGTGGCAGTATATCACTAGAGTAACCACTAACATCTGATAGCTAATTATTTCAGTTAGCAATGCAGCTAGCAGTGCTACTAGCTGACTCAAGTCTGCCGGACTGGAAGCTCGGAGCACCAGGGGTGTGTTGTATTTTATAACACTAGCAAGAGATTCGGACTACCGGAAGGAGGAGGTTTTCAGGCGAGAGGTGGTAGGGGACCCATGCTGGGAGCTAGCTTGTTAGCATGCTAATTTGACACTTCTTTGACATGATGTTAACATTCAACAACATCACTTTCTGTTGATAATTGTAGTTGTTTTTTCAAAGTTTTCAGCTAAAATGACAACATTGCACTTTTAACCTCGGGCCTATGTATTTGTGCTGAATGTGCCCTAGATGAGTATGTCATGTTGTAGCACCTAGCGTTCTGCTGCTGTCAGATTGTGTTGAATAGTTGTCAGCATACACCAGTGACTGTAGTGATAGTGTTTGTCATTGAGTGTGTGATCTGTGTTGTGTTCTGCATTCTAGTCAGTCTGTATGATTTCATCTGAAGCTTTTCATGTGACCATTTGGGTGGAGTTTGTGTTGTTGGGTTTGAAAATGGGGCCCGTCTGTTGCAAATGCCAGGGCCATTTTTTGATCCCAGTCCATACCGGATCATCCCCGTCTGTTCAAGTGCAACTGTTATTGTTTTCACCATGTCTGTCTGTCCGTCTGTCTGTCTGTCTGTGTTTCTGTGGGCAGACATTGCCATTACAATAGCATCACAACCATGTGACATGCAGTCATTTAACTTCTGAGGTGCATACATGAGAATTAAATGAAGGCCAGTTCAAAGATGGATGTGATCCAAGCCAGAGTGATGAGCACTCCTGTGATAATGTAGTAATCACTACTGAGTAGCCATGGGTCGGAACGTGAACATGTTTACGGGCCTGCCATTGCAAGATGGTATCTAGCTTATATTTAATTTCAGAATGTACTGTTACGTTACAAGACTTAACAATAAACTTATATACTGTATATTTCTTCTAACTTAACAAAGAGGAAGTTGACTTTTTTTTACCTGAGTTTTGAAATACCTTGTTCTTCTTTTGCTGATAAAACTGATAAATCACTTCCTTTCTTAGGAAACATCATGCATTGTCATTACAAACATGTGAGGCTCAAACAAAAAAAAAGTACATTTTCTGTCCTAGCATCTCAGCTCATGTTGGGACCCACAGATGAAGTCGTTCATTGTGGATTTCAAAATGGACTCTGAACTGAACTCAGTTTTCCAGAATTCCCCAGTCTTCACAACTTGGTGCAAATTCAGTTTTGAGCTACTATTGGTCAGGTTGTCAGACCCCCCTTTCATCAGAAAATCAAAACTCCAGCTCCTTCCTCAGTTCTCTCTCTTCCCCACCTCGTTCCCTTCAGGGCTGCCTGCCCTCAAGTTCTCTTCTGCTGGATTCTTCTGGGCCTAACAGCTGCTGAGAGTTGCCAGCTGCATTTCCAGAAGGTCCAAAGAACTTCTCCTCACAGCAGCGGCACAAGGTCCTACTAGTATTCCAGCTTAGTTAGCACCAGCAGCTGCAACGCAAAGCTTACCAGCTAACTACACAATCCAAGGAACACGAAGCAAGTTAGCACCAAGCTGCTATCCCTGCAAAGGAAAGGAACAACCAGTTTCCTCCATCCACTGTCTTTCATCAGACCTTGCACAGCAAGAACAGCATTGTTCAACATTGGAATTACAACCTTCACCTGCTTGGCTCATCAGCCAAGGAACCACCAGCACCTTTTCTTCAAAGACTGGAAACGTTGAACTGGGCCTAGATAGCACACAGCATAGCATAGCACGGCTAAGCGCAGTACTGTTTAAGTCTGGATGATGTAATGCACATGGGTTCAATCTATGTGTTTGTTCTTGGGTGTTATTGTGATCTCAGGTCAGGTTATTGGTAGTTTGCTTTGCTACACGGCTAATTTGAAGTTAGTTGAATTATACTTCATACAGACTCAGGGTCTTTGCATGCAACCAACCATCTTCTCTAACCTGCCACCATGTCACACACACACACACACACACACACACACACACACACACTCCTTCAGCCTGGATCGTGTTGAAGTGTATGGGCTGTCGTCCTCCAAACGTGTCGCCGTGTAGTATGTTGATAAAAGAATTCTGCGGACGCAAAGCTGGGTGAAATGATAGAGCAATCTTTATTGAAACAGATCTCAAGCCAGCGTCCGAACCAGAGTGTGGCCACTCCCTGGTATTCTCAAATCTCGTCAAAGTGATGCCCAAACTGCTTTGCCCTCTGCTCTATCACAACTCCTCTCGGACCCTCAGTCTTAGGAGATCAACCAAAATTCACCCCCGTTCATTGGTGTGCGGGTCCTTTTTAGAGTCTGTTCGCTCATACCCACCTATTTCCTCTAATTATTCACTTTTGGGGAACTGAGGGCCCCTCTATCCTGTTGGGAAGGAATGGGTCTGCATAACACCGCTATAGAATATTTCTCAAGGGAATGTGTTGCGTGACTATGTTGATGTTATCTAAAGTCGACCTGCTAGTCTCTCTATACTTAGATAAAAATGTACGTTGAATATAGCCTGAACCTCGGAACTGGTCAGTCCTTGGTGTGGGCCTCTTCCTTTAGCTACTCTCTGACGCACACTACAGGGCTAAGTTGTTATCCAGGACAAGAGACCTTTACGTCATCACCTTCCCACATATACTTAAAGGGAAGCATCTGGTCTTGTCCTATCCTGTCCTGTCACTCAGAGCTCGGGAGGTATAAGAAACACACAGACACTACAGTGTCACACCTACGTGTGATATCAGTGAGCACATGATGCAAGAACCACCATTGTTTCTTTGTTCTCTCCTATCAGAGAAAAACAAGTTGTTTCAAGTCGTGATCCACCATCTTCCAACCGTTTCATCAGCCATTTTGTGTGAGTTTTGAAATACCTTGTTCTTCTTTTGCTGGTAAAACTGATAAATCACTTCCTTTCTTAGGAAACATCATGCATTGTCATTACAAACGTAAGGCTCAAACAAAAAAAAAATTACATTTTCTGTCCTGGCATCTCAGCTAATAAACCTAAACTATATAAAGAGAGCGTCATTAATGTTCTAAATGCAAATATGTTCAAATGTTATAATAAGATACTAATGTTTATTCATCTCATTTTCATCTTTTTGTCCCTTCAGGACCTCATGCTCCACCTCAAGTATTACTGAATATTTTCTGTTGATTTCAAAAAACAAATAAAAAAGAATCAAAAAGAATTTGTTAAATGCCTCAAACAAAGCAAGCATCAGTATTAACCAGATCCCAAATTGATGTCTTCAAGTACTTTATTTTGTCCTGGCCATTTAAATTCACGATGATATAATAGAGGGTAAAGAAGCAAGTCGACACATTTCAGAAGTTAGAATCAATACATTTTTGCCAGTTTTTGCTCCAAAAATTATTGCAAAATTATTCAATTATTAAAATATTTGTCATTTACGATTCTGTTGATCGACCTCTGTTGATAATTTAACTAACTGACTCCTCTCTATTTTCCACCTTCTCTAACTTGGTATGCAAACAGTGTGGAAAAAAATCTGTAGATGAAGTGGCTGACGATATATTGAGGAGATACTTTCAAGACTGAGTCTGTTCTTGATTTTGAAGATATAGTTTGAGCTATATCTTTGTGCTTTGCAAAGCAAGAAATAATTGGATGAGTAAACATGAAGCCTTTGAGATGTAGTGATTTTAGTCACAGCTCCAATTGATGTTGAAAAATGTAAAATTGCTTGATAGTGAAAACTATCCTGCTGAATAAAGCTGCATTGCAAAAGGCCATCTCTGTTTTGTGGTGTAATTTAAGTGAACATGTGCTTGTAAAAAACCCTCCCCCCCAGACCCTTTCCTTCTCCACTATCCTCCCTCACAGGATCACCAGCAGCCCAGCCTTCGACTTCGCCATCCCATGGCAAGAAGATCCTCCAGAACAGGGACCCAGGCCATTCCAGCACAGGAACCACAGGGGGGACAATGAAGCCACGCCAACCAAGACGTGCGCCAATCGAGACGTACCCCCATTCTGAGTCTCAACCTCCCTGGTTCCTAGACGGTCCAGCCAATCCGCAGCCCTACTCAAACCTCCTTTCCTTCATCCACCAACCCTGACCCCCCTTTTCCTATCCTCCCAAAATCTTCTACCAATTTAAATGAACTACCTTAACGTTAAAATGTGGCTTGGTCTTGTTAGTGAAATTGTAAAAAAAAAATAAATAAATCGCACTATATGATATGTTTTCATCTTTCATCATCATCACAGTCAATGGAAAAAAAGGGAATTGCAAAACACATTGAGAAATACAGAATGACTGGATAAGATTACTCCATCTCCATCCTTATAAAGAGACGGGTAACTCACGACTGCTCACCACATCACCTCTAGATCTCACAGTGCTCACTTTGCTGTCTGTGACACCAGTTTTTTTTTGGTTCTGACAAACGAGCTGTGGAAAGGTGAGAAGTCAATTTAATCCTGATGTTACTTTAATAAATGCAAAGTCTTTGAGATGAGTTGTGATGAGCTTTGACACTGGTGAATGAAGGCAGTGAATGATTCTGGATGTGGCCACTGTGATTTGTTCCTCAGGATGAAGTGTGTTATGATCTTTCTGGTGTTGACGCTGGTCGTCCTCATGGCTGAACCCGGGGAGAGTCAGGACCTGTCCTCATGCTGTAAGTCACAAGCTTTCATACATACTGAGTTGATGTGAACAGATCGACCTCTAATTTACACAAACAGCAGGATCCTTTAGTCTGTGATCAACAAATCACACTTGACTGTACTAACTTACTACATACAACTTCACTTAGTTCTGTTTTTAGCTAGAATCTTTGAATTAGTCCTGGCACCTCAGATAGTAAACATAAAACTAAGTAAAGAGAGCATCATTAATGTGATAATAATATACTAATGTTTATTTATCTCATTTTCCGCTTTTTGTCCCTTTAGATGCCAATTGCGTTCAGTAAGTAATGCTGGATATTTTCTGTTGATTTCAAAAGGAAAAGAAATAAAAAGACTTTGTGAAATGCCTCAAACCTATCAAACACAGCAAGCATCAGTATTAACCAGATCCCAAGTTGATGTCTTCAAGTACCTTATTTTGTCCAACCCATTTAAATTCACGATGATATAATAGAGGGTAAAGAAGCAAGTTGACACATTTCAGAAGCTGGAATCAGTGAATTTTTGTCAGTTTTTGCTCCAAAAATTATTGCTAAATTATTAAATTATTTGTCATTTAAGATTCTGTTGATCGACCTCTGTTGATAATTTGACTAACTGATTCCTCTCTCTTTCCCCCTTCTCTATCTTGGTATAGAAGCACCAGAGGCTCTAAGCGAGAGCTTTGCAGTAAGTCACAAGTGTTCATACATACTGAGTTGATGTTAACAGATTGACCTCTGATTTACACAAACAGCAGGCTCCTTTAGTCTGTGATCAACAAATCACACTTGACTGTACTAACTTACTACATTCAACTTCATTATGTTCTGTCTTTAGCTAAAATCTGTTATTTAGTCCTGGCACCTCAGATAATAAACATAAAACTAAGTAAAGAGAGCATCATTAATGTTCTAAATAAAAATATTTTCAAATGTGATAATAATATACTAATGTTTATTTATCTCATTTTCCGCTTTTTGTCTCTTTAGTGAGGGACTGCTGGAGGTATGTATTACTGAATATTTCTGTTGATTTCAAACAGACAAATAAAAGAAATAAAAAGACTTTGTGAAATGCCTCAAACCTATCAAACATAGCAAGCATCAGTATTAACCAGATCCCAAGTTGATGTCTTCAAGTACCTTATCTTGTCCAACCCATTTAAATTCACGATGATATAATAGAGGGTAAAGAAGCAAGTCGACACATTTCAGAAGCTGGAATCAGTGAATTTTTGTCAGATTTTGCTCCAAAAATTGTTGCAGAATTATTAAATTATTTAAATATTTGTCTTTTAAGATTCTGTTGATCGAATTCTGTTGATAATTTGACTAACTGATTCCTCTCTCTTTACCCCTTCTCTAACTTGTTATAAAAAAAAAGGCAGAATTGCGGTAAGTCACAAGTGTTCATACATACTGAGTTGATGTTAACAGATCGACCTCTGATTTACACAAACAGCAGGCTCCTTTAGTCTGTGATCAACAAATCACACTTGACTGTACTAACTTACTACATACAACTTCACTTAGTTCTGTTTTTAGCTAAAATCTGTTATTTAGTCCTGGCACCTCAGATAATAAACATAAAACTAAGTAAAGAGAGCATCATTAATGTTCTAAATGCAAAGATTTTCAAATATGATAATAATATTCTAATGTTTATTTATTTTATTTTCTGCTTTTTGTCCCTTTAGTCAAAGGCTGCGACAGACCGTAAGTATTACTGAATATTTCTGTTGATTTCAAACAGACAAATTAAAAAGAAATAAAAAGACTTTGTGAAATGCCTCAAACCTATCAAACATAGCAAGCATCAGTATTAACCAGATCCCAAGTTGATGTCTTCAAGTACCTTATTTTGTCCAACCCATTTAAATTCCCGATGATATAATAGAGGGTAAAGAAGGAAGTCGACACATTTCAGAAGCTGGAATCAGAGAATTTTTGTCAGTTTTTGCTCCAAAAATTATTGCAAAATTATTCAATTATTAAAATATTTGTCATTTAAGATTCTGTCGATCGACCTCTGTTGATAATTTAACTAACTCATTCCTCTCTTTTGTTCCCCCTTCTGTTGTTATGCAAACAGTTCAGCAGGTGAAGTGGCCGAAGATAAATTGAGGCGATACTATCAAGACTGAGTCTGTTCTTGATTTTGAAGATATAGTTTGAGCTATATCTTTGTGCTTTGCAAAGCAAGAAATAATTGGATGAGTAAACATGAAGCCTGAGATGAAGTGATTTTAGTCACAGCTCCAATTGATGTTGAAAAATGTAAAATTGCTTGATAGTGAAAACTATCCTGCTGAATAAAGCTGCATTACAAAAGACCATCTCTGTTTTGTGGTGTTATTTAAGTGAACATGTGCTTGTTATATTATTGGTGATGTTGGGAATTGATGGTTGGGCAGGTGTGGTTACTAGAAATTAAAAATTAATTATTAAAATTAAGTACAAAAAAATCATATTTTTTTATTTTCAAATCGTTGAAACGGTGCACCACCCTGGAATCAGGGACCAATAACCAGACCAAAATAGTCTCAAAAGAAGGGTTCACTTTAATTGTAAATATTTGTAAAATATTTCGATTTTTACTGTTGTTTACAAAGAGGTCTTCATATTAACTCAGGACGTCTGCTGCTGCCCTTTGCATATTAAATTCAGTCGTGTAAAATTAATTTTCTTCATATTTTATTGTAAAACTGAACCCCATTGCTGCATCTGTAAATATATTATTTTTCGTTTTTTTCATATTACCTAGTTAAAAACAAATATGTAGAAAAATATTGAAGTGGTAACCCTCCACACAAACTGGGCTTCAACATTTAACGGCGAAGATAAAACTTTGTTATCAAACCAAAAAATCAAATAATGTCCTAAATGTATATCTAATTTTGGGCTACACATGAACAGCTTTATCTTCCTTTTGATATTTAAAAAGTAATCATTTAGAGAAATGTACAGGATGATTTGCCACATAGTGCAGCTTCTTATGTTTGAGGTCAGTTAAACCTCAGAGAGGTCAAACTCCCTGTTAGACCTCTTATGAACAAACTGTTATAAACTCCAATAACACAAACTTATGTCGACTTATTTGGTATTTTGGAGGCGTAGTGCTGCATAAAAAGTGCTGACGACACCAATCACACATTCAGAGCTGATTAAAATCCTTTGTGTTTCACCAGGTTTTACAGACGAGGTATCTGAGACCACAAACAGAAGAAATTGATCATCTTCTGGAGAGAATTTCTGAAATGATTCATTAGTTCAAAATCATGTTTATCAGCAATGTTGATACAGTTGGTTTTATTTTTTATGAGTTGTTAAAGAGGCCAGGGTGTCCAACAATGAATTAATCTTAATCTGAATTAATTAAGATTATGTAACATTTTAGCTTCTGCAGATTCACTCAGACAAGTAAAAAAAATATGGTTATTGGAGTCCTCTTTGTTTAATGATCTAAACTTATTCAAAATGGTTCTTGTACAGTCTCAAAGACAGAGTAGTAGAGAGCTTTAGGTGATGTGTCAGAGACTCAAAAAGCAGAAGTGTCAGTGAGGAGGTTTTTGTCACAGTGTAAATCACTGTGATACGTGCTCACTAACAGAGCCGTCCCATACGTGACAGTAATAGACTGCTGAGTCTCCCTCCTCCACATTGTTGATGATCAAACGATAATCTGATTGTGACTGATGAGTAGATGTGAACTTTGGAGAGGAGAAACCAGAGCCATAGGTTGGAGAGCTCCAGCTTTGATAAAACCCCAGTACAAACTGAGGAACTCCTCCTGGAACCTGTTTGTACCAGCGAGCAGCATCGCCAGTAACAGTCCCCAGGTTACAGTCCATGGTGGCTGTCTCTCCTCTCCTCAGTGTCACAACAGGAGGCTTCTGTGTCAGCACCGTCTCGCACCACTCACACCTGGAAACAACAAGATGACATGGAGTCAAGAGAAACACACAGACTGATGAATCCAACATGAGGTCAAAGCTGCAGTCAGTCAGCCTCCTTACATGTTAGAGCAGTGATGAGAGTGCAGAGGGTCCCCAGCATGTTGTCAGTGTGTGCTGAGAATGGCCTTGTAACTTGGAAAGTGAGCTTACTGCTGACAGATTAGAGGCTTTGGAGGATGAGGGGAGGAGGTGCTGGAGGAACAATTTAATACAACACTGAAACTGAGAGTGACTGACAGGAGGAGGAGCTCTGCTTCAGTCTGCATGCTTTGTCACATGTGTTGCTCTCTTATCTTCTGTGAAGGGAAAAGTCTCTTCTGTCTCCATTATTGTCAACATAGGCAACGTCTCCCCCCTGAACCCTACATATTACAACGTCATGATCTGAAAAAGACTTCCTGCACTTTTATTGTCATACATTTCTTTCTTTGCTTACTTGCTGATGAATGTGATTTAACTTTAACTTTACAGAGAGCTGACACTTGACCTCTTCATTTACATGGAGCTATAAATAAGGAGAGGAGGCCTGCAGGTGCATCCTGGGAAGGAGCAGAGAGGTGACGCTTCACTGACGGAGGATGAAAACTCAGTTTCATTTGCTCATTTTATCTGATTTTTCTAACGACTGCAAGCAACTAAAACCAGGCAGACTGATATTAATCTGTCTGTTGTGCTTTTATTTAAGATTACCACTTAAAACAATGTAGCTTTCTGAATTTAGATATACACATACGAGTAAGACTTAAGCAGAAATCTGAGATCAGAAGAAAAATAAAATCTTGTCAAAGTTACAATACACAAGTAATATTACTGTTTTAAATGATGTTTTCAGGAAAACAAATGATTACAAACTCGTTCTTGTTGAGTTTTTTTATTGAATGAGTTTTGAAAAATGTAGCAATTGCAAAGCTGATACAACACCTCCACCTAACTGTCACAACATTTATTACAAGCATGCAGACACATCTTTTCTAACATGTGAAACTTGTAATGAGCAAACAGCACAAACAGTAAAGAAGCAGATTTGAAATGGTCGTTGTGCTCCTCTACTGTTCTTCAGTGGGACAGTCTGACTTGTTGATGTGTTTCTCTGCAGTCTGGGAGCCCAAAGACACTTTACATGTGTAAACCTTCTCCATGTTCCAGTCTGACGTCTGGATGGCCAGATAGCTGCTGATTTGGAAAGTGCGGTCCGGTTGCTGAACAGCAGTGCTGGTAGAGATCCCACTGCTCACTGGACTCCCAGCAGCAAACCAGATCACATCTGCAAAACCCTTTGACTCACTGGGCAAAATGGACAGACAGACCAGAGAGGCTTCGTTGGACTGGAGCTCAGCTCTGGACGGAGGGAAGACTGTCAGGACAGGAGGAGGGAGGCTGCAACCTGAAAATACATCAAGGACATTCATCACATCACTAGAAATTAAGTCAGAGAAAAGAGAAAACTAACAAGCACTTTCAGACTGAGTGTCAAATTAATCATCAACAACATGAGTTTATTTTTAACATTTTGAAAGACTACCAGTTTCTCCCTGACCTCAGATATATAAGGATTACTAATGAAAAATTATGATTTAACCATAGAAATTCTGTTCAACCACAGTGATTAAATATCATCTCTGATTATCAGTCATTGTGTTAAATTACAGCAGATATCACTTCAGATTCAAAGATGACTGTCTCACTAAATAATCTATATTTTCAAACAGGCACAATAAACAATGTTTACTCTGCCCTACTGACTGAAGATAAATAGAAAATATCCTCATTTTATTTTCACCTTCACAAGATAAACAATCAACCATTGTAGTAATCTGAATTTCTCAATGAATAAATGAATGATAAAATAAGATGTAATGTAAAAATATATGAACTAAAAGTTAAATATAATAATTGAGAATAATCTTCTGTCTTTAAATCTCACAACAATTAAAACAACTTATGAACAAAATCTTGTAATCAGCTGTTCAGCTGTCCATTGTCTTTTAAAGCACAGCTTGGTGCTGTTTCAAAGCTGATGTTAAAACTACAAACAATTAATCTGCACTAAAAATGTTTCACACTAAACAAGAATTAACAAGAACATGAAATACTTAAATATACAAGAGAAACAATCAAATCTCTCCTGTTTTATGATGAGTTAAAAGTACTTACTTGTCACAATCAGCTTGGTGCCTTGTCCGAATACCACAGTGATTCAGTTTGTACACATGGCTGTACAAAAACCTCCTGACTCTCACTAATGAGGGGAGTGGAAGTGAAACATCCTGTTGAGACCAACTTTCACTGTCCACGTCTCATTCACTTCATCAGTCTGCTTATATTCACAAACACTGCTGGACTTTATTCAAACACTCTTGTCTCTTTAGAGGACTTTATTTCATGTCCTTCAATGTTTTGTTCCAGTTTTTCTCATTTGAAGTGTTTGATTTTGTTCACAATTGATAGAAGCTGTCATGAGTGTCTCAGTGAGGTTTTTGTCACAGTGTAAATCACTGTGCTACCCACTCCTTGGCAGAGTTGTCCCATGTTGCACAGTAATACTGAGCAGAGTCTCCTGTCTCTGTCCTCTTAATGATGAACTGATAATTTATGTCTGATGTGGCTTTAGAGTCGAATCGATCCGAAGAGAATCCTGTTCCAAAGCTGGGTGAACTGTAACTACGGTATAAGTTCAGAACATACTGAGGAGCTTCACCAGGAACCTGTTTATACCAATAAACATAACTTTCATCCCTCTCAATGTTGCAGTTGAGAACAACCTGTTGTCCTGTAAAAACTGTGTGGACAGCAGGCGTCTGGGTCAGTACTTTGGCTGCATCAACTCACTTTTCTATTGACCGTATGTGAGCGTATTTTAACGTGACATAAATAATGAGATCTTCCCCGTCTCTTTCGATTGCCTTTATAAGCCTGTGGTGTTTAAGTTGTTTACTGCTGCTGGACTGTGGATTTCTTTGTTAAGGACTCGGGTCAGATTTTCCAGGACAGTCCAAAGGATGTGGCTTCCTGCAGGTTCTGGAGGGTCTTGTCTCAGTGCCTCTCTCCGCTTCGCTAACAGAGACTTACTGTCATGGTCCTGTCATTTATGTCTTCTTTCATTTGTGTTTCATGTGTTTTCTGTGTTTTTGTGGTGTCTTTTGCTGTTTCCCTCCTGTTTTTTGTGTTTCTCCCCAGTCTGCTTTCCTCCACACCTGTCTTGCATCTGTCTCATCGCCTCCTTCCCTTCTCCTCATGCTTTTCCACTAATTACCGTCACCTGTGTTTCTCCGCCTCTCTCCACCTGCACCTCCTCCCCTCATTAGTGTAGTTTGTATTTAAGTCCAGTCTTCAGTTCAGTCTTTGTTGAGTCATCTGTTGTGTTTCTCAGATCCTGCTGTTTTTACCTGCTCCTGCTCCTAAATAAACTTCATCTATTAATATTCCTACCTGCCCTCTCTTGCATGTGGATCCACCTTATCTGCTCCAGCGTGACACTACAATCAAAGATTTATTTAGGAATTCAATAAAGTGTATGTTGTTACACAGACTAATGGTTGATGTCTCTGTGATCAGTTCACAAGTGTCAGTCTCAAAAAGCAGAAGTATCAGTGAGGAGGTTTTTGTTACAGTGTAAATCACTGTGATACGAACTCATCAACAGAGCCGTCCCATGTGTTACAGTAATAGACTGCTGAGTCTCCCTCCTCCACATTGTTGATGATCAAACGATAATCTGTTTGTGACTGATGAGCAGATGTGAACTTTGGAGAGGAGAAACCAGAGCCATAAGATACAGAACTCCAGTCATGACGAAACCTCAGCACATGCTGAGGAACTCCTCCTGGAACCTGTTTGTACCAGCGAGCAGCACTGACAGTAATAGTCCCCAGGTTACAGTCCATGGTGGCTGTCTCTCCTCTCCTCAGCGTCACAACAGGAGGCTTCTGTGTCAGCACCGTCACACCACTCACACCTGGAAACAACAAGATAACATGGAGTCAAGAGAAACACACAGACTGATGAATCCAACATGAGGTCAAAGCTGCAGTCAGTCAGCCTCCTTACATGTTAGAGCAGTGATGAGAATGCAGAGGGTCCCCAGCATGTTGTCAGTGTGTGGTGTAAACGTCCCTTACTGTCCAGCTGAGAGGTGAGCAGGGTTGGAGTGTGAGGAGAAGAGAGGCTGAAGCTTATAATGACACTGAGGAGAGGAGAAGAGGAGGAGGAGGAGGAGGAGTTTCAACATTCAGCACTCTTTAAACTCATAAACTACATCATGTATATCAGTTTTCACATCATATGCTTTGATCATTTTGGAGAAAACTTTTCCATAACTTCTCTGTTCACAAATACATCGTATTATTTGCTTTTGGATGTCTGCTGTTCATCTCTCACCATCAGTTTTGTCGGCTTTTCCAAAAATTTGCTCCCACTGAAGGAGCTCCACATTAATGAGACTCCAGTGTTTCAGTTATTGATGTGTTTAAGCTGCAGATGACACAACTTTTACTGTTTGTAACTTGCAGCTTCTGGATGATATTTAAACTTTGAGTGAAAAATGTGATGACATTATAATTTAATCCAAGTTTTTCTGTAACAACCATCACTACATGTGCACCAGAAGTGTTCAGCTGCAGGTTGTTCTGACAGCACCAGAGGACCGGCTGGTTAAACCTCTAATGTGCATGCAGAATTATTACCGTCCTGGATGAGGTTGATAAACGTTGCGTTGTATTAATATATTAGAAAAACATCATTATCAAGCACTATTACACTTGAGGGTGAGCTTTACCATCATTATTGACACTTCAGTGATGTGATGAAGTGTCATTAATGGCCATACAGCTCATCCTCCAGTGTGATATTGTGATTACACAACAGTTACCACAAAATGAAAGATGTCATCAAAATGTATTCCTATTGCTTTTGTTATTTCCGTTCCCCTGGGACTACATGGGGTTTGACTAATACCTGGAAACAGTCAATCATGACAGCAGACTCTTATGTAATGAAACCTAGTCTACCGCTCTGTTAGAGTCAGAAAAATGTTGTTGTTTAGTTAAAAGTGAGAATTAATCAGCCAAATGAAGGAAACAGAATCAGTGACTGCTGTGTTGTGACTTGGATGGTTTAACATGTGAGTAAAGAAGCTGTCAGGTTAGGACAGTTTAACATGTGAGCAAAAAAGCTGTCAGGTTAGGACAGTTTAAAATGTGAGTAAAGAAGCTGTCAGGTTAGGACAGTTTAAAAGAAGGTCAAAGAAGACAGGAGCTCATCGTCCATATAGGCCCACTGAGATTTGTGATTTATAACAAGGTTCACACCACCTGATTTTTATTTTATTTCATTTTTTTTGTGACAGATTGCATCCTGTGTATAAAAACATGTATTATTATATTTTCATGCACATGTGTTGTTTATTCCTCCCTCTTGAATTGTGAACGACAGAGTGATATTTTTAGTGATGAGCTTGGTGAGCTGTTGTTCTGATTTAATCTGATTCTTAATGTTTAGTTGAAAAATCTGATTGCTTGGCCAAAACTACTTGTTGTATCATCTGTGAACCTAGATCACATGTCAGCAAGGCAGTGTATTAATTTCCTTGTGTTTCAGTTGCACTTTAACAAACTTTTTTATGTGCCAGTTAAACTTTGTGCAGATTAAGGAAGTTTAAACAATGCAGTTGGAATAATACTCACAGCAAGTGTAAGTGTAACACACATCACTACATGTGCAGCAGAGGATTTCTCTCTGGAAGAATTTATTACATTCAGGGAATTAGGCAAAGAAGAAGCTGTTGCAAACTTTATAATGAACAGGAACAGGAACAGGCATTGGTATTTACTTTATAATTCACTTGACTTTAATGGTGTGACTATTGTGTATGTATAAAACATATTCAATATGATAGATCTAAGGGTTTATGTGAGAATAAAATAGAAGAGTTTGGAAGTTTTTAAATATATTTTTGATATTATGTGGGGAAGGTACAGGAAGAGTTTGCTGGTTGTTGAGGTCGTTGACTGCAAGTCAATATGTCAAAAACTGAAAAAGCAGAAGTATCAGTGAGGAGGTTTTTGTCACAGTGTAAATCACTGTGATATGTACTCCTTCACAGAATCGTCCCATGTTTCACAGTGATAGACTGCTGAGTCTCCCTCCTCCACATTGTTGATGATCAAACGATAATCTGTTTGTGACTGATGAGTGGATGTGAACTTTGGAGAGGAGAAACCAGAGCCATATCTTGGAGAGCTCCAGCTGTGGCGAAACCTCACTACAAACTGAGGAACTCCTCCTGGAACCTGTTTGTACCAGGCAGCTCGGTTGTCAGTAATAGTCCCGAGGTTACAGTCCATGGTGGCTGTCTCTCCTCTCCTCAGCGTCACAACAGGAGGCTTCTGTGTCACCACCGTCACACCACTCACACCTGGAAACAACAAGATGACATGGAGTCAAGAGAAACACACAGACTGATGAATCCAACATGAGGTCAAAGCTGCAGTCAGTCAGCCTCCTTACATGTTAGAGCAGTGATGAGAATGCAGAGGGTCCCCAGCATGTTGTCAGTGTGTGCTGAGAATGGCCTTGTAACTTGGAAAGTGAGCTTACTGCTGACAGATTAGAGGCTTTGGAGGATGAGGGGAGCAGGTGCTGGAGGAGCAATTTAATACAACACTGAAACTGAGAATGACTGACAGGAGGAGGAGCTCTGCTTCAGTCTGCATGCTTGTCACATTTGTTGCCCTCTTATCTTCTGTGAAGGGAAAAGTCTCTTCTGTCTCCATTATTGTCAACGTAGACAACGTTATTAAAACAAAATATTACAACATCATGATCTGAAAAAGACTTCCTGCACTTTTATTGTCATACATTTGTTTCTTTGCTCACTTGCTGATGAATGTGATTTAATTCAGTTCCCTCTGACTTTCCAGACAGCTGACACTTGACCTCTTCATTTACATGGAGCTATAAATAAGGAGAGGAGGCCTGCAGGTGCATCCTGGGAAGGAAGAGAGGTGACGCTTCACTGACGGAGGATGAAAACTCAGTTTCATTTGCTCATTTTATCTGATTTTTCTAACATCTGCAAGCAACTAAAACTAGGCAGAGTAATATTAATGTCTGTTGTGCTTTTATTTAAGATTACCACTTAAAGACAATGTAGCTTTCTGAATTTAGATATACATATACGAGTAAGACTTAAGCAGAAATCTGTGAGATGGACGTCAGAAGAAAAATAAAATCTTGCCAAAGTTACAATACACAAGGAATATTACTGTTTTAAATGATGTTTTCAGGAAAACAAATGATTACAAACTTGCTCTTGTTCAGTTTTTTTTATTGAATGAGTTTTGAAAAATGCAGCAGTTGCAAAGCTGATACAACACCTCCACCTAACTGTCACAACATGTATTACAAGCATGCAGACACATCTTTTCTAACATGTGAACCTTGTAATGAGCAAACAGCACAAACAGTAAAGAAGCAGATTTGAAATGGTCGTTGTGCTCCTCTACTATTCTTCAGTGGGACAGTCTGACTTGTTGATGTGTTTCTCTGCAGTCTGGGAGCCCAAAGACACTTTACATGTGTAAACCTTCTCCATGTTCCAGTCTGACGTCTGGATGGCCAGATAGCTGCTGATTTGGAAAGTGTGGTCCGGTTGCTGAACAGCAGTGCTGGTAGAGATCCCACTGCTCACTGGACTCCCAGCAGCAAACCAGCTCACATCTGCAAAAGGCACAGACTGACTGGACAGACAGACCAGAGAGGCTTCGTTGGACTGGAGCTCAGCTCTGGACGGAGGGAAGACTGTCAGGACAGGAGGAGGGAGGCTGGAGCCTGAAAATACATCAAGGACATTCATCACATCACTAGAAATTAAGTCAGAGAAAAGAGGAAACTAACAAACACATTCAGACTGAGTGTCAAATTAATCATCAACAACATGAGTTTATTTTTAACATTTTGAAAGACTACCAGTTTCTCCCTGACCTCAGATATATAAGGATTACTAATGAAAAATTATAATTTAACCATAGAAATTCTGTTCAACCACAGTAATTAAATATCATCTCTGATTATCAGTCATTGTGTTATATTACAGCAGATATCACTTCAGATTCAAAGATGACTGTCTCACTAAATACTCTATATTTTCAAACAGGCACAATAAACAATGTTTACTCTGCCCTACTGACTGAAGATGAATAGAAAACATTCTCATTTTATTTTCACCTTCACAATCAACCGTTGTAGTAATCTGAATTTCTCAATGAATAAATGAATGATAAAATAAGACGTCATATAAAAATATATTCACTAAAAGTTAAATATAATAATTGAGAATAATCTTCTGTCTTTAAATCTCACAACAATTAAAACAACTTATGGACAAAATCTTGTAATCAGCTGTTCAGCTGTCCATTGTCTTTTAAAGCACAGCTTGGTGCTGTTTCAAAGCTGATGTTAAAACTACAAACAATTAATCTGCACTAAAAATGTTTCACACTTTTAACAAGAATGAACAAGAACATGAAATACTTAAATATACAAGAGAAACAATCAACTCTCTCCTGTTTTATGATGAGTTAAAAGTACTTACTTGTCACAATCAGCTTGGTGCCTTGTCCGAATACCACAGTGATTCAGTTTGTACTAGGGCTGTAGCTATCGATTCTTTTTGGAATCGATTAATCTAGCACTTTATCGATCGATTAATCGATTAATCGTATATATATATATATATATATATTTTTTTTTTTTTTGCATTTCTAAACAACCAAAACAAATAATGCATGACGAAAATGATGTGGCTGTAAAATGATCAACCATTTGGCTTTTATTTCTTTAAAAAACAGAGGTATTTCTTACACCTCCAACATTTGGCTCCAAAACTTTATTGCAATTTACTCATTTAGTGCAAGTGCAAACAATTAAATAACAATACAGTTTCAACTTACTGTAAAACATGTATAACATGTAACACTATGAATCAATACAAACTTAAATAGTAACGGCCATTTTGCCTTAGTGTTGTCTTATACAACATTACAAAAAGGGATTGCACCTACTAACAAATAATATATAATCTCTGGGATAGGCCATTTGCTATGGTAACCTAGCAACCTATGTGTGTGCACGCATGCTGTGTTATATATAATTTTATGTTATACATAGCACCAAATCACAACAGAAGTCATTTAAGGTCACTTTTCCTATAGAACCGGTCCGGACCGTTTTCATTTAATTAATAATTTCTTCATCGTCGCGCATCTACAATTCTCCTCCGCTCTGTTTTACGAAGGGAGGAGCTCCGGACCGACGTAAACAAACACACGTGCACACACACTTACAGACAGACAGAGAGAGAGAACATGTCACGTCGGTCTCAACTGTCTGTAAAGCAGATATCATATCTACGTTTTTTAAACGCGCACAAACTGGTTCTGCTCTGGCATGTCATCTCGAGCCTTCGCAGTTCTCCGTCGTGGTGGCGGATACGCAATGCAATCCCCCCCGGGCTGCTGGAGAACCAGCGTGAGGACGTGAGTTTAGAGGACCAATCACAGCCCTTGCCATCTCCGTTTCCCCTCGACGGAGTGACGGACACTCCGCGCCCGGAGAGTACGGAGAGGCTCTCCGTCAGGCTCTCCGGCTCTCCGGCGACGGAGAGGGCTCTCCGTGTCCGTGTACGGCACTTTACGCAGTAGTATTAACAACGGTCCGTGTGGAACATTCAAGATCCCTGCGCGTCATAGGAATTTAACGACGCTTCGAGGCAGAGTTTTTGCCTCGACCAATTTTTGTAATTGAGTAACTCGAGTAACTCGATGAATCGTTACAGCCCTAGTTTGTACACATGGCTGTACAAAAAACTCCTGACTCTCACTAATGAGGGGAGTGGAAGTGAAACATCCTGTTGAGACCAACTTTCACTGTCTCATTCACTTCATCAGTCTGCTCACGGACGTAATTTGGGGGGGGGACACAGGGGACATGTCCCCTGCACTTTTTCAAAAGGCCGTTTTGGTCCCCTGCAGTTTTTACTGTCCAAAAACAATGTCACGCTATGGTAAACAGAGACACGTCAAGCACTAGGACCAAGCGGAAAATGGCCGCTCAAGCTGAAGCCTGTTTCCCTTAGTTTAGACCGCCCACAAGCTCCTCGATTGGCTCTGCCGTGTCTTGTATGATTGGCCGTCCCCGCTGTCACTCCATCTTGCTTGCACACCGGTCTGCTAGTTGCCCAGGAGTCCTTATTGATCTGCCACTGTAAGTTGGGTGTTTGTTCTGCCTGGGTCACGTCAGCTAGAAGCATTGTAATATCAGAGGTTTCATTAACATTAACATTTGAATCGGTGTCCATGTGCGTATGTGCGTGCGTGCGTGTGTGTGTATGTGTTTGGTAATTAGGCGCAGCCAGGATGTCTAAAAAAAGAAAAGTGGACATTAGAGACTTCTTTAGAAGTCAAAGTGTAAGTTACTCAAAGAAATGTGTTACACCCATCCTGCAAAACCTTCACTGACTACTTACACTGAATTATGGACATTTTATTCAATTTCTCCCCACCTGTGATATTCCTGCCAGTTTGACCTGCCCACCACTGGGTGGTGCTATGTAAATGAGGTCTGTTTACCATATTCCAAAAATAAGTGTAAAATTGGTGGTACTGAGTTGGAGTGAAGTTGACTAACAAGGTGAAACACAGAATTGGGTGATAATGTTTTGCTACATGCTTTACAACCAGTCAAACCAAAAAAGGGAACAGTTAACTTAAAAGTAGCAATAGAAAACTAGAAGAACTACTAGAAAACACAGTGAACTGAAAGAGTTTTATTAAAAATACTTGTGTCCCCCCCACCTCTGAAATCAAAATTTCGTCCTTGAGTCTGCTTATATTCACAAACACTGCTGGACTCTATTCAAACACTCTTGTCTCTTTAGAGGACTTTATTTCATGTCCTTCAATGTTTTGTTCCAGTTTTTCTCATTTGAAGTGTTTGATTTTGTTCACAATTGATAGAAGCTGTCATGAGTGTCTCAGTGAGGTTTTTGTCACAGTGTAAATCACTGTGATACCCACTCATTGGCAGAGCTGTCCCATGTTGCACAGTAATACTGAGCAGAGTCTCCTGTCTCTGTCCTCTTAATGATTAACTGATAAATTATGTCTGATGAGGCTTTAGAGTCGAATCGGTCTGAGGAGAATCCTGTTCCAAATTCGTCAGGTGAACTGTCAGTATGGTGAAATCTCAGAACATACTGAGGAGCTTCACCATGAACCTGTTTATACCAACTGACATATTGGTTTTCATGTCTCTCAATATTGCAGCTGAGAACAACCTGTTGTCCTGTAGAAACTGTGTGGACAGCAGGCGTCTGGGTCAGCACTTTGGCTGCATCAACATCTGTCAACATACACAGAAAAATACATGGGTGAAAGGTTTCTGTGTGAAATATGGGCTGTAAAAGGAGTGAGAAGAATATCTTACATGTTAGAGCAGTGATGAGAGTGCAGAGGGTCCCCAGCATGTTGTCAGTGTGTGCTGTAAACGTCCCTTACTGTCCAGCTGAGAGGTGAGCAGGGTTGGAGTGTGAGGAGAAGAGAGACTGAAGCTTATAAAGACACTGAGGAGAGGAGAAGAGGAGGAGGAGGAGGAGTTTCAACACTCAGCACTCTTTTCATTCATTGATCACCACTTTCATGTTTGTGGTTTCACATTAAATCAACTTTCATCAAAAAACACAGTTTTAATGAAGCTTTGACAAAAGTTCAAGAAGAGAGATGTTTTCCCTCTCACCTGTATCTTTGTTGCGATTCTCTCACTCCAATATCTTCACTGTCACTTCTGGTTTCCCGTGCTTCCAAAATCAAATAAATAAACATGACATCACCACATCTGGCCAATGATCTTCTTCCAATTAGTCCTCAGATGCTGTTCTTTAAATATTGCCATATTTCTGTCATTGTCTTTCAGCCCCACAGCTGAGCAGTCCACCACCTCCCCATCACCACTTTATCCATCATGATAATCTGAGTGATTCAACTGACAGGTTTCATCTTCATCTGGTGGTTTTACTCCACCACCACCAGCATCTAGACTCCAGGGCAGTCCACCTGTCTCCTATCTTGACTGGTGTCTATGTTTAAAGCTCCTGTTGGTAGGATAATTGATTTTTGAGTCGTATTCCCACCTTGTCAAATACTGACACTTTTGGATGGCTGCTGACCCGACACACAAACCCAAAGCTGGAAATGAGACTCAAAAATCAAATATTTCACTAACAGAAGCTTTAAAGGAGCAATATGTAAGACATTTCCAGAATTTTCACTTAAAACATAAAATAAAATGAACTAACAGCGTGTGAGGAAACAACAGTGCTGATATAATGTCAAAGACATCTATGTACAGTGTTGCAGAGATGTCTAGTGCAGATGAGAGTTGGTCAAAACACCAAGTTCAACACAATATTTATTTTCTAGAAGTTCTTTTATTGCTTGCAAGCAAGAGTCACACATCATCGGCGTATAGATGATGACTGAAGAGAGAATCAGAGTCAGAATTCCTTTATTTGTCCTGTAAATGGGGAAATTTCTTTGTCACAGCAGCTAAAGGACAGTAATTACAATAAACAATAATAAAAAGTAAAAAATAAACAATATAATAAGAAGATAAGAAATAGAATTCACTCTCGTCATCCTCTATAATAGTTTTTTGATTTTTTTTTCTGTGAGTATTATCCACTCCAAGATGAGTGTTTGCCTTCCTATATAAATATTTAAAAGTGGACCAGTGTTTCTCAACCACTTTGACTTTTTAACACAAGGACCCTTAAACTGACACAACAAAGATTTTTGCTTTAAGATGTTTTATTACAGACAGTGTAGTAAACCCATGACCAAAATAGTCCCACATTCTGTCATTTTGTTATTTATGCATAGAAATTTGTTAACTGTTTGTTTCTGTAACAGTTGTGTAGCAGTTTGCTTTGGGGCCTTTCTAAGGAGGTGGAAATGAAAGTTATATTGCTTTTACATCTACGGCAAGAAATTGTGAAGATTTGGGAGTTCAAAAATGATATACTTTTCACTGTTTATGTACAGAAGTTACAGAGAGCTGTGGTTCATGTCTTTACTCTTGATCCAGACGGGTCAGCGTCTCAAAAAGCAGAAGTATCAGTGAGGAGGTTTTTGTCACAGTGTAAATCACTGTGATACGTGCTCACCAGCAGAGGTGTCCCATGTGTGACAGTAATAGACTGCTGAGTCTCCCTCCTCCACATTGTTGATGATCAAACGATAATCTGTTTGTGACTGATGAGTAGATGTGAACTTTGGAGAGGAGAAACCAGAGCCATAATATACAGAGCTATAGCTGCGATGAAACATCAGTACATACTGATGAACTCCTCCTGGAACCTGTTTGTACCAGGGAGCAGCACTGTTAGTAGCAGTCCCCAGGTTACAGTCCATGGTGGCTGTCTCTCCTCTCCTCAGCGTCACAACAGGAGGCTTCTGTGTCAGCACCGTCACACCACTCACACCTGGAAACAACAAGATGACATGGAGTCAAGAGAAACACACAGACTGATGAATCCAACATGAGGTCAAAGCTGCAGTCAGTCAGCCTCCTTACATGTTAGAGCAGTGATGAGAGTGCAGAGGGTCCCCAGCATGTTGTCAGTGTGTGCTGAGAATGGCCTTGTAATTTGGAAAGTGATCTTACTGCTGACAGATTAGAGGCTTTGGAGGATGAGGAGAGGAGGTGCTGGAGGAGCAATTTAATACAACACTGAAACTGAGAGTGACTGACAGGAGGAGGAGCTCTGCTTCAGTCTGCATGCTTTGTCACAGTTCAATTATTTCAACCCCCCAAAAAATGTTATAAATGAATGTTAAGAACTGAAAAGTTCATGACATCAAAGTTTGTAAACTAGTCAAATCTTTCTTGAGATACAAAAATCATCTTTATCTGATTCACATGTTTTTCACAAGTTACAAGGACACACAACACACATAAAAACTACAAATGATGAAAATAATCTTTGTTGTCCATTGATGTGGAAATTTGCCTTCAGCTTTACAGGTTCCAGTCAGACTGATGTTTATAAAGGAATCAAGTGAAGTAGTGGTTGGTGTGAAGGACATTTTGTAAATGTTGGTGTTGCTGCAGTGGCTGTAAAGCGTCTGTAAAGCTCGAGGGGCTGAATTCTTTAAAAAGGGGATGAGCAGGTTCGTGCACGATTTGTTGGGCCTTTTGTTTCAACTGTGTCTTATATGTCCATCCCAGCTGTTTCTGCACTTTACAAATTAATTTACTGGCCATATTTGATTCTGGACTGTCTATTTTTAAAACTCAGCGCCCAGGTGCCCGCACCATGTGCATATATTAAAACACTTTGGGCAGAAAGACTTCAGTGAACAGTCTCTAAAATGATCTTATTTAAATTGTATGAATCCAATTTCCTGATTTCTTTTTAAAAAATGTATCATTTGTAAAAAGGTCTTAGTTTCATTAATAAAACAGACCTTGTCTTCACACCAGTAATAATCTCACTAACATACTGCAAATATGCCGACTGACTAACTTACACATTTTATTAAAACATCAGTGTGTTTCCTGTCAAGCGACAGTTTTACAGAGAACTGATACTGAACCTCTTAATTTACATGGAGCTAAATAAAGACAGGAGGCCTGCAGGTGCATCCTGTAGATCAGAGAGAGGAGTTGAAAAATGAGTCTGAAATGTGTGCGTGCCTTTTCTGATAGTGTTCCAGTGCTGCTCTCTAGTGTGCACTGAACAGAATAACAACACACTGTGGTATAACGTATGTGCTCCCTTCTTTACTGCCATCACATTGTGCTACGCAATGTAATAAATGTATAGAAAGAAATGCATGCAAAGAACATATTACAGGACATATTAAAGGCCACTTTTAATATTAATGTTAATTTCAGTGCAATTGATTCTTCAGTCATTAACTAAAAATGCTAAATGTATACAACATTATGTGATAAAAATGTGAATTTTCACTTTTTAACTTGAGATAATATGGTGGCAATTTGTTCTGGTCCCACAAACTGACCGTGTGCTTTACTGCAGACAACCAGCAGAGGGCAGATAGCAGCAGACATCTGTGTGTGTGTGTGTGTGTGTGTGTGTGTGTGTGTGTGTGTGTGTGTGTGTGTATGAGACAAAGAAGTAGGAGCCAAGATGGCGGTCATTGTCAAAGTGACAAGATAGTGGAGAGCCAAAACGGCGGTCACAATCTCTTGGATGGAGTGTTCCGTTGATAGGACTACAAAAATGGCTGACAGGAAAAAAACGGCTGAAACATGACTTGGAGAAGTCAGACGTGAATACGAATTCAAAAATGATAATGAATTTGCTGAATCATGTGTCTAGAATTGGGTTAATCCAAATGTCTGGGTGCTCCCTTTGAGTACAGTTGCGCAGACGAAAGCTGATGCTTCCCGCAACATGTAACATCTGGGATTGCGATGAAAATGATCCTGCAGCTGTATTTATCTCCTCTGGTGGCAGTGGAACCGACGCGTTCAGGTGCGCACACAGACTATGGGAGGTGGGAGTTTCAAACCTGGGGGGCCTGTGACAAGCAGGCGGCACCTACTGGACATTAGGATCGGTGCACTTTCCTTTGTTTACCAGGCTTCGTTAGTGTGAGGAGACCACATTTAAGCATTGAGCTAAACGCGGGCCGATCTGATGTCAGAACTATGTGGAAGGTCCCAACAGTGATGATGATCAAGAACTTTTTTTTTTATTAAGTCAGATGTAAATGTTTATATTAAGTAGATCTAAATAATGTGTGTGTTGGTGTGATCAGTTCATTAAATCTAGCTTATATTTTATTACAGAATGTACTGTTGTGTTCCAAGACTTAAACAATAAACTATACTGTATATTTCTTCTAACTTAACAAAGAGGAAGTTGACCTTTTTTTTTATACCTGAGTTTTGAAATAACTTGTTCTTCTTTTGCTGATAAAACTGATAAATCACTTCCTTTCTTAGGAAGCATCATGCATTGTCATTACAAACATGTGAGGCTCAAATAAAAATAAAGTACATTTTCCGTCCTGGCATCTCAGCTAATGTTGGGACCCACAGATGAAGTTGTTCATTGTGGATTTCAAAATGGACTCAGAATTCCCCAGTCTTCACAACTAGGTGCAAATTCAGTTTTGAGCTACTATTGGTCAGGTTGTCAGACCGCCCTTTCACCAGAAAGTCAAAACTCCAGCTCCTTCCTTTTCTTCTCTCTCTTCCCCACCTCGTTCCCTACAGGGCTGCCTGCCCTCAAGTTCTCTTCTGCTGGATTCTTCTGGGCCTAACAGCTGCTGAGAGTTGCCAGCTGCATTTCCAGCAGGTCCAAAGAACTTCTCCTCACAGCAGTGGCATGAGGTCCTGCTAGTATTCCAGCTTAGTTAGTGCCAGCAGCTGCAACACAAAGCTTACGAGCTAACTACACAATCAAAGGAACACGAAGCAAGTTAGCACCAAGCTGCTATCCCTGCAAAGTAAAGGAACGACCGGTTTACTCCATCCACCATCTTTCATCAGACCTTGCACAGCAAGAACAGCATTGTTCAACATTGGAATTACAAACTCTACCTGCTTGGCTCATCAGCCAAGGAACCACCAGCACCTTTTCTTCAAAGACTGGTAACGTTAGACTGGGCCTACATAGCACACAGCATAGCATAGCACGGCTAAGGACAGGACTGTTTAACTCTGGATGATGTAATGCGCATGGGTTCAATCTATGTGTTTGTTCATTGTTTGGGTGTTATTGTGATCTCAGGTCTTAACTTTACAAAGAGGAAGTCGACTTTTATTCCCATTGACTTTTGAAGTACCTTGTTTGTTCTTCTTTTGCCAGAGAAACTGATAAATCACTTTCTTTCTTGGAAACATCAAGCATTGTCATTAGAAACATGTGAGGCTCAAACATAAAAAAGTTAATTTTCTCTCCTGGCATCTCAGCTAATAAACCCAAACTAAGTAAAGAGAGCATCATTAATGTTCTAAATGCAAATATTTTTGCATTTAGAACACGAGTGCTGTGATGGCCTCTGCCTGACTGTTTGATATTTGGGTGTTGTGGACAAGTTACTGTGTGGTACTGTTTCTCTGTGAAGGTGTTGAGGAGGATGTAGCAGTAGCCAGCCAGGTTTGGAGCACCTGGGCTAAGCGCTCCCACATGATAAAAGCCCAGCTCTACTCTGCGTTCTCCCTCACTTGGTCTGGACCCAGCCACCGTCCACACGCCTTTGCTTTGTTTGGCTTTGGCTTTGTTTTCGTGCTACAACACTGCACACCTCACAATGCTCACACATTCACATTTGCATTACTGATAATACTGACTCACACACTCCACATGTGTAGTTATTTATTTCCAGTTATATGCTTCATCATAATAAACAATTTAATTCTCAGTCATCTATTGTGTCCATCCCGTATTTGTCATGGCCTAAGAGCCGGGTTATGACAGTACTGAGCACTCCTGTGACAATGTAGTAATCACCACTGAGTAGTCATGGGTCGGAACGTGATCGTGTTTACGGGCCTGCAATCACAAGGTGGTCTCTAGTTTCCATTTCATTTCAGAATGTACTGTTATGTTACAAGACTTAACAATGAACTTATATACTGTATAAACTTTACAAAGAGGAAGTTGACCTTTGTTCCCTTTGAGTTCTGAAATACCGTGTTTGTTCTTCAGTTGTTGATAAAACTGATTAATCATTTCCTTTCTTAGGAAACATCAAGTATTGTCATCAGAAATATGTGAGGTCAAACACTAAACATGCACATTTTCTGTCCAGAGGGTATTTATTTTATATTAAAAATATAAGTATACATAAAAAATGAAATCAAATTAATCTATATGTTGATAATGTCATTGAAAATAACAAAACTATTTTAAAAATGTACCAAAATATAATTAAAATGCAGATTTAATGCCTTCAGCATAATTGTTTGTGTTTTTAGCAACATATCAACACATTTTTATGATACGGAGTTATTATGACTAAGGTTCAGGGACTGCAACACGCCACGCCTCCTCGCAGATCTGCCACCCAGGCCCAGCCAATCAAACCACCTGTGCTGCATTAACCCAACCACCTACGTCACCCTGATTCAATCACTTGCAAAGTCTATACATGCAAGCCTGACCATTTCCACTTTCATGGTTCAGAATGCCGGCCCTTAATTATTTTTTAAAAAAGGTCGCCATTCTGAACCTGAAACCCAAACCTTAACCATAACCCGGTCGGAATGGCGGACCGTCGAATGGCGGTCCTTCCGAACGGCTGTCGACCCCCAGTTCGTACAGCCCTCCCGCTCAGACCCTCTCCTTCTCCACTATCCTCCCTCACAGGATCACCGGCAGCCCAGCCTTCGACATTGCCATCCCACGGCAAGAAGAACCTCCAGAACAGGGACCCAGGCCATTCCAGCACAGGAACCACAGGGGGGACAATGAAGCCACGCCGACCAAGACGTGCGCCCATCGAGACGTACCCCAATTCTGAGTCTCAACCTCCCTGGTTCCTAGACGGTCCAGCCAGTCCGCAGCCCTACTCAAACCTCCTTTCCTTTATCCACCAACCTCGAACCCACCTTCCCTCATCCAACAACCCTGACCCCGCTTTTCCTATCCTCCCAAACTCTTCTACCAATTTAAATGAACTGTGTTAGTGAAATTGTAATATATATGTTTTATGTTTTATGTTTTTTATATATGTAAGATATGTTTTCATCTTTCATCATCATTACAGTCCGTAAAAAAAAGGGAATTGCAAAACACATTGAGAAATACAGAATGACTGGATAAGATTACTCCATCTCCATCCTTATAAAGAGACGGGTAACTCACGACTGCTCACCACATCACCTCTAGATCTCACAGTGCTCACTTTGCTGTCTGTGACACCAGTTTTTTTTTTGGTTCTGACAAACAAGCTGTGGAAAGGTGAGAAGTCAATTTAATCCTGATGTTACTTTAATAAATGTAAAGTCTTTGAGATGAGTTGTGATGAGCTTTGACACTGGTGAATGAAGGCAGTGAATGATTCTAGATGTGGCCACTGTGATTTGTTCCTCAGGATGAAGTGTGTTATGATCTTTCTGGTGTTGACGCTGGTCGTCCTCATGGCTGAACCCGGGGAGAGTCAGGGTTCGTACCAATGCAGTAAGTCACAAGCTTTCATACATACTGAGTTGATGTTAACAGATTGACCTGTGATTTACACAAACAGCAGGCTCCTTGAGTCTGTGATCAACAAATCACACTTGACTGTACTAACTTACTACATACAACTTCACTTAGTTCTGTTTTTAGCTAAAATCTGTTATTTAGTCCTGGCACCTCAGATAATAAACATTAAACTAAGTAAAGAGAGCATCATTAATGTTCTAAATGCAAAGATTTTCAAATGTGATAATAATATACTAATGTTTATTTATCTCATTTTCCCCTTTTTGTCACTTTAGGGGCCAGTTGCAGACGGTAAGTATTACTGAATATTTCTGTTGATTTCAAACAGACAAATAAAAAAGAAATAAAAAGACTTTGTGAAATGCCTCAAACCTATCAAACACAGCAAGCATCAGTATTAACCAGATCCCAAGTTGATGTCTTCAAGTACCTTATTTTGACACATTTCAGAAGCTGGAATCAGTGAATTTCTGTCAGTTTTTGCTCCAAAAATTACTGCAAAATTATTAAATTATTAGAATAATTGTCATTTGAGATTCTGTTGATCGACCTCTGTTGATAATTTGACTAACTGATTCCTCTCTCTTTCCCCCTTCTCTAACTTGGTATAGCATTCCCCAACCCTATATACGACTTCGATGCTGTAAGTCACAAGTGTTCATACATACTGAGTTGATGTTAACAGATTAACCTCTGATTTACACAAACAGCAGGCTCCTTTAGTCTGTGATCAACAAATCACACTTGACTGTACTAACTTACTACATACAACTTCACTTAGTTCTGTTTTTAGCTAAAATCCTTTAATTAGTCCTGGCTCCTCAGATAATAAACATAAAACTAAGTAAAGACAGCATCAATAATGTTCTAAATGCAAAGAATATCAAATATGATAATCATGTACTAATGTTTATTTATAATTTTTTCCGCTTTATGTCCCTTTAGTGAAACGCTGCAGACGGTGAGTATTACTGAATATTTTCTGTTGATTTCAAACGGACAAATAAAAGAATTAAAAAGACTTTGTGAAATGCCTCAAACCTATCAAACATAGCAAGCATCAGTGTTAACCAGATCCCAAGTTGATGTCTTCAAGTAGTTTATTTTGTCCAACCCATTTAAATTCACAATGATATAATAGAGGGTAAAGAAGCAAGTCGACACATTTCAGAAGCTATCAGTTAATTTCTGTCAGATTTTTGATTGAAAAATTATTGCAGAATTATTAAAATATTCGTCATTTAAGTTTCTGTTGATCGACCTCTGTTGATAATTTAACTAACTGATTCCTCTCTCTTTCCCCCTTCTCTATCTTGTTATGCAAATAGTCAGGGAACATCCCAAGATGAAGTGGCCAAAGATAAATGGAGTCGATACTATCAAGACTGAGTCTGTTCTTGATTTTGAAGATATAGTTTGAACTATATCTTTGTGCTTTGCAAAGCAAGAAATAATCGGATGAGTAAACATGAAGCCTTTGAGATGAAGTGATTTTAGTCACAGCTCCAATTGATGTTGAAAAATGTAAAATTGCTTGATAGTGAAAACTATCCAGCTGAATAAAGCTGCATTTCAAAAGACCATCTCTGTTTTGTGGTGTTATTTAAGTGAACATGTGCTTGTAAATTTATTGGTGATAATGATCAAGAACATTGTTTTTCATTAAGTCAGAGGTAAATGTTTATATTAAGTAGATCTAAATAATGTGTGTGTTGGTGTGATCAGTTCATTAAATGAACACTCTTCCTATTTCTTTCTGTTTCTGAATCGACTTGTGTCTCTGGTATAGCAGCACTTTGGAAATGATTCAAGTCTGGCATTTCCTCCATCAATAGATTAATCATTTGGTCTATAAAGCATCAGAACAGTCAAAATAACAATTTCATAAGAGCTAAGATGATCATTGTGTAAATGGCATTCGTGCTATTGGCCGTTTCCAAAAGAGACAAATACATTCAAGCTATAAAATGTAAAATGAGTACAAAAAAATCATCTAATTCATACAGTCGAGAAGCTGGAACCATCAAATGTTGGGAGGAGCTTTAGAAGTAAGAATTTATTTTCCCAACTCGTCAAATCCTGACTGCTGCTGCAGTGCGACCATTACATTAGATGATACAACAGGCCACTTTATAATAGTGTGAGGTTGTGGAATTTATGAAATAGAAAACCGCAAAAGTCATTGTTGGTGATTAACTGTTTCACATTTTAAGTTGCGGGTCAGTGTAACCCAGCTCCAATTGGTTTTGGATTTGTTTTAGCGCTACAACACTGCACACCTCACAATGCTCACACATTCACATTTGCATTACTGGTAATACTGACTCACACACTCCACATGTGTAGTTATTTATTTCCAGTTATATGCTTCATCATAATAAACAATTTAATTCTCAGTCATCTATTGTGTCCATCCCGTATTTGTCATGGCCTAAGAGCCGGGTTATGACAGTACTGAGTACTCCTGTGACAATGTAGTAATCACCACTGAGTAGTCATGGGTCGGAACGTGATCATGTTTGCGGGCCTGCAATCACAAGGTGGTCTCTAGTTTCCATTTAATGTCAGAATGTACTGTTATGTTACAAGACTTAACAATAAACTTACATACTGTATATTTCTTCTAACTTTACAAAGAGGAAGTTGACCTTTGCTCCCCTTGAGTTCTGAAATACCGTGTTTGTTCTTCAGTTGCTGATAAAACTGATAAATCACTTCCTTTCTTAGGAAACATCAAGCATTGTCATTACAAACGTGAGGTCAAACACAAAACATGCACATTTTCTGTCAAGCGGGTATTTATTTTATATTAAAAATATTTGAAAAAAGTATGCATGAAAAATGATATCGAATTAATCTATATGTTGATAATGTCATTGAAAATAGCAAAACTATTTTAAAAATGTACCAAAATATAATTAAAATGCAGATTTAATGCCTCGGGTTGACCCCATTGAGACGTATCCCCATTCTGAGTCTCAACCTCCCTGGTTCCTATACAGTCCAGCCAATCCACAGCCCTACTCAAACCTCCTTTCCTTCATCCAACAAGACCATCTCTGTTTTGTGGTGTAATTTAAGTGAATATATGCTTGTTATATTATTGGTGAGGTTGGGAATTGATGGTAGGGCAGGCGTGGTTAATAGAAAATAATAATTATTGATAATAATTATTAAAATTAACCCTCCTGTTATTACGAGGGTCAAATGACCCATTTTATAGTTAAAAAAAATAAATACTTCAAAGCATTTTTTCAGTATGAAACTTATTCAGCTTGGTTTAATAAGTGTAATCAACATATAATATGAAAATGGCTCATTTGCAACACCCCCCTGCATGTTTATATTACATAGATACCGTACGGGTCAATTTGACCCGGCAGTCAAAGTGGAGGCTATAAGGGGTCAGAAGTGTCAAATACTATTTGTTTCTTTGCAACTGTGAGACATACTTCACCCCACCCCCACCCCCCTCTCTCTCTCTGTCTCTATCACATACACACACGCACGCACGCACACACACACACACACGCACACACACACACACACACACACACACACACACACACACACACACACGCACTCTCTCTCTCTCTCTCTCTCTCTCTCTCTCTCTCTCTCTTCTCTTGACCTCATCTGTAAAGTGTATTTGTAAAATATTTCCAAATAAAGGAACAGTGAAGGAAATGAATCCAAGCACTGACCATCACAACCAGTAAATACCACAAGACATATGCACAAAATAATCACAGAAAACTGCTCTGTACAATATATAATATAATAGAGAAGTACTGAGTGACTTTTATTGTCATACATTTGTTTCTTTGCTCACTTGCTGATGAATGTGACTTCATTCAGTTCCCTCTGACTTTACAGAAGGCTGACACTTGACCTCTTCATTTACATGGAGCTAAATAAAGACAGGAGGCCTGCAGGTGCATCCTGTAGATCAGAGAGAGGAGTTGAAAAATGAGTCTGAAATCTGTGTGCGTGCCTTTTCTAATAGTGTTCCAGTGCTGCTCTCTAGTGTGCACTGAACAGAATAACAACACACTGTGGTATAACGTATGTGCTCCCTTCTTTACTGTCATCACATTGTGCTACACAATGTAATAAATGTATAGCAAGAAATGCATGCAAAGAACATATTACAGGACATATTAAAGGCCACTTTTAATATTAAGGTTAATTTTAGTGCAATTGATTTTTCAGTCATTAACTAAAAATGCATAATGTATACAACATTATGTGATAAAAATGTGAATTTTCACTTTTTAACTTGAATATGGTGGCAATTTGTTCTGGTCCCACAAAGTGACCGTCTGCTTCACTGCAGACAACCAGCAGAGAGCAGATAGCAGCGGACCTCTGTGTGTGTGTGTGTGTGTGTGTGTGTGTGTGTGTGTGTGTGTGAGTGAGTGTGTGTGTGTGCGGTCATTGTCAAAGTGACATTATGGTGGAGGCCAAAATGGCAGTCACGATCTCTTGGACTGTGACATCACGGAGTCTTCCATTGAAAGGACTACAAAAATGGATGGACAGGAATTTAGGAACTCATGTTCGTTTGATTACAAAAATGGCCGAAACAAGACTTGGATAAGTCAGGCATGAATACGAATTAAAAAATGATGAAAGCGATGAAAATGATCCTGCAGCTGTATTTATCTCCTCCAATGGCGGTGGAACCGGCGCGTTCAGGTGCGCTCACAGACAATGGGAGTTGGGAGTATCAAACCTGGGGGGCCTGTGACAAGCAGGCGCCACCTACTGGACATTAGGATTGGTGCACTTTCCTTTGTTTACCAGGCTTCTTAAGTGCGAGGAGGCCTCATTTAAAGGATAACTACCGTTTTTTACAACCTGGACCTTATTTCTAGCAAAATATATGATCATTTACTCACCCAGATAACTTTGGTGTCATTTGGTGTCGTTCGGACGAAATAAAATCCAGTGTAGCGCCGGTATATCCATATAATGCGAGTGACGGGGCACCGAAGCGCAGCCTCTATATAACGCATTATTTGCCACGAAACTAGTTCATTTCACCAATATTTTGTTACGATACGCTAGTGCTATTCCCCGTGCTAATAGTGCTAACTATACGCTAGTGCTATAGTTATCCTTTGGAAGCATCAAATGTTGGGACGAGTATAAGCAGTAAGATTTCATTTTTTTTAACCATTATTATTAAAGGTCCTATTTGTAAGTAAAGTAGATTTTCGAGTCTCATTTCCAACTCGTCCAATTCTGACACTTTGGGATGGCGGCCAACTCGACCAACAATCCCAAAAGTCATTGTTGGTGAATGATTGTTTCACATTTGAAGTTGCAGATACAGTGTAACCCAGTTCCAGCCATCCCCGTCTGCTCAAGTACAGCTGTTATTGTTTTCAACATGTCTGTCTGTCTCTCTGTCTGTGGGCAGACTTTGCCAACACATCACAACCGTGTGACATGCAGTCATTTAACTTCTGAGGTGCATACATGAGAATTAAATGAAGCCGAGTTCAAAGATGGATGTGATCCAAGCCAAAGTGATGAGTACTCAGTAATCACTACTGAGAAGTCGTGATTACTGATTACCAGCTAACCACACAATCCAAGGAACATGAAGCAAGTTAGCACCAAGCTGCTATCCCTGCAAAGGAAAGGAACGACCAGTTTACTCCGCCCACTATCTTTCATCAGACCTTGCACAGCAAGAACAACATTGTTCAACATTGGAAATACAACCTTCGCCTGCTTGGCTCATCAGCCAAGGAACCACCAGCACCTTTTCTTCAAAGACTGGTAACGTTGAACTGGGCCTAGATAGCACACAGCATTGCATAGCACAGCTAAGCACAGGACTGTTTAACTCTGGATGATGTAATGCACATGGGTTCAATCTATGTGTTTGTTCATTGTTTGGGTGTTATTGTGATCTCAGGTCTTAACTTTACAAAGAGGAAGTTGACCTTTGTTCCCTCTGAGTTCTGAAATACCGTGTTTGTTCTTCAGTTGCTGATAAAACTGAGAAATCACTTCCTTTCTTAGGAAACATCAAGCATTGTCATTACAAATGGAGGTCAAATACAAAACATGCACACTTTCTGTCCAGAGGGTATTTATTTTATATTAAAAATACAAGTATACATAAAAAATGATATAAAATTAATCTATATGTTGATAATGTCATTGAAAATAACAAAACTATTTTAAAAACGTACCAAAATATAATTAAAATGCAGATTTAATGCCTTCAGTATAATTGTTTGTGTTTTCAGCAACGTATCAACACACTTTTATGATATGGAGTTATTATAACTAAGGTTCAGGGACTGGACCACGCCACACCCCCTCGCTGATCTGCCACCCAGGCCCGGCCAATCAAACCACCTGTGCTGCATTAACCCAACCACCTACGTCACCCTGATTCAATCACTTGCAAAGTCTATACATGCAAGCCTGACCATTTCTCTCCTGTGCGTCTCAAGTTCGTACGGGTCCAGGGCGGCACTCTGAAGGGCCGCCATTCCGAACGTTCACTTTCATGTTTCAGAATGCCGGCCCTTAACTATTTTTGAAAAAAGGTCGCCATTCCGAACATGAAACCCTAACCTTAACCGGGTTATGGTAAAGGTTTGGGCTTCAGGCTTGGAATGGCGACCGTGGAATGGCGGTCCTTCGGTACGGCTGTCGACCCCCAGCTCGCAAAACCCTCCCCTCCAGACCTCCATTTTCTGCTTTTTGTCCCTTTAGGGGCCAGATGCAGACTGTAAGTATTACTGAATATTTTCTGATGATTTCAACAGACAAATAAAAGAAATAAAAAGACCTTGTGAAATGCCTCAAACCTATCAAACAGAGCAAGCATCAGTATTAACCAGATCCCAAGTTGGTGTCTTCAAGTACCTTATTTTGTCCAACCCATTTAAATTCACGATGATATAATAGAGGGTAAAGAAGCAAGTCGACACATTTCAGAAGCTGGAATCAGTGAATTTTTGTCAGTTTTTGCTCCAAAAATTATTCATTTATTAGAATATTTGTCTTTTAAGATTCTGTTGATCGACCTCTGTTGATAATTTGACTAAATGATTCCTCTCTCTTTCCCCCTTCTCTAACTTGGTATAGCATTTTGCGACCCCATCTGCGGCACCGATGCTGTAAGTCACAAGCTTTCATACATACTGTTGATGTTAACAGATCGACCTCTGATTTACACAAACAGCAGGCTCCTTTAGTCTGTGATCAACAAATCACACTTGACTGTACTAACTTACTTCATACAACTTCACTTAGTTCTGTTTTTAGCTAAAATCTGTAATTTAGTCCTGGCACCTCCGATAATAAACATAAAACTAAGTAAAAAGAGCATCAATAATGTTCTGAATGCAAATATTTTCAAATGTGATAATCATGTACTAATGTTTATTTACATTATTTCTGCTTTTTTGTCCTTTTAGTGAGACGCTGCAGACAGTAAGTAATGCTGAATATTTCTGTTGATTTCAAACAGACAAATTAAAAGAAATAAAAAGACTGTGAAATCCTCAAACCTATCGAACATAGCAAGCATCAGTATTAACCAGATCCCAAGTTGATGTCTTCAAGTACTTTATTTTTTCCAACCCATTTAAATTCACAATGATATAATAGAGGGTAAAGAAGCAAGTCGACACATTTCAGAAGCTATCAGTTAATTTCTGTCAGTTTTTGGTCCAAAAATTGTTGCAAAATTATTAAATTATTAAAATATTTGTCATTAAAGATTCTGTTGATCGACCTCTGTTGATAATTTAACTAACTGATTCCTCTCTCTTTCCCCCTTCTCTAACTTGTTATGCAAACAGTCGGGGAACATCCCAAGATGACGTGGCCGAAGATAAATGGAGTCCATACTATCAAGACTGAGTCTGTTCTTGATTTTGAAGATATAGTTTGAACTATATCTTTGTGCTTTGCAAAGCAAGAAGTAATCGGATGAGTAAACATGAAGGATTTGAGATGAAGTGATTTTAGTCACAGCTCCAATTGATGTTGAAAAATGTAAAATTGCTTGATAGTGAAAACTATCCTGCTGAATAAAGCTGCATTACAAAAGACCATGTCTGTTTTGTGGTGTTATTTAAGTGAATATGTGCTTGTAAATGTATTGGTGATGATGATCAAGAACATTGTTTTTCATTTAGTCAGAGGTAAATGTTTATATTAAGTAGATCTAAATAATGTGTGTGTTGGTGTGATCAGTTCATTAAATGAACACTCTTTTTTGGATTTCCTCCATCAATAGATTAATCATTTGGTCTATAAAGCATCAGAACAGTCAAAATAACAATTTTATGAGAGCCAAGATGATCATTATGTAAATGGCATTCGTGCTGTTGGCTGTTTCCAAAAGAGACAAAGATATTCAAGCTATTAAAATGTAAAATGAGTAAAAAAAAAAAATCTAATTCATACAGTTGAGAAGCTGGAACCATCAAATGTTGAGAGGAGCTTTAGAAGTAAGGATTTATTTTTCCAACTCATCAAATACTGACACTTTGGGATGGAGGTCAACCCGACCTACAATCCCAGCGTCAGTATTTGATGAGTTGGGAATGAGTCTCAGAAATCTACTTTTCTTACAAATAAGACCTTTAAATCTTTTTACTGTTGCTGCAGTGCTACCATTACATTAGATGACACAACTGGCCACTTTATAATAGTGTGAGGTTGTGGAATTTATGAAATAAAAAAACAGAAAAAATCATTGTTGGTGATTTACTGTTTCACATTTTAATTTGCGGGTCAGTGTAACGCAGTTCCAGTCATCCCCATCTGCTCAAGTACAGCTGTTGTTGTTTTCAATGTGTCTGTCTGTGGGCAGATTTCGCTAACACGATAGCATCACAGCTGTGTTAGATGCAGTCATAAAACTTCTCAGGTGTGTAGATGAGAACAAAATGAAGGCCAAGTTCAAAGATGGATGTGGTCCAAGCCACGAGTGCTGTGACGTCCCCTGCCTGACTGTTTGATATTTGAGTGTTGTGGACAAGTTACTGTGTGGTACTGTTTCTCTGTGAAGGTGTTGAGGAGGATGTAGCAGTAGCCAGCCAGGTTTGGAGCACCTGGGCTAAGCGCTCCCACATGATAAAAGCCCAGCTCTGCTCTGCATTCTCTCTCACTTGGTCTGGACCCAGCCACCATCCATACGTCTTTGCTTTGTTCGGTTTTGTTTTTGTTTTTGCACACCTCATAATGCTCACACATTCACATTTGCATTACTGATAATACTGACTCATACAGTCCACATGTGTAGTTATTTATTTCCAGTTATATGCTTCATCATAATAAACAATTTAATTCTCAGTCAACTATTGTGTCCATCCCGTATTTGTCATGGCCTAAGAGCCGGGTTATGACAGTACTGAGTACTCCTGTGACAATGTAGTAATCACCACTGAGTAGTCATGGGTCGGAACAGGATCATGTTTACGGGTCTGCAATCACAGGATGGTCTCTAGTTTCCATTTAATTTCAGAATGTACTGTTATGTTACAAGACTTAACACTAAACTGAGATACTGTATATTTCTTCTAACTTTACAACGAGGAAGTTGACCTTAGCTCCCCTTGAGTTCTGAAATACCGTGTTTGTTCTTCATTTGCTGATAAAACTGATAAATCACTTCCTTTCTTAGGAAACATCAAGCATTGTCATTACAAACATGAGGTCAAACACAAAACATGCACATTTTCTGTCAAGAGGGTATTCATTATATATTAAAAATATAAGTATACATGAAAATGATATCGAACTAATCTATATGTTGATAATTTCATTGAAAATAACAAAACTATTTTAAAAATGTACCAAAATATAATTAAAATGCCGATTTAATGCCTTCAGCATAATTGTTTGTGTTTTCAGCAACATATCAACACATTTTTATGATATGGAGTTATTATAACTAAGGTTCAGGGACTGCAACACGCCACACCTCCTCGCTGATCTGCCACCTAGGCTGGGCCAATCAAACAACCTGCGTCTCGTCAACCTTACCACCTTTGCCACATTAACCCAACCACCTACGTCACCCTGATTCATTCACTTGCAAAGTCTATACATGCAAGCCTAACCATTTCTCTCCCGTGCGTCTTAAGTTCGTACAGCCCTCCCCCCCAAGACCCTCTCCTTCTCCACTATCCTCCCTCACAGGATCACCATCAGCCCAGCCTTCGACATTGCCATCCCACGGCAAGAAGATCCTCCTGAACAGGGACCACAAGGGGGACAATGAAGTCACACCGACCAAGACGTGCGCCCATTGAGACGTACAATGGAGTCTCAATGGGCCGATTCTGAGTCTCAACCTCCCTGGTTCCTAGACGGTCCAGCCAATCCACAGCCCTACTCAAACCCCCCTATACCTACATCCAACAACTCTGACCCCCCTTTTTCTATCCTACGAAATACCGATTTAAATGAACTACCTTAACGTTAAAATGTGGCCTGGTCTCATTTGTGAAATACTTAAAAAAATTAAAAAATGCACTATGTGATATATGTTTTCATCTTTCATCATCATTACAGTCCGTAAAAAAAGGGAATTGCAAAACACATTGAGAAATACAGATTGACTGGATAAGATTACTCCATCTCCATCCTTATAAAGAGACGGGTAACTCACGACTGCACCACATCACCTCTAGATCTCACAGTGCTCACTTTGCTGTCTGTGACACTAGTTTTTTTTTGGTTCTGACAAACAAGCTGTGGAAAGGTGAGAAGTCAATTTAATCCTGATGTTACTTTAATAAATGCAAAGTCTTTTAGATGAGTTGTGATGAGCTTTGACACTGATGAATGAAGGCAGTGAATGATTCTGGATGTGGCCACTGTGATTTGTTCCTCAGGATGAAGTGTGTTATGATCTTTCTGGTGTTGACGCTGGTCGTCCTCATGGCTGAACCCGGGGAGAGTCAGACTTGGTCCCAATGCAGTAAGTCACAAGCTTTCATACATACTGAGTTGATGTTAACAGATTGACCTCTGATTTACACAAACAGCAGGCTCCTTTACTCTGTGATCAGCAAATCACACTTGACTGTACTAACTTACTACATACAACTTCACTTTGTTCTGTTTTTAGCAAGAATCTTTTAATTAGTCCTGGCACCTCAGATAATAAACATAAAACTAAGTAAAGAGAGCATCATTAATGTTCTAAATGCAAAGATTTTCAAATGTGATAATAATATACTAATGGTTATTTATATTATTTTCTGCTTTTTGTCCCTTTAGGGGCCAAATGCAGACTGTAAGTATTACTGAATAATTTCTGACGATTTCCAACAGACAAATTAAAAAGAAATAAAAAAGACTTTGTGAAATGCCTCAAACCTATCAAACACAGCAAGCATCAGTATTAACCAGATCCCAAGTTGATGTCTTCAATAACCTTATTTTGTCCAACCAATTTAAATTCACGATGATATAATAGAGGGTAAATAAGCAAGTCGACACATTTCAGAAGCTCGAATCAGTGAATTTTTGTCAGTTTTTACTCCAAAAATTATTAAATTATTAGAACATTTGTCATTTAAGATTCTGTTGATCGACCTCTGTTGATAATTTGACAAACTGATTCCTCTCTCTTTCCCCTTCCTCTAACTTGCTATAGCCTTCCCCTACCCAATCTGCGGTGGCGATGCAGTAAGTCACAAGCTTTCATACATACTGAGTTGATGTTAACAGGTTGACCTCTGATTTACACAAACAGCAGGCTCCTTTAGTCTGTGATCAACAAATCACGCTTGACTGTACTAACTTACTACATATAACTTCACTTAGTTCTGTGTTTAGCTAAAATCTTCTAATTAGTCCTGGCTCCTCAGATAATAAACATTAAACTAAGCAAAGAGAGCATCATTAATGTTCTAAATGCAAAGATTGTCTAATATGATAATAATATACTAATGTTTATTTATATTATTTTCTGCTTTTTGTCCCTTTAGTGAACAACTGCAAGAGGTAAGTATTACTAAATACTTTCTGTTGATTTCAAACATGCCGAAGCATCCTTGAGCAAGATGCTGAACCCCTAAATTGCTCCTGATGCGCAGTTTGCACCTTGCAAGGCAGCCTCTGCCATCAGAGGGCCCTGGATGAACTGGCGTCTCGTCCAGAGGTGTACCCTGGCCTTCGCCCTGTGAGAGCTGGAGTTGGCCCCAGTAGCCCCGCAACCCCCCGAAAGGGGGGGATAAAAGCGGCAACACCCCGCGACCCCAATAGGGACATAGCGGACAAGAGAATGAGATGAGATCAGATGAGATGAGATTTCAAACAGACAAATATAAAAGAAATCAAAAGACTTTGTGAAATCCTCAAACCGATCAAACATAGCAAGCATCAGTATTAACCAGGTCCCAAGTTGATGTTTTCAAGTAACTTATTTTGTCCAACCCATTTAAATTCACAATGATATAATAGAGGGTATAGAAGCAAGTCGACACATTTCAGAAGCCAGAATCAGTGAATTTCTGACAGATTTTTGATTGAAAAATTATTGCAGAATTACTCAATTATTAAAATATTTGTCATTTAAGAATCTGTTGATAGACCTCTTTTGGTAATTTGACTAACTGATTCCTCTCTTTTGTTCCCCCTTCTCTATCTTGTTATGCAAACGGTGGGGAAAGATCCCAAGATGAAGTGGCCGAAGATAAAATGAGGCGATACTATCAAGACTGAGTCTGTTCTTGATTTTGAAGATATAGTTTGAACTACATCTTTGTGCTTTGCAAAGCATGAAATAATTGAAAGAGTAAACATGAAGCCTTTGAGATGAAGTGATTTTAGTCACAGCTCCAATTGATGTTGAAAAATGTAAAATTGCTTGATAGTGAAAACTATCCTGCTGAATAAAGCTGCATTACAAAATACCATCTCTGTTTGGTGGTGTAATTTAAGTGAATATGCTTGTTATACTATTGGTGATGTTGGGAATTGATGGTAGGGCAGGTGTGGTTAATATAAAATAATAATTATTGATAATTATTAAAATTAAACCCCTGTTATGTTGCAGGTCAAATGACCCATTTTAAAGTTAAAAAAAATTACTTAAAAGTATTTTTTCAGTATGAAACATCTTCAGCTTGGTTAATAACTGTAATCAACATATAATATGAAAATGGTTAATTTCACATACTTGCAACACCCCCCTGCATGATTATATTACATAGATACTGTTCGGGTCAATTTGACCCGGCAGTCAAAGTGGAGGCTATAAGGGGTCAGAAGTGTCAAATACTATTTGTTTCGTTGCAACTGTGAGACATATTTCACCTCTCTCGCTCTCTCTCTATATCACAAACACACACACACACACACACAGATGTCTGCTGCTATCTGCCCTCTGCTGGTTGTCTGCAGTAAAGCAGACGGTCACCAGAACAAATTGCCACCGTATTCAAGTTAAAAATTGAAAATTCACATTTTTATCACATAATGTTGTATACATTATGCATTTTTAGTTAATGACTGAAGAATCAATTGCACTAAAATTAACCTTAATATTAAAAATGGCCTTTAATATGTCCTGTAATATGTTCTTTGCGTGCATTTCTTGCTATACATTTATTACATTGTGTAACGCAATGTGATGACAGTAAAGAAGGGAGCACATACGTTATACCACAGTGTGTTGTTATTCTGTTCAGTGCACACTAGAGAGCAGCACTGGAACACTATTAGAAAAGGCACGCACACAGATTTCAGACTCATTTTTCAACTCCTCTCTCTGATCTACAGGATGCACCTGCAGGCCTCCTTTCTTTATTTAGCTCCATGTAAATGAAAAGGTCAAGTGTCAGCTCTCTGTAAAGTCAGAGGGAACTGAATGAAATCACATTCATCAGCAAGTGAGCAAAGAAACAAATGTATGACAATAAAAGTCACTCAGTGCTTCTCTATTATATTATATATTGTACAGAGCAGTTTTCTGTGATTATTTTGTGCATATGTCTTGTGGTATTTACTGGTTGTGATGGTCAGTGCTTGGATTCATTTCCTTCACTGTTCCTTTATTTAGAAATATTTTACAAATATACTTTACAGATGATGTCAAGAGAATAGAGAGAGAGAGAGTGTGTTTGTGTGTGTGTGTCAGAGAGAAAAAGAAGTAGGAGCCAAGATGGCGGTCATCGTCAAAATGACAAGATAGTGGAGAGCCAAATGGCGGTCACGATCTCTTGGAGTGTTTCGTTGAAAGGACTACCAAAATGGCCGACAGGATTTGGGAACTCACGTTCGATCAACTACAAAAACGGCCGAAACGTGACTTGGAGAAGTCAGGCGTGAATACAAATTCAAAAATGATAATGATTTGCTGAATCATGTGTCTACAATTGGGTTAATCCAAACGTCTGGGTGCTCCCTTTGAGGAAAGTTGCGCAGACGAAAGCTGATGCTTCCTGCAACATGTAAGATCTGGGACTGCGATGAAAATGATCCTGCAGCTGCATTTATCTCCTCTGGTGGCAGCGGAACCGACGTGTTCAGGTGCGCACAAAGACGATGGGAGGTGGGAGTTTCAAACCTGGGAGGCCTGTGACAAGCAGGCGGCACCTGCTGGACATTAGGGTCGGTGCACTTTCCTTTGTTTACCAGGCTTCGTTAGTATGAGGAGGCCACATTTAAGCATCGAGCTACACGCGGGCCAATCTGATGTCAGAACAATGTGGACGGTCCCAACAGTGATGATGATCAAGAACATTATTTCTTTATTAAGTCAGAGGTATTTGTTTATATTAAGTAGATCTAAATAATGTGTGTGTTGGTGTGATCAGTTTATTAAATGAACACTCTTCCTATTCCTTTCTGTTTCTGAATGTATTTGTGTCTCTGGTAAAGCAGCATTTGGAAATGATTCAATTCTGGCATTTCCTCCATCAATAGATGAATCATTTGGTCTATAAAGCATCAGAAAACCAGTCAAAATAACAATTACATAAGAAACAAGATGATCATTGTGTAATGTCTCTTTTGGATACGGCCAACAGTCCAACAGCCAAAGACATTCAAGGTACTATAATGTCAAATGAGAAAACCAATTAGCAAATCCCCACATTTGAGAGGCCGGAAGCATCAAATGTTGGGACGAGTATAAGCAGTAAGATTTCATTTTTTTTATCATTATTATTAAAGGTCCTATTTGTAAGTAAAGTAGATTTTCCCAACTCGTCAAATACTGACACTTTGTGATGGTGGCCAACTCGACCTACAATCCCAAAAAGTAATTGTTGGTGAATAACTGTTTTAAATTTGAAGTTGCAGGTCAGTGTAACCCAGTTCCAGCCTGTCTGACTGTCTGTCTGTCTGTGGGCAGACTTTGCCAACACGATTGCATCATTTTTACCCCCGAGTTCTAAAATGCCTTGTTTGTTCTTCTTTTGCTGATAAAACTGATAAAACACTTCCTTTCTTAGGAAACATCATGCATTGTCATTACAAATGTGTGAGGCTCAAAAAAAAAAAAAAGAAAAAGGGTACATTTTCTGTCCTGGCATCTCAGCTAATGTTGGGACCCACAGATGAAGTTGTTCATTGTGGATTTCAAAATGGACTCTGAACTGAACTCAGTTTTCCAGAATTCCCAGACCCCCCTTTCACCAGAAAGTCAAAACTCCAGCTCCTTCCTTAGCTCTTTCTCTTCCCCACCTCGTTCCCTGCAGGGCTGCCTGCCCTGAAGTTCTCTTCTGCTGGATTCTTCTGGGCCTATCAGCTGCTGAGAGTGGCCAGCTGCATTTCAAGCAGGTCCAAAGAACTTCTCCTCACAGCAGCGTTGCGAGGTCCTGCTAGTATTCCGGCTTAGTTAGCACCAGCAGCTGCAAGGCAAAGCTTACCAGCTAACTACACAATCCAAGGAACACGGAGCAAGTTAGCACCGAGCTGCTATCCCTGCAAAGTAAAGGAATGACCAGTTTCCTCCATCCACCATCTTTCATCTGACCTTGCACAGCAAGAACAGCATTGTTCAACATTGGAATTACAACCTTCACCTGCTTGGCTCATCAGCCAAGGAACCACCAGCACCTTTTCTTCAAAGACTGGTAACCTTGAACTTGGCCTAGATAGCACACAGCATAGCATGGGATAAGCAAAGGACTGTTTAACTCTGGATGATGTAATGCACATGGTTTCAATCTGTGTTTGTTCACTGTTTGGGTGTTATTGTGATCTCAGGTCAGATTATTTTTAGTTTGCTTTGCTACATGGCTAATTTGAGACTCAGGCTCTCTGCATGCAACTAACCATCTTCTCTAACCTGCCACCAATCACACACACACACACGCGCACACACACGCGCACACACACACACACACACACACACACACACACACACACGCAGGCACGCACGCACACACACACACACACACACACACACACACACACACACACACACACACACACACTCCTTCAGCCTGGACCATGTCACACTTACGTGTGATATCAGTGAGCACATGACCGTTGTGTTTGAGTTTTGAAATACCTCGTTTGTTCTTCTTTTGCTGATAAAACTGATAAATCACTTCCTTTCTTAGGAAACATCATACATTGTCATTACAAACACATGAGGCTCAAACACAAAACGTACATTTTCTGTCCAGAGGGTATTTATTTTATGCTAGCTTTAGCAGTATGAATATATGTTTTATCATAATATTTAAAGGTCAAATACTGACACTTTGGGAATGACGGATAACCCGACCTACGATTCCAAAGCGTCAGTATTTGACAAGTTGAGAATGAGACTCAAAAATCTTCTTACAAATAACATCTTTCTTTTTTTTCTGTTCCTGCTGTGCTACCATTCCATTAGATGATACAACTGGGCACTTTATAATAGTTGTGTGTTGTGGAATTTATGGAATAGAAAACAGCAAAAGTCATTATTGGTGATTAACTCTTTCACCCAGTTCCAATCATCCTCAGTGCCGGATTGGTCATCTGGAATTCAGGCAAATGCCACAAAGGCATTATTAGAACAGAACCAGGGGAAGTTTCCAAATTAATACATTAAATAAGGAGCACGCATAAAGAGTTTTTGCAGCTTTCTCATTGTTTAGATCAGGAATTGTTTGGTTTCCTTTTCCAAAACATGCTGATGCTCGATGGAGAAAGAGATATTAATGACTGAGTACATAATTGACAAGGTTGAGCAGAGGTGCGGACTCCTTCAGCATGTTAACTACATGAGGTAGACACACTTATTCATTTTTATTATATACTGTGGCTGTGTCTACTCCTTTTTTTACTGTCCAGTGAAAACCACTTATCTGCAAATTTGGTGTTTTTGAATTTTTCGATAAAACTGAAGGGAGTGCTGCTTTATGTGAAGAAACAGTTCTTCTATTTCTTAAGCCAAACAAATGACTTAGAAAGCTACTGAATCATCTGACAAAAGCTGAAAGCCTATCTGTTTTTCTTGGCTCATGAAAAGTTGACATTTTTTTAGATTAGTGCTTTTCGCTGGACAGGGACGATGTGGTGAAGCTACTGCAATCTGCGCTGTATGTGCTGTAGTAATGTGTCCTAAAACATTGAAATCAATTAGCATTTCTGCACTTCCGGTTCCCTTGTCTCAAAGTCAATGAGTTTATTGAATGGGTTTTCGGTTAAACGCCTGAAATAAAGGCTGTGGTTACCATGAGTCTAAGATATTTACACATTTTGCTGTACAACATAAAATACATAATTAAATGCCTCACAATTAAATTATAAAGTGCTTACGTGTCTTAAAAACAGCGGTTGCTAACAAGCAGCTAAATGAGACTACAGAGGTTGGGACAGACATTAAACATCATCATGACGAACACAGACACTCATCTACTCACTAGTCCGTCTTTACAGGTGGACTTTATGGACTTTAGCTGTTAACTACAAATAACTCTAACTTAACAACTTGTAGATTGAAAAATTAGTAGGAAACATGTCTAGTAGTTGTGTAGTAACATGCTCATTGGTGTTGACGTTTAAGTAGCTTTTTGCTCATTGCAATTTAATTTACTCTTCGAATATCACAAAGTGGTGTTCATCTGTGAAGAAATCTTGCTGAACAGAACGTGGTAGTATCATAAAGTTGTGTTGGCCACAGAGCTTATTTTCTGCAATAATCCAAAATCCAATTTCAAAAAACCACGTAGGCTTTTTGCTGAGGGAACGAGGGCGATGCTAACTTCTGGTTTAACCTACAAAAATGCGTCATCCCTACACCACTCTATTCCAGTGAAGCTGTTGTATCATTATGCGCTGCACCTTAAAGGGGCAATATTTAAGATCAATAGATAGGTGGCAGTACATCACTAGAGTAACCACTAACTTCTGATAGCTAATTATTTTAGTTAGCAATGCAACTAGCAGTGCTATTAGCTGACTCAAGTCTGCTGGACTGGAAGCTCAGAGCACCAGGGGTGTGTTGTATTTTATAACACTAGCACGAGATTTGGACTACCGGAAGGAGGAGGTTTTCAGTCGAAAGTCGGTAGGGGACCCATGCTGTGAGCTGGCTTGTTAGCATGCTAATTTGAGACTTCTTTGACATGGTGTTAACATTCAACAACATCACTTTCTGTTGATAATTGTAGTTAATTTTTGGATGTTTTCAGCTAAAATGACTACATATTGCACTTCTTGCGTTCTGCTGCTCTCAGATTGTGTTGAATAGTTGTCAGCATACATCAGTGATTGTAGTGATAGTGTGTGTCATTGAGTGTGTGATCTGTGTTGTGTTCTGCATTCTAGTCAGTCTGTATGATTTCATCTGAAGCTTTTTATGTGACCATTTTGGTGGAGTTTGTGTTGTTGGGTTTGTAAATGGGGCCCGTCTGTTGCAAATGCCAGGGCAATTTTTTGATCCCAGTCCACACCGGATCATCCCCGTCTGCTCAAGTGCAACTGTTATTGTTTTCACCATGTCTGTCTGTCCGTCCGTCTGTCCATCTGTCTGTCGGCAGACATTGCCATTGCCATAACATGAAGGCCAGTTCAAAGATGGATGTGATCCAAGCCAGAGTGATGAGCACTCCTGTGATAATGTAGTAGTCACTACTGAGTAGCCACGGGTCGGAACGTGAACATGTTTACGGGCCTGCCATTGCAAGATGGTCTCTAACTTATATTTAATATCAGAATGTACTGTTTTGTTACAAGACTTAACAACAAACTTACATATTGTATATTTCTTTCAACTTTACAAAGAGGAAGTTGACTTTTTTTTACCTGAGTTTTGAAATAGCTTGTTCTTCTTTTGCTGATAAAACTGATAAATCACTTCCTTTCTTAGGAAACATCATGCATTGTCATTACAAACATGTGAGGCTGAAACAAAAAAAAAGTACATTTTCTGTCCTGGCATCTCAGCTCATGTTGGGACCCACAGATGAAGTCATTCACTGTGGATTTCAAATTGGACTCTGAACTGAACTCAGTTTTCCAGAATTCCCCAGTCTTCACAACTAGGTGCAAATTCAGTTTTGAGCTACTATTGGTCAGGTTGTCAGACCCCCATTTCACCAGAAAGTCAAAACTCCAGCTCCTTCCTTTGTTCTCTCTCTTCCCCACCTCGTTCCCCACAGGGCTGCCTGCCCTCAAGTTCTGATTCTTCTGGGCCTAACAGCTGCTGAGAGTTGCCTGCTGCATTTCCAGCAGGTCCAAAGAACTTTTTCTCACAGCAGCAGCACGAGGTCCTGCTAGTATTCCAGCTTAGTTAGCACCAGCAGCTGAACCATGTCACACCTACGTGTGGTATCAATGAGCACATGATGCGAGAACCACCATTGTTTCTTTGTTTTCTCCTATCAAAGAAAGAAGTCGTGATCCACCATCTTGGACCCGAGTCCAACCGTTCCATCAGCTACTGTGTGTGAGTTTTGAAATACCTTGTTTGTTCTTCTTTTGCTGATAAAACTGACAAATCACTTCCTTTCTTAGGAAACATCATGCATCGTCATTACAAACATGTGAGGCTCAAACAAAAAAAGTACATTAGCTAATAAACCTTAACTAAGTAAAGAGAGCGTCAATAATGTTCTAAATGCAAATATTTTCGAATGTTATAATTATATACTAATGTTTATTTATGTCATCTTTTTGTCCCTTTAGGACCTCAATCTCCACCTTAAGTATTACTGAATATTTTCTGTTGATTTCAGACAGACAAATTTCGACACATTTCAGAAGCTGGAATCAGTGAATTTTTGTCAATTTTTGCTCCAAAAATTATTGCAAAATTTTTAAATTATTAAAATATTTGCCATTTAAGAATCTGTTTATCGACCTCTGTTGATAATTTAACTAACTGATTCCTCTCTCTTTCTCCCTTCTCTATCTTGTTATGCAAAAAGTGAGGAAACATCCCAAGATTTAGTGGCCGACGATAAATTGAGGCGATACTATCAAGACTGAGTCTGTTCTTGATTTTGAAGATATAGTTTGAGCTATATCTTTGTGCTTTGCAAAGCAAGAAATAATTGGATGAGTAAACATGAAGCCTGAGATGTAGTGATTTTAGTCACAGCTCCAATTGATGTTGAAAAATGTAAAATTGCTTGATAGTGAAAACTATCCTGCTGAATAAAGCTGCATTACAAAAGACCATCTCTGTTTTGTGGTGTAATTTAAGTGAACATGTGCTTGTTATATTATTGGTGAGCCAAGATGACCATTATGTAAATGCCATTCGTGCTGTTGGCTGTTTCCAAAAGAAACAAAGACATTCAAGCTATTAAAATGTAAAATGAGTAAAAAAAAATCATCTAATTCATACAGTCGAGAAGCTGGAACCATCAAATGTTGGGAGGAGCTGTAAGAATTTATTTTTCCAACTCGTAATACTGACACTTTGGGATGGAGGTCAACCCGACCTACAATCCCAGCGTCAGTATTTGATGAGTTGGAATGAGACTCAAAATTCTACTTTTCTTACAAATAAGACCTTTAAATCTTTTTTACTGCTGCTGCAGTGCTACCAGTTGCGGGTCAGTGTAACGCAGCTCCAGTCATCCCCATCTGCTCAAGTACAGCTGTTGTTGTTTTCAATGTGTCCGTCTGTCTGTAGGCAGATTTTGCTAACACGATAGCATCACAACTGTGTTAGATGCAGCCATAAAACTTCTCAGGTGTGTAGATGAGAACAAAATGAAGGCCAAGTTCAAAGATGGATGTGGTCCAAGCCACGAGTGCTGTGACGGCCCCTGCCTGACTGTTTGATATTTGGGTGTTGTGGACAAGTTACTGTGTGGTACTGTTTCTCTGTGAAGGTGTTGAGGAGGATGTAGCAGTAGCCAGCCAGGTTTGGAGCACCTGGGCTAAGCGCTCCCACATGATAAAAGCCCAGCTCTGCTCTATGTTCTCTCTCACTTGGTCTGGACCCAGCCACCGTCCACACGTCTTTGCTTTGTTTGGTTTTGGTTTTGTTTTCACGCTACAACACTGCACACCTCATAATGCTCACACATTCACATTTGCATTACTGGTAATACTGACTCACACACTCCACATGTGTAGTTATTTATTTCCGGTTATATGCTTCATCATAATAAACAATTTAATTCTCAGTCATCTATTGTGTCCATCCCGTATTTGTCATGGCCTAAGAGCCGGGTTATGACAGTACTGAGTACTCCTGTGACAATGTAGTAATCACCACTGAGTAGTCATGGGTCGGAACGTGATCGTGTTTGCGGGCCTGCCATTGCAAGATGGTCTCCAGTTTCCATTTAATTTCTGAATGTACTGTTATGTTACAAGACTTAACATAACTAAAATGCAGATTGAATGCTTTCATCATAATTGTTTGTGTTTTCAACAAAATATCAACACATTTTTATGATATGGAGTTATTATAACTAAGGTTCAGGAACTGGACCACGCCACACCTCCTCGCTGATCTGCCACCCAGGCCCAGCCTAGGGCTGTCACGGTTAAGGAGTTCCCCCTGCGGTGAGTCAGGGCGGCTCAATATTGCGGTATGCGATATTATTGCACCGTCTTTTTTTTTTTTTTTTAATCTATCTATTCAGCATATTCATTTGTTAATTACTAAATAACTAAACTCACTGCAATATTTCCTCTGAAACATGGTGCTTACACATTTAAAAAAAGGTTATAATTAGATCATAAATATAACTTCTGAAAGCTAGTTTACCATTATGAGCCCGTGCTGCGGGATTTGGAGCTCCGCTTGCGCGTTCGCCAGATCTCTCCTCTTCAGCCAGCTCTGGGAGAACGCACCACAAAGGTGTGGCACAGACCCATTGCTCGGGATGTCCGATCCTTAACGCTTGCCATTGCGTTTGTCACTGCCAGGTGTAAATTATGTCCGAAGCAGTTCAGCCACATCCAGCTCAATTTTCTTACTGCTGTGGCGATGCTGTTGTTTTCTGGAGCAGCGACTTGAATGCAGGTTTCTCCACAGTGGAAAACAGCACCATCTCCTCAACCAGATACCGTGTAACAGCGCCTGTTAGGCATTTATGTCTGTCACTGTGTCTGCTATACTTGCCGACTCGAGCAAAGGCTTCGTCGACTCCAAGCTGTCGGCTGGCACCGACATGAGCTGCTCCGCGACTCTGTGTGGCAGGAGGCGGCGGCAGCTGCGCCTCAATACCTGGATGGTAGCTTGCTAGGTGAGGTCAGGTCACGTGCGGTGATGGCGGTGGCCCATCATGCACCGCGGTGGGCTTCTGAATATCGCGGTATTTCATTTTTGCGATTATTGTGACAGCCCTAGCCCAGCCAATCAAACCACCTGCGTCTCGTCAACCTAACCACCTGTGCTGCATTAACCCAACCACCTACATCACCCTGACTCAATCGCTTGCAAACTCTATATATGCAAGCCTAACCATTTCTCTCCCGTTCGTCTCAAGTTCTTACAACCCTCCCCCACAGACCCTCTCCTTCTCCACTATCCTCCCTCACAGGATCACCAGGCAGCCCAGCCTTCGACTTCGCCATCCCACGGCAGGAAGATCCTCCAGAACAGGGACCCAGGCCATTCCAGCACAGGAACCACAGGGGGGACAATGAAGCCACGCCGACCAAGACGTGCGCCAATCGAGACGTACACCCATTCTAAGTCTCAACCTCCCTGGTTCCTAGATGGTCCAGCCAATCCGCAGCCCTACTCAAACCCCCCTTCCTTAATCCAACAACCCTGACCCCCCTTTTCCTATCCTCCCCAAATCTTCTACCAATTAAAATGAACTACCTTGATGTTAAAATGTGGCGTGGTCTCATTAGTGGAATTGTAAAAAAAAATTAAATAAATTGCACTATGTGATATGTTTTCATCTTTCATCATCATCACAGTCAATGAGAAAAAGAGGAAATTGCAAAACACATTGAGAAATACAGAATGACTGGATAAGATTACTCCATCTCCATCCTTATAAAGAGACGGGTAACTCACGACTGCTCACCACATCACCTCTAGATCTCACAGTGCTCACTTTGCTGTCTGTGACACCAGTTTTTGTTGGTTCTGACAAACAAGCTGTGGAAAGGTGAGAAGTCAATTTAATCCTGATGTTATTTTGATAAATGCAAAGTCTTTGAGATGAGTTGTGATGAGCTTTGACACTGGTGAATGAAGGCAGTGAATGATTCTGGATGTGGCCACTGTGATTTGTTCCTCAGGATGAAGTGTCTTATGATCTTTCTGGTGTTGACGCTGGTCGTCCTCATGGCTGAACCCGGGGAGAGTGGATGCTGTAAGTCACAAGCTTTCATACAAACTGAGTTGATGTTAACAGATTGACCTCTGATTTACACAAACAGCAGGCTCCTTTAGTCTGTGATCAACAGATCACACTTGACTGTACTAACTTACTACATACAACTTCACTTAGTTCTGTTTTTAGCTAGAATCTGTTATTTAGTCCTGGCACCTCAGATAATAAACATAAAACTAAGTAAAGAGAGCATCATTAATGTTCTAAATGCAAAGATTTTCAAATATGATAATAATATACTAATGTTTATTTATCTCATTTTCTGCTTTTTGTCCCTTTAGCGGAAAATTGCAGGAGGTATGTATTACTGAATGTTTCTGTTGATTTCAAACAGACAAATAAAAAAGAAATAAAAAGACTTTGTGAAATCCTCAAACCTATCAAACATAGCAAGCATCAGTATTAACCAGATCCCAAGTTGATGTCTTCAAGTACCTTATTTTGTCCAACCCATTTAAATTCACGATGATATAATAGAGGGTAAAGAAGCAAGTCGACACATTTCAGAAGCTGGAATCAGTGAATTTCTGTCAGTTTTTGCTCCAAAAATTATTGCAAAATTTTTAAATTGTTAAAATATTTGTCATTTAAGATTCTGTTGATCGACCTCTGTTGATAATTTGACTAACTGATTCCTCTCTTTTGCTCCCCCTTCTCTAACTTGGCATAGACAGCCCCCAGGACCTCAGCGGCAGAATTGCTGTAAGTCACAAGCTTTCATACAAACTGAGTTGATGTTAACAGATTAACCTCTGATTTACACAAACAGCAGGCTCCTTTAGTCTGTGATCAACAAATCACACTTGACTGTACTAACTTACTACATACAACTTCACTTAGTTCTGTGTTTAGCTAGAATCTGTTATTTAGTCCTGGCACCTCAGATAATAAACATAAAACTAAGTAAAGAGAGCATCATTAATGTTCTGAATGCAAAGATTTTCAAATATGATAATAATATACTAATGTTTATTTATCTCATTTTCTGCTTTTTGTTCCTTTAGTGAATCGCTGCAAGAGACCGTAAGTACTACTGAATATTTCTGTTGATTTCAAACAGACAAATAAAAAAGAAATAAAAAGATTTTGTGAAATGCCTCAAACCTATCAAACATAGCAAGCATCAGTATTAACCAGATCCCAAGTTGATGTCTTCAAGTACCTTATTTTGTCCAACCCATTTAAATTCCCGATGATATAATAGAGGGTAAAGAAGCAAGTCGACACATTTCAGAAGCTGGAATCAGTGAATTTTTGTCAGTTTTTGCTCCAAAAATTATTGCAGAATTATTCAATTATTAAAATATTTGTCATTTAAGATTTTGTCGATCGACCTCTGTTGATAATTTAACTAACTCATTCCTCTCTTTTGTTCCCCCTTCTGTTGTTATGCAAACAGTTCACCAGGTGAAGTGGCCGAAGATAAATTGAGGCGATACTATCAAGACTGAGTCTGTTCTTGATTTTGAAGATATAGTTTGAACTATATCTTTATGCTTTGCAAAGCAAGAAATAATTGGATGAGTAAACATGAAGCCTTTGAGATGAAGTGATTTTAGTCACAGCTCCAATTGATGTTGAAAAATTTAAAATTGCTTGATAGTGAAAACTATCCTGCTGAATAAAGCTGCATTACAAAAGACCGTCTCTGTTTTGTGGTGTTATTTAAGTGAACATGTGCTTGTTATATTATTGGTGATGTTGGGAATTGATGGTAGGGCAGGTGTGGTTACTAGAAATTAGTACATAAAGATTAATAAAATGAACTTTCAAATCGTTAAAACAGGGCACCACCCTGAAATCAGGGACCAATAACCAGACCAAAATAGTCTCAAAAGAAGGGTTCACTTTAAATGTAAATATTTGTAAAATATTTCGATTTTTACTGTTGTTTACAAAGAGGTCTTCATATTAACTCAGGACGTCTGCTGCTGTCCTTTGCATATTAAATTCAGTCGTGTGAAATTAATTTTCTTCATATTTTATTGTAAAACTGAACCCCACTGCTGCATCTGTAAATATATTATTTTTCATTTTTTTTCAAATGACCTAGTTAAAAACAAATATGTAGAAAAATATTGAAGTGGTAACCCTCCACACAAATTGGGCTTCAACATTTAACGGCGAAGATAAAACTTTGTTATCAAACCAAAAAATCAAATAATGTCCAAAATGTATATCTAATTTTGGGCTACACATGAACAGCTTTATCTTCATTTTCTATTTAAAAAGTAATCATTTAGAGAAATGTACAGGATGATTTGCCACATAGTGAAGCTTCTTATGTTTGAGGTCAGTTAAACCTCAGAGAGGTCAAACTCCCTGTTAGACCTCTTATGAACAAACTGTTATAAACTCCAATAACACAAACTTATGTCGACTTATTTGGTATTTTGGAGGCGTAGTGCTGCATAAAAAGTGCTGACGACACCAATCACACATTCAGAGCTGATTAAAATCCTTTGTGTTTCACCAGGTTTTACAGACGAGGTCTCTGAGACCACAAACAGAAGAAATTGATCATCTTCTGGAGAGAATTTCTGAAATGATTCATTAGTTTAAAATCATGTTTATCAGCAATGTTGATACAGTTGGTTTTATGTTTATGAGTTGTTAAAGAGGCCAGGGTGTCCAACAATGAATTAATCTTAATCTGAATTAATTTAGATTATGTAACATTTTAGCTTCTGCAGATTCACTCAGACAAGTAAAAAAAATATGGTTATTGGAGTCGTCTTTGTTTAATGATCTGAACTTATTCAAAATGGTTCTTGTACAGTCTCAAAGACAGAGTAGTAGAGAGCTTTAGGTGATGTGTCAGAGACTCAAAAAGCAGAAGTGTCAGTGAGGAGGTTTTTGTCACAGTGTAAATCACTGTGATACGACCTCCTTAACAGAGTCGTCCCATGTTTGACAGTAATAGACTGCTGAGTCTCCCTCCTCCACATTGTTGATCATCAAACGATAATCTGATTGTGACTGATGAGTAGATGTGAACTTTGGAGAGGAGAAACCAGAACCATGTTTTGGAGAGCTCCAGCTGTGATAAAAATGTAAAACAAACTGAGGAACTCCACCTGGAACCTGTTTGTACCAGCGAGCAGCACTGCCAGTAACAGTCCCCAGGTTACAGTCCATGGTGGCTGTCTCTCCTCTCCTCAGCGTCACAACAGGAGGCTTCTGTGTCACCACCGTCACACCACTCACACCTGGAAACAACAAGATGACATGGAGTCAAGAGAAACACACAGACTGATGAATCCAACATGAGGTCAAAGCTGCAGTCAGTCAGCCTCCTTACATGTTAGAGCAGTGATGAGAATGCAGAGGGTCCCCAGCATGTTGTCAGTGTGTGCTGAGAATGGCCTTGTAACTTGGAAAGTGAGCTTACTGCTGACAGATTAGAGGCTTTGGAGGATGAGGAGAGGAGGTGCTGGAGGAGCAATTTAATACAACACTGAAACTGAGAGTGACTGACAGGAGGAGGAGCTCTGCTTCAGTCTGCATGCTTTGTCACAGTTCAATTATTTCAACCCCCAAAAACTGTTATAAATGAATGTTGAGATCTGAAAAGTTTCTGGGATTCATGACATCAAAGTTTGTAAACTAGTCAAATCTTTCTTGAGATACAAAAATCATCTTCATCTGATTCACATGTTATTCACAAGTTACAAGGAGACACTTATTACAGGATGTAAGCTGCAGTAAAAAAGACCAACATACATAAAAACTACAAATGATGAAAATAATCTTTGGTGTCCACTGATGTGGAAATTTGCCTTCAGCTTTACAGGTTCCAGTCAGACTGATGTTTATAAAGGAATCAAGTGAAGTAGTGGTTGGTGTGAAGGACATTTTATAAATGTTGGTGTTGCTGCAGTGGCTGTAAAGCATCTGTAAAGCTCGAGGGGCTGAATTCTTTAAAAAGGGGATGAGCAGGTTTGTGTACAATTAGTTTTTTCTTTTTGTTTCACCTGCATTTTATATGTCCATCCCAGCTGTTTCTGCACTTCACAAATTCATTTACTGGCCATATTTGATTCTGGACAGTCTGTTTTTATGACTTAGCGCCCAGGTGCCCGCACCATGTGCACATATTAAAGCACTTTGGGCAGAAAGACTTCAGTGAACAGTCTCTAAAATGATCTTATTTAAATCGTATGAATCCAATTTCCTGATTTCTTTTTAAAAAATGTATAATTTGTAAAAAGGTCTTAGTTTCATTAATAAAACGGACCTTGTCTTCACACCAGTAATAATCTCACTAACATGCTGGAAATATACCGACTGACTAACTTACACGTTTTATTAAAACATCAGTGTGTTTCCTGTCAAGCGACAGTTTTACAGAGAACTGATACTGAACCTCTTAATGTACATGGAGCTAAATAAAGACAGGAGGCCTGCAGGTGCATCCTGTAGATCAGAGAGAGGAGTTGAAAAATGAGTCTGAAATCTGTGCGTGCCTTTTCTAATAGTGTTCCAGTGCTGCTCTCTAGTGTGCACTGAACAGAATAACAACACACTGTGGTATAACGTATGTGCTCCCTTCTTTACTGCCATCACATTGTGCTACGCAACGTAATAAATGTATAGCAAGAAATGCATGCAAAGAACATATTACAGGACATATTAAAGGCCACTTTTATTATAAAGGTTAATTTTAGTGCAATTGATTCTTCATTCATTAACTAAAAATGCATAATGTATACAACATTATGTGATAAAAATGTGAATTTTCAATTTTTAACTTGAGATAATATGGTGGCAATTTGTTCTGGTCTCACAAAGTGACCGTGTGCTTTACTGCAGACAACCAGCAGAGGGCAGATAGCAGCAGCGGACATCTGTGTGTGTGTGTGTGTGTGTGTGTGTGTGTGTGTGTGTCTGAATCAGAATCAGAATCCTTTTTATTGTCATTGCACAGTGTACAACGAAATTTTAGCAGCATCCGAGTATTCCACACAAATATAAAATAAAGTAAAAAGTACAAGTAGTGCAAATATAAGAATAAAAATATAAATAAAGTAAATAAAATGTGCAGTGTTGCAGGTATGTACAGTCTTTACAAATATTGCACACTGTCCTTGGGTGGTGTGTGTGTGTGTGTGTGTGTGTGTGTGTGTGTGTGTGTGTGCGTGTGCGTGTGTGTGTTGGAGAGACAAAGAAAGTGGATCCAAGATGGCGGTCATTGTCAAAGTGACAAGATGGTGGAGAGCCAAAATGGCGGTGACGATCTCTTGGACGGAGTGTTCCGTTGAAAGGACTACAAAAATGGCCGACAGGATTTTGGGAACTCACGTTCACTCAACTACAAAAACGGCCGAAACGTGACTTGGAGAAGTCAGGCGTGAATACGAATTCAAAAATGATAATGATTTGCTGAATCATGTGTCTAGAATTGGGTTAATCCAAACGTCTGGGTGCACTGACGAAAGCTGATGCTTCCCGCAAAATGTAACATCTGGGACTGCGATGAAAATGATCCTGCAGCTGGGAGATGGAGTTTCAAACCTGGACATTAGGATCGGTGCACTTTCCTTTGTTTACCAGGCTTCGTTAGTGCGAGGAGGCCGCATTTAAGCATTGAGCTACATGCGGGCTGATCTGATGTCAGAACCATGTGGACGGTCCCAACAGTAATGATGATCAAGAACACTGTTTTTTATTAAGTCAGAGGTATTTGTTTATATTAAGTAGATCTAAATAATGTGTGTGTTGGTGTGATCAGTTTATTAAATGAACACTTCCTATTTCTTTCTGTTTCTGAATGTGTGTCTCTGGTAAAGCAGCACTTTGGAAATGATTCAATTCTGGCATTTACTCCATCAATAGATAAATCATTTGGTCTATAAAGCATCAGAAAAACAGTCAAAATAACAATTTCATGAGAAAAAAGATGATCATTGTGTAATGTCTCTTTTGGATACGGCCAACAGTCCAACAGCCAAAGACATTTAAGGTACTATAATGTCAAATGAGAAACAAATTAGCAAATCCCCACATTTGAGAGGCTGGAATCATCAAATGTTGGTAGTATGAGTATTAGCAGTAAGATTTAATTTGTTTTAATCGTTGTTATTAAAGGTCCTATTTGTAAGTAAATTGTAGATTTTTGAGTCTCATTCCCAACTCATCAAATACTGACACTTTGGGATGGCGGCCAACTCGACCAACAATCCCAAAAAGTCATTGTTGGTGAATAACTGTTTCACATTTGAAGTTGCAGGTCAGTGTAACCCAGTTCCAGTCATCCCCGTCTGCTCAAGTACGGCAGTTATTGTTTTCAACATGTCTGTCTGTCTGTCTGTCTGTCTGTGGTCAGACTTTGCCCACACGATAGCATCATTTTTACCCCCTTGTTTGTTCTTCTTTTGCTGATAAAACTGATAAATCACTTCCTTTCTTAGGAAACATCATGCATTGTCATTACAAACACGTGAGGCTCAAACACAAAAAGTACATTCTCTGCCCAGAGGGCATTTATTTTATGTTAAAAATGTAAGCATGCGTACAAATTATATGTAAATTAGCTACATTTCAGAAGCTGGAACCATCAAATGATGGAGGAGCTTTAGCAGCATGAATATATGTTTTATCATAATATTTGAAGGTCCTGTTTATAAGAAAAGTTTATTTAGAGTCTCATTCCCAACTCATCAAATACGGACACTTTGGGATGGCGGCCAACTCAACCTACAATCTCACACAACCGTGTGAGTGATGAGCACTCCTGTGATAATGTACAGTAGTAATCACTACTGAGTAGCCACGGGTCGGAATGTGAACATGTTTACGGGCCTGCCATTGCAAGATGGTATCTAGCTTATATTTAATATCAGAATGTACTGTTATGTTACAAGACTTAACAATAAACTTATATACTGTATATTTATTCTAACTTAACAAAGAGGAAGTTGACTTTTTTTTTTTACCTGAGTTTTGAAATACCTCGTTCTTCTTTTGCTGATAAAACTGATAAATCACTTCCTTTCTTAGGAAACATCATGCATTGTCATTGCAAACATGTGAGGCTGAAACAAAAAAAAGTATCAGCATCTCAGCTAATGTTGAGACCCACAGGTGAAGTCGTTCATTGTGGATTTCAAAAAGGACTCTGAACTGAACTCAGTTTTCCAGAATTCCCCAGTCTTCACAATTAGGTGCAAATTCAGTTTTGAGCTACTATTGGTCAGGTTGTCAGACCCCCCTTTCACCAGAAAGTCAAAACTCCAGCTCCTTCCTTTGTTCTCTCTCTTCCCCACCTCGTTCCCTTCAGGGCTGCCTGCTCTCAAGTTCTCTTCTGCTGGATTCTTCTGGGCCTATCAGCTGCTGAGAGTGGCCAGCTGCATTTCCAGCAGGTCCAAAGAACTTCTCCTCACAGCAGCGTTGCAAGGTCCTGCTAGTATTCCGGCTTAGTAGCACCAGCAGCTGCAACGCAAAGCTTACCAGCTAACTACACAATCCAAGGAACATGAAGCAAGTTAGCACCCAGCTGCTATCCCTGCAAAGGAAAGGAACGACCAGTTTCCTCCATCCAGTCAGTTTTTGCTCCAAATTTTATTGCCAAATCATTCAATGATTAAAATATTTGTCATTTAAGATTCTGTCGATTGACCTCTGTTGTTGATGATCAAGAACATTGTTTTTCATTAAGTCAGAGGTAAATGTTTATATTAAGTAGATCTAAATAATGTGTGTGTTGGTGTGATCAGTTCATTAAATGAACACTCTTCCTATTTCTTTCTGTTTCTGAATGTACTTGTGTCTCTGGTAAAGCAGCACTTTGGAAATGATTAAATTCTGACAATTTCCTCCATCAATAGATGAATCATTTGGTCTATAAAGCATCACAACAGTCAAAATAACAATTTTATAAGAGCCAAGATGACCATTGTTTAAATGCCATTCGTGCTGTTGTCTGTTTCCAAACGCGACAAATACATTCAAGCTATTAAAATTTAGAATGAGTAAAAAAAAAATCATCTAACTCATACAATTGAGATGCTGGAACCATCAAATGTTGGGAGGAGCTTTAGAAGTAAGAATTTCTTTTCCCAACTCGTGTGGACCTCCATCCCATACTGACGCTTTGGGATGGAGGTCAACCCGACCTGAAATCCCAGCGTCAGTATTTGATGAGTTGGAATAAGACTCAAAAAGTGCTACCATTACATTAGATGACACAACTGGCCACTTTATAATAGTGTGAGGTTGTGGAATTTATGAAATAGAAAACCGCAAAAGTCATTGTTGGTGATTAACTGTTTCACATTTTAAGTTGCGGGTCAGTGTAACGCAGTTCCAGTCATCCCCATTTGCTCAAGTACAGCTGTTGTTTTCAATGTGTCCGTCTGTCTGTGGGCAGATTTTGCTAACACGATTGCATCACAACTGTGTTAGGAGCAGTCATAAAACTCCTCAGGTGTGTAGATGAAGAACAAAATGAAGGCCAAGTGCAAAGATGGATGTCGTCCAAGCCACGAGTGCTGTGATGGCCCATGCCTAACTGTTTGATATTTGGGTGTTGTGGACAAGTTACTGTTTCTCTGTGAAGGTGTTGAGGAGGATGTAGCAGTAGCCAGCCAGGTTTGGAGCACCTGGGCTAAGCGCTCCCACATGATGAAAGCCCAGCTCTGCTCTATGTTCTCTCTCACTTGGTCTGGACCCAGCCACCGTCCACACATCTTTGCTTTGTTTGGTTTTGGCTTTGTTTTCGCGCTACAACACTGCACACCTCATAATGCTCACACATTCACATTTGCATTACTGGTAATACTGACTCACACACTCCACATGTGTAGTTATTTATTTCCAGTTATATGCTTCATCATAATAAACAATTTAATTCTCAGTCATCTATTGTGTCCATCCCGTATTTGTCATGGCCTAAGAGCCGGGTTATGACAGTACTGAGCACTCCTGTGACAATGTAGTAATCACCACTGAGTAGTCATGGGTCGGAACGTGATCGTGTTTACGGGCCTGCAATCACAAGGTGGTCTCTAGTTTCCATTTAATTTCAGAATGTACTGTTATGTTACAAGACTTAATATAATTAAAATGCAGATTTAATGCCTTCAGCACAATTGTTTGTGTTTTCGACAACATATCAACACATTTTTATGACATGGAGTTATTATAACTAAGGTTCAGGAACTGGACCACGCCACGCCTCCTCGCTGATCTGCCACCCAGGCCCAGCCAATCAAACCACCTGCGTCTCGTCAACCTAACCACCTGTGCCACATTAACCCAACCACCGAAGTCACCCTGATTCAATCGCTTGCGAAATCTATATGCAAGCCTAACCATTTCTCTCCCGCTCGTCTCAAGTTCTTACAACCCTCCCCCACAGACCCTCTCCTTCTCCACTATCCTCCCTCACAGGATCACCAGGCAGCCCAGCCTTCGACTTCGCCATCCCACGGCAGGAAGATCCTCCAGAACAGGGACCCAGGCCATTCCAGCACAGGAACCACAGGGGGGACAATGAAGCCACGCCAACCAAGACGTGTGCCCATCGAGACATACCCCCATTCTGAGTCTCAACCTCCCTGGTTCCTAGATGGTCCAGCCAATCCTCAGCCCTACTCAAACCTCCTTTCCTTCATCCAACAACCCTGACCCCCCTTTTCCTATCCTCCCAAAATCTTCTACCAATTTAAATGAACTACCTTTAGTTAAAATGTGGCGTGGTCTTGTTAGTGAAATTGTGAAAAAAAATGCACTATTCACATCTTTCATCATCATCACAGTCAATGAGAAAAAGAGGAAATTGCAAAACACATTGAGAAATACAGAATGACTGGATAAGATTACTCCATCTCCATCCTTATAAAGAGACGGGTAACTCACGACTGCTCACCACATCACCTCTAGATCTCACAGTGCTCACTTTGCTGTCTGTGACACCAGTTTTTTTTTGGTTCTGACAAACAAGCTGTGGAAAGGTGAGAAGTCAATTTAATCCTGATGTTACTTTAATAAATGCAAAGTCTCTAGATGAGTTGTGATGAGCTTTGACACTGGTGAATGAAGGCAGTGAATGATTCTGGATGTGGCCACTGTGATTTGTTCCTCAGGATGAAGTGTGTTATGATCTTTCTGGTGTTGACGCTGGTCGTCCTCATGGCTGAACCCGGGGAGAGTCAGCCTTCATGCGGTAAGTCACAAGCTTTCATACACACTGAGTTGATGTTAACAGATTGACCTCTGATTTACACAAACAGCAGGCTCCTTGAGTCTGTGATCAACAAATCACACTTGACTGTACTAACTTACTACATACAACTTCACTTAGTTCTGTGTTTAGCTAAAATCTGTTATTTAGTCCTGGCACCTCAGATAATAAACATAAAACTAAGTAAAGAGAGCATCATTAATGTTCTAAATGCAAAGATTTTCAAATGTGATAATAATATACTAATGTTTATTTATCTCATGTTCCGCTTTTTGTCCCTTTAGTGTTCGTATGCAATAAGTAAGTAATGCTCAATATTTTCTGTTGATTTCAAACAGACAAATAAAAGAAATAAAAAGACTTTGTGAAATGCCTCAAACCTATCAAACATAGCAAGCATCAGTATTAACCAGATCCCAAGTTGATGTCTTCAAGTACCTTATTTTGTCCAACCCATTTAAATTCACGATGATATAATAGAGGGTAAAGAAGCAAGTCAACACATTTCAGGAGCTGGAATCAGTGATCTTTTGTCAGTTTTTGCTCCAAAAATTATTGAAAAATTATTAAATTATTTAAATATTTGTCATTTAAAATTCTGTTGATCGGCCTCTGTTGATAATTTGACTAACTGATTCCTCTCTCTTTCCCCCTTCTCTAACTTGGTATAGCAAGGACAATTACCAGGAGCGGCTGCGATGCAGTAAGTCACAAGCTTTCATACATACTGAGTTGATGTTAACAGATTAACCTCTGATTTACACAAACAGCAGGCTCCTTTAGTCTGTGATCAATAAATCACACTTGACTGTACTAACTTACTACATACAACTTCACTTAGTTCTGTTTTTAGCTAGAATCTGTTATTTAGTCCTGGCACTTCCGATAATAAACATAAAACTAAGTAAAGAGAGCATCATTAATGTTCTGAATGCAAAGATTTTCAAATATGATAATAATATTCTAATGTTTATTTATATTATTTTCTGCTTTTTGTCCCTTTAGTGAGAAGCTGCAACGGACGGTAAGTATTACTGAATATTTCTGTTGATTTCAAACAGACAAATAAAAGAAGTAAAAAGACTTTGTGAAATGCCTCAAACCTATCAAACATAGCAAGCATCAGTATTAACCAGATCCCAAGTTGATGTCTTCAAGTACCTTATTTTGTCCAACCCATTTAAATTCACGATGATATAATAGAGGGTAAAGAAGCAAGTCGACACATTTCAGAAGCTGGAATCAGTGAATTTCTGCCAGATTTTTGATGAAATTATTGCAGAATTATTAAATTATTAAAATATTTGTCATTTATGATTTTGTTGATTGACCTCTGTTGATAATTTAACTAACTGATTCCTCTCTCTTTCCCCCTTCTCTATCTTGTTATGCAAACAGTGTGGTAACATCCCAAGATGACGTGGCCGAAGATAAATGGAGTCGATACTATCAAGACTGAGTCTGTTCTTGATTTTGAAGATATAGTTTGAACTATATCTTTGTGCTTTGCAAAGCAAGAAATAATTGGATGAGTAAACATGAAGCCTGAGATGTAGTGATTTTAGTCACAGCTCCAATTGATGTTGAAAAATGTAAAATTGCTTGATAGTGAAAACTATCCTGCTGAATAAAGCTGCATTACAAAAGACCATCTCTGTTTTGTGGTGTTATTTAAGTGAACATATGCTTGTTATATTATTGGTGATGTTGGGAATTGATGGTAGGGCAGGTGTGGTTACTAGAAATGAACAATTATTGATAATAATTATTAAAATTCAATAAATAAAAATTAATACAATTAATTTGCAAATCGTTAAAACAGGGCACCATCCTGGAATCAGGGACCAATAACCAGACCAAAATAGTCTCAAAAGAAGGGTTCACTTTAAACGTAAATATTTGTAAAATATTGTATTTTAATATACAGCTATGTACAATATAATAGAGTTTATTATTGTTAGCAAATTGATCAAATCAATAATACTATATTTTGCAGACTGAAACTTCACCCGACTTTCCATCAGCATGAGGGTGCTGACTGAATGTTTTTATTTTTGGGTGTGCTTTTCCTTTAAACTGGGCAACACTGGCACAATCATGGTTTCTTCCTTCCTTCCTTCCTTTCTTTCTGTCTTCCTTTGGCAGTAATGACCCTCTTTCCATCAGCCCCTTCTGTCATGGTGATGGTGCCTGTCATTCCTCACCTGTCCACTAGTCGCCTGGTTGAGTTTTCCCGCGTCTGCCAGTCACCTGACCAGAGGCTACCTTCCTCCTCAAACGTCTCTCCCATTACGCATCAACAATGAACTTAGGAATAAGCTTGTGTGGTTTTGAACAGTGACAGAACACTCTGACCCGATGTCCTCAGTATCGGCCGGTTCTCTGCAGCCTCTGAAGTCGACTGTAGTTCGGCTGGTTGCGGGCCGGCCTGTCTACAGAACCCGGTGGTCCCTCTTCCCCACCCCGGACAGACCTGATGGGATGTCAGGACAGAAGGTAGGACCTACACTCATGTGCCCCCAGTTGAAGCATATGGAAGCACATCAGTTAAACGTCATCTCCAAACCACCTCCAAACATTACACACACACACACACACACACACACACACACACACACACACACACAGACGCACACGCAGGAGAGAGCGCGCGCGCGCACGATCACCATTTGGGGGGGATCGTGTTTGCGTCAAGTGCGCCAGAGGAAGCCGAAGCGCGACGCGATGCGCTCTTCAAAGTAAAAGCACACCACGAACTCTGCAGCTACATAAGTTGTATTTTGAAAAGCCGTAAAAAGGAAGTGCTTGAATGCTTTACGTGGCTTGACTCTGGTGCAAGATGTCGCTCATTCTCCCTGTAACGAAGCTGAAACCCAAATGCGCATCGCTGACCGACGCATCTTTCTAAAAAAGACACAAAAAAACGAACCGGCTCCTCGTCCCCCTGAACAAACGACCTTCTCACGTGTCACACGGCGCAAAGAGCAGCCAGGTGCTTTTATTCTGAAAAAAAAAAAGGGAACACAAATGGGAAATCATCAGCTGTTTGGAGCGGTCAAGATTTTTCAGTGTGCAGATTTGGTGTGAATAGCGGATTCATCCCCCGAGCAGAGCAGAGCAGCGCGCCACACGGGATTGTTGTTGTCAAACAGGACAAACAGATGTGGTGAAATGTCAACATCTGTCTGCGGATCTGTTCGAGCTGAAGGCGGAGCAGGATCTTCGCGGGTCTCTCTGTGAGGTGGAATAAAATGCTGCGCATCTCTGCTCCTATCACAGGTTACTTGAATGTGAAACGCACCTGAGTCGGGGATTTTATTCTTGACCTCTTCGTGTTCAGGCTCTTTCCTGTCTTTCTCACACCGCAGCGAGGAGGATGCTCTTTGCCCTACATGTGATTGTCATGTCGTCGGCGTTTTTCAATCCCAGTTTTGCCTTCAGCTCCCACTTTGACACAGGTAAGGAGGGTCACACTGGCGATGAGCGAGGGCGTTTATCCATCTGCTGCAGACCTGCTGGGATTCTTATGTCTCATCATAATCAGAGCTGGTGTGTGATGCAAGGCCATACGCTGTGTGTTGGTGCTGTACATCATTTTGTCTTCGGGTACCAGCTGCAGCATCATTGCCATAACATCATCATCATCATCATCATCATCATCATCACTGTTGCCACCATGAGCCTAAACCTCTGAAGATGAACTCATGTGTGGATGTTTTTACATTCAGGCCCTCACAGCTCGGTGACAAGAGGGTTAAATGTGCCTCCACAGATTCTGCATAGTCCTGCACATCCATCCCTGCAGCTGAGAGTGTGTGTGTGTGTGTGTGTGTGTGTGTGTGTGTGTGTGTGTGTGTGTGTGTGTGTGCGTGTGTGTGCTATGATCAGGGTGTGTGTTTACAGAGGTGACCTGCTGACAGACTCTTCTGGTTCTTGGCGCCCATTTGGATGCAGTGTTTAATCACCCTCCCCGCCCCGGGTGTCGGGGTGGGGGTTGGGAGAAGGGGGAACCCGGGTGCTGCTGCAGTGCTACGGGGACCCCCGAGCAGGAAAGTCATGCCGTCGCTCCCAGCCTGCGTGAAGGGCTCGAATTAGAGCAGAATAAATAACTGTGTTTGCGAGAGTGTAAACAGGACGGAGAGGGTCCCTGCACTGAGCGCAGTGTGCTGAGCATACAAATGACGGTGAGCTCAGTGGCTCTCAAGTTTCAGGCTCTATCTGTCCTCCACACTCTGTCTCGGTGAGCTCTGATCCCTCTTTGTCAGATTATTCTCCAACCTCATCACTTCTTCTTCTGTGCTTCTCTGAGAGGGGGCCTCCATTTCAGTCAAGGAGCTTATTTTGGAGGTTTGAGGAGAGCAGGAGACCTTTTACACTGACGGAGACACCGGCACATCATTTAGGTGGACCGAATATACGGTTTAATTAAATTTCTCATCTGGGTCGACTGATATGGCTTTTTCAGGGCGATAACGACATCGTTTATTAGAAATCAAGGAGACTGAAAACTGATTTTCATTTGCTGTAAAAATTAAACTCTTTGTGTCCAAATCTCAGGTGTGGAATGAAGTACAGTTTACTCAGGTACATCTTCGGGACAATTTTCAGCTACTTTACTTGAGTATTTCCATTTCCTGCTACTTTATAGCTATACCTACCTTACTGGTTGCTTTGCAGATTGAGATTATTCAGTGTTTATCGGCTATTAATTGTGACGTGGGCGGGACAGCGTGTGAGAGGATATTACAGCCAAAGTAGCACATTTTACTGATAATCCCAAAATGCTGAATGTCGGCCCCTGTTATCGGTCTACCCCTAATTTCTAGATTATTGAAAGAGATGTCCATAAAATCCTTCTATAAACTCATAAAATAATCCCTAGTATTCGTTCAGAGGCAGCTGTCTACATCCCCAGTTGGTGCTACCGATGAAAACATTCAGTTGCACTTGACAGATCACACCCTCGAGCCCTGTGAGAGTACATTTTCATATCCAGAATGGACTCTTTCACCATCACATAAAACATTTAGATAAATATAAACCTCTAATCTCTGATAATATATTTGATTTCTACCTAAATAACGCTCGACCTGCTCCAGCTAACATATTCTGTTCTGGTTTATAGTGTTCATATCTGGAAAGAAAGATGACAAACGCAGTTCTTGGTGTGGAGTGTGTAGCGGACGCTGAGGTGGCTGTCCCTGGTTCTGTGGGGTGAAATATGATGCAAACCTACCAGAGGAGTGTACTCGTTTAATTTGAAGCCAGACGAACGCTTCCCTGCTGAATCATGGGTAAAAAAGCCTGCTAACCGTGGCTCTTCTGGGGCGTCTAATTTAATTTTATCTTTTTCTTCCTGGAGGAGATCACAGCTTTTGAAAAAAGATTCCCCTCAGGAATGTGCAAAAAACATCCATGTTGTCTTTCTTCATGCTGGGTGAACAGCCTCGGTGACAGCACAGGATAGACACCGGGATTGGTTAGCTTCAGGTGGAGGGCGGGGCATGAGTTGGCATGCACATGTAGCTCGTATGTAGCCGGACCAGAGGCCGGTATCTGGACGGTCGCTCCCCTGTCAGAATGATCTACATTTTGCATTGTAGCAGCAGCTCACCAGCCTTTTCTGTTCCTTTCCTGGTAATTGGACTGGGGATCAATGTTGTCTAGGCGATGAGAGGGGGGCGTGTGAGGAGGAACCAATCATTTTCATGGCCAGCGCTAAGGACACAGAGACGCTAGAGTCCCTTAAAGGGGAGGGACACCGGGCGTTCAATCAGCTGTAGTCGCTGCTGTCTGTGGGGCTGAGGAGAAGATTAATGAAGCACGCTTTCTCTGGAAAAACAGCGTTTGAAAAAGGAAAACAGAGGCTGCATCGTCCTGATGAAGGTAAAACGTGTGACCAGACAGCATTATAGTGAAGTTTTAGGGTGCTGCAGAAAAAAAATCCCACAACAAACCCCAACAAATGTCACATCATCATGATTTTAATTGATTTTTCTAGAGAGAAAAAAAAAAGCCGATGCAGAAATGATCATTCCCACTAATCGTGAAATGCATCGCAATCCAATATCTGATCTGATTTCTTCTTGATCGTATCGAGCAGGACTAGTTTGAAGTGCGGCACCCCTCCATAGCTGCACTTCCTCCCTACGCCCCCCCCGGGATATGTAGAGTGTGCTCTACCTCTGCACACACAGACAGACAGACAGACAGACAGAGGAAAGCAACTACAGAGCCAGGTCAGTCGTCACATTGCATGGCGTTATATAAGACGTCAGCAGGGGATGGAAGCTCCGAAGCAGGATTTTTGATCTCCTTCACGTGCCCGGGCCGGGGCTCGGTTTGTGTGCAGCCCCGAGGGGAGAGGGGGAGTGGCCCAGTATGTGTGGCATCCTGCACCAGTGACAACTGCAGCCTGCACCTGGCTGACTACTGCTTCAGCACCACGGAGAGCTCTCCCATCAGGAGAGGGAGCAGATGTGTGTGTGTGTGTGTGTGTGCAGGGTATCTGTTTGCAAACCTGGCTGCACCCCACGAGCAGAATTAATATGCGTCGCTTTACAGTCAGGGCAAACAGAAGACAGTTTGACCTGATACACCGAACACGCTTACTATGCAGCGCTGTGGGGGGACTCGTCTTTCAGCAGTCTCCTCTGAGGCCTGGAGGTGGCAGCAGCAGCTAGTGTGCATGCTACGGACGCTAATCAACACGGACACACGTTTTCTGTCACTCACACGCGCTACGGCGTACTTCATAATGCAGGGAAGCATCCACGTGCCCCTCGCACACACATGGACGCACCACTGCAGGCTAGAACCTCGGTGGCTCTGAGACCGGAGAGGGAAGATGTTAAAAATGGTCGTTTCTCCGAGCTCCTCCCACTGACTCGGTCAGTGCGAGCCAGCCACGGCTGACTGTTTGATTATTCATCTCTTCATGTGAAACAGCGAGCACTTTAGTTACATAAGTCTGCCCCTGGGGGGAACTAGAATAAGAATGAAGTGGATTTAAGCAGTCAAGGGGAACCGTCTATGTCTCCTCTATGTGCTCTCTGTGTGATGATGTGGGGGATGTTTTTTTTTCTTGGTGTCACACTCGTTGAAGGCCGGTATATGTGTGTGTATGCAATTGCATGCTTAATTTTTTAAAAGAGGGTCCCATGCAGTATTTAAGTCATCGCCGAGGATCATCGCTCAGCGAATTTGAATGTTAAAGCACCGTGTGAGGCTTTTAGCAACGCCTCACGCGGTGGATAGAAGCTGACGTTTGCTCGTCAGGGAGCGAGGTTGAGCGCGTACAAGTTCTTCAAAATGGTCTGACAGGAAGCAGACATTCGGGTGAGAAGCACGTGTGTCAGAGTGTGTGCTTAACAACAGCAACAGGAAAACCCAGAAACATATGGGAGGAATATTAAGTGCACGGGAGCCAGCGTAACTCACACTAACTTGTTTTGTTCAGGTATGTTTGTATTCACTTCACACACACACACACACACACACACACACACACACACACACACACACACACACGCTGCCCTTGTCCTCATCATGAGACTCGGGCCGAATTGTTATCTCAACTGCATATTTCTTCGTCTGCATATGGTTTGCACATGCATCTAATTTGTGTTATCAGCCCGAGGCTTAAACACACGAGGGCCTAAACATCCTGGAGTGTGTGTGTGTGTGTGTGTGTGTGTGTGTGTGTGTGTGTGTTCAGAGCTGTCTGGTCTGTGTGCAAATGCTCCAGCTATGGCTGATTAGAGCTGCACAGATTAGTCCATCAATTAATTAGTCGATCGAATAAAAATTTGTTTCCGTCTATTTTGGCAACCGATTCTTTTTTTGTTGTTGTTATTTTTCGGACAAACACGTCAAACATTTGTGGTTCCAGCTTCTTAAATGTGAGGATTTGCTGCTTTTCTTTGTCATTTATTAAAGGCGATGAAGAGCCTTTGGGTTTTGGATTGTTGGAAAGTATCAGTACATATTGATTCTGTACCCCTGCATTTTGCGCGTCCACGTAGAGGGGTAGGGTGTCTGGGTTGTTGCTGGGATACGGGGGAAGGGTGAAGCTACACGTCCGTCCAAATGGAAGTTTTTCAGAGGCACCCTTCAAGCTGTTAATGTATTTCAATGTTGCATCGCTGCCTTGATGGCATAGGATCCCCAAAATGTAACTCCACTCCAGCAGCAGACTGGCAGGGTAGGAGCAAGGATTGCTAATTTCTATAGAGTGCCTATAAAGCACTGCTAGTCGCCAGGTAACGAAGCATTGTTCTTGTTTATTTGATGACTTGAATGATAGCGAGAAGTTGTGAATGAATTGTGAGCGTCCATGTGACAGTAACACAAGAGAAATCACCACAGCTGAAAACGCCGTATTGGAAATGTCCCGCCTCGGTCCGTTTACAATGCCAACCAAGAAATATGAGGGTCTTGAAGGGTTGTCCCTCTTCATAGGGGGAGATTTCTACCACTACCCCTTGTTACTCTATACTGAGGCGCAAAGGGGCCCTCAAAGACGAGGGATAGGGGTAAAGGTTGGAAATAGGATTGAGCCTTAGTATATAAACTGTGCTGCTTCCTGTTGCAGTCCTCGGCCGAGTTTCCTCCTCGTCTCGACTCGAGGATAAACATATTTTCATTCCGTTCATTCATTCCGACTGCATGTTTGCCAGTGTGATAAACTGTGAACAGCTTTTGTTCCATTCGCGCAGCAGAGACAGTAGCTCTGATTCTTTTTGTGCTGCATAATAAATCGCCCAATTCAGCAGATTTTCCTTCAGAATTTGACCCAACACAGCCCACACAGCAAATTGCAGAACTGAGGCCAGTAGAAGCTGCCAGTCTCCCCTGCAATCATCTGTGCTTTCACTGATCATAAAAAAAATGTCTCCAATTAATGAGTTTTTGATGTTAAATGCTACATCTAGCACCTTCACAACACACGCGATGCCTTCCCGATGACGGTAGCCAAATTATCTTTAAAGACATCAAAGACAGAGTTGATATTCAGGCTCTTTCTCCAGCAGCGTGCCCTTGCCCACGCTGTCAGGGGACGGACATGACAGGCCTGTAATGCTGATCCATGGTGGTCCTCCCGGGCTCTCACTCCCAGTTAATGACAGTTATCATGGCTCTCTGCAGGCCAGCGTCATCCCTCTGCCATCTGCAGTCATTCTCAGAGAGCGTGACTAGCGAACAGCAAAGAGGATGTAAAACGGTGGTGGATTCTGCACCCTCGCATTAATCACGTCTCGCTGTTCTCGCTGCTGTCAAGCCTTCGCTGAGATTGACGTTTCTGTGCAGGTGTGTGTTTGCAGAGTGCTTCCTCCTCTGCAGATCTCTACGTTCAGCCCTCCTTCATCACAGTTTCATGCTCCTGCGCTCGGCACTTCCCTCTCGTCTTTTTTCAACCGTGCAACTTCAGCTGTCCTTTCTCTTTCTGCGGCCCGTAGCGGAGGGTCGCTGCCGGTCGGCTAGGCTGTGTCAAAGGACGGCTGACTTCTCCTGCAGTGCTGCCCACTGGCTCTCCCAGTACAAATAAAGAGGACTACCTCTAGCCGCTCTGCGTCCCAAGACACCGATGCATATAGAGCAAGTCTTTTAAAAAACAGGTGCTCAGATTACATCTTGACACCAAAGATGAGCTAACCACTTGAGCCAACAATTGATCCTTAACGATCCGCCTCATGCATTTTATTTACACATGCACAAAAGCAGCGGAGAATCAATATTTGTCTTGGCTTATGTACAGGAAGCGAGCTCTCTACTCTAAGCCGGTTGTTATCATTGTTGTCATGTTGTGGGCCTCGCCGCTCATCTGGCAACTTCCTGTCAAATATCAATGAAGCTCTGTGTGTGGGATCAGTTAGATACTAAGTCCAACTGCTCCTCTCCTCCTGCCTCCTGTCTGACCTGTAAAACAAAACCTAAAGGTCAGACTTCTCTCCTGCATGTCCTCATATCACCATTGCATTGTGTGTGTGTGTGTGTGATATTGTTGGAAGCCTCTCGGTGCAGCCCAGGCGGGGCAGATGGAGGAGCTTGTTTGCCCCTGCAGCACTGTCCTGAATGTTAACGCATGCTCGGAGAGATCTGGGGCCTCTCTCTGCTCTCCTTCTGTGTTTCTTTCCTCCTCACGTTGACACAAATGCACTTGTTTACCCACTTGGAGCATCAAGGGGAGTTAAGGGAAGGGCACTTAAGTGGCTAAATAATGGCAGCACCAGGCCTCTAGTTGCACACAGAGACTCTAACCCTCGCAAAAACTAAAACTTGGGAGTCTTGTTGCAGTTTATTCCATGCGGTTTGGTCATTAGTGCCGCCTGGATTTGTGCAGCAGCTCATCACAACCCACTTTTTTTTTATTGTTTGGCGGCCGTTGTAGTCGCCATAGTAATTACGACAGGAGCAAAGGAGGAAGTCAGTGTAGAGGAGGTTGGAGTGGACGGATGGGTCGAACACCAAACATTACCGTTGACTTATTTTAACTAATGCATGCAAGTTAAGTTAGGTAACAAACTTAACTTATGTAAATTAACTTAAAAGGGAAATAGACAACTTTTCAACCCCCGTTTTAACATCCTCCGTACGCAAAGACAGGATTAGCAACATGGCTACCGCTATCGAGCGAGTGCTCCTCCGTTCACTCCTGTTTTGCCTCGGTTTCTGTCTCTCTCCCTCTTCACCTTCTTTGCCGTCCTCCTTCCTCCTGAGGATAGCGACCGGGTATAACAGTGCCTCTTCCTGTTTTGGTTGTACTACGGCAGAAGTGCTTCTTTTGTGCCGTAATTCGTCGTTCGTTTTCCCAGTAAAATCCATCCCAGTGGTAGACTGAATGGCGAGGTGAAAGTGAGGTTTATAGGGAAACTATTTTTACATGGATGGTGTCATTTTTCTACAGCCATTACACTGAATCAGTATTTACTTCAGAATAATAAGATGAAGCAAAAAAAGTTGTCTATTGCCGGTTTTACTTACGCACATAACTTAGGTAAATGTATCTATTTTAACCCAAGCTATGATCTTGTGCTGCACCTAACCAAGTTGTTTTGGTGCCTAAATGTAACTGAACGGCAACTGATTCACAACATTGACCACATGATGATGAAGGTCCGGTACACCTGTCTCTGGTACCCTCCAATCTATTCTGTCGTTAAGGCATGAGGACGTGTTGGTCTGAACACTTTAGTTCTCAAACGTGTGTCTGTATTTGTACCCAATCTACTGAATGCTAATTACAATCGATGCTGTATCTCTTTCTCCCTCTTCCTGTCTCCCCCTCACTCTTCTTTTCTCAAGACCATTTGATTTCAGTGGTGTGTAGTTTGGCAGAGTGCCCACCCTGCAGCACTGTCATTATGTGGTCTCCTGGTCAAAAACAAGAAGCGGTGTGCATTTGTGCGTGCAAAGGAACTCGTACCAGCAAAGAAAAGACTAAAGTGAAAAGGGACAGACTGCAGACGGTATCTCACAGGGACAGAGACGCATCAAAGCATACAGAATAATCCGCGGCGTGTTCGAGCTGCTCCTCATGGACTATCAGGAGCACAAACGAAAACAGCCCACTGCTCTCAGTCGCCACGGAAAATCCAAAGTTATCTTAAGCAGCCCAGTGTGACACCCTGACTTGGCTTTCTGTGTGGGTGCATGTTCTGTGCACATGGTTCAGTCCCTGGCCTTGATACGAGTGTAGGAGGCATTGTAATCTGCATCACTCTGCGTGGCATAGAAATGTCTATTTTCTGTCTAAAGCCCTCCTTGTCCTGTTTGTCCTCTCTCCCTCTCCCACACGTGTCCATTCGCAACAGATTTGTTGAATGCACGATGAGGTCTGTCGTGTATAGCAGTGTACTTACACATAGTAAATATCCCAGCAGCTGTAGACCTGGTGTTCAGTGGCTTCAGCTGCCTCCCTGCTGCATGCTTTATTTATGATCTACCGGGGCTGTTCTTAAAACGTGACATTCACAAAGCATTCCTTCGCTTTCCTGCTCCCCTCGTTTGGCCTTCCTCTCCCTACACCGTCTTTATTTCCCTCCAAACCCGAAGGAGTTGCAGGTTCGTTGAGGGGAAACCAAATCCACAGCTGGAGAAGTGAGTCAGGCTTAAATGCACATTATGTAATTTTCTGGCACTGGAGGTTTCTTGATCAAAACAAAACAAAAGACATCTGCCTGGCGGAGCAGGGTGGCTTAGCCGCCGCTCGGGTGCAGAGCCAGACCTCCGAGAGGAATAAACACCCAGAGTCACGTCAGATTCTGCTCTAAATTGCCGACATAAGTAGACATCAGAAATTACTCTTTAACTCGTGGGTTTGAAAAATGGATCTGGCTTCGCTTACGTTTATCAACCTGACAGCAGCCGTGATCCGCTGAAATGGAAAAGACGAGAGAGAACCAGAGTCTCTCATATCAGCGCTCACCACACGGACACACTTGGGGCCTGCTGTCTGACGGCTAATCTACAGTAATCTGGACGTTTGAAGCTAATCAACACACCATCTATCCCCACCTTTGCTGATGAAAATGTATCTGATGTGACTCGGGCACGAATGTTCAAGGACGAGGCAATGCTTTTCTTCCCTTCCTTCCCTCCTTCCATCCTCACTCTACCCTAGAAGTCATGGCAACAGGCTGACCTTGGGTAAACCCGTTGATTTCTTTTGGTTTGAACATTATTGGAAACACTTAGGAAAATCTAACTACACAGCTGAACAAAGGTTGTGTCGTTTTAGACATTTCACCGCAGAAATTAAATCTTTGGATCTTTAAGACTTTTATTGATAAGTCTCACTTTCAAGCTGCCTCATCCATTCTGTCTTCTTACACCAACATATTATCTCCCCCTCCTTCCCTTCATCCCGCTGCATCCTCCTCATTGTCAGCCTGAATTGTGGAGGTGGCCGGGTGACTCCATCACTCTCCCTCCCGTCCGTCATGACATTGCTCATCTCCCCGCTGTCCCAAAGACAGCTTTTTAATAAAGCGGGTATGAGCCCGGCTTTAAGTGCTTTATTTTCATTTCGCCGTGCAGCTGCCGAAGTAATGTGTGTGCTTCTCAAATATTTATGGAAGACCTCGGGTCGCCACGCTTTCACTGCTCTTGAGAGAGAGAGAGAGAGAGAGAGAGAGAGAGACGGGGAGATGGATTCTCCAAATGTCATGCTTATGAAAATATTGCCACTGATTCTTTCTCTTCTCTGGATGAACATATGAGACTTCATGGCGGTGGTTGAAGTTCTAATAACGGTTTACCCAGCTGTTGTAGTTGAAACCAGAACATGCCAATTATATGAGTCAGGCTGCCACAGAACAGGGAAATCATAGGTTAACCAACAATTACACAAAGCACCAAGAAACAAAAGAACTGGGAAGCTCAATAGGGCCAGGATAAGGATTTTCAATCTATTTGTATTGGGTAGAGTTATGTTGGTGAAAGGACGAGCAGAAATGAATCACTTCACTTCTTCAAACCCTGAGGGGGATTCTCTAACCTCTGCACTGGAGTCTACATCCAGCTGGTACATACTTATTAGGTACTGATAACCCTCGATTCAAAGTAGCGTTGGCTTGAGTTCAGAATTAATAGGAAAAACCTGATGTCAACTGTTTTAATCGATAATTACAGCTGCCTGTGTCTGTGGTTGTGGGTGAGGATTAAATAGAAAGTTGACCAGATAGATCTTAGTTTATATCTCATTTCCCTTTTCTGTCCTTTGTCCTGCAAGTCGAACCGGGGCGGAGGGGCCAACTTTGAATGTGTTTAGCAACAGCAACAGACATATCCAGCATAGCATGCCTTTTAAAAAGGTGTTTAAATATGCCTGAACTCCTCTTTGAGTAGACGCTTGCTCCTTATCTGGATTGAGTAATTTTTCCAGAATAGAATAACATCATCTGCAAACCTGTCGCCCTCCAGCGCTCAGCTTTACCTCGGATATCTTGTCCGTCAGGGTCAGAAATGGAAGAAGCGTCCCTGTGGATCTGAAACGCAGCCTTGGCTCCAAATGTTAAGGACTAATTCCCCCCTTTTTACTACTTTACAGGAAACACAGTCATTTGCCAGACATCAAGAACAGATTTAGAGTGGATTTCCATGATTCCTCCGTTTTTCTCTGTGAAAGTGGTCCACTGCATGCATGTGTTCACCATCTGCTTCATCAGTGCCTGTAGAGGCGAGACGGTTGCCAGTTACATCAGCCTCAGGCGAGAAAACATTTCACGGCAGACAGCTTATCAAGATGGATGATGGTTTTTTTTAGTGGTGAGAAAACGACCAACTCAGGAGGAAGTGGACACGATCGTACACTTCCTGCTTCGAGGTGAAGACTTGCATGTTGTTGCTGTGAACTTTAAAGAGGTTCTGCACACCTTCACATGTTTCTGGAGATTTGTTTGAAACGTTTATATTAATCTACATTAAAACCAACTATTTTAATAATTAATCACTTCTGATTCCAGCTTCTTAAATATCAATATTTTGGGGTTTCTTTACTCCTCTGTGACGGTGAACTGAATATGGGTTGTGGATAAAACAGACGTCATCTGATTGACATTTTTCACTATTTTCTGACATTTTATAGACCAAACAACTAATCAATCAATCAGTGGATAATGACAATAATCTTTAATTGCAGCCCTTCTGTGAATGAAACACATTTCTTACTAAATTTATTAAAAAAACAGCATTTTGTGGGGTGAAAGTGGCTCCACACGACATCTGTTCTAAAGCATCCTGAACCTTGCGTGGCCAGCTTTTTAAGGACGTCTTTATATCATGAAATTCACACAAACAAACGAAAGTGAATGCCGTGTAATCAGAGCGTGGCAGCCCTTAATGTGAAGAGACGACTGTCATTTTAAAGGAGTCGATCGCGGCTTAAAATTGGAGGGCGATGTGTAATAGTGACAAAAAGCAAACAGACACCAGAGCAGCTGATGAGCCCCGGGGTTCGCACATCACCGCAGTTGACTTAATAGTCTCCTCCAGAAATGACAACATGTGTGTGCGTCGTGTGAGTCACCGTGCCCTCTGATTCAGCATGTGTCGTCGCTGGCACCATCTGCACAGTGCGCTTTCTCTCTCCTTGCTCCATCCACCTTCCTCGCATCCATGTGGCATGTGATATGCAGTTTACCAGACCAGGATACCAAGGAGAGATCCATGGAAGCTGCATGAAAACATCATCCCCCCTTTTTTCCCCCCATCAGCCTCAACACAATGTGTCCTGTCACCCTGTCGCCGCCCACTCAGGCTGCGTGTTGTGGTATGTTGGTGGATCCACAAAGGGCACGGCTCGGTTTAGCTTTGTAATCTCCCTCTTTTCCACTTCACACACACACACACACACATACACACACACACACACACACACACACACACGCTGTCACAAAAGTGTCTTTCATCCAAAAACTAGGGGAATAAAAGACGGTTTACTGCACCGTAAATGCCAATCAATTAATATGTCTTGGCCGGCAAGGTTGTTGCCATGGTGATGTGTTGGCGGGTCAGCGCCCACACGCGCAAACACACACGCACACACACTTCAAGCAGGAACCCCGGATGCATTCTCTCCCCTGTCTGTATTCATTGTGTGTGCATGCGTGTGTGTGTGCACGTCTTCCCACGTAAGTGTGAGTGTTGGCTTTGTGGGTCGTGACATCAGGGTCGAGCTCCGGTTGCAGCATCGCTACCGGGCCCGCAGGAGCTGTCAGGTCTGGAACAGTGCGTTCCCCACAGCCAAATGGGTCAGGACTGCTGCGTCTCGGTCCAGTCAGTGAGCTGGAAGAGTGACCACACACACACACACACACACACACACACAAGCGTCACACACGACCGAAACTCCTGGTAGACCCAACTGGAGCGCCTCAAAAGGAGAGGGAATACATGTAGTTTCCCCTCGTCTTCATTCGACTGTTATCAGTAGATTTACAGCTCATATAGACAGGGGAGTAATCAGGCCGTCCACAGGGCTGCTGCAGGACTGGGACATTTCAACAGTGGACACGTTGGTATATAATGGGGTGTGTTGATGGACGGGGGAGTTCTGCCAGACTGCTGTGGTTGGCTAGTTAAGTTTAGCTCCGGACTCTAGTGGGTTTTTCTCTCAGGGAGGGTTTGATTTCTACAAGAATAAATGTTGTGAGAAAAGCTGTCTGCTTGAATAAGTTCCTGTTAAACGACATGAGAAAAAGAGAAATAATGGATGTGCTGTCCATAAAAAGGGAAAAAGCTTCTAGCCAGGATTATTTCCAACCACCAAAAACATTGACTCATTTTAAGGAACTAACCACAAAGAATGCAAATGTGACATTATATAAAATTAATTGGGGCTCAGTGATTCTGAAACCAAAAGCAAAGCCGTGACGTCCGCGGTCCTGAGTCGTGTCCTGTCTTTTGAAACCACAAACCCTCCAACCGGCCGTCGCTCCTGTGTCACACCTTCATCTCTTCACTTTCACTTTGACCCACTGACATGTCAAAAAACTCACATTACCACTGTTCACCCTCAGTCCTGTCCCTAAAAGGACAGTAACTGTGGAAAAAACCCAGATTTCCCCCTAAAACCAGACTCCTTCTTGTCTGTGGGACCGTGCCCACGGTCGAGGCGAAATGTTTTTTATGGTTGATAACATTTAATGTGATTTTATAAATGAATACATTTGATTTTTGGTAATTTTATCATCTCTCATCTCCAAACTCTGCAACAACAAAGAGAAAAGGAAACCTGGATTTATAACTTTAATGACTTGCAGGTGCACTTTGTTTTGGAAAAGAAGTTTAGTTTTATATTTACAATATTAATAAGATGAAAATACAAACAGAGAGATATGTATTTGATATATTTCCACTATAAACAAGCCGTCCTCAGAGATGAATTTGTTTTTTTTCTGCTTATTCCGTCATAACTGATGTTTTTCTTCTCTTTTCTGATTGTTCCTTCCCCAAAACCTACGTAGCGCACCTTTTAATAATGACACAATCGATAAAATACATGAAGATCAGTTTACTCTTCTTCCTCTGTGGCTCGTGAGGAAGAAGTTTAAGAAACATCTTCCATAAAGCCTGTGTTTCAGACTGGCGCGGAGTTTGAACGACACGGCAGAATCTCATGAAAGATGTTTTTGAGGTGCATCGTGGGAGTTGTGGGACGTAGCATTTTTGGAGCTTGACCCATAAAAGTCGGGACGTCTCGGCCTCTGCGGCTCGGATTTAAAATAAAATGCTGCTCTTAACCCTGTGTGCAGCCCCCGTACTGGAATACCCCTTAAAATGTAATATTCCCTCCTTAATGAACGTAACAGCCGTGTGCTCATTAAAGAAGAATTTACTGAGTAATAAAAAACAGTGCAAAGGGACGATTAGTAAACAGAATCTGACCCAAAATAAAACACACTGGCAAAATGAGAAAATCGATACTCCATTATCTCACTTTAAAGCATTAAATATGACTCGAGAGTCAGATATACTGTCTGCAGAGGGCTGCAGCAGAGATCTCCTCATCGCTCCCAGTAGGCGCCTAATGCAGGCGGTGGTTAAGGTGTTGGAGTACAAATAACAATTTAGTGTCGAGTACTTCGAAGATCGAGTCAGAGTCCTTCAAACAGTTGTTGTTTGGATGCTACAGATGTTGGGTTAAAGATGAATGCAGGCGGCCTTGACGTGGAGTCATGAAGATATTTTCCAAGAAGCGGATAATAATGAGATTTAAATTGGTGCTTCTAGTGTTTGTCATTGTGGTGAAAAATACCTGAATGTCAAAGATATTGTGTTCAAATATTAGTTCAGTGAAAGCACTTGTATGATCTGATATTAAATATAGTATAGTATATTAATACTTAAATATCAAAAGTACTTTCCTGGCAGTAAATGTACTTAAATATCAAAAGTACGAGTAAGTTATACATTACATACAGTATTTTTACATGAATGTATTTGTTAAATTAAATGTTTTTTTATCTATTAGTCTCAAAATAGATAACTTTATTAGTTAATAATATTGTTCCAGTGGGTACATTCGAATACAAATACAATCAAAAATACGAGGGCAAATATAGGAACAGTAAAAAAATACTATATATACAATACAAAATAAACAATAAACTACTGTATACAATAAATACTTTAGTAGCTATAAAATAAAATACTGAGGTAAAGCTGTGAGGATACAAATGCATGATTGAATATAGCACTTGTACTTAGTTCCCTTCCTCCACCTGTATTTTCTGTCTGTGCATGTTTGTTCCCACAGTTCCCTTCGACCTCTTCCTCTCTCCTGCGTCCTCTCTCCTCTCTCTCATCTGGTTTTAACACTGTACATCAGATTTAAATGGAGGTTCTCCAGACTGTGACATCCGGCCCTCTGACACGTGCACCGCATGCGCTCACACAAAAAAGCAAAATAATCACACGCGAGCGCCAATAAGCATGTGCGTGCTTTCTGTTTATTGGTCACAGACCCACACAGAAATTTTTATACGCAGCCTTTTTTTAAACCTACGTGTCATTGTGTGCGAGGCTTTAATTGCCTGGTGTGCATTGTTCCAGAGAGCAGTTACTTTAATTAAGTACGTTTTGTTTTTGTGTTTTGAACTGCTGTGAGGGCAGTTTCGCAGGGAACTACACCTCTTCTTCTTCTTCTTCTTCTTCTTCTTCTTCTTCTTCTGCTACTGCTGCTGCGGCTTCGTTCAGTGACCATCGAGAGACAGTTATTGTGTTCATGGGTGGTTATCAAACTTTTAACTTCCATGTCTGGTGCACAGTGACCACTGTAATTAAGCAAACGGAGGCCTGTTCCCAGTCAGAGTCACAGATTGTAGCGATGAATAGGAGCAATATGAGAATGATAATGAGTCACATGCTTCTTCTCATCCAGCTGTGTGTGTGTGTGTGTGTGTGTGTGTGTGTGTGTGTGTGTGTGTGTGTGTGTGTGTGTACAAATCACTTTTATCTCTATTTTGTGTTTAATTTCCTGTATGACCCGGCAGTTTGCCCACTGACCTCCGTGCTGTCCCGCCCCGTTTAACACGCTCATCCTGTGGTGTTTGCAGATGGGGCTCCGCTGAGCGAGCTGTCGTGGCCTTCGTCCCTGGCGGTGGTGGCCGTCTCCTTCTCCGGCCTCTTCACCTTCGTCTTCCTCATGCTGGCCTGCCTCTGCTGCAAGAAGGGCGACATCGGCTTCAAGGTGAGCTCGCTGCCGCCGCCTGCTGGAGGTGGTGGGGAGAGAACAGACTGTGGGTGCACAAGGAAGGAAACGGGATTCCTGGTCATGGAGTTACTTACAAGAATAACAGAAGATGAACTAATACTTTGAAGGTATCGGTGTGTGTTAACAGTACTTATAGACGTATTGTACAGAAAAACACACCTAATAAACTCTAGTGCCACTAAATAAAGGCTGAATCAGAACTTGAAATAAATCAGGACATTTTATGACTATTTTGATCTATTTTCTTATTGTCAGGTAATTTCTTTGATTAATTGTGTCGCCTAAAGAAAAAATTGATTTTTACTTTCTGGCCCACGCAACTCAAAAAGTGTCAATTTAAAAACAAACAAACAAACAAACAAAACATGAGCTACGCATTCAATTTTATTTTAAAAAAGTGACTTGTAGGGCTACAGCTAGTGATAAATAATGATAATGAAAGTAATAATGAACTTTATTTGCATAGAAATGTTCAGAAACAAGTTTAAAAAGTGCTGCACGGACATAAAAACAGACAGAAAATACCCAGTACAATTACAAAATTAAATGCAGTCGAAAACATAAATAAAACAATACATAAATTAATGAAAGCATAAACAAAAGAAAACTTCAACTAAAAGCCATTTAAAACATTTTTATTTTAACCCTCAGAGACGCAGACAGCTGGCAGCGGCTGAAAACAGCTATTGCTCCAAAGTGTTTAATAACTTTTGGACTTTGAAAACACGTGTAAAAAGGAATTTCTCAGCTTTTTCAGTGGCATCACACTTGTCTTGTTTGGACATTCAGGGCCACCGTAGTGAATCATCTCCTGCAGCATCGATTCATCGAGCAAACGCACGTAGTTTCTTCCTCTGGGCCAACGGCCGATGTTCAGTGGGTACTATACCTCTCTGGTTTCTGGTATGACTGAATTTTAGGATAAATGGCTGTAACTTGCTTAGGAAAGGTCAGATGTAGATTAAAACATTATATAGAAGTCTAAAAAAGTATATTCTCCTGAATCAAATGATGCCCGGCACTTGAACTCGATGGCCAAAGACAAAAGCATGAATGACAGTTTGCGCATTGCTGAATGAAAGGAGGGATCGCCGGGGCCTGGCAGTAATCCTGCTGGGACAGATGATTTTGTTGATATTGCTCATCAAAAACGATTCCCAGATTTCTTGGGTGCATTGCAAACCCTGGGAAACAAATGGCTGACTGATACGATCACTTTGTGTTCACTTCAGTTTTTTCTTTCCAATGACGAACAGGGAGAAATCTTCAGCAAATTTGAATTTTTGCTTCAATAAGAGACTGAAATGATCATCCTCTTAACCAAAATAGTTGCTGCATTTAATTTTCCGTCTGACTTGTTAGAGGAAACATTCCCGTGTAAATATTTCCTCTCTGTAGATGTCAGGATTGTGATCGTATTCATACTTCGGCACTGACTCATCGCCTCATCGTGTGCAAAGTGATGCGACCGATACCCCTCACCCATCCCGGGGCTGGCACACATTGTCTCAGTGTCGCCCTCAGCTGCCGGCATGACTCAGCCGCGCTGTGTCAAACATCGTTGCCGAGCCGAGCGTCTGATGAGGGCTAACGGAGGCTGACACAGGCGGGGGTGGGGGGGCATATGGAGAGGGAGTGGGAGGAGAAGCTCCACAGTCGCTGTGTCGGCTGCTCCTCGTCGTTACAAGTTTCCCCATTAACGTTCTGCTCATTTTTTTGGTCATGCATTTTAATGTGCCTAACTCCTTCAGCTGCAGAACGGATAAATTAAAGCCCCGCCTGAACGGCAGAGACGTCTGTTAGGATTACTTATGCAAATCACTTTTCAATTTGAATACACAGTGTTTCTTTGCCCCTATAGGTCGCAGGAATATCGTGGTTAAAAGGGAAAGAAAACAACCTTTTGGGTTTTTTGTTGTTGATTAGACTCTCAGGTCTTTGCTCCAGCGTTGGGAACAGCCTGTGGTAGGTGGATGCTGCAGGGATAAGGGTGTCACTAATGAGCACAGCATAGAGAGGCATCATTAAGAAGTTTTTGTTTGTCCACGGCTGTCTCACACCAGATCGCCTCATTATGGGGGGAAAAACAAAACAAGTATTCTTATAACCTGCAGGAGTCTCGGCCTGTGTCTGCTCTCCTTTGACTGCTTTTTACTGTGACATGACAGAAGTGAAGCCTCCAACTGCCAAAACAGCATCAGACAACAGCTGATTCGCCCCGGTCGACAAACAAATACGACACTATCGATTCCCCGCAGAGATATTATCCTTCAGCACCCCGTCATCAGAGAGAAAACGGTGCGAGATCAGTCAGGATACAGCTGCATTTCATGGTCAAGGACGCTTGAGTGCGACAGTTATGAAACCCAGAGTATGTAACGTTACCTCCAATACAGCCTAAAATGCTGGATCAGGTATCTACAAGTACTGAATCTATGAGCGCCTGAACTCAGCTCGCTCCCCGCTGCGTCCCAAATGTTTCCTTGTAGCACCTGAGTTGCAAAAAATAGCCTGAGACAACATTATTACTTTATATAACATGTTGCTAATTTCTTTATATAACTGAATAGAAGGTCTCTTCTGGCTCTTTCCAAAAAAACAGAGCATTTTCTTGTCCTGAGGAAGTTTGATGTAAAATCTGCTCCTCTCTTGTCCTTTTTTACCCTTGTTACCATAGCAACAAAGCTCTCACCTCAAGTCCCAAAGTTAGACTCAATATTTATGTAACAGGCAGGTTTAATATAGCTTAGTCTAACCTGAGCCTTCTTAAACTGGGTTTATCCAGCTGGCCCCAGATATTGGAAGGGGAAAAAAAATGCTACTGGACATGTTGTACTCTATATGACCTGACACTACATACTGTATACTGGCATCTGTACCCATTAGCAGGTATTAGTACGACCGATACCACCATAGTTTTCAAAACCTGGTATCCACACCCGGCATAGCTCACTGTACTTCCACACAAGACGAGCTGGTACAGCGGTTCATATATTTTAATCTTTGGGCATCAAGTCTTCATCTTTCTCTCTTAGTTTGGCAGCAAACATCACGTAATGGTTTAAAGGCCCTCCACGCTCTGTTTCCCTCTGTTTGGCAGCGGCTCATCACTCAGCAGCTCACTTGTTAAGGTGAGCGTTCGTGTGGGACTGCAAATTCACACCGCTGCACCGTCCAAAAAAAAAAAAAAAGCTTCATTATTCCTCTCCATCGGCGGCGAGCTCTTACTGGAGCGTAGTGTGAGGCTGGGTATTAAGTGCTTTCTAAACCGAAGGCTCTCCGGGGAGCTATGCAACGCTGACTCACAGCCAGGTGCTCGCTTTCACACTTCGCTCTGAGGAGAGTGGCAGATGGTTCTCCTCAATGAGAAACACACGTACACACATTCCTATACACACGTAAACACACACACAACCACACACACACACACAATAAGCCATTCAATATTTCATGTTCACCCTCTCTCCTGCTCTCCTGCCTTCTGATCTCCTCCTCTTTTCTCCTCACTTTAAGCTCCTTTCTTTACCTCCGTAGTGGCTGCAGGTGGCAGATAGGCTTGTTAGAGGTGACAGTTCATTAGCCAGTGGATGGATGGATGGATGGATGGATGGATGGATGGATGGATGGATGCTTGTGAGCTGAGCGCTACTGCCAACCATCTTAGAAACTGCTAACAAGATTGAGTTGAACTGGTATGGGATGTTGCTTCCTGTGGTGGGACAGCGTCAGACGTGACAGTTAACTATGTTTCTCCACGTACTGCACCTTTAAGGACCTGCTATATGTAAGTTCTTATATAATCTGAATAAATATACAGAAAATCTTTGTACTTGCAGCTACTGGTGGCAGTAAAATGATATTGTTTTTGCTGTAATAGGTTTTTAATGTTATCGCAGAGAGTGAAGTCAGGTGTGTTACGCTCTCTCGCAGTGTTTGTGTTGAATAAAGACGATTTATTTAAAGCGGAAACGGAGTAAAAACACCAGGTTGTATTAATAAGCAGGCAGGTTTTGTTACGCACTGATCCAGTAGAAAGAATGCTGCTTCTGGACCGTCTCAAGTCCTGGTGCTCAGGGAGGACACACATCAGCGGGGGAACAGACTCTGACACAACATCGTCGCTCAACCGCGAGTGAATACCTCAGTTTCTATCGCTCTCCTCCTCTATCAGCGGGGTTTCTTTTTTCTCATGCCGTGTAGAGTTTTTCCACAGTTACCCCAGTTGTTCCAGTGCCTCCTGGAAAGCGACCGGTTCAAACAATGCCTCTTCCTGTTTTGGTTACACAAGGGGAAAATCCAGCCCGGTTGCAGGCCGAATGCAGGCATGGTGAAAACGAATCATTGTACACACAGTCGGCTTTATTCTTCTACAGCCGTGACGCTGTGCAATCAGTCTTTACTGTAGGAAAAGAGGGTAAAGTTAAAAATGTAGTTGGATCTTTCAATCGGAGCTCCAGATATTCATAAAATAGGATTTGTGTTGTCAGTTTTCTCAATAATATTAGATCTCATTCAACATAACTCAGCCCAGAGTTAGTGAATAAATCTTTATATGAAGGATTTTAGGTTTCACCCTGCGAACTGTGCATCTGCTGAACAAACGCTGTACTGACAAAGAATTAAAAGCTCATAACAAGAGGATATAAATATGTAAGAATAATGCAATTGTGGGATCTCATATCAGCTGGAGGAGTTGTTTACGCTCTTAAATCTTTGACTCACACTGACGATAACTCCGCTAATCTACTGTGTGATCTGCCTCGTGCTGCAGATGATGTTATTTGTCTAGTTTAATGTTAATGTACCGTTTCCTTCGGCTGCGTAACGTCCACTACTTTGCTCTTATTTCCTGGCATTTATAGCCAGAAGGTTGAGCCACGTCTATGTGTCTAGATAACAGCTACTTGGATGAATGAAGACAGATCCAATTTTTTGAGGCTGCATGAAGGACAATGCAATATTTTTCTCTTGAATCTGCAAAGCATCTAACAGACGTACTGTATGGAGGTTTGTAGAGAGACGGTGCGCTGTAGGGACAAACTTCAACAGTTAGAGAGAGCAAGGACACTGCAGTGGGCCGGGGAGCAATAATGGATGGGGGCAGAATGAAGGGTAGAAGGGATGGAGCAGACAAACATAGCAGAGGAGGTGGGATATGGTGTGCAGGGATGGAAATAGAGAAGGTCACTGCTTTTTCCACTCCCTCTCGTTCCTCATCCATCTTAGTAGCAGCGGGGGAAGAAGTATTGAGATCCGTGAGGTAAAACTACTAATACCAACGCCACACTGTGAAGATAGTCCTGCAGTAAGTCCTGTATTCAAACATGTACTCAAGTAAGAGTATGTTTTCAGCCATCTGGTGATACTTTTCTTTTCCCTGGACAGAAATGGTATGAAAACGTGAACTCTGAAAAGAAACGAGCGACCAAAGCGGAATAAAAAGTACAATATTTGCCTTTGAGATGTAGTCGAGTAGAAGTGTGAAGTTCTACAAAATGGAAATGCTCAACTGAAGTACAAGTAACTCAAATTTGTACATACAGAGGTGGAGTAAATGTAAATGTTGTATTCAAGCACTCCTTAGCAGAGAGGCAGTGGTGAGTCTGCAGTTAGGGGACAGATTTTGCAGTACCATCGCGTTTGTGAACGTTAAACAGACAGTTCTGGTCCTGTTGCTATTATTATTTATCACGCTACAGAGCAGGTACATTGTTGTGTAATAAATCATTTTTCAGGACGAAGATGAGAAAAACACCGGCTCACGATGTACTAGTGCAAATGTACCGACAGATGTACCGGCGCAATTTAAAATCATGTAGCTCACCGGTGTTCCTCTCAGATATTTATGACATGATGCAAGTCGTGATGTTGTTTTTCCAAAACTAGCTCATCCTTCGAGAACAAGAAGTCCTCGTGGGTTAAAATAAATGCCAAACTATATTTTTTACTCGATCCAAGTGAAAAGAAAAAGACTTTAACTGTGTGTGTGTTCTTGCTTAGAGTATATCAAGTATGTAAAGTGCAGTTTTCTGAAGTTTTTTTCATGATTTGTTTGTATATGTGAGTGTATATGAGGAAGACAGAAGTAAAGAATGAAGGCTTTGTGTACACAGTTTGAACACGGACATTAGTGTTGCTCCCCCTACAGCGTCTTTGCAGTGACTCACACAATGCAACCCCTACAATGTACATGACTTATGTATATGGCTAGGTGGGCGTGCCTCGGTGCATTTGAATGCCTTCACAGTTGAGCCATTGTCTCCCACTATCTCAGTGTTCGGATGGCTGCGAGTGGATGACTAATCCCAGCGTGTGTCTTTGCACCAGGAGTTTGAAAACACAGAGGGAGAGGAGTACCAGGCAGATCTCTCCGCCCTGGCCTCGCCTTCCTCCCAGAACGGCCCCGAGGTCTACATCCTTCCCCTCACGGAGGTCTCCCTGCCCGTCTCCAAACAGCCGGGCCGATCCAGTAAGAAACTACACCACACCAATAAACGCAAAACACCTCTTGACACTTTTATAGCCACTCGGACTTGATGACCATGCAGCGGCCTCATGAATGAAAAAAAAATCACTTTATCTTATTTTAACTTAAGTTTCAAAGATAGGGCCTGTATCCATGACAACGGCTGTCTTGTCACTTGCTAGCTAACTTGCTATAATGAACTAGAAAATAAAGGCATTCATTTTTATCTCTGTTGCATGTTGGTGGAGGAGAGCTAAGCTATATGACCATTTAAACATGGTACGTGAAAATCGAAGCCAATAGGCTAAAATGTAAGCTATTTCAACAGGCTAACGTCAGTGTTAGCTTCTCAGACAAGTTAACATTGGTGGTTTTGAATTTCAGACAGGGTCTAGGCCCTATGCCAGCCAAACATTAGGATTTCCTAACTCAGGATAGGAGTTTTGCTCTTACAGAAACTTCCATCAAATCATCAAAAACACCAAACATCTGAAATGTAATCCTAAACTGGGACAAAATAGGATTTTAGACTCAGGAAGTATCTGTAATGAGGCCCCTGTTTCCATCTCCACAGTCAGTATTAGTTTGCAGTGTATTTCTGCCACACTAACATATCAGTAAAAAAAGGTTGTGACTTCTCTGGAGCACATGGCGGACATTACTCGCTTTGTTGATTTGGATGAGATAAAACCGAGCACATTCTGCCAACCATAGTTGGAACAGACGTGGCCTCTTTCATTTGTTGTCTTGCATTATGTGTCTCTTCTTTCTTGCCGTCTCTCTCATCAAGGGACAACCATCTGTCCATTGTGTAATGCATTTAAATACCAACCTACTGCAGAGCTGCCATGCATACTGTACGGGAACCTGACCTAACCCTAGTGTGCATTATTCCTGGTGTGTGTTTGTAAATGCATGCTAAATAATATTATCTAGAAGGACTTTTGTTGCTTGTGATTCTTACATAATCCAACATCAGCACACGTCCAAAATATGCCGGTGTGTTTCATTTGTATTCCATATCCGTGATCCTTCCCATCAGCGTCGCAAGCTGTTTGTTTTTCTTCAGGTCACCCTGCCTCACAGCCGGCCTGTTAAAATGTGTATGTACATGTATGTCGCCAGATCCTGGGTGCTCAGATTGCCTCTCCCTGCATGACTCACACCGGCTTGTCTGCGCTGCACTATGCTCAGCCAGAAGGGAGGTGAGTTGGGGCTCAGCATCCTAGGATGTGAGCTCCAGCGACGATTGGACAAGGCAGCCTCAGGCTCGCAGCCAATCACTAGCCTCCACTCTGTCTTCCATAGCTACGGCTGTATGATTGGTCCAGGTGTTGCAGGGCGAGGAATGGATAAATGGTCTCCTTTCACTGAGTCGGAGAGAGAACGGTCTCCTACTCATTCCCCCGTCCCTATGTACACACAGATAAAGATGTTGTCTTAGCATATAAAGCTCTTTACATGTATATATTGTGCACACTTTGGCTTTGGAAGTGTTTTCATTGCTTTGCTAATATCTGACTAATTGTAGGATTGAGAGGATCGGAAATAACAGGAATTAACCGATAATTGGATAAGGTGCAGGTTGAGAACTGAGCTGACAGGACAGCTGAGTATTCTTCCGTACATATTTAAGCTGGGGTTGTAAGATTGGAGAAACCAGCACAAGGTATATTTTGAAAATTTCCAACAAGATTCCTACCCCCTCCTTGACCTGACCCGCTGGCCAGCTGGGAGATGTGTTAGCAGCTAGTTTGCTTAAAGACCACTTGGCTTTTTTAGTCGGTTAAATACATGAAAAACAAATCTATCATTTATCTATCATAAAAAAGCGAAGTAGCTGCCAGGGACTGCAGTTACTGTTACTGCTGTGTGTGCTTTGTGCTAACTAGGTTAGCTGCCGAATGAGGCTGTCCCTGCCGCAGCGGCTCTGTTCTCGGGCTCAGGGGCTGTGTGCTTTGTGCTACTGAGTTAGCTGCTGAACGACAGTCCTTCTCTGCCGCTGCAACACACTTGTTCTCCGATTCAGGGGCTGTGTGCTTTGTGCTAACTAGGTTAGCTGCCGAATGAGGCTGTCCCTGCCGCAGCGGCTCTGTTCTCGGGCTCAGGGGCTGTGTGCTTTGTGCTACTGAGTTAGCTGCTGAACGACAGTCCTTCTCTGCCGCTGCAGCACACTTGTTCGCCGATTCAGGGGCTGTGTGCTTTGTGCTAACTAGGTTAGCTGCTGATGAACAGGATAAGGGCTGTGTACTGTGGGTGCAGCATATCGTTGTCAACGCTAACCATATCCCGCTACTCTCACATGTGAAAAAACACCTAACATTATTGTAATTAATGAAAACAACGCACATCAATATTGCTAGTACTCGCAGCCCTGAAGCTAGCATGTTAACATTTGGAAATTTTAGCTGCACTTTCTCCGCCATTCTTCTGTAATAGCTTTAGCGATACATCTTTTTTAGCCTGGTTGAAAACCCAGGTAACACCCCAGCAACACCAACAATTACTGTGTTTTTCCTCTTTTTTTGTCAGAGCATTTGATTTATTAATTGCTGGAAAGTTTAGAGATTTTCTACAAATATAACAAAAAAATCAACCGTAGCTTTGACGTCAGGCACGTCTTCAATTATCCGCCCCCACACCGACATACATGCAATGAAACTGAGCCTAGTAATTGCATGTTGAACAGAAACACCAGTTATGTAGCCGATACTCAAACCATGAATGGCGTATTTAATATGAGCCAAGCATCACTTACACATCTGTGTGAACATACAGGACAAGGTTTGTCATTGATCCGACGGTCCCGCCTTTCACTTGTTGCTCTAATCTTTTATTCAAGAGGTCATGTAAAGCTTTCAAACCCACCGCAGGAGGCTCGACGCATCAAACTGTGTTATGTGTTGAGGGATTGTGCCATCGTCTCCGGGAATGCCACGAGTGGGACGGGAATGCACACTCACACATTCCACATTTGGGATAATACCACTTCTTAATTTCTCTCTCTCTCTCTCTCTATGAGTCGGAGGGGGATGGGATGGTGAAGTGTGGGTCTGTTATCACCGTGACAACCTCTGCCCAGCGTTCCAGTGGAGAATGGGCCTTGTGTGTGTCTGCGTGCTTGTGTGTGTGTGTGTGTGTGTGTGTGTGTGTGTTTGGTGCACTGGGTACCAGGAGACGCAGCATGAGCGTGTGAGTGAGCGAGGTCCAAACAATGGCCCTGATTTAGGCCGGCTGGGCAGTGGGCGAGCATGAGGCCGGGCTGAAACGTCCGTGGAACGCACCAGTGGAGGACTGGCATTATGGTCCGAATACAGTGAGGGGTCTGTGACGGGATGAGGAGAGACAGGGGAAGGGTGGTGGCATGCACCAGGACCTAAGAGTGGGGAGGGGAGGCTGGAGATGAGGGGTGGTGAGTGTGTATGACAGAGGTCTTTTCTGCATCTGACAGAGCAGTGTTTGTGTCGCTGTTTGGCTGAGGAATGCTGCTGTCCAGGGGTGACAGGGGGGCATTATGTGGGCCTTATGTCACTACTGGGTGTCTTGAAGCTGCACACAGAGCTGGCGCGTCAAACGGCACACTACCGACATGCGTGACGGTCACATCAGGCGTGATACATGACCAAGAAAATCTCAGCGGCCAGGGCAGAAATCGTCCCGCGCAGGACCCCGTCGGCAGATCGGTCGGTCGAGTCACGACCGTGAGAAGTTTCTATCTCGCTCAGTCTGCTGTAGATTTAAAAAGTCGTCCGTATAGGAACTAGATGGATTTCGGTGTTTGCGCGACAGCTGGAGAGCTCCAGAAGAGGACAGTATGTGTGTTTGTGTGTCTCCCAGTTGGGAGGATGAGCCCGGTGCAGACGGGGAGAGGCGGCGTGGCGAGCTTGTTCAGCTGCACGAGGGCTCGGAGGGTTAAATCCTGCCGAGGCTCTCTCTCACACACACACACTGAGACTGTGGGCTCTCGCTCATATACACACAATGAGGCTAAGACGCCTGGGGTCGAGGCTGGGGCCACGGGTTTTCGGTTCTCACACTCAGAACCAGCACTTCATCGCTGCCTGGGGCTCGGACTCAGTCCCTGTCACGGTGCTCAGAGTGGCTGGCCGCTCCACTGCTCCGTCAGCATCACCTTCTCTCTGCTCACCTTCATCATCTCCATTCCTGAAACATGAGGATCCATGGAGGTATTTGAACTCGTGCACGACTTTAGTTTCTCCGCAGTGACTTTGTGTGTGACGGTGATGAGCTTCCTTGTGGCGAGTTACAAGTTGGGTTTGTTGTTTGCTTTCAGACCATCTCTCCTCTTTAGTTAATGAGGCTTCTGATTGAGGAAAATGTACTTTTTTGTTTGGCCGAGAGGAGTTTCCACTTTATCCTCGTCTTAACTCAGACTGTGATGTTTCTTTGCCCTCTCGGGCTCCATTTCTATTCAAATCCCGACCATTTTTACTTAATTTACTCTGCTCGTGATGTTGAAAGCCTGTCGTTTCTTTTCTCTTAATCAATCCTTTCCAACCGCAACAGTCTCTTTTCTTCCCGTCTAAAAGTAGTCTCATGTCTTTCTTACCACTCCTCTCCAGTCCAGCTGCTGAAATCATCAGACCTTGGCCGCCATAGTCTGCTGTATCTAAAGGAGATTGGACATGGCTGGTTCGGCAAGGTAAGACAGACTCTTTTGTTCTTAAGAAACACACACAATTAGTTTTTCAGTCCAGAGACGCTTCCTTTGTACTCTTTATTACTCACTATAACCAGTTCTTCTGCATCTGTCCTTACTGTACTTACTGTACTCCGATGTGCTTTCTGCTGCGAGGAATGCGAGTGTAATGTGATGATGATCTCATTCTAGCGAGGCTAATCTTTGGCACTTGTGTCAGGGTGTTGAAATTCATGGGAGGAGAGTTGAAATTCACAGTCACAGTAAATTCCACACAATTTACTGTACGTTACACGATGCCTTGACACTTCCTAGATACGCTCACACCCCATTCTCAATGATTGTTCTTCTTAGTTTGTAACTGCATGTTGTTGCTGTTTGATGCTGTAGTTGTCTACAAAACCCAATCAGAGACCAGGGACATTTTTGAAACTTTAATTTTATGTTGTGTAATGGTCGAGTTAAGTTGAGGCACTGAAACCGATTGGATAGTCTGAAGCAAAGGTCACGTTTCGGCTTAAAACACTTCTTTACGTACGTTTCTGCAAACCGCTACGTCCCGTATCGACATTTCTACAAAACGTGTCATACCCTGTTCGCATTACATGTTTTATGACAAGACTGTCGTATCTGGAGTCGGAGGAGATGGTGTCGGAGTTGACCACCGTTTGAGACTGCATTTTGACATTTGTAAGCGTCAAACCACTGGATATTTTTAGGGAGACCTCGGGACAATTTCCAGCAGCATTCATGCCAACAAAAAAAATCTTTTTTTTTTGGCAAGTAGTCGGGACTTTCCAGTTGTGTTTGTCGCAACCAAAACAAGTATATTAAGCCAAAACATGATCTTTCCGAACCCTAACCAAGTGTTTTTTTGTGCCTAAAACACAAGATAAAAATAGAGAAGTAAATCCAAGGAAACATAAAGTTGCAACATAAAGAAATGTAAAGTTTCAGGATACGTTACCAACATTTATTCTGGTGACTGTGTTGTGAAACAATGTCTCAAACAGTGATCTCTTGCTTGATCAGCTGTAGTGCCACCACCTTCCGATCGGCTCATATACATGTAATGTGAATGTGTTGTGTGTTTTATATGGTGCGTGCGTATATCACACACAAATTCGAACGTAACCATGGTTCGTAGAAAAATATCATTTTATTCTGGCACCTAGGCTCGTCCACATCCCTCGAGTTTGATGTTCCCCCTCTGTATCCCTCTCAGGTTCTGCTGGGCGAAGTCAATGCGGGCCTCAGCACCACCCAGGTGGTGGTTAAGGAGCTGAAGGCCAGCGCCAGTGTCCAGGATCAGATGCAGTTCCTGGAGGAGGTGCAGCCATACCGGTCAGTTCATGAAGACATCAGAGATCACACAGCACAGCTCTTTAGCCCATCACATCATAACGTAAACGAATGATTGTATTACTTGTTGTATGTTCAGTCTCTGTGCGTTCATTCCCACCGTCTCCTCTGCCAGAACCCTCCAGCACCCGGCCCTCCTGCAGTGCCTGGCACAATGCTCAGAGGTCACTCCTTATCTGCTGGTCATGGAGTTCTGCCCTCTGGTGGGACACACTTTATATAATCAAACTCTGCACATTGAGATCTTCCCACATACCTCATTTTCTTCTCGTCTTTGTGCATTGTTGTTTTAATAATTCATAACCTTATTTGCTTTCTCCTCAGGGTGATCTGAAGAGCTACCTGCGCAGTTGTCGGGTGGCCGACTCCGAGACTCCTGACCCTCTGATCCTCCAGAGAATGGCGTGTGACATTGCCTCGGGGCTTCTGCACCTCCACAAATACAACTTCATACACAGGTACAGCATGTCAGTCAGTTCAGCTCTATTTACCTTCATCAATATTAATGTTCTAGGAAGGACGGATCCACTTGAATGCTCGTCGTGCCCCCTGCTGGTCTCTCCCTGCAACAACATCCTGGTGCTGCCTGAGTAATTGTCACAAACTCCAGCATCAGTGATTTTGTTGCGGGGGGTGAACCCCTCTCGCTGTTTCGCAGTCATGTGTTGGCTGCAAGGAGAAAGAGCTTCCTGTTTACGGAGGAGGTGAGACAGAACAAAGTGACCTAGTTTGACTAAACGAGTGTTTGAGGATTTGCAGCCTTTTCCTTGTCATTCACGACAGTAAATGAAGTGTCTTTGGGTTTTAATTCTGCTGGTTGGACAAAAGAAGCAATTTTGAGGCTCTGAGAAACTTTGATGTGCATTTTTTTCCCATAACTTTTTGACTTTTTTCAATATACAATTAATCTGTTAATTGTGAAAACACTCAGCAGATTAACTGATAATGAAAATAAACATTTATTGCAGCCCCAGTGTCTTTACATGATCAGACGAGGAGAAAGTTGGTCACCTATTCATTAACAGTATTTTATATATGAAGTATTACTGAAGAAACTATACTTTGATGTACATAATATACTGATTTTGCTTTGGGAATAAATTCTAAAGTATTGGTCATAATATCTCCAGCAATACTTTAAAACTTCATTGTTCAAACCCTGCTTGTGGTAATTTATTATTAGTGAAGTTTACAATTTCATTCGGTTTCAAGTTCGGTTTTAAACTGTAAAATATCGTGCCTTCATGATGTACGTATCTTTGTCACCAGTGTTTAATGACCATATTTGAGAAATCATTGCAAGAAAATGTGTATTTATGTAAATAATCTGGGTTTATGAAAATATTGACCTGTTTTTACTCCTTAACGGCGTACGCATCAGCCCCAAAAATCCAACATCGGTCAGGCTCTAGTGCAGTTGTGGTTTGATCAAGTTTGACTAAGAGTGGCCTGACAAAATAACCCAACGATCCGACATGTGACAATGTTTCTAAAACTTTTTCCGCAACTGAGCCGAACCAACTTCAAACCTGTGTGAAGAGCAGAGACAAAACAAAAACTATAGAACAATAAGAAATGAAAATAACCTTAAACTGTGCAAACTGTGGCAGAGAGTTGTCTGGTCACATATGATTTTTTAACACTTTCCTTTGTTTGACAGTGACCTGGCTTTGCGAAACTGCCTGCTAACTTCAGAAATGTCAGTTAAGATCGGAGACTACGGCCTCTCTCACAGCCGATACAAGGTCAGACTGTCATATGATCATTCTACTATTTTTAATGACCACCTTTTACCGTACCGCCCAATCAGTGCTCAAATGTGTGTTTTTCTGTTGTTGTTGTCTTTCTATAGGATGACTACTACATAACACAAGACCAGATTTGGGTTCCCCTGCGCTGGATTGCACCTGAGCTCATAGACGAGGTCCACGGTAACCTGCTGGTCGTGGACCAAACCAAGTCCAGCAACATATGGTGAGATGATTAAAGAGAGAGACGCTGCAACTTTAATAAAAAAGGAAAATGTCGTAATGGGAACAAAGTACTCTACTAACTGTTTTATGTTTGAGGGTTGATGACTCATATCCAGGAAAATGTTCTGTTTTCGTGGGATCTCCTCTGCTTTTTTTAGGAAATATGTGTACAGCACAAAGATACTTGTGACGTAACACGTCTCGGATATGAGCGGTGAACACACTTAACGATTTCTCTTCCTGTTCCAGGTCGTTGGGAGTGACTGTGTGGGAGCTGTTCGAGCTGGGAAACCAGCCGTACAGACACTACTCTGACCGACAGGTGCTGACATATGCTGTGAAAGAGCAGCAGCTCAAACTGCCCAAACCCCAGCTCCAGTTCCCGCTGGCTGAGCGCTGGTGAGACGTGCATACCACACACTCCGGCGGACATGCTTTACATACACATGGGCAGGTTGATACTCAAAATGTCATACTTCTTGATACCACATACGATACATTTTAGAGCCTCCCTGACCAATTAATTTCTGCGTGCCGTGTGTTTAAAATCGGGTTTCTGCCCGTGATGGTGCACCAGTCCACTGTAGCAATATTTCTCTTTGCTAGCAAGGGCAGATGATCAATACTTTCCCCTATTCTTTATGATCCCCTTGGCATCGAGCAGAGTTGAATCGCCCCATTCATCTTTACCTGGGAAGCCAGCCAAATGTGGGTTTTTATTTTTTTATTTTTCAAAATTGTTCTCCACTAAATTAAATGCACTTGGTACCAGCAGCAGCGCGCACACACACACACACACACAAACACACACACATTCACACACACACAAGGAGGAATGTAAACATCTTCTAACTATGTCAGCATCTGCACTGCACCCCTTTCATATACTCTATACATCTTTGGCTGGTGCATGGCGCAAGACTGTTGCTAGAAAGTGCTGACTTCAAGGGTTTCTTTTATATTGCCTTGTTGTTAGTTTAGAATTGATTCTTTAACTTATGCCTTTTTTTATCCTTATTTAAAAAAAAACAAACAACAATATTCTTAAAGGGACAGTTCCTCCCCGAAGCAAAACATTTTCCTCTTTCCTTTAATGTTTTGGTGTGAGTTGCAGAGTTTAGGAGATATCAGTCGCCGAGATGTCTGCCTGGCACTATGTGGCACGTGTCTTGTATTGAGTGTATTAAGACTCAACAGCAATTTCTCCAGAAATCACAGCCAGGTTACTCAAAAATAATCCACAGACCTTGTTGTGAGCAGTTTCATGTCGGGACTATTTTCTTTCAGTATCACTGCGCAGAAGGAAAATGGTATCTACTCATAAACGAGAGGCTAGCTAAGTAAGCTAGCTAACATTACAGCTCAGCCAAGGTGGACACCATTAATGTTTATATCATGTGCTGTCTCATCCATGAGAAAATGCCACCTAGTTCTGTTATATTTGAGAGAAAGCAGTCATCTGTCTGTCGATATTTGCAAGAAGAACACTGTGTATTTTTTAATTTCAGGTAAACTGTCCCCTAAAGACATCATTAAGTTCTTCTTAGCCAACTGATGCAAACACTAGGAGAGTAACCCAATTATAACTTCGATCCTTTCTTTTCTCTCTGCCACTTCTGTCCAGGTATGAGGTGATGCAGTTCTGTTGGCTGCAGCCAGAGCTGAGACCCAGCAGTGAGGAAGTCCACCTTCTGGTCACATACTTGTGTGCCAAAGGCTCCAGCGAGGCCGAGGAAGACTTTGAACAACGCTGGAACGCCTTGAGACCCAACCTGCTGGGTAGCACCTCCCACACAGTGACATCCACCACCCTGCTCCTGACCCCTACACCTGCCTCAGCTGACGACCCCGGTGCAGAGCAAACTCAGGCGGTGGAGCTGGCCTCCTCTGCCTCGTCCTCCTTCCCTCTCCTGGAGCACTTCTCCGACAGCTTCCACTCCGACACAGGGGACGACCTCCTCACTGTCACAGAGACCAGCCATGGGCTCAACTTTGAGTACAAGTGGGAGCAGGCCCGAGCGGAGCAGCCCTACTGCTCCTCCTCCACCAGTGGGCCGCTGGGCCAAGGGAACCCACATTACCAGGATATCTACTATTCCAGTAAAGGAAGCAGCTCAGGGGGCTGCAAGACTGACAGCCTGACCTCAGGCATATCCCCGTCCTACTATGAACCGGAGCACCCAGGTGTGGTCCCAGTGTTGAGTGCCCACAGCCCCTCAGTCAGCAGTGAGTACTACATTCGTATAGAGGAACCAGTAGAGTGTAACATAAACCTGGATGACAGCGTGCTGGACTACAGCCCAGGAGTGGAGGCCGGCAGCAGCAGGTTGTCCTCTGAGAGTCGGACTGGTTCATCCATGGCACAGCCCAGTACTTACTGGGCAACTGCTGACAACATCAAGTCCCCCGCCTATGACTCTGACTCAAGCCCCACTGTCCAACTAACTATGGAGCCACTGCTGAGGCACGGATCCAGCACCAGTCCTGTAAACTTAGGCCATTCCCACAACTGCTTCTCATCCAGTCAGGACGACACGGTCTACTGTGAACAGTCATCAGCATACAAGACACGACGCCACTCCTGTCTGTCTGAACTGGATACAACGCCAGAGTCCAGATCAAACCTCGTCCATCCGGTAGGACTTCTAGAAAACCCACGCAGTTTGTCACAAGCAGTGAGCAGCCCCAGCTTAGGGTTCTGCGATCCCTACCTTGAAGCGAGCACGGGTCGCAGCACAGTCAACGAGAGCTGCCATAATATAATGGATCCCCTCAGAAAGACAATACCCATTGTTAACCACATTAGCATCGATGTAGGGACAGACGACGGCCTGCTGGTGGGCCAGCGGAGAGGAGAAGACATCGAGGATGACCTTTTCTCTGAAGCAGAGGCCACTAACTGGACCTCAAACCGTTCAGCAAACAACAATAGCCTTAGCTTTGACAGCAGGCAAGCAGGCAGTGGGCATGACTGCTATCTGGACCTTCAATATGCTGATCACTCTAACACAACAGAATTATGGTCTTTAACCAAGGCCACCACCAGAACCTTCCAGAGCTCCAGGTCTTGTGGCACCTTGGAGGCAGAAGGAGGAGACTCTGATCATAACGCTGCTAGCAAGTCCACTGAATTGGGTTCATACATTCACTTGCATCACAAAGAAAGAGAGGAATCTGCCAGTCAAGTGGAAAGAAACTTAACTGCAGAAAATTTAAGAAGTTTTGATTCGCTCACCAGCCCAAGTATCAATGCCAGAGGGACAGAGGGTGGAAAACTAGAGGGAAAATATGAAAATCAATTGTTGCTTCATGGGGATAGACTGTACTCTGAGCCTAAGATGATACCCGAGGCGAACTATATAAAGTCCCCGTCCTCTTTCAAAGAGCCTCAGACAGTCAAGCAGAGGAGTAACATCTGGGAGGGGGTTTCAACAGGAATCTCTGTTGGTCTGGGAGACAAAAGGCGAAGCTACCCAGAGACATCAGAAAGCAACAGGTCGTTGGACAGTGGAGTCGGGGTCAGGAACTCCAGCGTTAGCCTGGTAGAGCTTGGTGACTACAGCGAGGACGATGACGATGACATCACAGATATCACATCAGGGATCTTTGCTGATTTCAACCTGGACTACGCTGAGGTAGATGAGGAGGAACTGAGTCCGGTGAAGAATCAAGAGAGAACTCCTGACTCTGTAGACACCCTGAACCTGTCCTCGTCGATGGCAAGCACCTGTGATCAGGACTTCAGTCCTGATCCCTTCAATACCCCCGTCCTACCCAAATCCCTGGATAGTGGCTACGACACAGAGAACAACGAATCTCCAGAGTTTCTCTTCAAAGAGCTCGGAGATCCCCTGGGTGGTGAGAGGAGCCCAAGGTTGGGTGGAGAACCTGAACTAGTTGTGCAGGTGGGTTTAGGCCAAGGGATCTGCACTTCCACAAACAGCTCAGAGCTTCAGCTAAAGGGTCTGACTGATAAGAACCCATACAGGGACTCAGCCTACTTCTCAGACTATGATCCTGAAAATGAGAGGAGCCCTCAAGAGGAAGGCAGTAAATTCTATCCAGGTGATTTCACTGCTGAGAATCTGAGCTCCATCAGAGGTGATGACTCCGTCAAGACTCCGTCAAGACAGTTCAACAGCGATGATCATCTAACAAATCTGAGACACATCAAAAGTTGTGTTTTGGTGAATCTCTCAGAGGCTGACCCTAGTTCACCCCATCCCCTTCCCACCCCTGGGTTGTCCATGCTCTCACCCTTTCCTCCGCAGATGGGTGGCTGCCTGACCAAAGAGTCCGCCCCAGCAGACGATGACTTCGGGTTGGAGAGCGAGCACTCAGGAGAGGAACCTCCCTCAGAGCTCAGCTCCTCCATCGGGTCTGAACCCTCATCCACTGTCCAGGAGGCCTCAGGAAACCACGAGGAGGGGAACAGAAGAGCAGAAGATTGCTCCCCTGTCCAGTCTTTGAATTCTGACTCCACCATAACTGACTACAGAGATGAGGCCCCCAAAGAGAATGAAAATGGCGATGGATCAACGGAGGAGGAAGAGCTGCCAGAGTTCAATCATGTCAAGGAAGAGACGGAGGACAGAAGGGAGGCGGTGAGAATAAATGAGGAAGATTTCGAGGACATAGACGCAGAGGAATGTGACTCACAGGACAGTCTGTGTGAAGAATCCAACGGCCCCGTTGACCTGTCGACTTCCTCGTCATTGCTGGAGCTGTGCGGAGAGGAAGTGAGAGCTCCGCTGGAGGAGGCGGAGGATGAAGATGACTCAGACGACAGCGAGTCAGATGAAGAGCTGAGGACCTACAACATCCAAGATGAGGACAGCGAGGAGAGTGAGGAGGATTTCACCACAGTGCCGGTGGTGGTGAGCGACTGCAGCAGGGCTAGACACCTCCGCAGCCTCCTGAAGATGCCAACCCTGATCACCGAGTCCTTCTGTGACGAGTTGGAGAGGAAGAAAAAAGCTGTGTCCTTTTTCGACGATGTTACGGTGTTTCTTTTTGACCAGGTATGACACGTTTTTTTTTGATAATGAGATTATTTGATTACTTCAGAGTATGTGAGGAATATGTTTCTGTTTATGACTTCCAGGAGAGCCCCACAGGAGAGCTGGTTGACTACACCTTCTCCGTAGAAACGGAGGCCAACGAGCAGGAATCCTCAGAGGAAAAAATCTCCGACCAGCAGCTGCAACCTGACCCTGAACTTGAAGCTGAGCTTGAAGCTCAATCCTGTGAAACATTCTGTGTTTCTGATGAAACAGATCGGAACAACTCAGTTGAGGGTGAGTTTTGCCGAGGAAATAAAATGCCACGCAGAATAATCAAAGTTGGTTTAACCTCACGATAAACGTAATTGCGTGTGTGAATTCAGGTGGGGGTTGTGAATGGAACGATGACCTCTCATTTGAGCCCCGCCCGTCCTCACCTGACACCAACCCTGAGCCCCCGTCCTCACCTTCATCCACCTCGAACAGTCCGGAGGCTCCCAAACCTGCAGCTGTAGCACTTAACCGTTTTATGGTCTCACGATTCTCTATCACACATGTCTCCGACCCCCACACGGGCTCAGCAACAGGTCTGTATTAACCATCTGTCATACAGTATTATGATCTTTGCATTAGTCAAAATACCGCAGTTAGCTGTATACGTAGTAGGAGAACTTATTTCCGATTAATTCTTTCCAACAGAGAACAGTCCAAAAGATTGAGCGCCCCTCGGCCCTGACCGGAGGAGGATGAGTCCGGGTCCTTCTCAACACAGAAAAGCAGCATTATTATATCTAGATGTTTTACAGAGTTTTATTTTTATCGACATTCGGGGCATCTGACGCCCGGTGACCCTTTATGAGACAGTGCCTCATACTGTAGTGGAAGACCCTCAATGATTTGCACACTTTCTTTTGTTTTTTTTTTATTTTATGAAAGATGTTTTTAAGATGTTGGAATGGGCAACCTGATCGAGACAAACCAGGAGAGTGGAGGCAAAATCAAATGATATTGTTTGCAGGAATAGAAACCATCAGTATTTTAGTTTTATTAACAGTATACAACAATAACTTATTTGCTCAATGCATCAATTTCTGTTGGTTACAGAAGCCCTGAGGGGCAAGGGAGATTTTTTTTCATTCTGGTGCTTCTATTCTAAGTTGTCAAAACATTTTTTTACTCGTCTCGACACGTGATAAAAACAATCTTATCTTATTAAGTATACGAGTAGTGATGCACTTCTGCCTCTTGTGGTCAAAATGAGTATTACAGAAAGAAACACTTAGTTTCCTGTTGAAAAATATTTTTTTCACTGGGTTTCATACAAACAGAAAAAAAAAAAAGTTTTACTCGTGAATTGTTTTTTTCTCGTCTCGACACATGAAAAAAAAAATTCACAAGTGATTTTTTTTTTTTTTCACACACTTTTTTGAGAACTTAGAAAATAGAGCACCAGAAAAATTAAAAATTCTTCCTTGCCCCTCAGGGCTTCCGTAGTTGGTGACCTTAGTGAATTTAAAAAGAAAACAAGGTAACTCTTTAGATAAGGAAACAAAAATCAACCATTAACTATTTGCTTATGCACATTAGCAGCATACTGTCTCTTTATTACTTGTTATAAATAACTTTTTAGGGTCTTATTCTGCACGACCATATTGAAAAGCTACCAGGCAATAAGGAATTTGTTGTACATTAATTACAAACTTAATATGAATTGCTCAGTTTGGGCCTTATAAGTTGGTGGTACCACAAGAAATTCTCCCTTTATAACACTTAAAGCATTGTTCCACATTCTTCAGTGAGGTCTCGCTCATAATTAATTCACCAGTTGAACCTTTGTGGGTTCAAACTGTGTGTCAAGCTACCAGTGAATTAGTCATGAGCAAGACCTCGCTTCAGAATGCAGAACAAATTCTGACTTAGAACGAGTCCGTTTAGAGAGCTTCGGACTCTAAGTTGAAACTGACATATTAAAAAATTAAGAATAAGAAAGAACTAAATGGTTCAATTGTATGTCATTAAATACCCAAGAAATGATATTAAAACTAAATGTAGGCATTGATTAAACTATAAAATATGTGACATATATTGATATTTCTGTTTTAATTCGCTTCTGGATTTATTTACCTTTATATTGATCCCAGTATTTATTTACTTTCGATTTTATTTATTCATTTTTAACTTTATTTATTTACATATTTATTTCTGTGTTCTTTCCCCTTTTGCATTTTGCAAAATAGTAGCCCCGCATAAATAAATACATATATACATAAATACAATAATATATACATACATTTGTAAATAAAATGGCAGAATAAAAATGGGAAAGTAAATGAATAGTTGAATTATTATAAAGGTAAATAAATAAAGAAGCGAATCAAAAAATAATTAATGCCTTCATTTATTTTTTGTGCATACTTATTATTTGAGCAATTTATTTACTTTTCATTTCAGTAGTTTCAGTCCATACATGTTTAGGGCCAGTATGCTACTAATATGCATGTTAATAAGCAAATAGTTAAAGTTTAATTTATGATCCTTATTCCACAGTGTTACTGAAAATAAATGATAAAAAGGAGAAAAACATAGTGTAACGACCGGCTCGGTAGCTGCTCCTCTCCTCTCATTGGCTGCCTTGGTCCATCTGCTTACCATTGATCCGGCATATTTTTATTAAAAAGACTGTTAGAGCTCTGATTGTTGGAGCCAGAGAATGATGTCCGCTGATTGTCGCATAAGAAGCTGAAGTGGATTCCCAAACAATCTGACTTTTTTTTAACAGCTGTGGGTGGTGGTGGAAGATGGAGGTGCCGAAACTTAATCCAGTCATATCGAAAAAACATTAAAAATGAAGGTGTCGTCACTCCCTTAATGATCACCACCACTCACTCTGGTTAACGATGACCTCCCGTATCTGTCTGAAGCACTTTGTATAGCCAAACTGGGTCTTTTATTTTGTAGACGCTCTACATCTCCCCCATCCTGGAATGAAACAATTAAACATGTGAGGTTCCTCATTCGTGTCCACAGTGCCGGCTACAGGTTCACTTTCGTTGTGGCATCTTAGCTTTTCTTTTTATTACATTTCATCAGCAATAGAATGACACCAAAGGGGATAGAGAGGTGTTTCCACACTGTTCAGTCATAAATGTTGAATGTCCGTGTCATCTTCAGTGCATCTTTTTCTACGTCTAGGTATTGTCCATATTCTCATACATAATGTATTACATTTGTGCTGAATGCCCGGGTCTGAGGTGTACAAAAAAAAGAAAAAAAGACATTCAAAAGATGACCTATCTCACATATTGTATGAATGTTTTATCAACATGTAGCAGGTAGCTTGACTTGAATTACTACTGCTGTATCGACAGCTCCCTCCCCCTCTCTGTCCTTCTGTAGCTCAAAGTGCCAATTCTGTTTCCTCTCACCTTGCCGCCTTTTTAAGTTCTGCAAGAAGAGAAAACTAGTCGCTAGTATTTTTGTACGATTTGAAAAAAAAAAAAAAAGATGCAATCCTGGATGACAGTCTCTCTCTCTCTCGCTCTCTCTCAAATTTGCCAAAGAGATATTTCAAAGCCTATTGGCTAAAAAAAAAAAAAATGGCAGACACCTTAAGGAGAGGGTGAGGCGGGCTGTTCCGTGCACCGGTAGTAACAACATTGCTGTTTCCACCCTCCTCCTTTCCCTCTTTCCTCCCCTCACTCATTGCTATTGTACTATCCCAAACAAATAAATCCAAATACTTTTTTCCCTTCTTGTGTCTGTGATATATTTATGATGTCAAAGAAAAGAAGAAAAAAAAACATACAGACGTGAAACAAAACACATAAAAAGTATGACGTTTGTGCCCATTTTCGATTTATTTCGGACATGATAATTTATATGCACTTTCTGTACAGTACAGATATAATACAAACAGGGGACAAACATGAGATGGAAAGCTATATAAAAGTAAAAAATGCGCCGTGTAGTAAAAGCCTGATCATATCGCTCAGTGTAAAGGACTCATCCGTGGGCTCTTGATTTACTGCAGTCTAAGAGGCATTTTTAACTCATTCACACAGCCACACACATTATTGCTTTTCCATCACACACAGTTTCCGCTACTTTCCCCACACATCAGACTTTAGGTAAATGCCTCTGCTGCAAGCTTTCCTCCCAGATGAGTGTGTAATACTGAGAAATGATCATAAGCCATGATAATACTGTACCTTATCTGATAAGCTACCGCTCCCTCAAAGCTAAATATATATATATATATGTATATATATATATTTATAAAAAAGCCCCAATATGTATGCACTTGTTGGCTATCTGGCAGCTTAGATATTACTGACATTTAGAGAGCAGGAAAGAGTAGCAGTTCAAAATATTCTCCTGTTATTTCAGTTGCACTGTACTGGAGCTTGCTAAGCAAAAAAAACAAACAAACATATTTTCAGGAATATCAAAAATACAAGTTGAATCGTGATACATATGCCCTCAAACCAGTTTACAACATGATTAGGTCGATGCTGCGTGAAGCACATTTTTAAGTTGGATCCGATCTCGTCTCGTTGCTGTTTTTTCAGAACATCACTGCTGTTGCACCAGGATCATCTGTTCAACTTATGAAACCGTGACGAAGTCTGCGCTGCAACGAGCCGCTGTGGCTGAACAGCTTCAGTACAGAAAACTCTTACTCAGGAGACCAGAGGTTCCTTCACTGTTTGTTATTTATAGGTTTAATAGGAAAAGATGCTTTGGGTTAAAAAGAGATCCTTTCACAATTATAACACTCAAAGACCCAAACAGTGGCCGCCGGCTACAAAGAGCTATTGTTCTAAAATGATTAGTAAAGTTTGAACCACTGATCTTATCCATATGCTCTGAAAAGTAATGTAAAGTGGAGTTTCTCAGCTTTCCAGTGGTGTCAACTTTCTTGCGAGGGCATTCAGGAGCCGTATAGTAAACATGTTCAGCAGCACGATTCGTAAAAGAAACTCATGTAGTTTCCTCCTCTGGGCCGTTAGGCAATGTCACAAAAAGTCAAAAAACAGTTTGCTTTGCTTGGACTAATCTACCTCCCTACCCTCTACCCTCTACCCTCTACCAGTAAATTAAATAAAGGATAAATGAACCACACTCAAACTTAAAGTTCATCCCGAAATCAAATCATGTATGGCACTTGATGCTGACAGCTAGCACAGGGTAGGAGACAAAATAAATAAAGGAGAGTCAGGCGCCCGCCCAGAACAGTTCCCGGTCTTTGAGGGTTAACAATGTGTTAGAAAGGAAATCTTCTTCTACGTGGGTATTTTCCATCCACAAGTTACAAAGATACGAAATTACAAAACATGATTGGTCGGTTGCAACGATAACCCTGGAGCAACACGATGCTGTAGGAAACAACACCAACACAGCGATATCAGATCATGCTATATTTAAAAAAAACAAGAAAAGTAGAAGGCACAGTTCCCACATTGACAACATGGGTATACTGTATCACCACTAGTAAATATATGTACTACATATCACTTAATAAAAGCAGAATTACAGTTCACTCAACATCTGTCCAGTTCTAGCTATCTGTGGCAGTATCCGATCTACACTCCGTCTTCAGCGCATCACTGTTACATACACTGAAGACAGTTACCGACTGTCTTCTATTCACCCTCAGGCCTCACTTAATAATTAAATAATCCTCAAATGAAATTTACAGTGTTTTTTAAGAAAAGAAAGAGTCCCATAGTAGAAGTGCAGATAAATAATAATGTGACGGCATCACTAGTAAAACCTATTAGCCATACCTTATCCACAACGGGCGGGATCTAAATAACTAATAAAATCTACTGTCACACTCGAACGCTCAGGCTGAGACGTTCGACGATTGTGGAAGCGTTTGCGGAAAAAAAACATCACGAGGATTAACCGGAAATTCTCCACGGCAAAGAAACTAAACTCTTAGTAGTGTAACATGTTCCTTGAGGTGATTTTATTCCCCCGCTAGTCGCACTTCTGGGCCCTCTTGTGACAACACAACACCGGGCAAACGTGACAATGTTAGCCATTTTTCTTTTCTTCCTTTTCAAGAGGGCCCATTAGTGGACAAAAGGGGGGAACAGCAGGCCGCTAGTAGAAGATGGGTGCAGATCGGTCGTCAATGAAGGTGGGCCGGAGGTAGACCTCCAAGGAACGGTCACTGCGGGGAGAAGGAGGGGTGAGACAGGGAACAGTGACAGTTAGGTTGAACACATGACACACATAAAAAGGAGGTGAGCTATGTTAACCACACCCAAAAGAAATCATCCTTCCTTTAAAGTTTTGTTTCTTGCATTAAGCTGAGCAAACAGCTGCAGGGTCTAACTGCGAGTTTTTAGCAAGCATGTAGTGAGAAAACTTCAGTATGAAGAAAAAGAACAAAAAACAGCTGGCAAGAGGCTCACATGCAGGGTTAGTGTCTTCTCTGTATGATGTTGTAAAAGGAAAAAAAATGAAATTGTTTTACAACCCGAGGCCTGCTGGACTGACAAATGCTGCCACGTCCACGGAGGCCAGAGGACAGAAAAGACCAGCGACTGATTCCCAGCGTCCTACTGCAGCCCAGACAGCCAATGACAGCAGAGCGAACCAGGCAGTAAATAGAGAGAAGGTAAAAAAAGTGATTGGCTGGCTGAAAGGCAATGGGGTGACTTACGGAGGTCCTGTTCCCTTCAGAACCGGGACAATTCTGGACCCAAACTGGAAGGTAAAGAGAACCTTTGGGTTTGAATCTCTCAGATCATGCATGGCTCACATTTTTTTTGTTACAAACACTGCTGGTTAGTCTGGTGCGAGATGAAACATACTGTAAGGTTGATAAATAGAAACTGTCACTGAGATGAGGGATGGAAAAAAGTAACACACTTCATGCTCGACATGCTGTAAACACTGTCCCGTTCAATCCTGTGTGATGTCAATGCAACACAATCAACAGGCAGGTGTTCGGACGTCGTGTCTGCTAAAAAATGTGTGCGATGTCAAAACTATCACCAGAGTACAACTCAAAACACAAGCCAAAACAACTCATTTAAAACACAACGAGCAGGCAGAGTTCAGTTACACACACACACACACACACACACGCACACACACACACACACACACCGACTGAGTCTTTTTTTTTAGTACAGTGACACAGAGAGCGACACAGATGCTATTGGGGGAGGGGGGAAAGATGAAAAGTGTGCATGCTGCTGGAAATGATTCAAACAAGGGTGGAAAGTTTAGAGATAAGGTAATTAAAGGGTAACTCCACCAATTTTACACATTCAAAAGTGTGTGTCAAGGTCTCGGGGAGTACTTGCGTATGTGAAAAAAGTAGCATGAAACCTTTTGTGGCCCCAGAGGAAGATTGCATTGTGGGTAATGTAGGCGCCTGGTTTTGATTTTGATCATTTGCTTATAAACTGTGCACAATGAGTCCAAACAGTGTTGTAAGAGAGTCCACTCTCCACCTCTGCTTTTCAAAATCTGGTGCCTACATTACCCACAATGCACTTGCATGAAACTTCCTTTTTCACATATGCAGTAGTACTCCCCCCCCCCAGACCTGTAAATACACCTTCATGTGTGAAATTGACAGAATTACCCTTTATTTTAACATTTAGGAAAAAAAGAAATAATAATAATTATTTGAGAGCCGTAACTTTGAAACAAGGAAAATGTTCAACAAAACTGAAAATGTCATTGTCACTGACAGAACAGATTTCTCTCCAGACCAGACTGTTTATTAATATATAGAGATATGTTTTATTTAGAATACCTTTGTAAAAAGTCACCATACATTCAAGGTCAATTTTCAGTATCACATTTTTCTGGTTTCCCTCCACAGCATGCATAAGATAAACACTTCAACTAATCAGTAGTTTCTCACTGTTTCTGGAAATATTTTCTCCTCTTTTTTTTTTTTTCTTTTTTTTTTTTTACAAGGACAATAATTGTTTTTTCAAAAGAAAAAAGACCAAAAAACTACATAGCCACTCAGGGAATACAATCATAAATAACACTGAGAGCTGCAAAAGCCGTGGTTGTCATTTAACCTAAAAACTAATTCACAGCTGTCATCGAGGAAACTCAACAGAAGATCAAACCTCCAAACTCACCGAAGCTTCAGAAAAAAGAGACCAAAACTGAAGGTCAAACTGGAGTGAGGCGTTTTATTTTGACAGGGAATTCGGACGGGAAGTTCAGCCCGGCAGAAAACTGCAGGGCTGAAGGTTGCAGTCCAGTCGCCAGAGTAAAATGTTGGCAGTCAACACTTCTGCAAACCACTGATACACATTTGTACGTGTTGTACAAATCATACTGACATTTCTACAATACGTGTCACGTTTCACAGTACATGTACATGACCTGACTTTAATATCAGGAGGTCGAGGGAGGTGGTGCTGGACTTAAACTGGGCCACAAGGCTGCCAGTTACGACTGTTCGAGCCGGCGTTTCGACATTAGTAAGCGTGAAACTACTCTATACTACAATTTTGTTTCAAAAGTTGGGACTAAGGATCAACAGATATGGTGATTTCAGGGTGGATATCTATACCGATTATTTGTAATCAAGGAGACTGACAGCTGATTTTTTTTGAAAACAATATAGATTTGCGGTAAAAATTAAAGGTGAAAATCGTAGCGTCAAAATTATATTAAGAGAAAATAAGAACAATTTACTTAAGTACTTTGTTTACATACAATTTTGACCTACTTTTTTTGAGTATTTCCAATTTGTGCTACTTTAAACAGCCACTCCAAGAGATTTATTTGATAACTTTTGTTACTTTGCAGATTTCTTTTATTCAGTGTTGATTACTGACACGTTACCGGTCAGATAGTGTTTTTTGGGTCCTATTAAAATGCATTACTTCCTCTGTCTGTCTGTAGTCACCACTCAATTTTTCTGCGCACAACACTAATATTAATAAACAAGAAATGCTGAATATTTGCCCCGATGATCGGTCTATTCCAACCAAACCAGGTATTTTAAGCCACAATATCATCTTTTACAAACCCTCACAGAGTCATTTTTGTGCCTAAACCTAACCAGACCATACGCACGACATTGTCACAACATATAATTGAAAATTTAGCATTAAACAAAAGACATTTTTATTTTTAAGATATCCGTGGTTTGCAGAAACGTCCATCACCAACATTTATTCTTGCGGTTTGGTTGAAGGGTGGAAAATTTTAATTTGAAATTTGATATGAAAACATGTTTTTTGCAATGATCATAATACAGTGCAATTTGTTGGACTGACGGAAAACATTTGATATATATATATATATATTTATGTAGATATATATACTGTATATTCTTGAAGCTCAATTTGAAGATTTGCTTCACTGCACATAAAATATGTGTTAAAAATAGAAAATAAAAGAAGCAAAGTAAGGCAGATATGACACACACCCTCTGGACGGAAAAAATCAAGTCTAGCACTGACACAAGGAAGCACAGCGCGACCTATACGGGATCTCTCAGAACAGGAACATAGTAATCTGCTGCACAGCCTTACTTTGAACAAAGCTTGTTTTTTTTGTTTTTTTGAGCGTGTGTGTGTGTTGGGTGGGATAATACTGGGCCCCACGTGTGCTTATAAAAGGCCATTCAGCCAGTGGCTTTTAGTACAATGACATTGAAGTCTTTTGGCACTTGTACAGTACATGAACATGTCCTTTAGTTCGACAAAATGACACAACCATGTACATGCATGAAAAGACAAGCAGTAGCAAAGGCAGTCTCTTGAGAGAGAGAACAGTCCGTGATGGTGGACTGTGATCAGAGATTATTCAGAGTCCATATCGCTGCATGCCGAGCAGGTAGGCCCCGCTCACGCTCTCTCGCTCAACGCAATCCTCCACCCACCAACCGCTACTGTCCACACCGACACCACCAGCAGCAGCACCCAGGATGGACGGAAGGAGGAAAAGGAGGGACCCGGGGAGGAAGAAGAGGACAGAAAGGAGGGATGAAACTGGCCTCTTCCACTTGGAGAAGGGGTGTGTGTGGAGGCAGAGGAGGAGGAGGAGGAGGTAAGTGGACAGGAGGGGAGGCTAAGAGGAGGGAGGGGAGGAGAGGAAAAGATGGGGGGAGGGAGGAAGAGGCCCCTGTGCTATCCGGAGCTGTCTGTGTCTGTCTGTATGTCTGTTCTCACACAGTCGAAATCAATTTGCCATCAGGACTGTCACTGTGGAACAAAGAGAGAAGGAAGCTTGCCAGGTCGGACACACTCAGAGAGAAATGGAGAAAGACAAAGACAGGCACAAGGAGGCACGGTGGAGTTTAGGAGAGGCGTAGGTGGGGTCGGGAAAATCTACGTCACCCACCCCCCACCTACAGCTACAACTCCAAACACACCTGCCGTGATCAGGAAGATTGGACTTCCAATTCCCTCATCAACACTTTTTTTTAAAAAAATCGTTTCACTTTTAGGATTTGTTTCCGGCCGCGTCGAGCAGCTTTTGGTTTAAATATTTGTTTTGCTGAGAAGTTTCTGTTGATGAGAAAATCAAGTCATCTCCTTAGCTGGAGGGATGTTAGATTAGTCTGTTGGGGGTGAGTACACCCTGCAGAGGACAGTTGTGTTGTCTCAAAATACTGATACAGAAATAAAAAAACACACATTCAGAGCAGACAAGAGTGTAGAAATGTAAAAAACAGCTCGACTCTGAGGCCCGGGGCCCCCGAGGCTGACAAGCAGTGATGACTGAGATGAAGTCAGCATGATGTCTACCGTCACAACACCACCAGACACCGAGACGAGCGCACTCGCCATCGCTTTCCCTCTCACACACACACACACACACACTCCGTCTCTCACACACATTTATATACATGTACACGAGGATGTACTCCCTGATTGGACAGAAACAGGCACAGCATCATTCCTAGCCCTAACCTCACAGAACCCCTGGTGAGTCAGACTTGATAGGATTACAGTGCAAATATACCGGGCCAGGAGCTCTCTGACGGATAACGTGAGGCGCTGACCCCCCTCCGCTACGCTGCACTCATTACTTTAAAGAGCTATTAACAAAAAAATAAAGCAGGAGCAAAGAGGCAAGGACAAAGAAGACACAGTAAAAGAAACAACATCTCACGAGGCGAGGAATTAAATCTACTGTTTGAGTTAACTGTTTTATTCACTACTTCATATTTGTCCTTCTAAAGCTGCAACGAGAAGTCGAAAGAAAATGAGCCGCCGACTATTCTGATAATCGATTAATCGTTTTAGTCCTTGTTCAGGTAAAAATGTCAAAGAGTCTTTGGGGTTTGGACTGTTGGTTGGACAAAAAGAAGCGAGCTGAAGGCACTTTGGGGCTCTGGGAACGTGTGACGAGGATTTTTCACAATTTTTTGACATCTCAAAGACTTAACGATCAATCAGGATAAAAAATCCTCAGGTTACTGACGATGAAAATACTTGATAGTTGCAGATGTTTTACTGCTTTTCTCTGTAAACCCTGAACTGCATCTGCATCTGCATCAAGCCTAATTGCAGGTGATTCAGATCACCTGTGCAGAGGGTGGGGAGACTGACTCCTGATGGAGGAGTGGAAGCAGCTTGGGGCGTTTCCCTCCCAGCCAATCAGGGTGTGATGAAGGCTTAAAAGAGGTGGGGAATGGCACCCAGGTGGCTCTGACCCTGGCCCATTGAGAGCCTCGTTCCCTGTAGATTGCCAGCCAGAAACTCAGCTCTGTTTCGGCCCTATTGGGTTTTCTTGGCTGCCCACATCTTTCTAGGGAGGAAACTTTGTTTATTTGGGAACCCCTTAAAACCCAAACCCCCCTATACACCTTTCAGTTTACCAGTTTATTTCCCTGGGGCTTGTAGGAGGCATTTGTTTGTTGATTTATTGTCCGAGTAGCGGACACTGGGCATTCCCCCTCTAGATTTTCATGTTTTTTGTTTATATTATTATGTAGGTTACAGCCAGCACCACCACAAGCTCATTTAAAGATGGCTCTGAGAAATTATGATTGCATAAACTGAACAGATCAATGTTTTTTGACATTTTATAGACTACATTTTGTGTACTCAGACATGTGACTCAAGTCATTTGGTCTCAAGCAAGACCAAAGTCATTTTATCATTTATCATTCAGTCCTTTTTTTTTGGGCAAGTCAAGTCAAATCCATAGTTAAGGTAAATCAGGTCCCAAGTCCGCCCCACCCCCAAATATACTGCAGTATTACCTGCAGTATCCGGTCCGGAAGAAAAGGCGCTGTACCTGTACTGTCTAATAATGATATTATTGGCCAAATGTAACTAACCTGTTCAAAAAAGTATGACAACTTACTACATTTGGATTATAGTTATTGATATTCAGACCAAACAAAAAATAATTCAAATTCTTCTCAATCAAGTCATTCGAGTCATCACGTCTCAAGTCAAGTCAGGAGTCTTTAACTTCCGAGTCCACGTCGGTTCTCAAATCATTTATTTTCTGTCAAGTCGAGGTCACAATGACTTAAGTCCACACATCTGAGTGAACTTCACCATCATGTACGAGCACAAAATGATGCAACGTGTGCAGACGGGCTTCTGTCAAAATGAGAAGCCGACTCAAGTTCACAGAAGGAAAGAAAATCCTTCTGCTGAAGTTTTTCCTCGAGCGTCTCAACATTTGTTTCAAAGTTTTGCAGCTATGATCGGCTCCCCTCCGCCAGCTCCTCTGTTACCTGCGTTACAGGCCTGTCATGATTTCGACTAGTTAAATATGAATAATATTACTACTACATGGCCTCGGTGTGCTACATCCCAACACAATTATAGTTGTTGTAACACACGTGATACCATATAGGCTTTTAAAAGAAGAATTTTAAAATGTAAATGACAGGACTAAATAGTTTATGTTGTATTTAATTGGGCCACTGTGGATGTTAAGCAGTTGCCTTGCTGTCTCTTCAGTGTCGGGGCATGTCGTAACTCGGATGAGGTGCCTTTATCTAAGGGGATTGGGCTCATATCTTTTTTATCTGACGGGTCACTGCTTCCAAAACTATGCAAGTCAAACAGTTCAGATGGCAGCAGCAGTCATAACAGTCATTACTCAGAGGCAATGAAGGCACTTACCTTGTGGCAAAGCGGCCGTCATAATCCTCAATGGCAGGCTGAGAAGACACAAGAAATGTCCGTTACCTCACGCGAACACTAGGTGGCAGCAGACACTGAATTAAAAGTCTCCTCTTCAGTTGCTGCAGGATTACTCACATCCAATTATGCAACACGAGGCTAAACCAGACGGGGGCCGCAAATTAACAGAGCAAGAGTAACAAGTGTTTAGTGTGTGTAGTTCATGGCTACTACACATGTGAAGTTGTGCCTACCTGTGTGCCAAAGCCTGCCATGCTGTAGGGGCGTGGGCGGGTCTGTGCTAGGCTCTGCGCCAGCAGCCGGGCGGTCAGGCCGTAGTCAGGTGTGGGCAGCGATCCGTCGTTCTCCAACAGGTTCCCTGTGCTGCTGCTCTTACCGTGGTGCAGGCTGGGAGGGGAGGGAAACAACGGCCTCAGACTTGGGGTCAGAAAGTTGATACAGTTTATTAAGGCTGCAACTAGCAATTACTTCCACTGTTTAAGAATTAATAGACTAATTGTATCGCCTAAAAATTGTGAAAATTCTCATAAAAATTTCCCAGAACCCCAAGTTACATCTTCAAATTGTTGCTTTTGTTGTCAAAACCCCCCCAAAAACCTTCATTTACTGTCATAAATGACAAAGAAAGGAGCAAATCCTGACATTTAAGAAAATGTTTGACATTTTTACTTGGAAAAATGACTCAAACAAATAATCGATAATCAAAATAGTTCATTTTCATTTAACTGATTGATCCATTGATCAATAATCATTCAGAAAAAAAGTGCTACTTACTTCACTTTGAGTTTCTCATTGTCGCTCTCAGGCAGCACACGTGTGTAGGAGAACGGGAACCAGCCACGCCTGAGAGAGGAAAACAAAAAAAACTTTATTAATTTCCCCCCACAGTCACTGAACCTACATGTGGGACAAATATTGATCCAGTCTCACAGGGTGGATTCAGGCAAAAACAGAGTAATGTGACTGCGTTACTCACATCTTGTTCTTCTCGTTCTCCCCATAGTGCCAGCCATCGCGGGCCTCGGGCACTAGCAGGGTGATGACATCTCCCTCGGCGAAGCTGAGCAAGGTGCCGTTGTCGCCCGCGGCATGGGAGAAGATGGCCTGGACACGGGAGCGTCCGTTCTTTTCCAGGCCCGCTGCCATGGAGCTGGACCGGGGCAGGGTCCGTGTCTCACCTGAGGAATGAAAAGGACAATGATGTGAAAAATCATTAAAGCAAATGTCAATCAATCCTGAGAGAGTGGCCGAGGGCGGTGACTGTACAGTTGTGACATCACAACGTTACAGAAGTCCTGACGGCTCTTTTAAAGGCGTCGTTTCTGAATACGGCTGAGTGCGTTCCTCTGTAGATCGAGCGTTTTGATACTTTCACAGTATTCATACAGCACTTAGACCTGCTTTGTATTCCTGGAGCCTGCACTGCTAACTGAAGGTAACATCGAAATCTCCTTAAGCTGCAGCCACGCAGAGTCTCTAAATTTAACAGTTTTTTAAATGCAGTTCTGAACAGCATCTGTAAACATCCATAAATCACCGTCAGATTAACTGATACTGAGGCAAAAGCACCATAACGAATAAGATAGAAGATAAAAATGATCGACTATCTCATGCCGGTATTTCTCAAATACTGTTTGTAAGTGATTTTATACCTGCTCCTGTTTTGTGACACTGAAAAGCAACAGTTCTGGTTCTGTTACCTTTAGACTGAGCCTTTTCTAGCTATAGAGGGAGCAGGTCTTCTCACACGGAGTCCGGCCATGTTGCACCATTTTGTTTCCACAGTAGCCCAGAGCAGACAAACCAAACCCTGACTCTAGAGGAGAAGGCCCTTCTCGTTTTTCATATTGTGGGTTAGAGGTTGAGACGAGGGGCGTTAAGTCGGTCGGCCACTAAATCCTAAACACTGATCCGTTAAACTATTTTCACGATTTCAAAATGTTCCACAAACACTTTCAACTAAAATGACAGGAATGGGTCTGAAGATCAATCAAATATTCAGCTCGTGTGCGTCCTTGCTGCAGTGCTCCTGTGGCTCATTACATTCCAGCAGCGTTGGGATTTCTTACCCACGGGGTTCTTGTTCTTGGCGGGAGCAGGCCTGCGAACAGGGAGGGTGTTGGAGTAGACATCGCTGACCTGTCTCTGGGGCTGAGCCTGGGGCGGGCCCTGTGCCTGGGTCTGAGGGGATGAAGGCCTGACCTGGGACACGGACATGGTCCCTCCATCCGTCCAGTACTCCTCCCCGTGGACTCCTGTTGTCCCGTTGACCATGGACATACCATCAGGGCCCATCAGCCTCTGAAATAAACAAGCAGATAAATGGATTTTAATAAACTAAAACTTTACCTCATTAAATGTTTAGAGTCAAAGTGATGATATGTTCTGATTAACATCTGCCGTGTTCACGTTAATTCATCTTGATTTAAAATAAGACAAACTATGATTTTGAGGTCCAGTGAGAATTCATTTCAGCCTGCAGCATGACACGTACACTCTTACTGCTCATTAATGTGAGTGCCAGAGACAAGAGAGACGTTTCTTTGATTTGCATCTTTATAGAGGGCCAAAGGTGAACGAGCTCACATCGTACCTGCCAACGTTTTGGTTTTAAATCAGGAGGTTTTACTACAGAAGTCCTGAGGAGCAGGTGAAAGGTTGTTTTCTGGTGATCCGTTTTCTAAGTTTGATCTAAATTGTTCTCTCTCCTGTGTTTATGATGTGAAAAATGGTGGGGAAATAGTTTTGACAGGATTATCTTTAAGTTTTAGGAGATTTTTTTTTTGATGTGTAAAAAAAATTTAAAAAAAATTTAGGAGAATATTTTTTTATTGGTGAAAGAAAGTTCCAGTAAAAAAAAAAAATTTGGTCAGAATTTTTTCTTTTTTTTTAAGGCTCATTTCATCACAAGTGCACCGCTTCCTCCATGTCATCATTTATGAAAATGCATAAATTTCTTTTTTCATGTATGAAAAAAATAAATTTCAGGAGAAAAAAACCAAACCTTTTTCTCCTGGAGGAAAAAAAGGAACTTGCATGGAAAGGAGAGTTTGAATGAAAGATACAGGGAACCAAACTTTCTTTTCTTTTTGAAAAGCCCCGATTGCCGTCTGCTTTAAAGATACTTAAACTTTCTTTATTTTATAGGTTAAAATAGGATTTTTAAATCATATGTATCACAGCTTAGTTTTCTGAATAGAAACAGATGACTTCTTAAACTCACCGCTGGGTGTCCGAGGCCACTGCCCATGAAGACAGCCAGCTCTGGGGGCACAGGGAGAGGCTGGGCCCCGGGGATTGGGTCTGAGATGACCAGGTTGGATTTGGAGGAGTGCAGGGGGCTCGTGCCCCCGAGGGCGGCAGAGCCCATCTGCTGGGCCAGGAGCATGGCCCGCTCTGGCAGCTTGTTGGGATCTGAGCAGGCCTGTTGCCACACCGGGATCTTCTGGGTCAGAAGGTCTTTACCCTGGTAGGAGGACGGAGAGATCAGAGAAGAGAGATATCGATTTTGGCTCCAGTGTGAGAAAAGAATAAAGCTCAGTTAAAGATGCCCTCCAGACATGTTTTAAGATGTGTATAAAACACTGTAGGTTGAATAATAATCTCTTTCTGATATGTTTTTTTCCACAAAAATGTTCTTTTATCTTGTAAAAATCTGTAAAAAAAAAATAAATCTGCTCATTATTCATTAGAATAATCTATGATGATGCAGTTATGTGTTATTTCTAGGGCTGAATTAAAATTGGTGTCGCAAACACAGAGGTCCTTGTCCCTGTCTGTGCACAGGGACAAGGACCTCATGATGCATTCAGGTGCACCTCATAAACTCTGACACCTAATAGCTGAATTATTGGACCACGACTGGCTTCCAAACTATTTGTGATGTCACAAATCACATCTCATATGCCCGCCTCTTTGAAAAACTTGATTTCCAGTGAGCACTTTCAGCAGATGAATGTGAAAACAGCCTTCTAGCGTCAAACTCTGCACATAAATCCTTCTACACAGTGGCTCAAACCTTTAACTATAGGAAACAAGATGACAGATATGTTTGACTTGAGGGGGACTTCTCTTCATTCTCTTCAGCTACACATCCAATTTCCTTATTTAGAGAAAAACATTCAGTTCTCAAAGGTTATCCTTCACTCTGTATCCTTGACCGCTGCCCTTTGCTGAGCTATGATAATGTGCTGCGTGGGTTGTGAGGATGTGGGACAGACGAACATACAACACAAGCTGCCCACTCCAGCGTCTCTCAGCCCGTGGACACATCTGTTCTTTGTACAACCGCAGACACAAGAGTTTAATGTACAGACACATGCGTGTATGACTGTACAGTCCATGCACGTCGATGCAGAACCGTTTTGTCCCTTTTGTCTGTGCTGATTCGCAGCTCTCTCCATCTCTTTCTCTCACACACACACACACACACACACACAGACTAACACACACTAGTAACCCTCTGGGAGAGGGTTCTTCAGTTTGCTGAAGGTGAACTCTTCCCACGCACACCCCCATCCTGATTAATGACTAGACTCCATGTTGAAAAAAGAAGTACATACACACACACACACAAACACACACTGTCCTCCTGCAGCCACATCTTCAGGCTGGCAGTTCACGCCCACCACTAAACCCAGGAGACCGATGTACTCCATTACCCAAGAATATCAAATTCTTGGGTAATGGATAGGCATACATATTGTAGCACACACACAACAACAACTAACACAAAAAAGCGACTACATCCTGGTTAATAACGCTCCATTACCTCTGATGGTACGATATAGGGGGGAGTCTGTTTGGATTTGAACGTTCTTTGCTCCACATGTCAACAATGTGAAAATAACAAGCAGGCAGCTATTATGAAATTCTCTGGTGACTGTTGTAAACAATACGGGTGAGAAATAGTTTGCAACTTTTGTCTCGCTCGTTGCACTGAGCCTTTGATTTCAATCCATCTTCCTCTTTGTTTCGGCGTTTTGATGCCTTTTCCTATTAAAGCACTCTCTGAAGCGAACGAGGGAGCCACTTCTCTACACACACAAAAAAAAAAAAAGGTGGCCAGACGCCCGAAGGTGCAGTGATGGATTGCAGCTTCAGATGTGCCTGTCAGCTGGGCATTGTCTACAGTCTTAATGAATTTTTAAAATGAAGAGGCCCCTATGAGCGGTCAAAGCTAATGCGACTTTGAATTATACATCCCCTCGTATGCTCTATTCGCTGAACAACGTGTACGGCAGGTGTGTTTCAAATAAAACAGGGATGACAGACGGGGAGTAGATGCCTTCGGTCAACACCATAGCACAAAGGGAAAACGTCCCTCCCTTATTGGACGTAATGATGAGCTGAAAGATCAAAATAGCAGATAAAATGCTAAGCTCCATTACTCACAGAGGTGCCAGTGCAAACAAATATTTGATGATTGAATAAATTAATACTGACAATATAATGTATTATGTAATGTCTGTGAATAGCCTTTATTAAAAGCCACTGAAAACCAATTTTATCAATTATTTTGTTGCTGCATGAGAGAAAACGCACTATGTTGTGCCAAAATCTGAACAGGTTTGCCCATTTCAAATGAGAGATGTCTGTTTTACTGTTGTCCTTTCCTTTCCCACTGATTAAGTGGGCAGGACTCAGTTGGAAAAACATGAAGTAGTGCATTTCTGTGCACCAATTAAAATGTCAGTTGTGTTTTTTTTTTGCTTGTTTCCATTATTGCCAATCAAATCTAATCAAACTACACCCACGCAGTCTTAATTAGGCAGTTTAGCTGAGTTTTTTGAGAAGAGAACACGAGGATATAAACACCAATCAGCAACGTTAAAACCACCGGCAAGTGAAGTGAAAAGCATTGATCAACTTCAAACCTCGGGTCCTGGCATTCATTTACATGCACCAAGTAAAAAACTGTTCAGGAATAGTCAGAGGAACGAGAAAGTGTTGACCCGACCTCCAAATTCCCCAGGTCCCAATCCGATCGAGCATTTGTGGGTTGTGCTGGAACAAGTCCGATCCGTGGAGGTCCCACAGTGGATCACATTTGGTTCTGACCCGTCGAGGCAATCACACAGAGAGCACTTTGGTGTCAAGCATCAGGGCATTGGTGGTGGATCTCTTGAGTCAGGTTTGGTTGCAAAGTGAGGCCCCTTCATTGATTGGACTTGTTCCGGCACCTCCCACGGATGCTCACTCGGATTGGGATCTGAGGAATTTGGAGGCGCAGTCGATGCCTTGAACTCTTTTTCATGTGTGCGTTCACGTGTGTTCTTGGGCCATTCCTTGACTAGTGTTCGCAGTGTGTCAGGGCTGTTGCCATGAGGGGGTGTACTTGGTCTGCAATGGTGTTTAGGTAGGTGGTGTGTTTTAAACTTGGCATCAACATAAATGTCAGGACCCAGCAGAAGGCTGCCTCGCAGAACATTGCATTGTAACGAGATGATCAATGCTTTGCACTTCACTTGTTAGTCCTTTTTAATGTTGTGGCTGATCAGTGTACAGAAATACTTAAGATCTGAAACCACGTTGTTTGGGCTTTTAAAGTGGCAGAATTGATTTATGCCGACTTCACACAACAGGATCCACTCGACAACAGTGTTTCTGAGATTGCAAACAAGAATTGCCCCCAGAATAGAGTCAAATCAGCCTTCGCTCTGCGCTTGCAAATTGGTGCCCGATTGTTATGTGTGAACTTTACAAAGACACGGTCCACAGGCTCACAAAGAGCTCCCCGATGCCTTTCAGATGCCCAAACGATATCAAGAAAGGCGCAATATCTGGTCGTGTCGAAGACAGGAAAGCTGAAAGAGCACCGGAGAAAACTGGAACATGTGGTTTGGAGACCCAGGCAGATTTGTTGGGGTTTCCTCCTGGTGAGAGATGTTGTAATGCGTGTCCACCCTGTTGTTGATCAGTCATGTAGTGTGCAAACCACAATGACTTCAATATTCCTAATTACACGGTCTAATTACACAGTGTACAACGATCTGAGTCATGTAGTGTGACCACAGCGTTTAACGTCTGTCGTTTTGAGAACGTAAACTCTCGACACAAAATCTGTCCTTGTCAATACTAATTCTATGGCATTCACGTATTTCTTTACTCTGTCTTGATATTAAAAACATTTTTATCATCATCAGGTGACACTCGGACTCACCTTGCCATGGTAGGCGCTGCTGTTCTTGGCCACGGCACATTGGCGGTCCACCAGGAAGCAGTACCTGCGGCGCTCCTCAGACAAGGCTGTCTTGTATCCCTCAGCGATGAAGGTGTCCAACTCGGTCTGCTTACTGCTGATGGTCTCCACAAACTGATGGGAAACACACAAAGACATATGGACATTTACTAAATGGGGCATTCTGGTTAATATCCACAGATTTGTACAAAAGAATAACGACATCCCAGTGATCTTACATTTGTTTCATGTTCCTAATTATCGCCATTACAGGTTTTAAGAGACAGTGAGAACAAGATTTGGTTACCGGTGCACTGCAGATCCTAGAAAATCATGTCAAAACCTACTTTTCACATTAAGTTGGTAAAACGGACAGAAAGGTCTGCCGAGGAAAGTGTCCACGCGAACATGGAAGTACTTCTTTTTAAATAACAACCTGCTTCATATTCACACAATTACACACATTCACATGTAGGCGCTGCTCAGTGCAGAGCCAGTCTTGCACTACCAATCACCGCACAGCTCCACTGGACCAATTAGGGTCTAAGTGCACCTTGGCGGTAATAGTTGTGTGAGGAAATAGCCTTACTCAGGAACTTTCTCTGGTCAGATTTTCCCTGCCGAGTGCTACCGAGGCGAGGCAATTATAACTGAAGATCCCACGGTGTGGAGGAGGAAGTGCTCACAAAGACCCACTAATCCATTTTATATGTCGGACAATAATAAATAAGAGGCATCTGTAATGTGTGAGTAATAGCAACAGAAAGTGTGTGTGTGTGTGTGTGTGTGTGTGTGTGTTTGTCTTTGCATTAGCGCTCTAAAAATGGGAAATGTCAGAGGGAAATGTCTCACAAAGTTCACTGGCAACACACACGTACATGCACACACACACAAAATGGTCAGTGACTGGTGGGAGAGCTACGGGGAGTCTTATTTTGAAGGGGAAGTGGCATTTAGTGTGAGTTTTTGTGAGTGTATCAGGCACTGTATTTTACAAACAGCAGTTTGCATGACGGTAGCTGAGAGTCTACGATTCTGTAACCTCAAAGTAGGTCGACTGTGACCAGTTTCATGGCCTGAGCACTGTAACACCTGCTGATAAATACTGACCTAGAATGAGAGTGGTATATTTACTTGCAGTGATTTGACCTAGACTGAACTTTGCTTTTGGGGTAATGGCTGGTTTGAAGTTTGTTACGGGGGATGATTCTCATATACAATGGGGCCCAAACGTCCACACAGCAAAATACCTGATACTTAACTTGCTTTAATGGTAGCATGCACTCGAGCTGGCCTGGACTCCACAAGTTTGTGCAAAACCTGCTGACTCATTTCATCCCAGCATGATTTGACAGTGTACCACAAAGCAGCTTGTGACGTCACAAAATGCTTGGCTTTCTCAGTCTTCATGACATAAGTGTCCCCATAAGTGTTCACTGGGGTGGAGGTCAGGTAACAGTCCGGACTCTTTGCTCTTCAGGGCTTTGAGGTGTGTTTGGGCTCATTATCCTGCTGCAGTATGAATCCTTCTCCACAAAGATGCAAACTAGAGGGTGGAGCATGGCTCTGAAGAATGGGGTGGTCAGTTCTGTGCAGGTGTCGGACTTACACACACCCTTTTGTTACTGCCATACATTTTGGATTCAGGACTTCTTTCCAGTCGTCCACTGTGAAACTCTGGCATCTCTTAGCCCACCTCAAGCATTTGTCCTTGTTTCCCCTCCTGAGAAGTGGTTTAGAAACCGCTACTCGTCCTCTGAGACACTACAAGACAGCCTTCTTTTGACAGTACTTTTGCTGATTGGAGTCCTGTGTTCTTTATCTACCAGCTTCTGTATCTGTGAAGAAGTTATTTTCCATCTCTCAGCAATCTAGGCTTGATGTGTTGATCTTCTGCCTGATTGTTCTTTGCACAAAACTGGATCAGTTGTATCCAAAGTGTTTAAGAGTAACATGTACTGTCTCCTTAGAAACCTTTAGTCTGGTCGTTAAATGACGCTGAGAAAGTTCCTTTTTGCTTAGAATAACATTTTGACTTCTCATTTTCATTTATATTTCCAGTTTCATGTGTCGTCCCTATAGATTTTAGACGTGGTCTCAGACTTTTGGACCCCACTGTATAATCAGAATCAAACACAGCTGACATGTGCATGGATAATGTATTTTATCCTGAGTGCTTTCAGTGATACAACTGTCATCCTTGTCTGCTGACACATGACTCCAATACCTTTCCTTATTAGGAAATTAGAAAAAGACGAGCACTGCATCAAGTCTGACGCTGATTCTGTTACTCGAGTCATTTCAGTCTCATCCGCAGGTGAGCAGGAATGATCATAATCCATGTTGTTGTTGATGGTGCAGTGTGATTAATATTTCCTCGACTTCTCACATCATTAGAGTTCATTTAGGAAAGTTTCACTTTGAATTCCACGAAGGCTGCTGGAAAGACTAATGGAGTTTGTTAAGTTGGAGTTCCTCCCTGCAGCCAAATGGAAGTTCCTGTGGTGCCACCACACAGTGCAGATGTATTTCATTTAGTAACCACCAGAGCACACTACTTCCCCACTGCCAACAGCCAAGAGCTTAGCTCATTGTAATTTGAGGTGTTGAGGAGACTTTAGGCTAAATGATACTGAAGTAACTGAACACTAAGATTTTGAGGAATGTCTTTTGGAAGAAATCCACCAACACCATTACACAAATCCACAGAGCCAAGTTTCTGTGCACCTTTAACTCAAACTAAGTGCCTCGAAACAGGCTCAGTTAACTCAGAGTTTTAGGTCCTGACAGGCACAGTGTTCAGTTAAAGGTCTGAGCGTGGCCTCGAGAAGGTGACGACGCCCCCCTCCTCTTGTCAAATCCGAGTGGCCCAATTCTCCGAGCATTCAAAAGGTCACCAAAGTAACCCAAGACAATGAGTGCAGTGGGAAAAGCCCCGGCAGACACCGGCTGCTATTATATCTGAGCGACCTCAGGTTACATCATAGCTGGAATGACTTGTTTTGCAAAAAAAAAAAGAGCTGATGAATATAAATGAAAGCTGCTGCACATCGATGCAGTTCTGCTCCTGTATCTGCTCTGTGCTGCCTCTTGCACACTGACATATTCAGGACACGATCCTAATACACCAGCGTGCAACACTGTACAGTTTCCAGTGATGGGAAGTGAAGAGTATAGCAGATTCACACCAAAACAAACCTGTTTACGCTCCTTTTCATTCCTGTAGGGATTCAGGAGCATTTTTCCCTGCACGGTTAAGAGCTGCTGAGGTCTGCTCCTCTGTTCTCTCATCATCAGCACTCTTTGAAATCAGAAGAATTGTACCGTAACGCTTCGGGGCACAACAGAGAGCACCTACACCTACAGTACCTGCTTGAATCTGCTGTTTGTCAGGGCTTATCTACCGCACCGCACATATCAACAACCCCCCCTTTCTTCTGCTCATATATGAATCCATAATTCCACGCTGGATTCCCTTTTCCATTTCATGACACCGTGCTGAAGAAAACCCTGAGCTTATCAAACATCTTGAGATATTAATTCTGAGTCCCGAACTCTCTCTATCTCCGTCTGGGCTCTTATTAACAGCCCTGCACAGTGCAAAGGAGTTTATCTAGATGAAACCCCCATTCTACGATACCTTGGTCCACTCCACTGAACTACATAATGAGCTGATTATCATTTTGGCTGGGGCTCTACCCATTGATGGAGGTGGCTCAGTGTCCGAGGGCAGGGAGAGAACAGTGCGAGGAGGAAAGACGGACAAAGAGACAGACAGAGAAGTGGGAAGAGACGGCAGCAAAAGAGTGCATGAGAGGGAGAGAGAGCGATGGCGACGACGATCAATGAAACGCGGCCCGCCATCTGCGTCCGCTGCCAGGCTGCGCTCAGACACACTTTACTTTTTAATGAAAAGAGAGGCAGATAAAAAGGAAAACTTCTCATCTGCTAAAATAACACAGATGTGGTGGAGGAGGACGAGGGGGAGGATGAGTTGAGCTCGCCTTCGCAGCTTTACTTGTACTTTTCTCAACTGCTTCACATTGCCTAGAAGAAACCATCAAACCAAACTCTCAGGGTCGTCAGTCAGACAGTATCTCAGCCCTGCTCGGTGGACGGTTGTCATTGTGAAGTGTGGGCCTTGAAGGAGCTCGAGGCTCTCTTCCTCTCTGGTTGTCGTCCTCCCTCAGGCACTCTGGCACAAACGACTTGACTTTTCTCTCACCCACCCACAGCGGCGATACGATCAGGGAAAGTGAGCAGGCCGAAAATGAGAAAAGGGAGATTGATTTTCCCTTTTCCCTGCGAACCGACTGTACGTTTATGAGTCCGGAGCCTGATGAGCTCGCTCCTCTGCACAGATGGGCCCAACTGATCAGTCTTACAGACTCAGCGAGAGTGTGGAGTAATGCTACTGCTCTCCACGTGCAATGTGCAATAAGTTTTTAATTGTTGGGCCTTTGTGCTCTGCTGGTTGTTTGGCTGAAGTCCATCTGTTGCCACTTCTGCTTCGATCCACAGCCAAATGCTGTATTATACTGTATCAACTACTTTTAATGAAATTTGGACAAACCCTTCAGTTTTCTGTGAAACCTTCAGGACTCTGATGATTTAACAGGCATTTGTGATTATCAATCACACCCGTTTGTTTTGATTGTTATTTGGTTCGACTCCAACAAAGACTGAACTGGTGAAACTGAATGGATGAGTTGTTTTCTTTTTTATCTCTTGCATTTCTGTAGCGATGGTCTGGGACATCACTCTCCAACTTGTTTATACTGGCATATATATAAAGCGACAGGTTGAGGATTGAGGTTACTCTCCTGTCTGGCACCCAACTCTATTTTGTATATTGGGGATTAACTTAATATACGCTGCTACGCTGCACCCTGTCCTATTCTTCTGCCGTCACCATCTGGCCAAACTTTCAATTAGAACTGATGAAATATGGAAGTCTATTGAGCAGATGGCAAAGACATAACGAGAATACGATCATTTCCTTTATTCTCGAACCGCCATTGGGATAAAATGTCAACATTGCATGCAAGATATTTTGTAAAAGCCGAGTACATTCATTTTCCTCAGGGACTTTCATCGCCCTTGTGGCCTCCTGTGACCCCTCAAAGGAAACTTTAAATAAGCGCCACTGCTCATGAAGCTCTAAAGCAGTTTTAGGTAAAAACTGGCCCTATTTCTTCAGTAAATTTAAGAAGACTGAATTCTCGTCCCCACGTTTTTGTCCAGTTTGGAGTAACAGAAAGCATCCTGGCTGCAAACATCACAAACTGGCATGGTTCGTGCACGGTCCAGGAGAGGAGGGCTCTGCAGCGGGCGATATATCGGAGCACAAAGGATACTAACAGACAACAGCGTTTCTGATTCTGTTAATCAAGTTGTGCTTTATGTCGTGCTGGAAACCAAACAGAAGCCTTATGATCAGGCAGTCGGGTACGAACATGCAGCAACTTGCCATCCTCGACTGACATTCACTGGTTTATTGCGCTCAGACACGCCTCCTATCCCGAGCCCTGCTCCATGCAAAACTATAAATATAACCATAAATACAACAGCTCTGACACCCTGGAACGAACTCCATATGACACAGCAGTCACATCAATCCAACACCACAGTACCATCCTCGACAGGAGAGCGCAGATGTGTGTATGTGTGTGTAATTGTGCGACTGCATCCCTGGACAGAGGAGGTGCTTCTTCTACAATCTATTCAGCGGGAGGAAAGTTTTCAGACCCAATGAACTCCACAAAATGTTTGTATCCATAAGTGTTGGTAGAGTCATGTGTCTGGTCCAGCTCTGCACACTTTTCACAGCAGCACCAACAGGAGCTCAGCAATTACCCTGCAAGCCTCGACCTGTTAGTTTGAGTTTTTTCCTTCCAATCCCCTCCAGGCGGTCTGACTTCCAGCTTCCAGTGAAATCCATCGTGTAGAACAGCTGTCACGCTGTCGCCATTTTCTGCTGCGTCATTTTGTTCCTCTCAGTTCGACAGCAATAATGGCAGCAGGACTCAACAAATAAATAACTTGTGAACAATGCAGCAGTGAAGGGGGTTTAAAAGACAGATGGTGAATCTTTGCAGGTGTTTGTGTGTTGATGTGGAGAAAGAACAATGTCACGATCTTCCCCTCCGTCAAGTAGGCGGCTGAATGACGGGAAAAGTAATGTGAAATATAATAATTAAGTTTTATGTGTAACACTGAAGGACAAATTAAAAACCGCTTCACCTGAGCTGCTCTGTCGGAGGCAGCGCTGTGATGGAAAATAATCACATGAATGATTTCACCCAAAGTGAACTCTGTTTTGTTCCCTCTCAGTGAATCACATGACTGCTTCAGTGTGATGTGATATAAAACAATCTTGACAGTGTCTGCCGTCTGATTCCCTCAGACTGAAACTGAGCAAAAAGACAGAATATTATATACATAAATGTAATGTAGCAGTTACACAGGCAGACATGTCATCTAACACCTTCACCAATATAAAGACATTTTTCATTGTATATTATATTTCACATTACTGTTCGAATGGGTGCGGTGGCCCTGAGGGTCAAAACAGAACAACATTTCAGAAAAGGTGAGAGAAGCCGAGTCCTTGGCGACAGTTCAATGCAATTTCCTGTTTTATTGTGTAATACTCGGCCTCAGTCCTAATGATTTCAAGCGTGCTTTCAGGGTCCCTAATTTGAAATGTTGCTATGTATGTAGTGTAATGTAATATAATGTAATGTGGATATAACACCTCAGTTGTTAAAAGCAGGCATCAGAACAAGTAGAACAGTCTGGTAAGGTCAGAAAATGACGTCACGTAACTGAAATGTAGACTTTAAAACACGAGAAGAAAACACTCATCAGGCCGCTGAAAGCTTTCATTTTGAAATGTCCATGTTCGAGTTACATCGTCCAAACTGGCCGTCTCATCTGCTCCTCGTTGGATGATTGAGTCAGCTATTCTGTGGCGTATGTACAAGCTTTACTCACTCTGTTAAAACCACCATCAAAGCCATGTGTCCAAACACATTGGCTGAAGTAAACGCGTACTCTCTTCCAGTACATCGACCGGCGCTGCTGACTTCTTTTTTTTTTTCTCCTTTTTCACATGTGTGTCTATGTGCCTGCTGTGTGTGTGTTTTAGATGTACGAACGATTGGCAAGGGCACACACTTCATAATCAAACCTCCACTATTTGCCTTCCCACTCAGGGCACCTCGTCGCCACTGCCTCCACCCCCATCCTTGCTGTTTTGTGCTTTTACTTTATGAGGAATAAAGTCATTATTTTGCACCGAGACTCAATCCAACAGTCACCCACATGCAACGCAAAGTCTGCTAAAAACTAACAACAGTGCTACGAACTGGCTTGAGAAAGCTTATATTTGAATTTTCTCAGTTTTGTTTTTGTCATTTCTGGCTATTTTATCCCTTCCAGTTCCCAGCGGAGGTCCATTTTGATAGTTATATCAGGCGTTTTCTATTCTAATACAACAACTGGTATTGCATCAGCGAAAAGGCTCACCTGCATCTCCTTCTCGCCGTACTTGGAGGGGTTCTTGCTGCCCTGGCTCTTCCTGCGCAGCTTCTTCAGTTCGGCCTGGCACTTCTCCAGACTCTCGCCTTTGCTCTTGTGTTCCAACTGGTATTTCTTCAGGGCAGCCTACGTGGGGCGACAGGCAGGAGCACAGACACTAAATTAGGAACCCCAAATTAAAAAAGAAGGTGGAGAGCAGATGAGTCAACACGACTGTCAAACCTTTCTCTGGGTGCAACTCATTTCACTGCAGTATGATAAAACATCTTGCAGAGGCCTTGAAACTTGCTTCACGTCATTTCATTTTCTAGTATTATTTTCGTGTCAAGCTTCGTTTGGATCGTCTCGAAAAGCTCCGACATCTGAAAGCAATCTCTCTAATTGAAGAAACAAGCCAATTTACATGATTCTCATCCCAATCTTTGCTTATTATTTGTTCTTCCTTATTTGATTTGGCAACAACACAGCTTGTGATTGCATCTCTTTAAAACATTCACTGTAATTGATCATCCATCTCGAGCAGAACCTCAAGTGGGTTTTTCTTTTGCGACAAGAACACAAATCATGCTGCAGTCTGCAAAGTAAAAAACTAATGTGTCATTTTACAGCCAGTTTATTTATTTAATTCATTTAATTTGCGGATTTAATTATTTATTTATCGACAATAACAACTTTGTGTCCGGGCTGTACCGGCTCTGTTGCTATAGTAACTGTGTCTGGTGTGACAAAGCTCATGTGGTTTCTCTACGAGGCAAAAACTGGCGCAGCCGAGCTCGAGCGCGAGGGTTCAACACCCACATTTGCATACTGTAAGACAATGAGGGTGGAGGTTTCCCTAGGTAGGTATTGTTAGGCTGAAAAGGAGCTGCTGTTGTCATGGCAGGACCAGCAGCATGACACAAAAAAACACAATGACGCGCCTGAAACGTTGACTTTTTACATGCCATTCACATCTGATTCTATTACACAACTTTGATGTGACGCGTCACATTAAATCCAAAGTTTTTCACTCATGTTGAGTCAATGTTAAATACCTTTAGTCTGATTACATTAAAGGGGCTCTACTGTGCAATTCATAGCAATTTACATTTTCCAAACCACTTTTAATTGACCATATGTGAGCAGGTTGGGTCTCTTGGTTGCCTATAATCCTGTGGGCGATATACTGAAGCTGTTTATTTGATTTGTCTTTATGTAGGACTAGGACTCAATGCACATTATCAAGTGCAACAGTAAACCAACAACCATTTTCTACAACACAAGTTCCACAATTTTCACATTCATTTAAATGAATGCACACTTTCACGCACACCTTATGTGTTTGTTCATCACTACATATAAAGTTAAAGTTTGCAAGTGTTTATTATTAAAGTATTATACATGAAAGTAATGGTAGTGGTAGCGTACAAAGCACACAGTAGCATTCCACACGGACTATCATTTGACTGTGACGGTCTATTGATTTGGGGACAACGACATGACTGACAAGTTAGTTGTCGAACATTTTGTGAAATGATATTTACTGTTCGTCGACCCTACGCAATGTTATTGACTTTGAATCTTGCTAGTTAGCTCCCTGGCTAGTAGCTGAGCCAGATGGGTCTATGAGCTGAGCGGACTAGTTTATCTCCTGGTTGCGTTCTTCACCCTTGACTCAACTGTTTACTCACACACAAGCTCTGGTTGTGGTTGTTGTTTTATTTTTATGAGCTGTAGTTTCCCAGGTAAACACACCGACCTATTCGGCCTCTCCTCGTGTGCTGCTGCTGCTGCTTTTCCAGCTATTAGTCAAAACCAAAGGTGTTGCTCGGGTTGCCAAATGCACGAAAATATGAATTAATGGTCTTATTTTTTATTTCTTCGGCAGGTGACCACGGTATAAGCGGGATAATGCCCTCTAAGGTGTCCATAATCAGGAATCAATGGACTGCGGAGGTTAATTCTGGCCCCGTTGTCTGTTAAGTCCAGATAATGGGCAACTTGTCAGGCATTATCCCTAACTTAAAATACTTAAAGTCAATGTTTTAGGCACAGGGGTGGGGTGGTGTTAGTTCTGCCTGGTCTGACCTGGACTGGAAACCTCCAAACTGCATTTGAATTTTTTCGTTATGTTGATTTGTTCGACAGGTTTCCACACAAAATGGACCAAAACTCGTCTTTAAACAGGCGTCAGCTTCACCCAAAAAACAATGAATGACTCATGTTTTCATTCCCTCCTGAGAGATAAAGCAGAACAGCCAATATGGGTCGCTCTGCTATTCATATCTATGATTTAACTCCCAGATACTGACAAGGCTCCCCAGTGGAAAATCCCCAACACACAGATCATAGATTGGTGATAGCTAGAGAAGACACAACTGGGTTTTTGTGAAAAAAGTTTGCTTTCAGGTTGCGGGGTCAAATTGGGTAAATAAGATAACCTCCCTCACATCCGCTCATTGAGCTGGAAATGTTCCTCCTAATTAACAAAGAGAGAGCTTGTTGACTCTTGTTGCCAGCGCTCAAATCTCTGAAGCGCTGAGTTTGATTGAATCTGATTAGAAACAGAGTGGACAGCAGATGAACTTTGAAACGTGGGAGAATCTGACGAGTGTCTTTTTTAAAGCTTATCTGCCAGAAATGCTCCTCTTCTCTTCCTCTTGATAATCTACAGACTCTTATTTTGGATTTTATGTTCATGCCCAAATCCTGACCTCCGTGTAATGACTGAGGAGTGTTGTAAAACCCCCCCGGTAAGCCATTATGTGAGACAAGAGAAAGACAGAAAGAACAGAGAGAGAAAGATGCACCGCTGGGAACAGCACACACTCACTTCAGTCTTAGAAAACAGCGGCTTCTCCTTTGAGTCTTTTTTGAACTCAGTCAAAAATTTCAGATGATTAATTCACAAAGTCTGAGGCAAAATGACTGCTATTATCACTGCGGCAGATCTGTGGGAAATTCATTAAAAGTAATGGATGTTAAAACCTCAGGGATACGCCAGGATGGAAAACGCCTGAGACGGTGGATGCATCTGAACTAATGCACGAAAAAGTGAAGCATTTCCATATTTTTCCATATCAATGCAGATAACAAACACACATTTTGGCAGATGTGTGCGCAGTCAAAGATTAGTCAGAGACGTTTTTGAAATCAGAGCAGGTTTTTCATTTGAACTCGACATGACAACATCAGATTTTTCCCCCCTGTTAAGTCAGGAGGACGGGAACCTAAATACCTCAAACAAACCTCTCCATCCTTCAGTTTGATGAGCAATATTACGTTAAGTGTGTGTGTGTGTGTGCGCGTGTGTGTGTGTGTGTGTGTAACATGGTCCTTCCAACACAATAATGGCAACATTATCCCATCCCCCAAAAACAACGCACAGCAGTGCTGCGCTACACTCAGGCTGCAACCCACTCATTCTAAAGATATCACATGTAGACCAGCTCCACAGCGCTTACACACACACACACACACACTTATATATACACACACACACACTCCAGGATGGGTTTATTATAATTAGTCTACCCTTGACGGGTGAGTAGACATGAAATGTTATTTCAAAAGCTTCTCTTCTCACAGACGCAGTCCTCTAATTGTCTCAGAGACGGGCTTTGATCCAGATGTTTAAAAACAACTTCACCTCCATCTGTGTTATTGCTTCAGTCAAATTAAGGGCCTCCGCAGATCTGATGTAACATAATAAAAAAAAAAAAAAAAAAAACACTACGCGCAGCTCAAAAAATCGGCGCTTATTGGATCTGGAGAAAAAAGAGGGCGAATCAGATACTCACAGTCAGATAACGAGCATCCAGGTCCACCTTCTTCTCCAGCTCGGAGAGCAGCTCGTTGTGGAAGGATTTCAACTGGAGAGGAAGCGAAAAGAGAAAAACAAACAGTTCAGTGAAATGCTAATGTTTGTTTTTCAGTCACTAAATCATTAATGGATGCCGCATGTGGATACCAGAGGTCAAACAATCACATTCAATTGTATCTATTTAAATGTGTCTTGAGGCTGCAGAGATTGTGCCACAGCTTCACAGTGTTCTTAAAGGGCAACTCCACCAAGTTTCCATATTAAAGTGTGTTTACAGGTCTTGAGGAGCACTGCTGCATATGTGAAAACAGCCTTTTGTGGCTCCAGAGGAAGCGGATGAAGTGCCTTCAGTGCTGTCACTCAGTAGCTCTGCTGCATTGTGGGTTATGTAGGCATCGGTTGTTGAAATGGAGGAATACATTTGATTAAAATATGACTTTTTTCACTCATGCTGTAGTACTCTGCCAGACCTGTAAGCACACTTTAATGTGTAATATTTGTGGAGGTACTCTTTAACACTGGTTGTGTAACATGTGCAATATGTGCAGTGGGAAATATGTATGTGTTAATGTATTATTATTATTATTACTGCTATAGAGGGAGCCACATGTGTGCAGCATTTGAGTCCGAGACAAATTTCCCCTTTGGAGACAACAAAGCATCACAACAGATATACAAGTTATTAAATCGCACGTGTTGTCCTCATTTACTCAGTTACTGAATAATGTTTAATCGGCGCGGTCCAGACCTGTGAAGCCTCTCTCAGCTTGCAAATCACTGTCACAGATTCAGTGTCAGCTGACACAATATTTAATCACAAGATTGTAAACCGACCTGCCTGAAGAAGCAGCTTCCAAATCAGGATAAAATGTCCAATCTCTGATCTGCTGACATCAGATTGGGTTGGAGAGTTTTCTTAACTCAGAGAATTTTTTGACATATATTTGGCATGCACATAGGTTCATACATGTGCAGCAGATTATGAATTATTCTACATTTATACGATCCTGTTTGACGGTCAGAATCTCAGAAAGCTTCAACAGAATATCTAAAGCCTCAAAGATGGACTCTAGGGAAACATCTTTTGATTTCAGCTCAAAGTGGCTGAGCGTTTATGTAAAGTGATGACTGGGAATTTAGTTCCCTCGTTCTTAAAGTGGATTCAAGTCGTATACTCCAAAAAAGAGGTTACCCTATTTTTACAAGCCAAAGCAACGCTCTCGGGTACTATCTGGCACCATTTTTGTTAAAGTAATATAGTGTTGTATGGCACCTCTAACGGTTTTATATTGCACCATTTGAAAAAGGTGCTGTAGCATCTTTAAAAGATGAAAAATTGTGTTTAAGTGTGTGGGGAGCCGACATGGTGGCATCGGTCTGGAGAAGAAAAAGGACCACATACATAGAGGTAGATAGATGCAGTATAAAATATGTGCCTGTCCCTTTAAGGGGCAGCTGACTCGTGGGCTGCCAAAGTGAATTTGGTTTGCTGTAGCTGCAGGACATCTACGTGATGAGCACCTGTGCCGGGCCCTCATCTATCCCCGACACACACTAATGAACTTGATACCGAGTGCGGATAACTCGCCATACAAGCACATATTACCCAGAGTGCTATACTGTTCAATTAACTCACTCCACTTCCCCAGCCACCCTCCTGTGTTAGCAGATTTAAATGAGCTCAGCATGTCTGTTCATTCAATATGAGCTCATGTTCATTTAATTATCATGGACTCCTCGTGCTGCCCACAGGGACAAATCTGTGTCACGGCCGGGCAGATTTGTTGGGAGCATCAACGGCCACAAACTGAAATGTAAAAAAAAAAATTGCAGCAATAACTTGTTTTTCTTGCGAAAAACTGTAGTTAAAATATGCTAAAATGCGTTTACGAGACCTTCAACAGAGGCTGAGTTTCGACAGAGAGTGCTGTACTGCACAGCTAAGAACCCTTTGAGCTCAGAATACCAACCATCTCCTCGAGCTGCACTTGGATCTGTCTGTGGACCTCAGCCATCTGGAACAGCACATCCCCTGCACAAGAGAGAAAGAGGGAGACAGGGAGAAAACGCATGAAGAACACTCAAGTAATCCAAGAAGCCGAAAAAAACAGAGAGGAGAAAAGGTGGAAAACTGGAAAAGACACCCCGGCGTGCAAGCTCATGCAGTAACACAAGACACATAAGAACATACGGGACAAGTGATTTGCAACCGGGACAAACGAAGAACATGATGAAAGTCGGTACAAGATAACAGAAGACAGAGCGAATGAAACAATAACAAGTGATGACAAGCACGAAAAATGAGGGGACAAAATGCTCAAAAATGAAATCCTGTGTAAGCACCGGTGTCTCGTGGAGATCAGACGTATTGCCTGTTTTCTTTCTTTGATTACATTTTAACATCAGGCAACGTGACTTCTAGAAACAAAATCAACACCTCAAAGAAAGGTCACAGTCTCCACACAACAACAAAAAAAAAAAAAGGGATTAGAAAAACAGAATAACCAAAAAAGGGGACGAGATAAGGAGGGTCATGCGTCTAGTGAGAGTGTTTCATTGTCATATATACCTACAGGCTGCCTCTTCTGAATGAGCAGTGCATTGTCAAGAAAAAGGAACACAAAGAGCGACGTTGAGCGAAGGGACACATATACATATAGAGACCTGGTGGAAAGACAGGGTGAAGATCTGCATGTACAGAGAAACGAGACACACACACACACACACACACATTTCGCTGAAGGTCCAAAGCCCCTTAGCTGGTCTTAATAACGGGTTTGGAGACGGCGTTCAGTCATTCAGGAACTTTCATTAAACTTTAATAACTGTAATAGTGATTTAAGTGTGAAGACTTTAAGAAGTTTAATAAGTGGCCGCTGATGAAGGCATCAGTAATGTTGTGACAGGTCGTATCAGGGTGAGTAAAACTGAAACGGCGTTTATGAACCGAGCAACAACATTTAGATTGCAGCTTAACAACTAATAACTCTGTTCAGTTTTGTCTACAGGGAAGTAAGTACCTGACGTTTGTGGCTGTGCATCTCAACATGCTTCGGCACAAACTTCTTCTTTACTAAAGGGCTTTGGAGTTGTTCTCCCATCTCAACAGACGGCACGTACACAAAGCAATTTGCTGCAGACAGACGACACAGAAGTGACAGAGTTGACTTGAACTGCTCCAAAAATAAATGAATAAATGATTAAACACAAAATTTAATTAATATTGTGCAAAGATGTGTTAAGAGCTGACGAATGTTTTCACTGAAGGGACATATTTGCAGGGAAGTTAGTAACGCTACAAGGCCTCCTTGTTCATTTTGCATTTATAATTTTATTCATGGTAACAGTGCGTTTCAGTTGGATGCCTGCCTGTCGATGTCTGGTAACGATGGCCGTTTTTTTTTTTTTTTTTGCATATCCAGATTAAATTTAGGACGTCTAGACAGCAAACAAACACACGAATATCTGCAAATGAGATATAAAAGCACATTCTGAAGTGGCAACAGTTGCAACCGAATACAATCCATGCCGCTACTGTCAGAGCTGTGTGGAAGACAACACCAGGTAATGGATCAGACGCTGTGAAAGGTTGTAGGAAACAACAGAGTGGCTAACCAGCTAGCTAGCCACTGGCAAAGACGTTGAAGGCAACAATTCCCATGATCCCACGCTACGTCTCACTACGTTGTTTGTAAATGTTTTGATTGAGAGACCCCCGAGCAGCAGAAATTACATACTGCACCTTTAAATCTGCTAACACATACATTACAGTGAATCATAAACATGTATTAATTGTTTATATGCTGCTTATAAATGCTAAATATGGGACTTAAGTTAAGAGTAACGATGGAGTCGTATAGTAAAGCCACATGAAATCAGCATCCTGCGCTATCACAGACCTTTACCTTGAAATATTGATTACATAATTAAATTATATTGTTGAAGAAACACGTTCTTTTCATTTAAATGCTACATTTAGGACAATCGCTGCCCCAACAACTCCTGCTGCTGCACCCAAGTCAGCCAGGGTGACTGGGAGCCCTCGGTGCGACCTGCCCCGCCGAGAAGCAGGCCAAAGAGTCCTGTCACTTCCCAGCAGGCCTGCTAAGCAGCTTATAGATACTCATCCCTGATCACAGCCCTTCAAGGCTTAGGAAACCCTGGCATTCTGTTGGCGGCTTCAAACTAGCTGGATCAATTAACAAATGAGCAGCCCATCACTGTGCCACACACACACACACACACACACACACACACACACACACATCAAGTGAACTGGCAGTAGGACAGGGTGTTTGCGAGGAGCCAGAAAGGTAAAGAATGAATGAAATCTGCGCGAGATCTCATCTTGTCATCTGCAGTTTCATTACTGCACAATGTACGGTGCCAAAGCATAGGGAGGGAGAGAGAAAATATTCACACTTCAGAGATGCAAATAGTTGCCATGGCAACTTCCGATATCATATCGCACAACAACAGAAAACAGAAAATTGGATTGCAACCTTCAGGGGCCGTTATCAGGAGAGAATTCAATCAAGAATCAATAAAGGGGGCATAATGTGGAAAATCTGAATGTGTTGTGTAACATTATTGTTTCTACAGAAAATATTTGGCAGGCATGACACAACCTGTGAGACTTAGACGCCAGCCTGACGAGGATATCCGCATACCAGCTAAGAGGGACATGACAGACTGGTCGATATTCACAGTGACAGGCTTCATGAGCAGTGTACACTTTGACAGAAAGATACACAACCGCGCACGCACGGTCAATAAAACCCTCAAAGACTCGTCACTGTTGTAGCAAGATTTCCAGGCTCGCCTCAGCCCCGCCTGACAGGAAAAAACAATAGTTCCTTTGTGAGGAGGTGAGCTCGGGTTGATCTGCACCTGCAGCTCTGCAACAAGCAGACACATGCCTGCTAGCTTAAAAAACCACTGAGTCAGAAGAAGGAAGCACGGACACAGGACTTTCGGATTGCATGTGAACAGACTGTCCCCCCCTGAAGGATGACATCAGCTTGTGTAGCTGTATTGACTGCTTGTGTAACAGAAGCGATGGTACACCCACACAGGTAGAGAGAAAGAAAAACAGAAAAACAGAATGTGGGCTACGGAAAAAAAAAAAAAAAAAAATTATATATATATAAAAAGTGGAAGTTGAACAGAGAGAACAAGAGAGACAGCGATGGAGGGAGGGAGGAGAGAGGAATGGAGGTGGATGGAGAGACACTGAATCACTGCTGAAGGTCAAGCTGGATTCACTACGGGTTGTCATGGAAGCAGGATAATGCCGGGGTCGCTGCAGCGGCTGCAAAGTGTTGGTAAAAAAACCACCGTTCAAAAGATTTCCACCCTTTTACTATCAGCCATCATTACATCAGCGTGTACACATGCCTGGGGAGGAAAAGTGGAGTGAGTCCCACCTGGGGAGTGTGTGTACAGTGTGTGTGTGTGTGTGTGTGTGTGTGTGGCTGAATAGCGCGGTGATGTTAATAACTACCTACCTTTTGCTTGCTAAGTCACAAGGGAAACAAACATGTGGGCAAGTATAATGGGGCAGCGGGATAAATGTGCGAGACGCAGATAATAACTGAGAGTCTGGGTGGCGTGTACGTTTTTGTGTACACATGTGTGAGTACACTCCCTGTGCAACCACAACACGGTTAATCTGGAAGTGAGGGCAGCTCACGCTCACAGTTCATCCCTCGCTCACTGAAGCCGGATGAAAACCTCTCACAGGAGCAAAAAAAAAAACTATTGATACTTGCATGACACGCTGCTAAAATCGGAAGCTCGAGCCATCACAGCTGTTCAACCTACTAGCCTAATATAAGTTTGTCCAGCAATGGTGTCATGCATTTAGGCCATAACGAAGGCTCGACGGGAAGGGAAATGGAAGAGAAGTGGGCCACGGTGCAGTTGCAAAATAATCCTGATGTTTACTCTAACGAGGTCTCAGGTAGGGTTGTCGTGCATTGTGCTGCTGGGTAAGACTGTACGTCGCAAATCCAAACCATCTGGCATCAACAAGCCAAAATCCTGGCCTCTCGTTTTAAGCCGCTGCTCCACTCGCCTCAATCACACAACACGTTTTATAACAGCAAGAAGCTGGAACGTTACAATGCAGTTTCCAGTCTGTATTCTTGGACACGAGTATTTCTTTCACAGATTCAATATTTAACATCATATCATAATAATTATAGTTAAAAAATAGTTTATAGTAATCTTAAAAACAACATATCCCAGAGGTCTTAGCCACAGAATGGCTGTCAGAGCCTCATGGGAGCTGTAGTTTTTAAGATTTAAGTGTTACGACAAAAAAATGAAATAATCGTGTGTAGTAGGAGCTGTCTCATTAGCTGAAGGATCTATATGTGAGAAATTAACAACAGTATGTGAAGAAATAACAGTTTTAACATTTTGTCAACGTCAACTGAACCAAACCGACCCAACCAAATACAACAGGGCAGGTTTTTCTGGGGATATGCTGCCCCAGTTTGTTTGGACCGGTGGCCAATTCGTTATTATATTCTAGTTTATGAATACTCTTAAAGAAGAAGCCAATTCATAGGCGGAGCAGGACTTTGGCACATTTTACAAATGTGTCCGCTCTCCAATCCATGAATTCCTGCTCCTTTATTATGCATAAGCTAATGATGCTGCGCTGCATAGCTGATGTGTCTTAACCTGCTGCATGTCATCTACGGAGGTGCTGATGTACAAGTCATAAAAATAACTTCATGATGACTAAAACCTGATTTGTATGATATCTGTCATGAAATATAAACTTGTCATTCATGACTGAAAGAAGATTTTAAGGTGCTGCAGAGGACAATTTAACAGAAACCTGCACACGGCTGCAAAATCAGCAGCAGGAGACGACTTCAAGTTTTCTCAGGGGACATTTTTTGATTGAGAGTTTGATTACTGCAGCACAAAAACTCCTCTTGTGAACATATCAGCATTAAGTGATGAATTCCAAGCACTTCAATTGATTTGACAAACCTTGGAGAAACACAGAGGGAGGGGGGGAAAAAAGCCAAATAATGGCAAGACGGCAGGACTAAGAGCAGTTATCTGGCTGCTTCATGCAGATTATGGTGTGCATGTTTGTGACAAGCCGGGTGTGGAAGCCTTTTAGAGATGTGGGGTGTTTTTGTCGCTCCGCTCTTTGCGACAAAAGTCTTTAAATGAAGTGCAAAGTAAAGAAAAAGCTCGACATGAAAGAGAACCCGATGTTTTTGTTCTAGGGCAAATTAGGCAGACAGAGAGAGCAACAGCGAGGGAAGCAAGAAGTGGAGTGATGGGGAAAATCCCCTGAGTGTGGTTATAACACAGATACCTCAGTGTTTCAGATAAGAAAACGGCTGTTCATAGCGCCGTTTGCTGTTTTCTGTGCAGCTCGGTGCTCTGAGCCTTTTGCACTTGAGTGGAGGCATTAAGTCAAGCAGCTACCTGTTGAGGTATGGAGGTTCAAGGAGGGGCTGAGTGACAAAACAAACTGAGCTCTTTGACTTTCAGTGTGTTATTTGATCCAGCCAGTTCGCCCACAGAAACCAGGGCCAGTACCGGTCTCCTCACACTGCATCAAATCTGAAGTTGGGCTGCAGCTAATGATTCTTTTCATTATTGATTTATCTGCTGATTATTTTTTATTTTTTTGCTGTTTAACTGCTTCTGTTGTGTCCAAAACTCAAAGACTCTTCATTTACAGTCATGAATGACAAAGAAAAGCAGCAGATCCTCACATTTAAGAAGCTGAGACCAGGAAATGTCTGACATTTTTGCTTGAAAAATGATTGAAACGATGAGTAAACTGTCAAAATAGTCAATTTTCTTTGGATTGACTGATCAATGAATCCCAATTGCTGCAGTTCCAACAGCGGTAACAGTCAGCTGATTAATCAGTCGGTGGAGAAACGACAACTATTTTGATAATCGATTCATCATTTCAGTCCTTTTGTGCAAAGCGAAATGTCAAAAATATTTTGATAACTTTTTCCAGTCATTTTTCACACGAAAATATCAAACATCTGCTGGTTCTGTTTCCTTAAACGTGAGGATTTGCTGCTTTTCTTTGTCATCTATGACAGTAAATGAAGAGTCTTTGGGTTTTTCCAACGATGGTTGGTCACTTTGGGCTCCTGGAAAGTGTGATGAGCATTTTTCATACTTTCATTTTTGGACAACTTATAAACTTTACTAGAAATCACACAGTAGGTGATTCTTCAACAATCAATACGTTGCAAGTGGAATACAAAACTACCCCTAAAAGGCAAAGAGCAGGAATTATGTTTTTATTCACTGCATTGTGGCGTCAGTGTGTGTGATAAAGAGACATTAAGCTAAGACTCCTTTCAAATCTGTGAAACTGACTGCAACAACCTGCATGTTTTATTAGAAATATCTATATTTGGCGCCAGGGTATAGATAACCGTACTGCAAGAGGAAGCAAATCAATATATAACCATATTGATCTTGTCCATCCTTGACTTAAGGATTTATTGTGGAAAGCAAAAAAATCGGCAGATTGATCAATAACGAAAAATCCTAAGTCCTAATAGTGAGGGAGGACAATGGCATAGGCATATTTAACTCATTTCAAAGTGGGTACGAGGACGCTGAAAGTGCAGGATTGAAACATAAAATATTGCTGCCGTTAGCAACTATGCTAGCACACTTGAGTTCAGTTTGAGTTCAGGTCCACTGAATTTCCAAATGCTTCACGGGCTCTTGTGTAATCCTGACAGACAACATCTAAAACCCACACACACACCTGAAAAATGTTGATTCACAAACATCACACTGACACATCAGCCAAAAGGTGGACGTACTGGTCTGACCACACTGCCCACATTAGCAGGCACCGGCTGACTGTGGTGCTTTGCATTGTTGCATGCGAGCCCAAACCTGTGCAGACTGTAAATACATCAATTATTCCCGTGAGTGCGTGCAGGAAGGAAACGCACAGAGAAAGTCGTTGTGTGCAGTTTTTCCTCCAGTGTCCACCTGAGCTGCCTCCGAGCTCACCTTCAGCTTCATGTCAGCGCCACGAAACAAATGAAGGGCACCGTGAGTGAGTGGAGACGGTGGAGAGTGTGGGGGCCACTGACTTCCCATCATGCAGCGCGCGCCTCAGAAATAGAGCAGGAGAAGGCAGGGACCCCTGGGATGGTGGCACGGAGCTAAGAAAAGAGCTCCTCTGCTCTCATTTAAACAGGGACAGGTGCTGGAGGAGGAGGAGGAAGAGGAGAGAGGTAGGCCAGACTAAAGGCGGAGAGGGGAAACGGAGAGAGAGAGCGCTGTGTGTATACAGCATGTGTACTCGTGGGTGCTCATTCAAACACCGCCGCTGCCCTCGACATACGTGTCATTTAGCCTTTGACAGCATTCGTTTACCAGCAGACGTGTAACGCTCACGTCTTCGATCCATTAACCTAAAAAAGACAATTATGCAACATCAGTTTGCAGCCTCATTTGTGTGTGCGAACCTTTCTTTCCCTCCTCAGGTAATTACTGGGTGGGCTATGATTTTTTTTCCCTCCCCCCTGCAGCCACTCTCCCCAGCAGCAACATAAGCAAGTCAGTGGTTGACTTAACTTTAATACAACCCCCTTTTTTCCTCTAATGCATGTAATTTCCCAAAGGATACGTCCTCGTGCTGAATCATACGTGTGTGTTATTAAAATGTAGCAATTAGCGAGGTTACAGAAGTCGATAAAAGAGGGAGAAAGATATTTGATTTCCTCGGGCTGGGGAGGCTGAACTGTAAGCACTTTACATTCCTGTTCAGGTTGCCTGAAAAAACAGACTAATCAGCCAAAAGGCTCGAGAGGGAGTTCGTTTTTTAATTGTTGAGGACGAAGGTGAGCCACGGCAGAGATTGCATGCAGGCACAGGAATCAGGCTAGTTCTCAGTTTGTAGTCCGACTTTCACACTAATCCTTTAAAAACTTCCGACAGTGAAACACTATCCATGTAGGACAGCAGAGTGGAACACGCCCGGCCGAGCACACAGCAGCAGCTCTCAACTCTACTTCACCTGAGGACATCAGGAGCACAGGCTGACCATACCGGCGAGTTGCAACAGGCCCGCTGCCAGAAACCTTCTTCCCTGTGCCTACATGTAACCTCTTTACTGCATTACATTCAACTGGGACGGAAAGTACATTATGCATAAAATTGGGTCTTATGAACTAACTTTGGGTCTGTTGGTCTTGTTTCTATGCAAAGTGTCCTTTCAGAGGAATTAATGTATTCAAATTCAAAAACGCAGTAAGCAAACCAGCCTCGCCCTGGACTCCAGTGGGCAGTGCACCGTCCATCTGATCCATTACATGCCACGCAGTTCAAAAGGCGCAGTATGTAAGAACTGGCCACATGTCGAATTCATTATCAAACTGGGGGAAGCATATCAAGTACAAATGTTAAGCTAACTGTAGCTACCAGTTAGCTGTGCAGCTAGCAGTCCAAACTGGGAGCTCGGAGCGCTGGGGATGTGTTGATGTTTACACTGCTAGCACCGGAGCTTTGGACTAGGACAGGCCGGATCTTGAGGAATACAGTTGCATTGTGGGTAATGTAGGCAGCAGGTTCTGAAAAGCAGTCCGCTGGTCTAGCATTACACTCAGTACACTGTTGGACTCCTTTTGGACGGATTAAATAATCATGATTGATACAGCAGAAGCAGAGATATCACCTTTTTTATTCCACATATTCTTCTCCCTTTTCAAAACTTAGTGCCTGCATTACCCACAATGCAACTAGGCCACTGGGTGACATCACTGGAGGGAATGTATCAGATTGCATGCAGCTTCCTCTGCAGCCACAAAAGGCTTTGTACTACTTTTTTAGTCGCGCTCCTCCAAGACCTGTCAACACACGTTATTGTGTAAAAGCAGTGAAGTGGCCCTTTAACTGAGCTACTTTTCTTCTCTCTGCTTACACAAAAATGAGGAAACTAGTGAGTCAAATGAAAATCATGAAACCAAACCAGTTGAGATGTCAGGAAGTGACTTGGATTCGAAATGTCATGCTAAAAAAACACACTGGGTCAACGTTAACCCTGTGTTGGGTCAATATAGCACGAACGCAGTACTGGGGCAATTTTACTCAACACCCACGGGGGATTTTTGACCCACTTTTTCAACCCAATATCGCATCAGCGCTTTATTGATCTCATGCTGGGTTAATTCAAACACAGTGTGCGTTTCATGCGGTCGCCTGGCACTAGAAGTCGCGGGGAAGAGAGAGTCGGGAAGAGAGCGAGGAAGGAAGTCGAGACCTTGATATAAAACTTTAAAGCATTTCCTCGTCTGTAAACATTTCCACCCGAGTCACGTTGCATAAACTTTGATTGGCGATGGTGTTTGCTTATTAATAAAGACGACAACTCCCATCACTCCAGGCTACTTACGTCTTCTGTTTTGTTTTGACTGAGAGATCCAGAGTGGCAGAAATTACATACTGGCCATTTAAATCAACAAAGTGGTTGAGGGCGGGCTGTGTTTTAAATCAAATCAAACAAATGATGTGTCTTCCCTGCAATATACAACTCTAAAACACAACCTGAGGGGCTGATTGGTTGGGACTTTTTCGCCCATTACAACAAAAGTTAGAGGAGCTCTTCCAGTGATGACAAATCAAAATACTAGGAATTACAGGGGGAGTTAAAACCTGTAAATTGCCCATTTGGCTTCGGGGTCTGGGTCGTAAATAACAAGCCTCCCCGTTCAGAGGAATATATAAACACGACGGAGCAGAGCTGGTCAGCTGAAGATCGTCGTAAATACATCCAACCACGGAGACTCTATACTCCCTGAATTTCCCTAGATGGGTTGGAAAGCCACAGATGTCACCGAGGTAATAAGGGCTCACTCCTTCTTCGTGGAGAGGGATAAAAGAAGAGGAGGATGGGAGAAAACAGAGGGAGGGAGGGCAGGTGTGTGCGTTAGTGTGCATGTGTGTGTGTGCATGCATGTGTGTGTGTGGGTGGCAAAGTGACAGGCGATGATTAGCCCAACCAGAGGAGGATATGTGGGAGGGAGTGTGTGGGAGTAGTGGGGCTGGCGAGAGAGAGAGAGAGAACGAGAGAGAGAGAGAGATGCTGTCTCTTTAGGCGGAGATATACACAAGTGGATTAAAAGAGCACTCGTACTGTATAAACACGGCGATGACGGGAGATTTATGCATGGAAAAAAAAACCGCACACAACCGTATAAGTACAAAAGGCATCGCTGTGGGAACATACTGCGATCCGAAGGGCGTAGAGCACATTGATTCGTTGGTAATAAAAAAAAAAAACAGCAACAGACGGCATTATTTCACAAGGTAATTTCAATCCCTGTTTTAAGCATATTGTTTGTGTGTGTGTGTGTGTGTGTGTGTGTGTGTGTGTGTGTGCAAAAGACAGGAGGAAAAGAAAAAGAAAAAGAGAGGAGGGAGGAGGAAAGAGATGGAGAGCAGCTGCCGACTCTTAGGTGTGTAGGTGGGACCATTTGCAGCCCGTCTCTCACTGAGCCTCTGTGGAATTAACAGGCTTTAAAGAGCAGCAACAAGAGCTCAAACTCACGTACGTATGAGGAGAGAGCGAGCATGCGCGAGTACAGAGAGACGACAGGAAAAAGAAGAAGGGGTTTATCTTCTTTAGGGGTCAATCAACTCTTTTTGTGTTCATAAATACTGTATCTGAGGGTTATAAGTTGTGTCTATAAGATATGATGAAGATAATAAATAAAATAATAGTAATACAAGGCTCCATAGTCTGAAAGAAGATGGTAAAGTTTTCTTCCTCTCACAACTGTAGTGCATACAGAGACTCTCTGTTTTTAAAAAAATAACCACTTACCACATCAGTATGAACCCAAAACGAAGAGATTTCTCCAATAAATGGATCAGAAGGACGTCGAAATAACAACATCATAATGCCGTCGTGTAAAAAAGCCTGAACTCAGGCTTCGTCAGGTCTGTCGGCCAAACGACAAGCAAACGACTTTTAAAATGCTTGTTCCCTGAATGTTGTTCGGATCGATCAGAGGTATGCTGTGCTGAGACGTATTTCCAAAACTTACCAGCTGGCCTGACTTCTCACTCACTCCCCTTCACGGCAACACATTTACTCGTACCAAGACAGGACAAATAAGGAGCTATCGTACAGCTCTGTGTGTCCGCAAACAGCCACGATTAGTGATTACTATCCTCTCCTTCATTGTTGTTCATGAATGTCCGGACATCAGCAACGTTAACGTCGTGACGTCAGTGTGAACAGCAATGCCGATAAGCTTTAGTGACACAGCGTCATGCAGAAATTTCCCATGCAAATTGATGAAAAAGATAATAAATCAAGTGAGAAATTGGGTCATTTTCTCATAAGCTGACATACAATAGGACTTATTTTCACAACCAATGGAGCCCCCCACCTCCTGATCATTAGAAATAATACATTATTTCACTTTTCAGACCTGGAGGCTCCGTCCTTAATCATCATGACTGAGTGTGATGACATAAGAAACCTGAGACACCCTAAATAAAACCTTAATTTCCCCTCGGTTGGCTTTTTATTCTTAAAATCTCCACACACAGATTAGAAGTGGGTGAAAACATCTATTGAGACACAGCTACTGTGGGAAAAAAATACATATTTTCTCTCTTTATTCGCATGGCAAACATCTCTTTCAGATCTCAGGATTAATCACAAAAGGGAGATTGAGTTCAGATTTATATCTCCCACCCATATTCTCTGTGTCGTCAACCACGCAAGTTGTGATCTGTTCTGCTAACCTCCAGTTTCCCTCTGAATCTGTGGATATTTCTGTGCTCTGCTACCAGATAAACAGGAAACTCGGCGCTAACCCCTGCGCACCGTCTGACAGGAGGTCAGGGCACTGGCACGGACCTCATGGGTGGGGACCCGGAGCAGGTGGCTGGAAAAACAAACACCGATCCTTCCCTTGGGAAGCACAGTGGCACGCAGGGGGAGTGTTGGGTGTAGCTGGTGCATTGTACCGGAGACAGGCAACGATACAGCGAATATCTTTAGCTACATCTCAACCTTACTGCTGCACAGAGTGATTCAGTCTTTGTCTGCTTTTGTCTGTGTTCATCAAGCTACACCAGATATAAAGAGAGAAGATGACCAGGAGGATGAGTCACTGCAAACATCCAGTCCCTTGCAGATCTTCCTGCAGGCAGAGCTTTTCAAAAAGGATTCGGTTTTCAGTTCCGTCATACATACTTGTGACAAAAGAGGTTGGGAAACTGATACACATGCACACACACACACACACATATAGCACAATTTCCAGCTAGTGGAGCGCTGTTTTCTTTGGTATAGTTGCATGTCATCTGTAAGGACAAGCACCTAGGAATATTGACAGGCCTTTACAGTAGCCAACAGCACAAATATACACCCTGCTATGGAGTTAGCGGTTCGCCAACACGGACAAAACGATGCGGACTCCGAGAAGACAGAGGTTGGACAGCAGGGATTAACAAGGAAATTGTTTTCACTGGGTTTGGCTCCAAGCACCCCAAGACTGAGTCTGCAGATAGGACCGCTAGCTGCACGGCTATGAGCTAACAACCTAACAGCAGCTGCAGTAGCATTCGAGGAACAAAGCTACAGATATCTGTCCATCGGGGAACTCCATGAATCAACTCGGCACTGTAACTCGCCTCCGTCATTCTCGGAGGCTGCAGACGGCTCCTGGTCCGAAGGTCTTCATTGGCAGGTTAGCAGCACTTAGCAGTTACCTTAGCAACAAGTAAAGCCATTCATCCAGAGTAAAGGCTTAGCAACCAGAGGATATCATAAGACACTTTGTCCATAGACTACGATCCAGTTTCACCCAAATAAAGTTATTGAGTTGTGGTTTTGTGCACTAATGTGTCTGGGGGATTATAAACACTAAAATACCATTAAGATTACCTAAGAATACCTGCTAGAGGTGTGTATGTGAGATGTAGAGCCACACATATGTGATAAAACAGTTGAACATGGATTTTCACTTCATGGGAACACCCCCTGCCGTCAGAGCCACAGTGTCGTGAGCTGCAAGCCATCAGTCGGATCACAAACAAGCTGCTCTCTTTTCGCGACAGTTCAGCTGAGGTCGCCTTCGCCTCGGAAGATCCTACTACTGTAAGCGAGGCTCGGTTCAACATGGAGACAGCGCTGTAAACTTTGCAATCAATGGGAGAAAACCTCACAGAGGCTTGCGAGATAGAGAGATCGAGGGGGAGAGAGATGGAGTGAGGGCCGCGTACTGAATAAAACATCCTGCGGAGTACTTTCATGTCAGTCCCTGTTGGCTGGGCTGGAGGAAACCCAAACTGGATTCTCAGCTTCGCAGCAACAAAGGCCCCGTCAAATCAACAGCTACTTCCACGCAGATCAAGCAGTCGAAAGCACAATCAGTGCACAGGGAGTCTCTTCAAACAGGAGCTGATTTCCCAGGAGCCGGTGACAGCAAATACACACCGTTTCACCAAGGAAACCACTCATTATGAGAGGACCAGGTGTTGGTTCTCCAATTGACCTCTATGGTTGTAACCTGAGCGCAAACACAGGCAAGGGGACGCATCTAATCGACACTGGAAATGCATCAGAGTGGCAGAACTCATACAAGTCACATGAAAAAAAAGGCCTTTCCAAAAATCAATCTTCCTTCTTCTATACTGTTGTAAATAAATGATGATCAGCTCCCACCTCGCTGAGCTGCAATCATTATTGTTACCTATTTCTATCTCTGATGACATCTCGCTCACCCATAAATTGAAAAAACTAAAAGATATTTCCTCCAGGACACAATCTAAAAAAGAAAAAACTGCTTCAGGAACTAAAATGATTCAGTCAGAAAATTCTAATTAAAAAAACACCTCCTGCATCAACCCACACGTGTCTCTCCGAATGCTTCCCCTGCACAGGAAGCTGATGTTGGATGACGTCAGCGTATGAAGAACCGATGCTGCTTGCTATAAAGGTCGATGTGACCGAGGCCAAACGCCACCACACAAACAGACATAAAGAGACAGAGATAGAGAGAGAAAACAGAGGTCATCAGGTGAAATTAGTCACTTACCCAAATCTTTGGATCCTTGACTCTCACTGGCCAGTTCGCCCATTCTGACCAGAGCATCAAAGTAGCCTTTGGCTGCAAATGTCACATCTGGAGATAAAAAGAAGCAAGAACAAAGAGGTTATGAAGTGAAAAGTTACAGTCAGTGGTGGAAGAAGTGCTCTGATCTTTTACTTGAGTAAAAGTATCATCTTTAAAGTAGTTACACAATGAGTTCAACCTTAAACAGTGTCACAGATTGCGTCTAAAAAGGTCACACGTAACCATTTTTAGAAAGTGTGCAAGTTCAAAATGTGTTTTTTGCGAACAATCCAATGAGAAAGGTACCTCGCCCTGCAGAGCCTGACGCGCCAGCAGATCCACAACAACAGATTTAGACTTGGTGGGTAACCCTAAAGAGGCGTCAGCTTATTTGAGCGTGAATTTTAACAACTTGATAACCCTCCACAGTGGTTAACTTGATGTTATTAAGCTGCGAGAAGCTTTACTCATGACCTCACTCATGTTAGCACACCATGCGTGGATGCTAGCAGCATTTTAGCCTAAAATTAGCAAGCTAAATTAGTTCAAAGTTGGTTAAAGTTGGGAAATTATGTCATGGATGGATAAATAACTGGTTGAAACCTGGTGGCGCATGCATAAATTTAAAGAATGGTGCAAGAAAAATGAAAAAGTTGCTAGGACCTGTGCTACCAGTGGAAAAGCTCATCTTGAACCCTGGTGCATATTGTGAGGTATTTTCATCTGCAGCGATGCATCATCATGTTCACTCATTTCTACATTTCTAAAAAAAAATCAAAGAAAACCTGTTTTTCAGCTTTGAGGATGTATTTTCCAGCTAATCCAAGAGGGTTTTTAAATAGTTTATTTATCTTAAGAAGTGGGAGAATTTTCTCAAACTATAAAGGAAAATCTTCATCATTCAGTTTATCACGAACACATCTGGAGATTCATGGTTTTCAGGCAGATTTACTGAATTAAAAGTACAATACTTACTGCTGAGATGTAGTTTTGCTTTGTACTAATATTCCAAGTATCATATATTTGTACTTAAGTATAGTAGTGGAATAAATATATCTATTTACATTGCACCAAAGGTCACTTCACATCGTACGTCTTCGCTTCATGTAAACAGCAGTCTGGCCGGTGACGCTGAAACACTTGCAGTCTTTCGTTCCACTGCCGTTCTGTTTTTCCCTCAGATGCTTTTCAAGTAGTGAATCACAGCTTCTCGCATCAGAAAATACAGGCTCCACTGATGTCGCTTCATAATTACTCGCCATCATCTTGTTGGAATTTCTGCACGCTTGATTGCGAGAGAGGAAATTATTTCCTGACAGATAATTTGTGCTTGATGGGAAAGCCACACATGCACAGTAAAGGTGTTTTCCATTATGCTTTGTTCCTGGCTTTGTGTTGTAATGAGAAAGACAGTTGGTTTATTACCACCTTGAGGTGCATGTGAGCAATAAGGTTTAATATTTAGAGGGCATTAAGTTTAAATGTCCTGTCATTCAATGAATCCTGCACCAAACTTAACAGATTTTCTAGGTAAGAACTGGAAACCTTTTTTTTTTTTTTGCTTTGTGATATAACTGCAACTATTTGACAATTCATTAGTGGATTGAAAGAGATGCAATCGAAAGCTTTTCAACCATTTTTTAAGCAATCATGTCGACGATTTGCTGGTTCCAGCTTCTAAAATGTGGTAGCTATTTAAAAGTATTTCAGTTTTGGACTGCTGGTTGGACAAAAAGGAGCCGTTTGAAGCAGCACGTGGAGCTCTGAGAAATGAGCATTTTTTAACAATTAATCGATTAATCGTGAAAATGATCGGCACGCGTTGCAGCGAGCCAACCAGACTTCGTGCTTGTGTGTGTTTAAAGGCAAAATGTGTCGGTGTTTTGGAGTCAATTTTCATTCCTAAACTCTTTTTTATCTGCGACCGAATGGACCACTGGAATTCAATATTTGTCTGCCAGTAGAAATAACAATGTCACGCTGTTAACCGCATGCTGTTAAACACCACTGGCCTTTTCCTTCTTCCATCCCATTTAATCTCTTTTGTCAATATGTCTGAACACTAGACAGCGGGGGGGACACAGTGACCTGGGGGGGCTGTTGATTAGTAGATGGATTACAGCTCATACACTTGCACAGACGAGGCTTCAAACCTGCTGGGGGTTGTTCCTCTTGCAACAATGGATGTCCGACAGTTTCAGGTGTGATGTATAGACTGTGGCTGAAAAGACTTTTCAGGGGGGAAATGCTCGACTCCTTCTCTGTAGCATCCATGAATAGTTAAACTCTAATTGGCCTTTATGATCTAATGAGGTCGCCTAACTCCTGTTTAATTCACTGGAGGGTTCAGGGGTCACCAAAACAGGATGTCACACACAATGCTTGACCTCTGCTCTACATCTTGAGGGCACGCAAAAAACAATAAGCGAGGTTAATCCTAATCAGCAGCCATATCTCCTCTCCCAGATCCCAGATCGATATCCACCTCAGTCCCTATTACTCCAGCTGCAGCTGTGCTGGCCAACAAAGGTCACGCGGGGCAGAGTCGTCTCCCGGTGATTTCTGCCCCTCTGCCACACAGCCTGCCAATCAGCCCCATCTCCGCTGAATAATGGCCGCTGCCTTTTGGAGGTGAACCCAACAGTGGCCCAGGTGACAGATGGGCCCTGTGCCTGCAGACAGCTGCCAGGTGAGAGACACATTTACAACAATAGGCTGACAGGGGCAGGCTAATTCCAGCAGACAGATGCAGCTCGGTAGATAGAGGGAGTCTCCCGGAGCTGGAAAGCCCTCGCAGCTCTGCTCCGAGGATGAGCGACATATGCTAATGCTAATCCCAATTACAGCTGAGTCAAAGGCAGAGGATGGCATGTGTTTCCTCCTTCCTCTCTTGCTGGGGGAACACCTGAGAACAGAGAACCTCCAGAGCATCACGCCTGATTTCTTCTTCATTATGCCATACAGACCTCCCGCCTGCCTTGATGTGTGTGTGTGTGTGTGTGGGTGAATGTGTGGTAGGGGGTTGCGCGAATAGGACTGTGGTAGCTACAGCAGATTTTTCAAAGTGATCTCTAAGCAACAGACACTTTCTTCTCGCCGATGCTGCCGCTTCTGTAGCATGTGTGTGTGTTCATGTGTGTGTGCAGCTGAAGGGTGGCTGAGTAGATAAGCTGGATCTGTATGGATACTTTACTTGTGCCTAATGAAATGTGTGGTGAGGGGCTCACAGAGACAGACGGAGAGGATTACCGGATCTCTGATTGCGAGGCGGGCAGACAGTCGGCAGGGGAGGGGCTCATCTCGGAGCTACTGATCCATCGCTCATCCGTCACTCCGGAGGAGAGGAGGAAGAACCACACAGCTCTTAATCAGGACGACGATCATTTCCTGCACCTACATCGTCCTCATCGTGCTGACAGGGGGCTTGTATAACGACTTCCAGGCTCGTGTTTGGTAGGCAGTCGGAGTCACTCACTTGTATACATCTGTTGCTTTGACACCAACCGAACGCTGTGAGATTTAGCGACTGACTGCTGTGTTGGAACATGCCCATATCCAGATCCAAGCAGTCCTACCCATGAAGACATTTTTGGCATTTTCATGGTGGCTGGTGTTGAATCATTTCAGTGATTTCACCATATGGGTGGAAGTATTCTCCTCCCGACCCCTGCCCCCTGCACATCAGAGCCTCTTAGTCCCTTGGGTCGAGCCAATCCTGCAAAGTGGGTCTTTAATGGCTCAACGAGGCCCCACCAGTCTGTCTCCTACCTACACCAAGGCCAGGATTAGTTACAGTGTGTGTCAGGGGAAAAAAAGCACAGGCTTGGGGAGGGGGAAGAAGCCTCTCTCATTTCTGGATTAGCCGGATTACGGGGGTTCCTGCTTTGTGTTAAGGGGTGACGGGCGTTTTGGGGGAAAGTTTTGGCGCATTGTTACCGAGTCAGTAACCTGACGGGTTATCGAATGTTACAAGGAACTGTCCGGGAAGTTGTCTGCAGTTTGGAAACGGGCAGGCACTGGATGAACCATCTGTCGATAGTTGATTTTTGCTCGTCGTTACATCTAAACCAGGGGTGTCACAATTGCCCAAATTGTTGATGAAGGTTCACAGTCATCCAGGTCATGGTCATTCTAAGTGCTGTATCTGGACTTGTTTCTTGAAGACGTTTCACCTCTTCTGACTAACTGAAGGAGAGTTTGCAGAGTTTAAAAGTCCAGCTGCCTTCGATACAGCACTTACAATTCCCCAAATCCATGATTTGATTTAAAGCACCGACAGCGATGCCATTGTTAGACCATCACATCTGAATTTGTAAAGGCCAACAGATCATTGATTTTATGCCCTGGCAACTTTCTCCTTGTGGAGAAAGACGAATATTCACCAAAACATAGAAATTCAGCTTGCTACAAAGATCAGTTTCTCAGTGAAACCCTGTTCCTAAATAAATCTGTCGAGGATCTCTGGTACTGTTATCAGTTCTGTTCAGTTCTTCCCTAATAAGTAAACCCTCTCCTCGAGACAAAACAATAAACCCAACATCACCGATGCTGTTGGAGTCGGTTGTTCGTACCAGGGCAAACAGAATAAATGTCTGCTCGAGCTGCAGGCTGTTGGTAAGTAAGCCCTGTCGTCTTTGAATTGCTAAGAGTGGATTTTTTTTTTTCTCCTTTGGGCGCGTACAAGTAGGCGGGGGTGGAGGGGGAAAAGAAAAAACACAGAGAGAATCACCAATCCTGCTTCTGATTTCAGTGACTGAATCTAAAAAGCCCAGTCTGATTGAATTTTGAATCGACTGAATTGAAAGCGTGCCACTCCTGTTTCCTCATGTCACTGCGGTTCAGACAGAAGTGCACAGCTTGAAGCCGGGCGTGATGGATGCTCGAGATGACAAGATCTAAGAGTAAGCATCCGCTGAAGGTGCGACAAACGTATATCTGCACATTTTCCTTTGTGAGTTAGACTGTTGACAGCGAGCTATCCTCACCTCTGCATCTGATTAGACCCCTTTTGTGTTTGTTTTACTCTGAAAAACACATCCCCCCCCTCACAATTTACAAGCCAAGCCAAAAAAGCTGTGAATAACATGATAAGGCCTGGCCCTTTGGCAAGAAGATAAATATCCTCCTTTTTTTTTTTGTTAGTAAGACATAAAAGACAGATAGGTAGATAGATCCACACATGGCCGAGGAGAAAGAAAAGAGAAAGAGACGGAGAGAGAGTGGGGGGCTTGGCCGAGTGCCTAAACCTGCAGCGAGAGAAAATAAATGAGAGAAAAAAGGACTTACTGGCGAGGGCCTTCTCGTAGTTCTTCCCCATGGCAACAAAGTTTCGTAAGCAGGGGTTGAACTGCTCCATGATGGTCTGAAAGAGAAAACAAGAGATGGATGGGAGGTTGTGGGTTTTTCGCTTATCAACAGAGCAGGGGGGTCAAGGGCACAGCGGAAATAAAAAAGACTTGGACGTTGCTCTATTCATTCTCCCTTGCACTTCTTTTCTGCTTCTCTGACGCACACATACACTCCTTCAGCTGCACATAATCTGTCTCCTCGCAGAGTAAATAGCCATCGACAGACATCTCTGGACACACTCGGCGGTTGTGCCGAATGTTAATGAGGAGCAGGAATGGTTTCCTTCCACCCACGTTCCTGCCCCCTCTTGCTGTGAGAAATATACTGTAAGTCCAGGTGGGAGGTTGCGGGAGAGGATGGGGGTTGGTTGATGATGGCGTGGGGGAGTGGGAGAGGTACTCGTGGACTAAAAAACAAGCTCGTAGACGAAGTGGCTGTGAATTTGCATTGGCAGGGGATGATGGACAGGAAGGACTAATTAAGGCTGCTGGAGGACAGGACAGTTTATATTCAACATATGGACGTGATATATGATGCTGTTGGCCACAATTCATCAGATTCAAGACTTAAAATTACTGCTGTGACATTTCATTTTAATTATATCAGCAGTACACCGGGTTACTGTGGAGATACAGAGTCGAACTACACCGCAGGAGGAGTCGCTGTAAAATGCACGAGAATGCACGATTGCCTGACATCTCACCACCATCATCGTTTCCTCTACCTCTCTGCGCCCTCTCCTCCTCCTTCCTCCTCCCGCGCTCCTCCAGGGCTTCCTCCAATTAGCCGGTCCCCAGTCAGCGAGTCAGGAACAGCCAGGGGACAGAGAGACAACCACAACACTGCTGCAGCAGCACTCCCGAACACAAGCCATCAATACTGCAGGAGAGCACTTAATAATCTACTTCTAGCCTGGATCCACACCGTGGCACAATATCATGGCAAGGTGCCACCGGTGTCGAGCCCGGCAGCTCCACCTGAAAATCGTCTTCAGTCTTACTTCAGCGTTTTTTTTTCTTCTTTCTTTCGCCTTCATCTCGCTGCCTGTCGTTCGGTTTAATGAGAGTCATGATTTGGATAGGGCGGCATTGAGCGTGCTGTGGCGTGTATCCTGTCATGAGTCGTAGTTCAAGTGGCTCGAGTACAGCATAACCCACCTACAGCAGAAACACCAATGAGTCAGACATGAACCACTGATGCTCTCATTAGCAACAGTAACTATTTTACTACGCCTCTCCATGAGTGTGCTTTCAACTAAAGGCCCGGACAGTAAAAATGAAGGTGGAGTCAGTCACCATCAGCTACAACTGCAGCTTGTATATTGTTTCTAACACCATAGATTTGTACATTTGTGCTGATATGATCTATTTATTTGCACTCACGTTGCAATTTTAACAATATGTCACCCAGGGGGAAGAGTCGCGTGAAGCAATTCATCCAATCAGTACAGACTTCTCATCCGCTACAAAACTTTGGTATGTTCAGGACTCCTCGGTGAGGTTATGTTAAGTTTGGAAACTGAAGTACAAGGACATTAAATATCACGATCCCTATTGTTCGCCTCGTACGATACTGCCACCATCATGGCCGCCACCGTGGCCAAGAGAGAGTATCTGATAAAAGATGATAACAATAAGTCCGGACATACTGACAGCTGCTGTTATGTAAAAGGATGGTGCTGCCTGGGACCGGCTAAAGGTTTCAGTTATGGTTTTCAGAGTGATGAATGAGATCACGTCACATATGAGGCTGTTGGGTGAGTAATCCTTCCGATTATGTATCTTAAAAGTCAACAGTTTTATCACAATTGATGGATCGAACAATGATTTGTCTCTCTACGTTCACTACCACACATGTTATCTTAAAGCAGGTCCGTGGTCCACCAGAGGATGAGGGACTTTGCCTCTATACGACAGAGAAAAACTGGATCCAGGAAATGTTTTATATTAATCTTCTAATCGTTTACTCTAGGAAGGATATAACTTGTAAAAACATATGTTAACTTCACCTTAATCGGTCCTTGGTTGTTGTGGCAGAAAAATGTAAATGAGTAACAACAGCGAGCACAGAGAAAAAAGGTGAGCGGTTATTCAGGTCCCCATGGCGATTGGCTGGCTGAACTCTGAGGTCACCATCCTCCCCGTTTAAATCCCCCTGCTGCCGTTAACTCGCTCTGCGCCTCCGGCAAATAAAAGGGCTCGCAGCTCAGCAGCTCAGCGGCTCTCACAACACACTGAGAAAACTTAATTTCTAAAAAACAACAGTTGTTCCCGAAGGAAGAAAAAGTTCTCGTTAAGAAGAGCACATTAACGCTCTACAGAGTGGCCGTTTTTTTTCTACAGAGGTCATCATGTCAGCTCACTGTTTTACATAAAGCCAACTCGGCTGGGAGAGGCGGCACGACGAGCATTGTAAACGACTCCAGCGGCAACTGGTGTTTAAATCAGCTCCTTTCTACTCACCATCCTGCTCTGTTAGTCTGATATACTAGAAAGGATTGGAGCATAATTGGGGGAGAATCCCGTCTTCAAACACACACACACACACACACACACACACACACGCACACACACACACACACGCACACATGCACACACACACACAGCACTTCGCATAAGAAGGTATCCCCCCTCTCGCTCTGCCTCGGGGAAGATAAAAGACTAACGCTTCCCCCGAGACCTCGCCAAGGAAATGTTTATTCCTTAATGTTTCCCGGCTGTGCCTGATCCTGATGTAAACCGCATCTCATTGAGGAGGACGTGAATGTGTGCAAAACCACACGTGCATTCATGCCTGCATGTGTGTGTGTGTGTGTGTAGTCGTCGTGCACACGCCTACATTAATACGAGGCTTTATGATAAAAGAGTGGTGGTGTTTCAGAACTGGTGGGAGGATTACATAACAGAGCGGAGCAGCATCATTACGGCACAACTCTCCCACTGACGGGGCCAAAGGTAGCTGACACAGGGCCTGGCCGCCTTTCTGCACACACACACACACACACACACACACACACACACACACACACACACACACACACACACACACACACACACACACACACACACACACACACACACACACACACACACACACACACACACACACACGCTGACCTACTGCCACTGGATAAACACACAGTTGCTGAACAAGAGTACGTAAAGAAATCACCACGGATGTACCTTTTATTATATAAGAGACATCAATTACATGCAGCTTAAAAAGGGAAGTGGAGAGTGAGGTAGTTTCTTCATCTCTTCCCATTGTTGCTAAATTTGTCATCCCAGTTCTCTTGTACTACATTGTTACCCTAATTGTGGCAGCTAATTGGGAAATGGGGCCAGGAGGCACTTCAAGTTGTGTGACAAGAGAGAGCGAGAGAGGAAGACAGAAAGGGAGAGAGAGAGATTAAGTAAGTGATTGAGTAGAAAATTGCGAGGACGGAATATTTTGTGAATTACAGACAAAGAAATATAATCACACACTGTGTATTCCCTCTCCCCCATTCAGACAGCGCTCCGTATCATCTTTCAATTAAAGAAATAATAAAATGAGAAACATGTCACGGCTGAAGTGTAATCTTTTTTCCCCTTTTGGAGACGGAGGGAGCTGTCCGTCTTTGTGGCCGCCTCCACGAGGACTGAATTAATTCATTACCGGCAATCGGGGTTGAAAAAAATTAAAGCGAGACAATTAAAAAGGAGGGCAGAGAAACGTCTCCTCCTAAAAATGAATCAAATCTGTCCCGACGCCCATTTGTGCTGTGAGGTGAGGTGAGACGGGAGGAATATGGAGAAGTCGGGGAGCACAAAGGCACAAAGACGATAAGCAAAAAGAAAAAAAAAAACATTATTAAGTGGATTAAAATGATTTCTCCCCCGCGCTCCGACCAAATGAATTTCTCCTCGGCAATTGAAACAAGGTCAGCGAATATGAAACAGACTGTTGGTTCAAACTATGGGATGTTCATCCCTCTCCGCTCATTCTGTTCCATCACAACACACACACACACACACACACACACACACACACACACACACACACACACACACACACACACACACACACACACACACACACACACACACACACACAAACACAGTAATGACATGCAAAGAGGGTAATTTCCAAGTAACACCAGCTGATTAGAACCGGGGGGGGAATCGCGCGCAATCAGAAGCCAGGATGCCGTCATCTGTTCTCGCCCTCCCCTTCGCTCCTTCCTCCTCGTTTCCTTTTTCTACAGCAACCAGCCGCGGGCCTGAAGAGATGAGCCCTGAAGCCTCCGCTTACTGTATGTGTTAGGACTGTGTCATGTGATGACAGGCAGCCAGGCCTTAATGATATAATCAAGGAGGAATTAGGGCTCGGCGGAAAAGCTTGAAAATAAAACTGTGATATTTTTAGGCTATTTCGCAATACGCAGCAACAACTTACTGCTAATTACAGCGACTTGTTCGGCGGCCTTCAAACTGTGACACACGTGATCATGGCTCTGTGATCAAGTTAGCAATAATACGTAATATACAACATCTGGTTACATCTCAGTCTGGTGAGGTTTAGGCTTCAAAACCACTTGGTTGGGTTCAGGAAAAGATCACACACAAATGACTTCATGTAATATAACTTGAAAACAAATTACTCTCAGTCAGAAACGGGATGCCAACCCCATTCTTTGAAGGGAAAGTTCAGTTTGTGACCCAACCGACCTCTAACTCAGACTTTTCTTGTTCTTTCTAGTCCAAGCAGAAGACAACTCAGTTACTAGCTACCACAGTCTACTACAGCTGAATAAATAAGAGCGAAACACTCGACCTGCAGGGCGGTAGATATTGCAATATCGTTCCTCTGGCCCCAATAAACCTGATTTTGAAATATTTTGAAATCCCTGAAAGCGGTGACTAATGGTACTTTCGCAACATATGAAGACAATGAGATTTCTGGTCAGTAATCATCAGGAATGTGGATGAAATAGCTAAGTAGGTAAAGGCAAGTATTAGAAAAGTAGAGCAGTCCGGTAAGTTCAGAAAATGACATCACTTTAGTGTAAAGCAGCTTTTAAAACGAAGGAAAGACAAAACTATACAACAATGTAGATGATGTGCAGATGGATGGACAGCACACAGTGAGTCTTTCCTCTCTAAATAAGGAACAGTGCAGTTTATGATGGGTCTCAGCTGGCTGTGGGACAGATCCGACTTTTAGCACAAACCAATTACTGTGACATGAGAAGATACTCAGGTTGCGGCGTAATCTGCTGCCCGGCTGACTCCACTGATTGATGAGGAACAAGGACGGACCAGAAGAGACACGTCAGGGTGTCTCATCGCCTCGGCTTAACGGTTTCCTGGGGAGAAACCCCGTGTCACCAGAGTTACTGCGCCACGGCAGGCTCGAACAGAACCGTCTGAAGAGAAACTGCTGATTGTGTTGTGTTTTGCTATCATGTGAAACTAAAGGACGGAGCCAGCGGCAGTAATTGTGTTTACAGGAGAAGAAAACGCAGCGGGCCGGGCCAAAAGTTCAGTCGACACTTATTTTTGTCCAGCTCACAGTTTTGAACTAAACTCTGCAATATGTAAACATATGCGCAAGAAAATTAGCTACAATTAAATGAAATTAAGATCAACGCCACTTAGTACAGCCTCGGGGACGCTTGCATGTGACTGCAGATCTGTTGCTCTTCATCTGTGTAGATTCCTAAACTCTTTTGCAAAAACAGAACAGTACCGCAGGAAGCAGTGCACAGACCTCGTTAGCAACGATTGAACACACAAATCTGAGCACAAGCATACTCCCTAATAAAGGGCCAGATTTGAGGAAATCTAATCATGTAAAGAAGTCTGAACAGTCTATGAAGTTATTAAAGTAATTGCTGCATTACCTCTGACGTTTAAAAACAGAGGTTTGGAGTCTTGTGAGTCCTGCAGTGGGCTGGGTGGTGACTCCATTAGATTGGAGTCATAAATCCAAAAGTCCAAACATTTCCACTCACCAGATTTACTTTGGTTTGCTCCCATTGTATTCGCATTCTCAGCTGACAATAGCAGACGAGACCGACCAAACAACAGAACTACATCATGCTGCCTTCAGGAGGCTGTCGGAAATGTCAGAATTAGACTCCGATTACCGCCTCACGGTTACACGCTTCCACACACCGGCAGTTCCTGATGTCACAGTGAAGTGATACCCCTTCATCGTTTTGAACCATCATATGAACTGTTGAGTTTTGTGAGGTCACAACCAAAATCTAATCAGTTCATCCTTGAGTCCAAGAGGACATCAGTGCCAAATTTGAAGATACTCCCTCAATGCGTTCTTGAGATACGACGTTCACAAACATGGGACGGACGGATGAGGCCAAAAACAGACAATAAGTGGCAGATGGAGTATGAGTGGGTATTTTGAACTTTACAGATGTTTATTTTAGGTATTTCTTCTCCCAAGTGAGTGGGTTTAATACAAACTCTGCTCACGGCTCGCCCCTAAATTGTTTATATTCTGAAGCTATTCCTTCCTGCTGTAACATCGGAGAGAATGTCAGACTGTTGGAGAGACAACAGCCGCTTGTGAGAGGTCGCATTCCCTACTAATCCTATTTCACCAGAAGAATGCCAATTTAATTTAAACATCACGCTCAAAAATAGACTCTTCTGTGTCTCGACTTCTCCCAAATTTCTTGTTGAATTGGACTCAGATTCAGTTCCATGTAAACTAGTGGCATGATTCATCAAGAGGGCCACACAACAGCGAGAGAATAGATATCTAAAAAATCTCTGCAGAGCTACTGTACAAGTGAAGGGAGCGCAGCCAACTTCTTGTTGCAACACAGCTGAAAGGTTTAGAGAACTTTCTAAAAGTACACATAACCAAAACACACAGACTGTCACATGATTATTTCAGAGCAAAGTCCAGGTATCCGCTTTGAACAGATGCCACGAAGAAGTTTGTCCTGCTTGCATACTTTAAGTCTCAGTGATACTGCGGTAGGCACACGCAGCATGTTGCTCTGGGTGCCAGGAACACCACGTGAATATGTGTGTGCCCTGTCCAAGTTGTGTTGAGGAGGGCGAACCTTTACAAACATCGTGAGCGGAGAGAAGACGCTGTACAGTTTGAGAGCAGCTCTCGTGTTCCCTTTGTTACCGAGCGTATCGCTGAGCATCAGTCGTGACGAACGCAGACAGCGATCCATACCGAGCACGTCAAAGACATTGTTCTTATACCTTCACAAAGTGACAGTGACAGTTTCAGCCTTTGCTCTTATGTTACAGATACAGTTGTAGCTTATATCATGCTGAATAAAAATGGGTGATGCTTACATGCCAGCTAGAAAGGATGTGTTGGTATGTGTTCAGAGGCTGTATCCTATTTTGTGTGCTGAGGACTTTTATTCTTTTATCAAACGAGGTATTGGAGTTTCAAATTCTGGTGTCGTGACGACCTTAACGGCGTCTCAAGAGACACCGACGGTAGAAAACTGGCCTCTCGTGATCTCTCCGTCCAGTTTGAGCAAGCAACATTAAACGCTGGTTATTACAGATGACTTATAATAAGCAGCAGGGATCCAATTATGGGCTGGAGCCACAGGTGTCATAATAAAACTCATGACGCTGCAGAAACATGGAGAGGATCATCAGCACTCCTCTGTCAGTGGAAGTGTAAATCTTTGCATCGAGCTTATTGTGCGCTTCTGCACCTTTTGTGATTATGTAACGTGAACATAAAAGACAAGAGAGCTTTATATCATCTATATTTCATCATTTTTCATTATGACTCTGCTTGTCCAGTAATGGTTCCAACGTGACTCATTATCAGACAAGAGCTGTGCTAACTGAGGAAATTCAACTCTTGCAAAAGGATCCATCTTTATCTCCATGTATCCTGAATCACCTTTTGCTAACATTTGTCCACTTGCAAGCGTACACATGCACAATCTTGCACTTTGTTACTGGGACTCTGACAGCTTTGTGTAGAGGAGGATTGGCCTGCAAGCTACTGCTCGACTGGGATTGTACAAGAAAAAACAGCCTTATCATTTGTAATAATCTTTCAAGTGCGGCATCTGTAAACACCCTCAAAATCTCGCCCATTGTATCACCACAAACAAGGTTAAATCAGATGTGGGTAATTACTATGGATACCAAACTAAAGACAGATAGGGTGCAGACTACTCATCATTTATTTATGCTGGGGGACCTTATGACTCAGGAGTACCTTACTTAAGACTGTTTTTGACCAAGAAAACATCTGTATCTCGTCTGTGATGCAATAAAAACATTTACTTCTCGACAAAATGTGAGATAAAGTGATTCTAGTTTGTTTTACTGCCATTTTAAAAGGTCCAGTTGTAGGATTAAGTGTCATTTGGTGGTGAGGTTGCAGACTACAACCAACTGAATACCCCTCACCCTCTCTTTGCAAGCCTTTAGGAGAACCTACGGTGGCTGCTGAAAAACGCAGAGTCAGTGTTTGGTCTGGACCCCGCCCTAAATCCCACACACTGTACCTTTAAGAGTTTCTAACGTATATTTCAGAGATTATTGAGACATTTTCAGGTCATTCCCGGCCCAGTAGATGAAAAATGCTCCATCTTTTCCTCTGTCCCACAGTGCAAGGAACAGTATTACACTTGAGTAAATGTTTGTCACCAGCAGATGTAATATTACGAGCTTTAGCAATAAAAATGACAGCCAAAAGGCACAGTTCTGTCAGTGTTTGCCCCCCAGTTGTCTGCACAGGGTCTCAGGTGGATATAAAGAAAAATAAAAAAAAGCGAGCCCCCTCTCAAACAGGATCTCTGTCCGGCCCCCACCTTCCAACTGCAGAGTCTCTTCTGACAGAGCACAACAAATCATCTGCTCTCCAGAGACAGACTATTTACTGCGTTTGTTTGCTTTGCTGTCATCTGCAGCCAGTGTGACCCCCCCCCCCCCCACACACACACACACACACACACACACGCTCACACACACTCAGCCCCGGCATCAGCCACTCAACTAACCCAACACAGGCGCTGGTTACCACAGCAACCAAGACCCAGACTTATTTGCTAGCTTTAGTTCTTTGACCAGCAAAAGACCTCTTCATTTTGGTGGAGGGAAGAAATGCATTGCTCTGAAATCTCTCCAAATATTGTTTTAACTCGGATCAATTGTGAAAGCAGGGAGGTAATAAAGCGGACGGCAGAGACTCTCCCCCCAAAAATGACCGTCGAATGAGAAAGCAACACATTGTGCAGTGAACTTCATTTTCAGGCCAGGGGTTAGATGAAGAGGACATCAGCAACTTCACAATTTGCACAGCAGCGTTAAAGCCTTCAGGAAGTCTATGAATTATGGATGTATTGTGCGAGGGGTCTCACAGCTGACCTCTCTGCAACATTCAGATCTCAGCACAGTTCAAAACAGTCCGAAAAACCATGTATCTAATGCTCAACTAACTGGTTTCATCACCGCAACCATGTCACGTTCTGCTACGACATGGATATTGCAACACCGTCATTAATGTTTTAGCATATTAAAATCAATGTGCTTCACTGTGGCTGTGATGACATGCAGCTAGATGGCTCAACATGCACTTCTAGACATAAAGTTACACCCAACTTCTCCACTGTTGTCTGCAAGAACCAACAAAAACATTTCCATCTACTTCCACCATCCGAGGAAGTGAAGAGTAGTAAATGAGATGTTCGAAACGTTCCTCACCAGTAGGTCTATGTATCGGTTTGTAAAGGTGCTTGATAGACATGCCCCGTGGTACACCGACTATTGTACTTACTTACATAAATACACCACAAATAAATGCGGTTGAGATGCCTAATCCACGGAGGATGCCATATCCACTGCCCTCCACTCAGTCTTCACACATCTTGAGAACGAGAACAGCTACTGTACATCAGAATACAATCTCATTTATCTCAATCTCAACTTAACATCCTGGGCTGAATAGTACACTACAAGACTTGCTTTCAAAAAGACGGTTCAGACTGGGAGTCACAGCTCCTCTACTTCAGTGCTCAACACTGGAGACCCCCAGGGCTATGTGCTCAGCCCCCCTACTGTTACTTACATCAGGCGGGCTACTTTTTATGCATGTTTGAAGCTGCGTTCATGTTTCTTTTTTGTTTTTCCTTCTTGAGATTTGCTCCCTTACACTGCCAATAGAGTAAAAACAGATACAATCATGATGGAGTGGAGTATCCCTTTTAATTCTGTAAAAAAAACGATATAATACTGTCACTGCAAAAAACAAACAAACAAAAACGTGATATGAATTTTAAGTCATTTTGCCCACCCCTACCCAAAATACATCTACATCGCCTTTCATATTCCCACAATGCCACTCTTTGTGAGTGCTCAGTCAATCTGAATGGCGACGTGGAGGAGGCACTATTTTCCACCGTCTGTCTGTCTTTTATTTTATACTGATGCATCACAGCCGGCCTGTGGCAAAATAAATGCTCATCCTGCTACACTGTCCATTAATTCAGGAGCATCACTTAAAACGAGAGATGCAAATGCACTTTGAATTTGAGAAGAAATAATAAATGAACTGGAAGTACGTGGAGTGCCACGATAACACTGGAGTGTGTCTGCATTAGTCACTTTACATCCCAGTGGCAACAAAAAGTTCACCACATAGAAATATCTCCAGCAACAGAAAAAAAAAGAACATCCAAACCTTGTGGGTGAAAATGCAAGACGAATTTCCCATTTTGTGTACAATAACACGGCCGGTCTGGGGCTCAGAGACACTGTGGTTGCCTGCCTCAGCTCGCCTAGTGGGTGTAGTGTGGCCAGTGCTGCTGAAAGTAGCAGCATCTGCCACAAGGACGTACAGTAACACTAGCCACAGGCATGTTAACTGTAGCCCGTGACCCGTAAATGTAAGGGCCATTGTCCACTGCCACAGTACTAACTGAAATGTTCTGTCTCTGCCTCTGTGCCTGTGTAATTACAGCTTCACCCTCTACAGTAATTAGGGACTATTTCAACAAGGATGTGGAATGTCTCCATCTCCTTCTCCCTCTCTTCTTCTTCTTCTTCTTCTTCTTCTTCATCTCCTCCTCTCTCTTCCACCCCCACAATAAAGCAATTTTAAACGCTTTCTATAAAGCAAAGATCATCCTTTGGGGTATGCAGTTTTCATTATGTGACAGATAAGTAATACCTTGGACGATATCCATGTTAGCAAGGTGACTTCAAAAACCTTTATTTCTGTCGGCAAAGGCTACGAATCTTTCTTTGCAGTCAATACAGTGTAGCCTTGGATTTTTTGCAGCGAGCATCTCCAGTCTCAGTCCTTGAAAAAAAAAAAAGCAGTGATGAGTAAAAGAAAAGAGAGAATGTCTCTAAACCATCCGCCCCCGGACGTGCAGAGAAGGTGGGTGTGTGGAGCAATAGTCCTTCTCTCTGCATCGCAGTCAAAGGCACAGGGAACAAATCTGCTGTTCCACAGGCAATGAATGTTATGATATCTCCTGCAGTGCATAATGCAATCTTTTTCAAAGCCCTGGGCACCGGCAGGCGTAAACTTGTTGAAACACTATATTCTGGAGGCAGATGTTTCGAGAGCCGGAGTCATTTTAAACTCCATTAAATTGCATATTATAAAAGGCAAGTGGCGCCTGATGCGATATGCTGCCGGAGAACGGGTAAATAAAGTGGGTGGCGTCGCGGTGAAAGTCACCTCTTAATGCGAGACCACAGGGACGAAACACCGCCGCTGTATACACAGCAGACGGAGCTGGTTTACTCTGGACCCCCTTACGGGCCTGTTAGGAAGCGTTTTTCATCAATTACGACGGGCTCACCGTCTTCCTTTCATCTCCGCCTGAAACTACCTCCCCTCTCCGCCGCTTTTTTCCTCCCTCTCGCTCGCTCGCCTTTCTCCAGCCCCTCCAACGACTGCGAGTCTTTTTAGCACAATGATATGACAGAAACACATAAGAATAATGGCACGTTGTTGCTAAGAGACCACCTGTTCAGATCTCCCACATGAGATTGTGGTGAAACTGTAGTCCTCTTAGCATTATCAGAATATCACTCATTTGAGTGTAGCGAATGTCACGACAATACTGCAACTGAGAGAGAAAGTGATTATGTAACAAGGTTTTCAGAAAAAACTGCATTTTCAGGTTGTGTTTTTTTTTAAGTCAAACAGCGTACTGCAGCAGTATCCTGACCCAGTGGAGATCCTGTAACCGGAGAGTACCGACGATCACACCTGATCCAGTCAGCGTCAAACAACTATTTTACCTTCCTCATAACAACCATTTGAGAAAATTGCATTTGCTTGTTTTCCAGGTCGTGTTGACAGTCAGGGAGTGGTGCTGCATGGGAAAATGAGTGTTTAGACCTGAGGGCTGGTGGAGACGGGACACACCCTTCTATTCCCTTACCTGCCAGGGTGTGTTCAGAAACCTGCACTAGGAGCCGAACACACACTTCCTGTGACAAAGCCTCTGAATAAGCACACGTACAAAGTCATGCCGTGCTACAGGGTGTGTTTTAAACCCTTACGCCACCCTCACTCCCTCAGCATGAACAGTAAAAGGTTTCATTGTGCATTCTTCTTCTTCTTCCTCTGCCTCTATCTGATTAATCTGTTTGTTCACTTCGGTTGCGAGCCAGGTCGGAGCGCTCAGACTTCATCCATCATCGTGGTAAGAGGCTTGACCCCGGGCACAGACACCCAGCGACACGGGGCCAGCTGGTGGAGACGCACAGACACACGCTGAACACGCAAAGCGCCGGGTGTCAGTCTTAAGTATCTGTCTCACCCCCCCCCCGTCAGCGCGGGGAATGACTAGATCACCACGTCTGGAGGCTGAGGGAGGAGAATGGAAGTGAGTCACGGCAGATCACGCTGGGATTGCTGGGTTTTACAGGGTTGACTCCCCTGTTGGTTAAGATAAAGTCATGTCAGGAGTGCGTCTGGCCTTTTACCAGAGGAACAAGCCTCAAAGTGAGATGCTGTATCTCCGGTCTCGCTGTGCCTACAGTCCCAGCCCTGTTAAACACACACACTCTAACATGAGTCACAGCGGCGCAGTTACCCCCCCTTCGTCTCTCCTGCGATTACTCAGTAGCTGCCCAAACTGCTGGCTGCAATGACTCTGCAGCCGCCGTATGTTTTTGTTACATCTCCTCTTCCTCAGGAGGTGTCTGCTCGCATACAAAGCAGCAGACAAACACAATTACTGTCTACGGAGGCATTCAGATGAGAGGAATGGGGGGCGGGATAGTGCTGCTGAAGTTCATTCATTTTCCCCCCAAAGTTAATGTCAGGCTGGAGCTTTTCCAACGCTCGGAGTCGGGTGAAACGTCTGCATGTTTAATCATCTGTGCAAAAAGAAAGTGCTTCATGAAAAGGTAAGAAGCTGCAAAAAGTCAAACAAAAAGGTAGGACACTTATTCAACTAGGGCTGCAACTAATCTGCAGATCAGTTTCTCAATTAATCGATTAGTTGTTTGGTCGATTAATCTTCCCCAAAACCAAGACGACGTCCTCAAATGTCTTGTTTTGTCAACAGCCCGAAGATATTCAGTTTACTGTCATAGAGGAGGAAAGAAAAGAGAACATTTAAAAAGCTGGAATCAGAGAATTTCGACCTGTTTTCCTTAAAACAACACTGAGTCTAAAAAAATCTCTCAGCCCTGCAGTCTGTGCTCCTAATGACGGGGTGAACTCCAGTTCAAATTTCTGTTTATTTCAGATACATTTTTGCACCCCAGTTACATAAGTCATATAATTTTTATCTAATTTTATGACTTATGCAACGAGCCTCGCAGCTTTAACGGTCCCTCGCTGACGAGCCCGTGAAATCAAAGTCGACAGTCTGCAATTCAAACTCAGACAATGTGTCATTTTGCATCCTAAGTAATAGCGGCCGAACATGCTCATTACGACCAATCCCTGTAATAAAAGGCAATCATTTTGCGCAACCGAGTGTGGTTTTGAGTAGAGATATCTTCGAGTGGAGGCCGATATTCAGCATTTTTTCCCAATTATCCGTATCTGCGTTCTTTGTGTCCGATTTGCCGATAAAATTAGCTGATTTTAAAATGCGACGCTCGAGCTCTGATGCAGTTTTCTCTCTCACTCTGGTGTGGTCTGATTGGTCACAACTAACAGCCTATAATCATACTGAATCAGATCAAATGCACGTATCTGAGTGGAGGTATAAACAAATCGAAAATGGAAATACTCAAGCAAAGAACTACAAAATTGTACGGTACTCGAGTAAAATGTAGTTTGTCACAAGTTATTCTATTCATGACCTCCGCTGAGGAGGTTATGCTGTCGTCCACGTCCATTTGTGTGTTTGTTTGTCGGCAGGATTACACAAAAACTACTGCACGAAGCTCGGATGGAGGATGGGTCTCGGCCCAGAATAGACCCTGTTAACTTTTGGTCCTGATCCTGATAAAAAGGGGACGGATCCAGAAACTTTTACTCACTCTTAGGGTGTGTATTTGACATTTTTGTGTTAATTTCTCAGAGAATAATTTGTGGATGTTGACGAAAAATCCTGATAGAGCAGATTTAAATGTGCTTTATCTGATGTTGGATCGAATTAAGGGCACTGTTGGGCCTCGGTGGAGGTATGCTGCGCCTTGATTACTCGTATCGGCCTTGAAAGAACTACATCAGTCAATCCCTAGTTTTGAGGGTATAAACGCCTCAAAACATGCAGCTTGCTGTGAACGACTGACGCCTTTCATCAGTGAGTCTAATTGAATCCATCTCTTTAAATATTAAAGCACACTGAGAAACTTGCTGTTGCTCTGCAGGGGTGGAAAAATAAGCAGCGACAGTAGAAAAACACTCTGTGACCTTCCTCGCTTTTTGCCACGGGGTCAGCTCCCACAGTGTGGACGTGCGACTCTCGCTCTCCACTCCACTGCCCATCACCCTTCCTGGCTGTCAGGACTCTGACGGGGTGCTTTCACCCCTAGAGACAGAGCCCCCCCCCCCCACTGCTGCTGGGTTTTTGCACTCGAATGAGCAGGGACCATCTCTGCACCGACCCAGTCCTCCCAGAAGGGTTCAAGATCCAGACACCTCCTGCGTGTCTATGTTGATTAACCCACATCAGTAGGTGTAAACACTTGGACAAGCCCCCCGACAGAGCGTAGCATACACTTCATGATGAGCAGGATACACTGTAGGCTGTGTGACCAATCCGGCCCAGAAATAGCCCATCTGAAACATTTGCTTCCCCTGTTGGCTCTAAAAGAAGCAGCAGTCAGTCTCTGCTCATCTGACCTCCTTTCTGATGGATGTCTATTCCCTGCAGGAGAAGCAGCAGCTACCCCCCCGCTACGCTTTTAGACTCCTGTTCGGGGGGAACTACAGCTGGCTCGGGGCGCGGTTAAGGGTCATTACGTGTAAATAATGATGGGGGGATATACTGGCGAGAGACCTCCTGGAGTATCAGCGAGCTCTAATCAAAACAGACACCTGAGATTATCTGAAGACAGGTGTGGAGCCCTCATGGCATGAAGGTTTGATAACATTCCTTCAGGAGGCGCCGGCTGCGTCAACCAGAGTCCAGAGTGAGTTTTAACAATTTACACAGAACGAGCGTCTGAACGATGAGTCGATTAACGGATTGGTTGCGTCGCTGACAGTTAATCAGAGACCATTTCGTCATCGATTAAACATTTCAGTCGTGCATCAACCATCAAGGGTCGGACGTTAAAGGATAAGTTCACCCAAAAAAATGAAAATTCAGTTTGTATTTACTCCTCCCCGTGCCGATGAGTATCAGGTGAGGTTTCGTTTCTGGAGCTTCGCAGCAAAACAGCGTTGCAGCATTGATCCTAAACACCTGCAGTGCATGCAGACTTATTTTAAAATGTTAAAATAAACAACCGTAAAGAAACAGAAAATGGCTCCACACAGCTCATCCGGCGTAATCCAAGTCTCTGAAAGCCCCAAGATCCCAAAATGATTTGAAAAAAAGATGTTATTTACACAATTTCTTAAGCTGTAGCTGCTAAGCTAAAAGTGTTAGCACGCACCAACGTCATAAATGGGTACACAGGCTCAAAAATAATGTATTTTCAAACCTAAATGGGATCTCGGGGCTGCATGGAGCCATTTTATCCTTCTTTTTCAGTTGTTTTCTACATTTTAAAACAAGAAGCGGCTACTTCAGTTGTTCAGGACAACGCTGCAACACTATTTTGGACTATGAAACTTCACCTGACTTCCCATCAACGACTGAATTCTCTTTTTTTTTGGGTGAACTTCTCCTTTAATGCACCAGAACATCGACACCTCATGAGCTGATTTCTCTTCGTTTTATCATCATCGCAACTTGAACGCATTTTGGTTTTCGGGAGTGCTGGTTGGGCGAAAGACATTTTTAAAAAATCTTCTCTGCCATTTCATTGGCTCAATAATCAGATAATTTGCATAACGAAAAAGTAATACTGATGACCCAGAGATACAGCCTGTGAAACAGTCCTGGGGTGCAGCTCTTTCATGACTGGGAATCCCTTTCTTTCTTTTTTTTCCAGAGGCTGAACAGTTGCCTGCAAAGTTTCTCACAGGTTTTTTTTTTTATGCAGAACAGGTTTGAATGTTGAAATCCCTGTGGGGCAAATGTTTACCTGTTGCAACAGATAAGGCCAGCCTCCTCTGCCTGTCACACACTGACTGCTGGAATGTCCCTAATTCAGCAAATAAACGGGGCGATAGGAACATTTCTACTATGAGCGCGTGTAGGTGGACTATAATTTAGGCCTACGTGCAGGAATAGACTGAGTGAGTGACTTTGATTTTTTGTTTCAGCAGTGGAGGGATTTTTTATGTGAGAGGTGTTACCTTAATTATCAACACAACAAAAATGCGTGGAGGTGGAAGAGTGAACATTTTGCTCAATAAACAACCAGAAACTGAGCTGCCTCGCCTCTCCCTCAAGAGATTACCGAAGAAGGAAGAACCCACAAGTCTTTGAACGCGTCCTGAGCAATGAGCACTAAAGTGTGCACACATACACAGCTGGAAACACAATATCACACAAAACTTTATTCATTACTTCAGCCTCACCTTATAGACGTTTTCCGTCAAGCGGTGAACCTCGTCGGTGCGAGACATCGTTAAATCTTCAGCCAGGACCATAAACGTTTTTTTCCGTGAAACGTGTATCCGCGTGAAAGAAGGGCAACAAAAAAAAAAATTAAAAAATGTGTAATGCGCGAGTTAGTGAAACAATACAGAGAGAGAGAGAGGGAGAGAGAGAGCGAGAGAGAGAGAGGGAGACGATGCTGCGCTCCTGAAGCCGCACTTCAACTGAACACACCTTCCCTCTCCACAGCTGACGGCCCGCTGCCGCATTCACGGGACACTCCGAAGCTCGGTTTTCTCGCAATCTCAGACGCGCCCCAGAAGTGTTCAGACACAAAAGTTTAAACAACATTAAATATATAAATAAATAATAAGATGTTTATGTTTTTATGCACCAAAGTTTTTGGAACAAACCTCCACCACATTACAAGCAGCTTCTCTTCATGGTTTTACATTATTTTTAATAATACATTTTTTTTAACAACTTAACGTTTTCGTTTGATATTTATTTTCATATTCACATTTAATGCTTTTCATCTTAATGTTGTTTACCAACTTGTTTTAGCCAACTATTTCTATTTTTGTCATATATCATTAGATTTTTTATTATTATATATTATTATTTAATTATAATTCATTATGTTTTTTGTCTTTATTTTCTTCTATTTAATTATTATTGTTATATATTATTATTTTATATTGTACGTGTTTTGACTTTATTTTCTTCTATTTCTTCATTATTTTATATATAGCCTTTATTAACAATTTAATTAAAGATAAGGGTAGCTTCCCTTGATTTAGTGGTTAAGGCTAGCCAGAAATTAAGATAATGTTCATTGGATGAAAGATTAGCACATGCCTATAGTGCAGGATGATTCATCTACACTTCTTGTCATTTACCAGGAGATTAAAAACTCTTACAACAATAACTGTTTAAAATAAACCAATAAGAATACCTAAAAAAAATCCCACTTTTCAGTCATCGTTGTGCCTCATACATAAAGTTTATGTGAGCTCTAGAGCAAGTGAGTTAAAACAACCTATAATATGATGATGGTCAGTGGCATTAACAGCGTTTGTTCGCCACACGCGCTCAAACCCAACATTTCCTACAGCACTTTAACGCAGCACCGTCTATTCAGAGCGCACATTTAGAGCCCGCCCACTTTATTTCTGCACCAATTGAAGTCCAGCATTCCTCTAATACAGAGGCACGTTTGATTCTGATATTTAAAAGCTGTTTCTGCCCTGAGGTGGAAATAAACTGTCGTTATGCGCTGACTGTTGACTGACTGACTGTTTTTATCGACACCTCTGATGTCTCACGATGAGTTCAAAGACACAGCACCCAACTGTGGGCATGTAATGCGTGTTACGTCATGAAGTTTCTGCTTACAAAAGAAGATTTTTACATATAATCTGAGTGAAATTGAGAGCTCGTCGTCCTCTGACTGTGTTCAGTAATACCAGCGGTGTTACAGCTTCACTGAACATGCTAATTACAGCCTAAGCGCCCACTTTAGTGTGGGATTGTAAAATACTATATTAGCTTTCCTGTCTGAATGTTTCCCACGTATGAGCAACATGAGCTTCCTGTCAGGAACCACACACACTTCAGTGATGTGATGTGAATGAAGACACCTGTTTTCTGGACTGTTGAGTCACAAACTGAAGCTGGCAGAGAGCGCCCTCTCCTGGAGGAAGCGCGACACACAAACAAAAATATTGTGATGCCATGACAACAGAGCCGCAGAAACTGGTTTATGAAAGGAAAGCCGAGAAAACATATCGTTGCCACAGCTCAGTTTACTCTGGAAAACAACTGAAGTTCATGTGTAAAACATCTAAAAAGCCCGACAGACACAGAAGTACGACATGTCACTTCCTTCATGTAGATACAGACACAGTGCTGATCCTGTAGAAACGTGTGGAGGTGCTCTGATGTCTGCAGGTCTCACCTTCACCCACTAACAATTTAAAAAATGAAATGCTGAAATGAACAGAATCAGAACAAAGACTCCTGTCAGTGTGTCAGGCTGCCAGCATCTCTCTGTCTGGATTGTTCTTTGCCTCTCTCCTCTCTAGAAAAGAAAAGTAAAGATGATCAGTCCGGCATCAATTACAAATCATTCATGTGTGCGGTGAAAGAAAAAAAATACCTGGTTCGGCTTTAGCTGCCTCCGGGACCTCCGGTATGGGCTCAGTGGGGACCTCTGGCAGTGCTACATCGTCTCCCTGTTTCAGGAGCAGAGACGGGGTTGACATTAAGTGTTGATCGTGTGGAGAAGCACAGAAATATTTTGCTGGCAAGCTGCAAATATGTTGACATCTTGTGACGCGAGCTTCAGGATTCAGGGAATTATCACCACCGAGACAGCAAAGTTGGCCCGTGTCACCGTCACGTACACTTGGCCGACATGCAGCAGTAAATTACGGCCCAGACGTGGTTCAGATCCGGGAGCCAGAGCACAGGTGCTCATGACGCAGGCCTGGGTTCAGCCAACTGTTTGAGTGTATCTGGCTCTGCTCAGATCCTGGTGCCGGGCCAGAAAAACGTTGCTAAAGATACCACGAAACAAGGCACTGTGGCTGCATTCATCATCCAAAACATTTATAGATACTTCTTTTTTTCAAGTATTTCGATCTTGAATATTATTTTAATCATGCGTGGCTGGACAGACTCACCTGTTAGTGCACAAGGAAGAAGTTTTTAGAGTGGAAAGTTACGTAAGGGCCGGGAGTGTCCTGTTCAAACCCTTTGTCTCGCACGGTGCTGCCACACCCGACACGATGTATTGTTTTTGGAAACTGTTACTTCCTGTTATGTTGCACTGACTCTGAATGAGGCCTGGTCCGCGTGAACACAGGTACTTTCTGAGACGGGGTTTTAAAATCAAAAACAGTTTCTATCCAGACGATTGTTACAGGGGGCACTGAGTTAACAGGAAGCAGATTTAAAACTGTGGTTACTCACAAAAACACTATGAATTATTTTTACTTTTACTTCTTCATTCTTACTTCCTTGACAATTAGTTTCTATCGTACATGTTACAGGTACCAGGGCAACAGATACTCTTGGATAATAACGACGAGGCAGAGAAACACAGTCGACATTATCAACAGCTGTTTTTGTCTCTTCCATCCAGCATTGTATTTCACTGTTGTCCTTTTGTCCTTTTTATGTCTTTCTAAAGACAAAACATTCATTCTTTCAGTGTCATAATTTAAATACTTCACAATATCGTAAAACATACCCCGAGTTCACATTTGCCAGTGATGCTAAACACGGACAAGACCCGAGAAAGAAACAAACGTGTGTCTGCGTCATCGGCTCCAGCAATCTCTGTTTCCCATCCAGATGTACGCAGAGTTTCTGAGTATCCATCAGTGATCTAAAACACTTTACATTAACAGATAGACAGATCCTCCACCGTGTTGGAGCCACTTAGTTTATTTACCTGTGAGATAAAGTTGAAACCTGAACCTGAAGAAGGCTGGAAAGATTCCCTCTTAACCTCAGAGGATGCATTAATAATGTAAGCCAAGCTTTTGTTTATTATTCTTAGTTAGGTTATACATGGAAATATATTGATTTATGGTCGTTTCCACTCCTCCACCCTCTCCCTCACTAACAATACGAACGTGTGCATTGAACGTGCACACCATCTTTACACGACCTCATCAGGCCATAATAATCTAAAATTTATTAATTTTGAGTTTAGAGCGTACAGTCTTTTCAATGAACTATTAAAAACAATATCGCTTTGCTTGCTCCCCTTTTTGTTAAACCGAGAGGAATTACAAATTAGGCTCTGCGTCTGTGTTCAAGCGTGAAACATAATAATTTGTGTGGTCTGTGTGTGTCAGGCAGAATAATAATTGGATCACAAAAGAAGAAGAAAAAAATCTGCTTGGATTTTAATTAGCATTATTGTTTCAATTATACAGCCTACTATTAGATAAGAATAATGATATCGTTTTCCTCCTTCATGACGCTTCGAACTTGGCGAGATTCATTCCTCTGCTCGACACACAAACATGCAATTTCCGGTGTGAAATCCCGACTTGACTCAGACGGCTGAAGCCTGCGGTTACATCAGGCCTCGGCATGCACGCTCAGCGACCCTTCTCTGGACTAACAACAGTTGCACATGCAGCTCGACACCCACCTGAGTGATAGCTTCCAGCTCTGCTAAAACAGCGTCCTCGTCCTCCTGCGTCAGGGCTCCGGCCAGCATCTCGTCTATTTGCTGTGAGAGCAAAAAAAATGTCTCAGCTGAGTTTTATAAAGACATTTCTACCTCGTCTCTGACCACTGAGTATTGTGAATTTAAGCTGATATTACACTTATACTCAGCGGTGGAATGAGAAGTACTTACATCCTTTAATTAAAGGGACAGTTCACCCCAAAATCTAAAATCCATATTTTTCCTTCCTTACCCTCAGTGCTACTGATCCACCGAGACTGTTTTGGTGTGAGTTGCAGAGTTTTGTATATCAGCTGTAGAGATGTCTGCTTTCTCTCTAATATAATGGAACTAGATGCCAAAAAAATACATTTGAAAAACTCGACAGTAATGTCTCTTTCCAGAAATCATGACACAAGATAATCCACAGACCTTGTTATGAGCAATTTGATGTGGGAACTATTTTCTTTTCATATGCATCTACTCATGGATGAGAAGCTAGTTACCTAAGCTAGCTCAGCCAAATAGGACGGCATTAATGTCTCCATCCTGGGCTGTCACCAACACAAGCCTCTCAATAAATACATGCTACTCTCTGCGTAGTGATATGGTTGGTGGGTGTAGTTTTAGGTCTGTGGATTATCCTGGATAACCGGGTCATGATTTCTGAGAAGAGATATCGCTGTCGAGTTTTTCCAAATGTGTTTCTTTGAGTGCCATCTAGTTCCACTACATAAGAGAGAAGGCTGATATCTCCAGACTTCAACAACTCACACCAAAACAATCTAGATGGAAAAATATACATTTTTGATTTTGGGGTGTCCCTTTAAGTAAAAGTAGAAATACTACTGTGCTGCATTCAGAAATGACTCAGGTAAAAGTACAGAACTGTTATCAGCTAACTGTACTTAAAGTCCTGAAAGTAAAAGTTCTCATAAATTATTATGAATCAAGTTTTGTAAAAAGTTCCCAAATGTCATACTTAAGTAAAAGTAAATGATAATGTGTTCAAATTTTATTTTGGTAACAGTGAAAGTCACCGATACAGCACTTGAGTAAAAGTAAAAGCATTTTCTAGCATGTAATCTGCAAAGTAACTGGTAGTTAAAGTCATCAAATAAATGTAGCAAAAAGTAAACTTTTGTATAAAGTAGCAGAAAATGGAAATACTCAAGTACAAATACCTCAAAATTGCACAGTACTTACAATCTGTAACAACTCATCGTGTTTTATAAATTGATCGCATGTTTTCTATATAAAATCTGAATCTGCAAAGTAACTCATTACTAAAGTTATCAAATAAACGTAGTGTAAAGAGTAAACTATTTACATCTGCCTTGTAGGGGAGCAGAAGTATAAAGTATATGATATGATGTAAATACTCAGGTAAGTATTCTCCAGTGCGTAGCTATAATGAATATACACAGAACAGGTTTTAATAAACAATTACTGGAGAGCAGCAGCGGCTCTGTGCAGGTGTGTTTGACTGACACCGAGCTGACATTTACCCTTTGATATTCAATTGACTCCTGGGTCTCATCCAGGATTCTCTCCACATCTTCAATAGACATGATCTGTCAAAGCAAGAAGAGGAAGAGGAAGCCGTGTTACAGGAGAAGAGAAGTGTTTGGGATGAAAAGTGTTTTTGCACACATTCTGGCTGCCTTGTGAATTTCCCTGAGTAAGATCTGTGCACTGTATCCAAGGATGTGCAGCAGTCACACCGCTGTAGTCAAGGCTTTGCTTCTTAATCCTTTAATCTTCAAACAATGTGCACCAGCTACGCTAACACAAAACCACAAGCTTTCTCTGCCGCTCAATCCTCGCCCAAGGATCATATTAAAGAAAGTGTGCTTATCAGTGGAAACTCTCGGCATTGTCTAAGTGTACACTCACATATCTAAAGCTTAAGGGGGTATTATTATCACATGAATGCGGGAGGCATATTTCTAAACACAAAAGACAAGAAAACAAAATATAAAAGCAAACCGACCTCGTGCATACTCTTCAGACAGTCGTTGCCAACTTTGAGCCCCTCGATGACTTTCATCTCAATTTGCATGAATTCGATATCTTGAACCTGTTGACAAACATTAGCGCGTCAAAAAACACGGAAAACAGACAACAACAACCGAGTTGCAAATATAAATGGAGGATGAAAAACAGTCTGCCGCTTCAGTTCTTTCACACGAGACTAAAGTTGTTGTTTGTTATGTTGTATAGAAATTCAACAGCGGTGACGGTTGAAAATAGACTGAGCTCGAAGCTGCAGCTCAGATTTAGGTTGGGAGAAATCTGCTTGATTGAATTATACAGAACACAGGAAGATCAGAAGTGTAACTACAGCTTTCAGATGTATTTCTCCAAGAATATGAAATAAATATACCTCAATTTATATATATATTCAATAGTGCAACCTCAGAAAACGTACCATGCGCTCCAGGTTTGAAATCTGATTCTCAGTCTTGTCTAGGAGCTGATCCTGGTATCGTTTCTTCTTGAGAAGCAGCAGTGCCTTTCTGCAGTGACAAATCAAAAGGCCAGATGTAATACAGAAGAACAGTGTGTTGTTTCTGAGAAGGGCTGAGCGATGCATCAATATTACATCATCACTGTGATGTGAGACTATATATGAGCTTATATTTTGGATATCGTCATATCATGATATTTTACGGCATAAGCCTCGTCTTGTCTAGGGTCGTCTAGTAATCGCTGGTCGCTGGTTCAAATGCCCGGCTCCCCCAGCGACATGTCGAAGTATCCTTGAGCAAGCTGGACAGATCAAAGATTCCTCAAGGTCCTAATGTTAACAGGGTTATCTCAAGATCTAGGTCACAGGTAATCAGAGGCTATTGGGTGCACCTGTGATGTTCCCCCTCAGCTGGCTGCAATCAGTCAGCTGGGAGACTATATAAGGGGGTTTCAGCTCCTCTGCTCAGTTGGTTGTGTGTTTTCAGGGAGTCGACACCATGGGTGACATCTGGGTTGAGTGTGTTTGATATTTCTTTCTTTTGGCCAGTCTGTGTACATGTTGTTCCCCCCCGATGAGTGACTCCCACTTCACCTTTGGTTTTTGGTTTTTAGACACCAAGGGACCAGTTTGCTTTAACCCTTTTGTGATTTGTGCAGTGCTTTGTGACGACCCCTGTCCTTCAGGTTTTGTTTTCTGGGGAAAAACGTAAGATACTGAACCCCTAAATTGCTCCTGATGAGCCTCTGCCATCAGTGTGTGAATGGCTTGAGCGATCAGTAGACTGGAAAATGCTATAAAAATGCAAGACTGTTGGATTTTGTTGCACAGTCCTACCAATTTAGTCTAGTCTCTTGTGTCTCTTGTGGTGTCTGCATCTCACATTTCAAAAGAAATATTTGTGTTTCTTCTTCTCTTTATTCGTAGGAAACAGCATATGAATAAAAGTACAGTTATTTTTCACAGTAAAGGTTTTTAATGCTTGATTATTTTTAGTTAATAACAACATTTTCCTTTATTTTTGCAATAGTCTGCCTCCACTGTCGTGTGGCTACATGGTAACAGACATAAAAATGAAAATGACACACTAGTTTACAGCTATTCTTACTCTTTCTTGCCATCTTTTAGCAGCTGCTTTGCCAGATGTCGCTCCTTCTCCAGCTGTAGAGTGATTCTCCTCTGGTACTGCTTCAGCTTATCTCTCTGCTGCTTCAGTTGCTGAGGGACATGTCAGACACGTTTTAACAAGTTACAAAACACCCTTTACATACCACTTAAATTAATAAATAAACACAGACACATTAATATAGATAGAGCTGACTTATTTGCGAAATGCTTGATAGTACACCGTGTGAGAAGACAACGTTATCGGCTAACAATAATCCACACAGCACAGAGCAGCTAGCTAGCTAACACCCCTCCTGTGTTCAGTGAATGTAACGGGACTAATCTGCAGCTACAGCCGCTAGCAGCTCACCAAAACGGCTTTGTCTTGTTCCGTTACACGCGAGGGTCGACCCTTTCTCCCAAAAACGTTGCCCATTATTTAGCCACATCCCCTCCACGTCCTCCTTCGTCGACAGACAAAATATCACTGTTCACCGAGCATTTTGCCATGCTAATAAACAGCCTCAAATGGCTAGCAGGCTAACCGAACACCACCATGTCCACAGTTTTTTCCGTGTTTCCTACGGCAAGCGAGGCAGGACATCCAGGCGGTTTGTTGCGACTTCGACAAACACTTCTCGGTGCCAGAGGATCCAAATCACAGCTGTCGTGACATATACGTTTGATCCAGAGGCGCATGCTGTCGGCGACTGGATTAAAAAAAGATCAGCACCATGGACAGCGCTCACGACACTCCATTCAAAAAACCTATGAAAATAACCCACCTGAGCTGAATGGGAAGAGGTGAGGATGCTGCAGCATGTACGTTTATATTCTGAGTGTATTCAAAAGTTATCACAGCCGAACAGGACATTAGTTCACATTAGTCAAGTCTCCAATTTAACATAATTGAAAATGTTTATAATTGTGTGCTGTTGGGTGAAGGCTGTAATGCTGTAAAGATGTAGACTACCCCTGGACACTGTCAGTGGTGAGTAAAAGTCATAAATTAACTGATAACAAATGTACTTAAGTATCAAACGTACAAGTAAAAATACATTTGACATATAATAACATGTATGTATATAATGTATTTTGAATAAGAGTTGTGTTTTTGTTGTTTTTTAATTAATTTTTTTGTCCAACTGCTGAAAAAAATAATTAAATCAATTAAAAATGTTACTACTTTGGCTCTGATGCAGCTGCAATCTGAGAAGTAACTAGTTACTAAAGCAATAAACTAAATGCAGTACCTCAAAATTGACCTTAAGCACAGTACTACTTTTTAAAGAGCGAGGGTGAAGCCTCCTGGCAGTAAATGAAGTAGTAACATTGACCTCCACCAGCTGCAACATTAGTGATGCTCAGTGATTCAAAAAAAAAAGATAACCCAGTGATATAATGTCCTGTAAAATGGAGCATTCTGCATAATGAGTATTTCTTCCACTAGTGGACACTGTGACTTCACTGCTGGGTGCAACAGAGAGAGAGAACCAGGCTCATGAGCTCAGGGTGAAAAAAATCACTACACATCTGCAATAAAAACTCTCAGGGACCTATTAACTATTTAACCATTTAGACCAAGCACCAAGAGGGCAACTCATTTTCGAGCTTGTTGGGCAGCCTATATGGCACTGCATCACATTTTCCTCCGCAGGAAGGAGACCCCGGAGGGCTCTTTATCATGTTTTCTTGCACGGTGGGCAACAGTAAAGGGCACTTAATCATGTTTTTATCTACCACAGGGGCATCCAGGAGGGCACTTTTGTGGCGTTTATTACGAACATGAGGGCACCGGGGCTTTTTACCAGAGAGGAAAGTCTTATTTAGCCGGCGTTAAATGAGATACTTTCATTTTTGTTTTTTTGGAAAAATACACAGTGCAGCCGATGTGCTGGTCCTGACGTGCATAAACGCATTTTCTACCATTTTTGTTAGATTTATGGTGCTGGCTGAGGATATTTCCCATAATTCTAGGTGAGTAAAGGCTCAAACAATCAGTAAATGAAGAAAGAAGAAGAAGAACACACGTTTTAATACAGCATTTATGTTCAAACATTAGTTTATACATTATCCTACAAAGAAAAACAGCACACAGCAGATCCAACACTGAAGAGAACCACTTCTCTCTCACAGGATACTGGAGGGGGGCAGATGGATCCGAGACCAAACTTTACATTTTTTGCATATTCATTTCATGTTTACCAGCTGTGCCACAGCACAGTCACACATGCCTGGAGGGCTAAAATTAAATCCCATCCGCTTGTGCTTATTTAGTTCAGGGGGAATTTTCCTACATGCAACTGCTATACGGATCCAAAATGTCACAAAAGAAAAACAATAAACCCCGAAGACTCATCCCCGATTAGCAGGATGCACAATGCAATTATTTACAACAAGGAACAGAGAGATGCTCAAACATGTGGCAGTTGCATAGTTAAAAGGAGAATCACAAATATCAAATCTTTGGCTGCTCGCGACAACATTTGTTTCAGCTGTCGTCGACATCTTTCGTTCTTATTTTAAGAAGTTGAAACAATCAAAATGCCACGTTGGAGGGACTGTGGGTCGTATTCAGCCGTCCCACTCTAGATCAAAATACTGACCGGATGATCGTACATGCAGGCCACCAAAGGAAATAGCAAAAAAACATTTTTTGATCCAATCAATTCAAAAGGCTCTTGATCCGGCTCATGGGAACACACATCACAACATCAACAACAGTCTCGAGGTCGAACCCGTTCAGGCCGCCTCTGTTCGGATCTGCATGCAGGGCTTTCGGAGCGCCGCACTGGTGTGTTACTGAGGTAATTGTCTCGTGTGGCCTGCTTTCATGTCTCGGATTGGGACGGCGGGCTGCGGCTCCCCGTAAAACAGGATTAACGCCGTGAAGGCAGCCTCCTCGGTGAAGGACTCAGAGTCTCAGTCGGCGCTGCTTCTCTGGAAAGGATTCAGCAGGTGGGCGGGCTACACCTGGAAGTCCGTCCCAAAGTGTCTGATCTGGGCGTCAGTCATAGATAGATAGGTGGTCCTCATACTGGGCGAATACTGTAAGAGGAAATGATAGAAAAATACACATTAGCACGTCCAAATTCAAACAACGGCGTCTTAAAATATATTTAAATGGTGTGATGTGGAGGTTCGGGGAGTATTTCTGTTGATGATGAGCTGATCTTTACATCAGGAGGTTGTGGATTCAGGGAGTGGTACTTTAATGAGTCAGGGGTCACACAATCAGTTAGACTCACATGTATAACTCAGTGTCAGGAGGTCACACAGCTGTATGGAGCTTTAAGGGGGTCTTATAGGTTAAAACCTTCTGCATAGCAAGCGTCTTTACGGCGGTAAGCCACAGCGTGTTTCGAAGGAGCGGGATGAGAAATGAAATCAAAGAAATCAGGAAGAAGTTAGACAACAAAAAAAAACTACTAAAAGTCTGAGTGAAAAAACAAAACAAAATGAAAATAACAGAAAGGTTAGACTGCTCACTGAGGAAGTGCTTACATTAAAGCATTGGTAAAAATGCATTGCAGAGCTTATTCACACAAAAATAACAACAAAAGAAGAAAAACACATTTCCCTCGCTGCTCTATTGTTAATACCTGCAAATGCCTTTTCTTCCAAAGCGTCTCAGTCACACGGACCAATACGAAACGCCACCAGTGCCTCACAGAGGCTAACTAAAATTTTAAACAGCGGTCCACATTCTCTCAGTCTCCCTCAAAAAGGTGTTTTCAAGAGCGCAGCTGAAGCACTGACTCAGCGGCACAAACAGAAAACTTAATGAAAGGAAAAAGAAACTTCACCGAAGAGAAACCTTAAATGTGGAGAGTGTGAAGTGTCATCTGTTATCCGGCTGCAGCTCTGGAGACACGTACAGACTATGAGTCCTAACACTAGACGCCTGCACGGATGTTATTCATCGACTGGCTATTTCATACATATTTAAATGTATGCATTAGTCTTAAAGCTGCACTGTGAAGTTTTGGGGAAGAAATTGTGAAGAAAAATCTTCATTGACTGATTTTTTTATGCCTAAACAAACTGATAAAGTACAACAGTGTCATGCTGTTTTACTTTGTTTATACGTGGCGGACCCTGCCACCTTTCTAGCTTCAAACAGCGTTCTGGGGACCTTATTTTCCTCTGAGAACAGCTTGTTTATTCACTTATGGAGAAAAGTTTGTGTTATTACCTCATTAATATTGCAGATATTAAAATTCTGAGTCTGAATTTTACATACAGAGAAATATAAATCCACAGCAGTGGTGAGGAGGACAGCAGCTCGGGGGGTTTAGCAGTGAGTGTCTTTGCATACAGAGATGAATGCACTTCAGTCAGCGGCCAGCAGAGGGCAGTCTTCCATCACATGCAAAGCAACATCCCTCCCCCTTCAAAAATGTGTTGGCAGTGTGCGGTTCTGTGCAGTGTATATGTGTTGTTATGCTCATAGCGCTGCTGCTGTGCATGCTGTCTGTGAGCGTTAGCAGCAGTGTCGAGTTCACCGGTGCCCTCATCCTCATCACACAAGGGACACTAGAGCCCCACAGGGCCAACGCACCGAGGGAGGCGGGGACCCTCTCCCTATGAGCGGCACGTTCTCGTATCGAGGGCTCCCTCCAAACAGCATGGACTGATTCCTGTGACAGAGAGGGGAAAGAAAAGGCGGTGAGAGATGTAACCCAGATGTACTACGATACTGTCAATCACGTGGATCTTACATGTATTCAGGAGGCGCTGTGGTAGGATTTGGAGGCGGATGAAGGCTGGCCACGCTGCCCAGGCTGCTGGTGTAGCTGCAGAAACTGTGGATGTTGGACCTTCTGGGGTTGTAGGACATCCGCCGCGCGTCCGGGTTGAACGGGTCCTCCTCGTCTATGTCGTCATACTCTTTGTCCCTGGGTGACACGCGCAGAGAAAGACACCCGGGAGAGAGTGGTTGTGTTAACACTTTGCAGGAGTGCATTGTGGGCCGTACCATAATGGGATAGGGGGGATGTTGCTTGGTGCTAACCTGCTGGCCATTAGCGTCCACACTCTGAAAACGGCACACAGCATGGCGGAGAGCGCGCAGGCAGCCAGCAAAGAAAACAAAGAGAGGTAGAGGAGCCCTTCCACCCCGTCGTAGCACACTCCCATTAGAGAATCCAGGTAGTCCTGGAAGAATGGACGCACACATACAATACACGTATTGTGCAGTCGGTTGTTATGTTTGTCCAGTGATGTTTTTACTTTTCATACATTTTTCAAAGAGAATCATTTGTAAATAAGTATTTCTGTAAACCCACTGAAATAAAATCCATTAGCTGATGTTAAAAAAACACTGATGGAGTTTATAAAAATGTAAAAACATGTTTGTTTATGACACTTTTTTGGGGACGTTTAAAAAGGTGCCATGTGGAAGAATTTAAAAAGAAGAAGTTTTGACATCATGTGAAAGACGTCTACGTACAATGTAGTGCTTACTTTCTCTCAGTCTGGACCGCTAACCGCACCGCTAACTGAGCTGACTAGCTATTCTGGTGATATGCAGCCCCCTGTTAATTTGGAGTATGAATACAAATGGTGACCAGTTCCTACATATTGCACCTTTAACTGACTTTCATTCAGAACCTGGACCTCACCGTACTCCACACACAGAGCATTCGTGGTTCTGCTGAACAACTGCAGCAGAAACAAAGTGCCGACATCCTTTAAATATTTCATGAAGGATTATCAAATGATCGTATTCAGTTTGTGATGGGGTGTTGTTCGAGTTTGAAGCTTGATTGGTTTAAAAGGGCAGACTATAAACATCATTACTATTCTAAACTGAGACGAGCTGCTGCGAGGGGGGAAATGATGCAACTGCAGACGTACCGCCCTGAACGCAGACTTTCACACAAACTTTATTATTGTCATTTTCAAGCCGGGACCCTGATGTTACTCTGATGACATGAGCAAATGCATTCTTGGTTTGTTGCATGTGGGTAATGGCTGCTCTCGAGCACACAGGATTACAAAGAGAGGTGAGGTTATCCAAACATCGGACATTAAACTAGCATTTGTCACGCCACGTCATGTCACGTCTTGTTAGCACGCAATAATTGGGAGCATTGAAAGGTGGCTGCCGGATCAGAAAGACCTGCCCTAAAAGGACTTTAGTGACGCTAACTTCCTGGTTATCCTTCATAAAGATGTCACCTCTGCAGCACTCTGTTACAGCCTCCTCTCTTTCAAATGTAAATAATATATATTACTAACATGCATCACCACCCTGCTGTCACTGTGAATAGATTCCTCAGCCTCCACCTTACCTCATCTCTACACACCTACATGCCGCAAACACAATTAAAATCGACATGTGAAGGTTTTCTATTGATCTAAAACATCTGCGGCGTGAAAAAGACTCATTTCGGCGCAGAGACGTCGTCTCTTTGCAGATAAAACTCTGACAATCTGAAACCCGCAGAAGTAAACCTCGCCTTTAAAGTGAGGCTGCGTGGGGGTGGTGAACAGAGGCTGTCTAGCAGATACAGTGTACTGACGATTGCAGCGGTGTCTCTAAACATGTCAGAAGTCTAAAAAGTAAAGAAAAAAAGGTTGAGCATCAGTCAAGTCGCTCCTCTGTGTGGCTCTGAGCTACGCTCCAAAGCAGCCCTATTAAAAAAGTGTCCCGGTCGGACTCTGACCTCACCTTATGTAGCCCGCGGCAGTCGAGCAAGGCTGTTAGCTGGTGTACACTGAACTCGGTGGAGTTCAGCAGTCGCTGGATCCCCAAAAGGTCTCTCTGTATAACAAGGTATAAACGAGAGGAGAGAATGATACACACTTTTCCCACAGCTTGGCGTAATAGCGTGTCAGTCAGTCACTTACCTCGGCGGTGGGGAAGAAAGGCACGGAGAACTGCAGCAGGCCCTGGATCTGGAGCTGCATGGTGGTCAGGGAACGCTGGCAGATTGTCAAAGACTGTGAAGACATAATCAGCCGCCCGCCATCATCACACGCACGCACACACATCCAACACAAACAAAATCAGAGGATCCCATTAAGGAGAGCATTGTTTGCGAGCGGCACGTCAACAAGTAATTTGGTGTTAAAGAAGGCTTTCTAATGCGCTTAACAAGAGGACACACTTCTCTCCAGACTGGAAGGCCCAGATTATCCTCCGCCACCAACTGTCTCGCCCACCAGTCACCCTCCCTCCCTCCCTCCTCCCCCGTTCACACCACCCACAAACAAAAAGAGCAATATTTATATCAAGTAGGCCATCAGATAAAAACATTATCCTTACTTAACAAGCATCATTTTAATCCCTAAATGGATCTGGTGACGGTAACTAAACATTTGGGTTTTAATTATTACCGGTTAGGGATTAATCCTCAACACGCAGATACAGTGCAGCTCACGAGAAAGAACAAAAAAAAGAGCCCGACACTGTACAGATAAGTCAGGTCACAAGAGCTTAAAGGGGCAGTTCACCACAAAATCAAAAAACACATATTTTTACTCTTGAGTGGAAAGTTTTCTGCCTTTCCGTTGTATATAATGGAACTGAAACTTGGTGTACTTTTGATTTTGGGGTGAACTGTCCCTTTAAACCCATTTGGTCTCATGTTTTATAATATTTTCATGAGTCAGGTGTTTTCTTCGTGAGCTGCGCTGTATCCGTGCTGAGTGAATCCGTGTGAGATAAAAACCACGAGCAGTAATAATTAAAATCCGTGTCTAGTTACCGTCACCGGATCCATTTAGGGATTAAAATGATCCTTGTTAAGTGCGAACAGTAAATAATATACATGCCTCTTAAAGTTGCATGATGCCAGGAGAGTGTTGAGCTGTGTGCGGGGTGGAGGTGGAGCATCACTCGAGAAAATAAATAAAAACTCCTCGTTGGTAAGTGGCCATCAAATTCACACTCTGTGCTCCGGCACTTGACCCTCAGCTAAGTGATCATGAAGGCAAAACTTCATCATTATGAATTTGTTTACCACTCAGACGATCGTACGGTTCAACCGGTCGTGTACATAAAGACGACTTCCAGTGTTAGCCTGAAGCCTCCGGCAAAAAATGTTTTCCGTCTGAGCTTTTTACAGCTCCAGCGCTTCGTTTGCACTTGACACCCAGAGTTTTGTGCTTATTATACGAGTTAAATGTCTAAATCTGCTCGACATGAAGTGTTTTTAAATAGGATTTGTCGAGGATGTACGATAGCTCTGTCATTTCTAGTTATTTTAGCGCAGTAGCCACCTTAATGCATGATTTACAGTAAACTGAATAAATTACTGCAAAAATATTGCTCTTGAGAAACACCCCGTGGCACAGATTACACTCAGGGTAAAAGATACGCCTAATTTCTGGAGACCCAAATATGGAGAAAGAGATATTCTTTGATTAAACTTTATCACTTTAGGTAATTAAATTAGTGTTGGAGGCTCATTTTTCTTAACAGCCGATTAGGGCTGTGATTGTGATCTGGCTGCCTGGCATCTTAACAAGGAAAAACCTCATTCTATAAAAATAGCAATGCATTTTCCAGTGTGTGACTCTGAGTAAACAACTATGTGTGTGTGTGTGTGTGTGTGTGTGTGTCTGCAGATAGCTAAAGTCAATACCTGCTGGAAGGGGTTTCGTAGATTCGGACTGCAGAACAAATAATAGTGTGCAACATCTGGAGGACGAGGAGGAGGAGAGGGAAAAGATTAGCACGGTGACAGAGAAGATGTGTGTGATTCTGTTGTGTGGAGATGAATTACCTGCGCTGAGGAAATCCTTGGTCTGGTTGACAATAAACTTGTCAGGAGACACACAGAAGTCACTGGTGCCCTGTGGGAAAACAAACATGCTTTTAATCCTGCGAGTGTTCAAGACCAAAAAGAGGCGCAGCATCATTCAAGACGTGAACTAGATCCCGATTTCTTGCGTTGCCGCCGAGTAAAACTGATTTTTCGATGGCCGGTAATCGTCAATCTCTCAAACGACCTGAACTACGACGTTTCTGAGCGAGCCTGTGAAGCGAGAGCGTTCATAAAGGCCCTCAAACATGTGCGACACAGAAGCATGCACTCTCATATAGACACACACATTAAACAGGCCCCACAAGAAAAAAACGTGTGTTACGCAGCATCAAACCACAGGCCGTGTCGACAGCGCGGAGCGTGTCGTGCTTTGCTGACCATGGATGATTCATATTTTCATGCTCTTTAGCTCATCCGTGAAGAGCCGCTAATGTGCACGCATAAACAATTAGAGGGTCAAGGTCAGGCCGTCTCTGTGCACGTCGTCTTCCAAGAACACAAAGAGGAAAATAACAACAGCAGCAAAAACTTAAAAAGAATAATTTCATACGCAAATGCCGGTGAAAGAAACACGCTGACACCAAAGACATGTTGTGACGCAGGGTCAGAAAAATCAAAGTCTCGTGTCATTTATTCCCAACGCAGTCTGGTGTCCGCTTTGCTTTACACGTCCCCAATCAGTGTGTTTTCTACAGCCTCTCGTCGTGGAGCGCAGCACAGCGAGCGATCTAACAAAGCAGTCATCAATGAAAAAAACATGATGCAACACAGGATGCGAGAAAAGTAAAACACATGGGAATGGAGCTGCAAAAGCACGACCTGACGCACAAAGAGGCCTACCTACGCTTCATCTCCACTTTCTATAGTTAGATTCACACATGCTCTCCCTCATTACATATCTTTTCTTTTTTTCAGCAAAAAAAACTGCAACAGCACTGTTATGGTGTTAGAGCCTTCATCTCTATCTCATTATACTAGCGGGGGACATTTTGTTTATGCTCCGTCTCATCAAATATGTATAAATTTATGAGCATTTTCTAGGACACCACCATCATCCACCTTCCTTTCAAGATGCACCATGTTTTTGGATGTTTTTTGAATAATGTCTTTACTTACTTTCGCATACTGTCCCACATTCATATTCTATGACTGGAGACCGCGTTTCTTTGATAACCCAGACTGGCCTCGCTGTCGTTACGAACCAGGCAGGTAGAAGTTATTGAGTGAATTCACCTCAGCTCACGAGTGACGTAGTGGTCTGACACTCGCACGCTGGAGACGAGCTGAACTATTCTGGATAAGTGTGCCGGAGAGGTCAGAGGTTTTAATGCAGGTCATGTGTTCGGCTGTAATGAGCTATACTCATCGGCAGAAGATAATCTGGCTTTAAAACTGCGGGAGAAGCTTCGGCGTTCTCCGAGAACCACAAGAGATGTCTACATTTCACACCCGGGTAGTTAATTCCAGGTTGAAATCGGCCCCCCCTGTCTCACTTACAACAGCTGTGCAGATGTGAAATCCTGTGGGATAATCCACAGATGGGATAATCTACAGGATGCGAGGAGATGGAGACGGTGGACATAAGGGATGGAGGAATGCTTGAAGCGAGGGGTTACTCTTTGCACCCCGGGCAGGGTCCCTAATGTGAGCTCCATTAGGCCCAGATGTTCTGAACACATGTCGTACAGACAGGCAGAGACAACAATCTGTCACAGACACGGACGACATAAGGAAGAGAAACAAAAGCCGAGGCGCAACTTAAGAAGAGATTTTTGAAGAAAGCAGAAGCAGTAATTAATGCTAGAAAACAGCTTCTTTAGCAGCGGCGGGGCTGAGGGCTGATTGACCTCGAAGGCTGGAGGACTTGTAATCAGCTTTACTGCATGACTGACCGTAGAAACGTAAACAAACATGTGCAGACACTTCTTAACCGGCAGACATGTCCAGGAACACGTGCTTATTGACAGTAATGCCCTCGGGAGGTAATTGAATGAGTGCGGGAGGCTAAACACAAGGACCGCCACCGTCCGCCGAGATGTCAGCGGGATCAACGCTGAAAAAACAGAAGCGACTGGTGTGTAGTTTGAGTGTCAGAGGGTCCAATCAAACACAAACACACATAAATAAATAATAATGCAAGTGTGACAAGACTTTGAAGTCTCCAGCTCCAGTCAGATGTGTTTTCTCCTTGTTCCTGCAGTCTGAATGTTTGAGTGTTGGTGTTGTTCTTGCAGAGAGCGGGGGGCACTTATAGTAACTTAAAACCAGCTTGTGATGTATTATATCTGCCTAATATACCTCAGGAATATCATTAATTTATGTAAAGCACCCACTTACCACTTCAGGTCACTTTCAAAGTCATTATAACGCAGTATAAAATGATGAAAGAGTCCTAAAAGCTGTAAATCAGTTAGCATTTTTGAGGTTCAGGCTCCCTCGTCTCAAAGTCAGTGGGTTTTTGTTTAATGTACGAAATAACTTAAAAGATTTCCACATGTTGTTCTGAAACATAAAATAAGTTAGTAAAAACTCACGTTTGAGTTCAACCTCCATGTTTCTTTAAAAAGATGGCGGCTAAATGAGACTGCAGAGGTTGTCGGGGACATTTAACGTCATCACATCGAGACTCATCTGCTATTACGACTTTAGTTGCCAGGTTTTTTAACTCTAACTGAGCTAACAAGCTAACATTAGCTACAGTGATAGCTGTATAGAAGCTGCAGTTATTCTGGTGATACGCTGCTCCTATTTGTTGGTCTTTTGAATTCAAGGCACACAAATCTTACGTACTGCATCTTTAAGGGTTTTAAGGCGGTAGTTTTCTTTATAAACCATGTCAGAGAATGACTGTGTGTGCCTCGACACGTGTGTGTGCGTGGAAGGCATCTTTTGAATTAAGACTCTTCTCTTCTCACCACAGCTGTCGCGGTGCTCGCTCCCAGAGAGGCCCAGCTCAGGATCAGGGACAGCGCCACAAAAGTCATGATCCTGAGGGGAGAAACGACAAACGGGAGAGCGAGTGAGAGGGAGGGAGGGGATGACAGGGAGATGCAGACAAAGACACATAGAGAGAGGCAGATGAAACCGTTTGTAACAATGATCTTCACTCCCTTTTTTTTCCACCTATAGGTAATTTGATTTATCTTTGCAGCGTTTGTCTGAGAATTCTCCTCCTGCAAGTCAAGCTTTGCAGCGCCGCAATCGTAGATTAGAAATTCAATTTATCATGGAGTGATATAAAAGGTAACATAACTCAAGAGTCCTCGCTGGATTCACTTGTGAGCTCTAGAATAGAGAAGATAGTCTATAGAATCAGATCCAGTCGGCAATACGTCTGAGCGAAGCGGCTCAGTCTCACAAGGCCACGACTAAAAGAAGTCTGGGGACTTTCCATCTCTTTTCTGCTCTGCTGGGCTCCACCGGCAACATTTTTTAATTGGCTGCGCTTTCTGTCACTCACGGACGTATTAGCTGTCAATCACAGAGCGCCGTCGCTGTCAATCAAACGCCGACGCCAGCTGTAGTTTGTCGACCTCTTGTTTCATCGGCCGCCCTTTCGTCTGAGAGGAGTTCAACAGGCTCTTAACATCGGGGAGGTGGATTTTACAAGCATAAAAGAAAAATTAACCACAATTTTCTCAGGGACCACAGGCAGGAGCTGCAGAAAGGGCTGGGAGTTTTTAAACAGTCCTCCTGATGGATGTAAAAAAAAAAAAAAAAAAAAAAGAGGCTGCAGAGCGCTTCTGTTCCTCGGACCCTCTTGAAAGCACCAATAAAGTAGCCTGAGAGCACTTAATAATTAGTTAAGGGAGCGGACTCATCCTGCTCGGGCGATCAATAGGCATTAGTGAGAGCCATCAGAGGGGGGATGTGGAGAGCGATCCGGAGCATCATCTGCTCACACTGACACGTAGGCTGCACTAAATTGGGCAAATGGGAAAGGAAGTCTGGACTGTGGATTCGCCCGTCAGACATCAGTGTCGGTTTGAATTACTGGTTACAATTTACCAAGTCAAACGTTCCTCATGCTAATCTCTCCGTTTCCTCATCGCAGTGGAATATGAACTCTCCTATTATCGTTTATTTGCACGTATTAATAAAAAACACTACTTTTTTTGATGTGTATTATCATAAAGTTACCATTAAAGTTCCCATGAAATGGCTAGTAAAGCGTTATTTTCTTCGGCGTAGGACGTGTTGTGGATATTGATTGGCTTTTACAGTAGCCAATAGCACTAAATGTGCGTTACAGCCCCGGGCCATGGACACGTGGTCTGCTGATTGCTATCTCACAGTGAACCTGACCAGGACGGGACAACAGTTTAACGACAGACGGCTGAGATGGTTCACTCACAGGATTTGAATCCAGCTGCGAGGCTAACTAACTTTACCAACGGCAGCTACATTTGGCAGCAACAAAGCTAGCAGTAACTGTCCTTTAGGAAACGCCATGAATCACCTCAGTCCTGTTACTCGCCTCTGTTGTTCTCGGAGGCTGCGTACAGCTCCGGTCTGGAGGTGTTCATTCATTACTGGTTAGCAGTAATTAGCGGTCACATTAGCCTCAGCTCTGGACTGATATCTTTATTTGTTGCTAAGCAGCCAGAGGATAGCAGAGGGAAAACCAGGAAACACTTCCTCCCATAAGTTACGATGCGGTTTTGTGTTTCTGTACAGTAAACACTCCCCTCTGGCAGCATGCTTCCCTTCCGTACGTCCATGGCAGAGTCATCAACATTAAGAAAAGCCTTAATTGGGTGAAGAATTAGTAAAAGGCCCCAGAGTGCAGGATGAGTCATGAACTATTTTAGTCATTATCCAGGAAACTACAAACAAAATGACTTTTTTAGCCATTGTGAGGACTGATACTGCCACATCGGTGCGGTAAAGAGCAGGACAACACTTTAAACATCTTATTAACATCATATACATATTATTTTCACACTGGACCTTTAATAGTATGTGGAAATAAACAGTACTGAGGGGAGGAATCAAGGCAGAGTCATCATCAGGGCTATTTGAAGACGTAATGCGATCGATGGTTGATGTTAATGCAGTGACCTTTTGGTGCCAGAGAGGCGGACTGCTGCACCGGTTGGTCTGCGGCCAGTGAAAACACAGCTGGAGATGAAAAGCAAACACCTTGCAGGTTCACACACGGGCTACCTACGTGATGAGCAGCCATCGAGACTGCTTGGCCATCCCCAGGCACACGGCCAAGCAGATGACCAGATCCAGGATCAGCAGCAGCAGGTAGTTCAGCCATCTACGAGACAGGGAAGCAGGAAAGCGTCAGTATATAACAACCCTGATTGATGGCTGATTTTCGCTTGCAAGACGGCACGCTTCCTGCACATGTACAAGCCTCGGGAAAGTGCTGGCCCGACATATGTTTGGGACTGAATGTGTGAGGTCTGTGTATATCAGCATCCTTGTCTCCTAGTTAGAGCCCATCTGTTTCAGGTAATTTCCAGCCTGTTGGCTTAATAATTCAACACCACAAATCCATAGACATTAATTTTTCAAGCTCTGAAAATGTCCTTCACAGGAGTGGCCTACAGTCAGCCTCTGCTCGAACAGCGTGTGTGTGTGTGTGTGTGTGCGCTGACCGACCAAACACGTGGGAGTGCTCATGACTCATTTTTTAACTCCCTGGTAGCCGCTGTAAATCTTTCAGCATTGACAAAAACATTCAGGATGTCAGGCAAACAGGTGAATTGTAAAGACGCCGTATATTAGCGACAGTCTTGTTGTGAGCGAGCTGCAGCATTGTAGTAAATCTGTGCACCAAGGTCACCAGAGAACATGATTCACTTGTGCTGTGTGAAGAAGTCTGAAGGTACCCTAATAGACTTTGAAAATAGACTGCAGAATGGATATTCGGCCGCTCGCAGGGAAAGAAAAAGGCGTACGGACAGAGAGAAAAACACTAAAAGAGACTTCACTTCTCTTTATCTGCATAAACAGAAGCAAAAGATGCGTCTCTTTCTCTGAGCACACGGGGATGAATTCAGGAGCAGAATGAGGCACGGGGAGGTATTAGGTTCCCCTTGTTCGAATAACACTGCTGGGGTTTGGCCGTAACATTTGCTGCTCATCAATAAAGCCCTGCCACGAGGCCCGGTCATAGCCCGGTGGCTGCATGAAATCCAATCAACACCCAGGAGAATAGTGTCAGAATGCACAAAGTGGCAACTCCTAAAGAATATCTGGTGTCAGGGAAGGAACAACACGCCATGTGGGGAAAATGTATGCATGAAATTAAAGATAGGAATAGGCCGGTGAGTCAGCGGCGCCGATACGACTGCGGTTGTTTGTGCTCTGTCACGCCGGCAGTCAGGAGACACTCGCTATCAGCACGGCAGGTTCAAACGGAGGTTTAGAGAGAAATTATGGAAACTTATGCAAGTTATATACCAAATACTCCTCAATCTAGGAAAGAAATTAATAAATGACGTCTTTATTAATTGATTTTGTTGGGTTTAAAGTCTACATTACAGACATATGGAGCTGTTTCAGACCTTGAGCTCTGCAGGAGCTTCTGCAGAATCATTTTGCAGCCTCACACTTCCTCCTGCAGACAGGTGTACATAGCAATCAATCGGACTTGAGGTCATGAATCATGAATCATCTGCTCTCGTACATGGTGATGCTTCCTGACACCGACTCCCACGCTTACGCATACATGATTAAGACTTCTTTATGTTCCTGATGTGGACTAAAAGAAGAAATCTCATAATTAAGGAAGAACAGAAGTCACAAATGTCAAAGTTATGAGCATTACTGTCCTCCAGGGTTTTCCAAGTGGTATTACTGTCGGCTCCACTGTCACAGAAACAACCGGCTTGCTTTCCTGTTTTCCTCTGAGAAGCAATTATCAACAGAGCAGGACAAAACATAAGTTTATTCATTTCCTCCGGCAAGGAGGTTATACTTTCCCGCCTGTGTCCGCTTGTTGGTTTGTCAGCAGGATTACACAAAAAGCTACTAAATGAATTTCAATGAAACTTGGATGGAGGATGTGTCTCAGCCCAGAAGAGAGCCCAGTAACTTTTGGTACAGATCCGGGACATTGCTGGATATATAGGGCGCTTTTTAAACATTTTTCAGTAATTTCTGAGAGAATAATTCATAGATCTCGATAACAAACAATCATATATTTATGTGGCCGGTAACAATGAGGTGGTAGGGAGAGGTATGCACTCTACTGAGGGCCATTCTGGTTCATTTAGTCTATAATGGAGATGTGAAAGCCAGATTTATAAGAAACCAATCTAAACACTGGTGGTGCCATTATTCTACAGCCATTACACTGTTCATTCAACATTTACTTCATAATGACTTAAGTGCGAGTATAATTCAATCATGGAAAATATAAATACATGACCATTATTTAACCAGAACATGTCTACTGAATGGATTTACTGCAGAAGGTCTGAATCATTGATCGGAAAGGAAAAACCCAAACCCTCAGTGAACACGGTGAGCAGACTGGAGGTTATCTGTCGGACTGCCTCTCTTGTTCGGTCCACATCCAGAAGGCTGGATGACTAACACAACTTTCCACAGACACGGGGGGAGGTGAGCCTCATAACGAGCAAACAAAGCACTAAACTGTGCTGCTGCAGGAGAGAGACATGCATGTGTTTCTTTAACTTAAACTCGACCATGTGAGGGTCTCAGCTGACATGTCACGTGTGCAATGAAAGGTGTGCGGAGTTAACACTAGTTTCGTGTCACACAGAAACAGGAAGTGTCGCGTGAACGAGCGGCAGCTGAGGAATTAACAGCACTCGAGCGTTTAACATGTTGCAGAATGAGTTTTACACTTCGCAATTAACCAGCAACCGACTGGGACAGACGGGAGTTATGGGATGAAAGTGACGAGATGACATCAACTTCAGATATACAGAACGTTTTCATACATCCAGACGAGCCTCCGCTTCACTGACTAACTTTACGTCCGTGATGGATATAAAACCAATCTTTCTTTTTTTTTTTTAAAGGCGCCGGACGATTTTAAATCCATCTTCTGTTAGTCTCTCCTTCCAATTTAGTGCAAATTGCTCTTTACTCTTACGCAAGTGAACAGGTTGCAAATGTGAAATCCACAGCGTTACAGCGCTGTGAAGTTTTATGTGCCTGGAAAATAAAAATAAAACTACAGAAGCAATCAAATTACACTCACAGTTTGGAGCAGCCAGCCGCTGGAGCCTCATAAATTAGCACCCTGCTTCTGAATTAATGCTGGATATTTTATTCATTCGGACTGTTTTCGCTGTCGATAGGATACCAGTTTTTTTTTCTTCTGTTTATTGGATTCCAGCTTTCGATACTGTTTTTTTTTTCCTGTTTTTGAAAAAGAACACACTTCTGAAAGAGAGAACCACATCAAAGTAATTATTGCAATCAATGTGAGCAGTGGTGTGCGGGTATGAAGGCTCATTTATGGTCTAATAGCCACTCTGCCACGCTTAACATTCTGTGTGAGCGGCGAGCATTACGGCTCAAACTGCACAGTGGGCAATAAGCTCAATTTCAGCTTTCATTTATTTAGCAATCAGGAAAAATAGCTTTTCCGGTCTCTGTTCCGCAGGGGAGATCAATAAAATCCCATCTGCTGTGTGTCTGGTCCGGATCACTTATAGCCCCATTCTGAGCGGCATGTTTACTTCAAACACACACTGATGAAATAACGTCAATCACCCCGGGGGGACAAACTGAGACTCCACCCACCTGTAATACTCGACGAAGGCCGTTTGGTCGGCGATGGCTGCCAAGTTCACGTTGGCTTTGCTGATGTCGGGCAGAGCCGTCAGCTCGCGGACGATGTTGGTGACCATCAGCTGCATGAAGCGCAGAGTTTTGAGGTAGTCGGCGCTCGTGGAGAAGATCTCATCCAGACGCTCCAGGTGCCGCTTGAGTCCGGTTTCCGCGTCGCCCAGAGATCCTGCAACCTGCGAGAAGTAAAAAATAAAGATAGGAATAATGGAAATGAAAGAAATACAGGAAATAGTAGGTGTCAGGATAAAAGGAGGGAGGTGAAGAGGAGTCAATGAGAAAACAGGGTCAGAAGGAACAGGAACATAAATAAATTCATAAAAATACAGATATTCATAAAAAGAAGATTGAAAATACGGAGAGAGGTGAAAGAAGCAAAGGAGCACTCCCTCGAGAAAAGATTAACTTTCCTTCTCAACCATGTGTTATATTCAGGTAAACAATGTTAGTGTAGAATACTGATAACAATACCGGGGAGACCTGCTATCACAGGGGTCTTTGATAGAGACGAGCGGAGTAGGAGGAGGCTCGGCGGAGCTGAGTAAATACATTTTACTTTTCTGTTTGAAGAAGAACAACGTGTGCAGTAAACGGCTGCACTTTTACAGCATCAGCGGAGCCACCGACGGGTCAATTCCCGCTCCGGCAGACGCTGACGGCGGGGATATTGTTTCTCCGCCGACGCCACGTTTCATTGAGAAATCGCACGCTCGATAGCTTGACCCACTTCCACAGATATTTCACAAAAACACGTGGTTAAAGGTGCATTCCACTCTGAAAACAAAGACAAAAGGGCGACCCTGCCATCAGAATCAAAATAGTTGTGGGCTTGAAACCTGCTGCCACATTGACTGGAAGGTCTTTCAACACATGGACGAACAATAAACAATTTGATCTTTTTGATTGAGTTCAATGATTATGAAAACATGAGTAAGTCAGCAAAACAATCAGTTTCCTCTTTTTTTTTTTTAAAGGGGCAGTTCAATAATTTGGGAAAGAAGACGAATTCCAATCTCACATTTGTCTTTTAAATCTAGCTGGTTAGCTTAGCTTAGCTTAGCTTCAAGCTAAATGTCAAACATAGGCACAACTTGTAAAAATGTGAATCATCAACATGTATTAATCAGTTATGTCTGAATGAGTGGTTATGCAACTTATAAAAAAGATCTTCCCCTTTAACTGGATCAACAGCCTTCGAAGCTAACGATAGCTCATGTTGCACAGTGTTGGTGCTGAAGATCCAGAAGAGAGGCGAGGGGGCATAAAACATCACAATATTTGGATTTCACTGGAAAAATCCTCAGTCCTGTTGTCGTCACATACTGTATCTTTAAGATGATTTGCTGCTTTTCCCTGTCATTAATGAAGAGTCTTTGTGTTTTGGACTGTTGGTTGGACAAAACAAGGCAAGTTGAAGACGTCACTTTGAGGAAATGTGGTGAACAATTGTCACAATGTTTTGAACTTTTCTAGAATAAAGGCTTAAATAATCAAAAGGGAACTAACCAGTCCCTCTAAAGCTCACTTATCACAACTGTTTCTAACTGCTAACTGTTTTCCAGTCTTGGTGCTAAGCTAGGCTAACCAGATGCTGACTGCAGCCTCATGCTTCACAGATATAAGAGCGATATTGACCTGCTCGTCTAAAGTGCATTACTCTTTGTCTGGCTTTGTCCTGTAACTTTAGCTACGTTAGCAAGCCTCTCGTCTATGTGCAACCCAGATTCCTTCTTCCTTCTGCACAGTGAAACAGAAAATAGTTCCTACATTTAACTGCTCAGAATAAGATCTGTGGATTATCTCCAGTAACCAGGTCATGATTTCTGCAAAGGGACATTTGTTGAGTTTTTAAGATGAGACCAAAACTCTGCAAGTCGAGGGTGAACCGTCCCTTCATGGTTGTAGATTCTAGATAAAACATCTGCATTTTTCTGTCCAGAGCATGTCGTTCCAGCGAGGGCACACATGCACCACCCACGCCACCGTGACTTTGCTAGAAAACAGTATATTCAACATTATAGTGAGTAGGAGGCTCCGCTAATTCTGAACAGATGTAGCTTTCTGTAACTGTAATCAGAAGCAGTTTGCAGCAGCTCCGCTCGTCTTCCCTCCACGACTTCTTTAAGACATTCGAGCAAAACCTGCTCTGAGTAAGACTGTTCATTCCCACGCTGTGAAAACTCACCACGATAAAGATAAAAAAAAAAAAACCTATCTCATCCTCCTCGACTCTGTAACATTTCAAACAGTCTTGATTAAATTCTACTGAGTGGATCCTTCTGATGGTTTCCCAGCAAGACCCCCAGAAAGAGTATCCATGAAGTGGAGATGAGGCGAAGAAGATACCGGGCCCATCCTCCACTCCGGCTCTCCCAGGGGGGAGTATGTGATTGCCAGTAAACTGCTCTCACTCCCCACCTCCGTGTTCATCATCTCGCACAGCTCCTTCCATAACGGCCCCCAATCTTATCTGCGAGCCTGTAACGCCTGAGTGTGAGAAATGGGATCCATCAGCCGGCTGCTGTGGGTGATCCACATTTCCCTAATCTGGACCGTCCCGTCTTCCCCTTTAAAATGGATTTAAGCTCACTTTTTGACTGAAAGCGGGTCACAAGGAGGCTTCTCGATATTTGGACGCGCCTGTTAGACGAGACTGATTCGAGGCCCACAGCTCCACATTTGCTGGTTCACACGCCAACTGAGCAGCTCTGCTCGATGCCTTCAGTGATTTTTATGTATCTAAGATTTACCGTATTATCCGTGACGATAAAACAATATATATGATGACTGGGGTTTAAAGCCGAGCGAGGACATACATTGAGAAATAGGACACTGAGGGGAGACGTTCAGGGGAACTGATGTACGGCGCAGAAAGCAGTAATCATTTTGTTCCGAGCGTCACAAGACTGCTTTTTCTCCGAGAGGAAGAGCTATATATAAAAGTGTAGCCGCGTGTTGTGAGTTGGAAGCAAGACATTCTGATAAAGTGTGATTGCCATGTTTTCTCATCCATTATTTCCAGGCTGAGCCGAGGAGCTCTTAATATCACCAGCCGAACGCTGAAAATAAAGCTGAAATAAAGAATCCTTGTGAACAATCGAAATCCTTCAATGGCTGCGAACAGAACGATCCTCCCCATCATCAAACCGCTCCCTCGATGACACATGGCGATGCCCTCGCCAGAGTGAGGACGAGAAAAACAGCCCTAACAAGCCATCAGCGGAGCCAAACAGCTGCTGCTGTAAATCAACCAACCCCTCGCAGGAGATATTTGGGCCGCTCTTGTTCCTACTTTACCGGACAAATGAACCCAGTGTGTGAAATACTACAAAGAAAAAAAGTATTTAAGACGAAAGCAAACTACCGAAGCGATTACTTTTGGAGCGAGTTAATGGAAAGACACATGAAGGGCCAGGGAAAAGGATTTGCTAAACCAATAAAGATCAGCGGAGAAATCACTCTCTCAGTCTCACTAAAGCCAGGCTAAGGCAGCTTTAGCCTTTATGGGACGCACAGCCGGCCAGCTCATCAGCTCTGTAAGTTGAGTACATTACATCAAGCCATGATCTCGCAAGTGAGAAAGCCTTTCTGTCTTCCCCCCGGGGGAAACATCTATGTTTCTCATGCAGCTACAGCATACATCATGCCACGGCATCAAATCAATACCGAGATGCTGCAGAGAGAGTCGGCAGCGAAGGATGTGAAATCATCAATGTTGAATCCATTTACTTCCTCCAGCACCAAAGAAATTGCCGAACTGCAGACTGCAGCCTTCTCCCAGGTTATTTGTTACACGCTGAGTTGAAACTAATGCGGTCCAATACAACAGCGCAGAGACGTATGCCGCCTTTATGAAGGTTATAATCCTTAAGTTTTCTAGTTGAAACTGCTTCAGAAAGGTGTTGGAACAGTGTGGCTGGTGCCGCTTTCACCTTGTCAGTCAGCTGTGTGCAGTGAGTGTTTGGTATTGTGAAGAAATGTGCCACCAGTCGATGATGTTGTGAATGTATTCAACAGCACTTCTGGTTTTTGTGTCCTTGTACTGTTCTCTGCTGTGTACTGTGGACATGAATGAATGGTTACAAGTGACTACAACAGAGGTGGTTTTGTGTACTTGTGTCTGTTGTGTCCATGATGCAGTCCTAAAACTTTACAGGCGCGCGGCTGAGATCAAAATGTTGGTGGTACTCGGTGTGTAAACGACCCAGTCGCCAGAATAAATGTTGGCAGCGTGTGTTTGTGCACATCCAAGGACGTGTCGCAACTTTCTGTGGGTCGAATTTTCATTTTTATGTTATGACAACGCCTGGCGTATGACTTGGTCAGGTTTAGGCACAAACACCACTTGGTTAGCGTTGGGAAAACATCATGTTTTGGCTTTTATATACCTGTTTTTGTCGCCACCATCACAGCTGGAGATGTCTAGAGGTCTCGTTAAATTCAGTTTTATTAGCACGAACACGACTGGAGATGTCCCAACTTCCCATCAGAAATATATTTCTTTTTGTCCCAATGTCTCGTTAAAACACAGGGCTTTGTCCTAACTTCTGGTCAGAACTATCAATCTTTTGTGACCGTAAACACAGGTAGAGATGTCCCGAGCGCTGTTTTAAAAGATTTTTTGGATGTACTGATGGACTGCATACAAGCCAATGTGTCACTGTGGTTATATGAGTGGAAACACGCTGAACATGCTAACGCTGATAGACAGCCTGACCCAGATGTGTCAATCACAGTCCAACCACTTCTCCTCCTTTAAGCAGCCTCGAGATTTAAAAGCAGACAGAAGAAGAAGACACGTTTCTGAAGTAACTGGCATTTACTTCACATTAACATTTGTTTTTTTTTTAACAGCCCTGCATAAAAAATATCAACTATGATAGAGAGTATGTTCAATTTTTACTGCCTGATGCACTAAAGGCTGAACCTGCTGTCTCAGGTGGAACAAACTGTAACTCGCACCAGTCTGTTGCAAATAAATGAAAAGAAACTGAGCCATTCGGGATTTTTGTTGCTTTTTTCGCCCACGATACTGAACCCAGAGCTGAGGTACGTATCGAAACCGTGACAAAAATGTAATGCAACGACTACAGCGTCAACGTGATGGCCTCTGCTTCAACGTCACGGTCGCTCTGGAGGACGTAGTTTGCATGTTCTTGCCCACCACATTTAAATTAAAGACGTTCGCTAACAATAAAGTTGGGATCAACACCTTTTCTAAACCCCTTTCAACAAAAACTGAACATCATAAGCTCGATGATCGTCGGATTTATCGCGGGACTCAAAGTGTACATATCATAAGTATCCTTTTATCCATCGTGACCCAAATCAATGTGTGTGAGCTACAAACGGATTAAATCCAAAATCTGCTCCCTCTCTCCTCATACACAGTCATATTCAGCCCCGCAAAATCTGTTTGTGTCCGCACATTAACACAATATGTGTGTGTGTGCACGTGAGGGCCTTTTAAGTGGATGTGCGATGGCGACATGCACACAAACACACAGCAAGAGATAGCGAGGCTGAGAGATGGAGAGAGGAGGAGAGGCTTAACATCCATTAATGCACCACAGATGGGAGTTAATCCTCTTCTTCCTCATTGTGATTATTGCTTCTTGCAGGGCCTTGTTCTCACTCTCCTTCCTCTTTTCCTATTCCCTCCTCCCCTTCCCTCCTAAGCCTTTTCCGAATAACTTTCCTGAATGCAGGTCAGGAGTTGTATGGAAAAAGGATCCCTATTTACAAATCCTGAGGCAGCAGTCGCCTCAATTCCTTCACTGTGACAAAAGCGGATACAGAGACCCCCCGCGGGGAGCTGTTGCTTTGAGACAGATGCACAACCCCATTAATAGAGGAGGACGGGGGGGTGCTGGTGTCTGCCAGCTCTGAAATCATGTTTCCAAGTGGGGTGCACCATTAAAAATCATGCTTTGTGACATCACGAGCCATAAAAATGTTCAGGAATTGAATCTAAGAGGCAGAAATTGCTCGTGTTTCGAACTGTGCTAACACCGACTCTCTCTTGTAACTGATACAGATAATGCTGATGCGAGTGCGGATTAAAACAGAGGGAGCTTGGCTGCCTTCTCTCACCAGATTGTTGATGCCACCCAATGTGTGATTGGCATTGTAGAGCGAGTAGGTCAGCTGGTACACCCCATCGTTGGTCTCACTGTTTCCATAGAAACCCACTCCTACAGCAGAACTGTGGGAGAAAGAGGGAGACAAATCAGATTAATGAAAATAAATCAAATAAATAAATAAAGGATGCCAATTAATTCCCTGTTTGTTTGTCTTTTTTAATAACTGTACTTGTTGACTGCGTGTTATTGGAGGACAGAGCAGATAAAGAGACGTTCATAATTTACAAAAAGGGGAGACGTTGTAGCTGCAGGGGAACTTTGTGTCACACCGGTAAAGTATTTATATTGTCTGTTTTTCTGTGTTTGCTTTACTGGAACCCTGAACTCTTAATTATGCACTGTTGAGTTTTAATTTATTAGAATTTTATTAAGATTTTCATTCAAATAAATGTCTGTTCAGTCATTATCTGTCACCAAATGAGGTAACACAACGGTGATTGAGCCTCTGGTGCACTGATGAAAATATTGCAATGTTTATTTGCAGCATTAGGAGCTGGACGTCTTTGGCGCTGTGTTAAAGGTCCAGTGTGTAGGATTTAGGCAGAACCACTAGCAAAATAATATTCTTAATATGATAATTCAAGAGAGGCAGAGGGTCCACTCCCTGACAAACCCAGCAGTGGCTCTAGAGAGGGCCTATTAACTGTTTTTTGTTTGCGAGGGGTGTTTAGTTGGTTGCAATCTGCAAATCCTACACGCCGGACCTTTACGTTACTGTTCATGCAAATCAAACCTTCCCCTCACGCTTTTATTTTGTTGTCACAGGAAGTGCAATGTTTCCGTCAACCCGATTAACACTCATCGCTACTATTAACAGAAAAATGTGTCTGCAAAACAAGACAATGGTCATTTTTTTTTCTGTATTTGTTGACAGCAGATTGGTTTGAGAAAGCTGCAGGGAGTAATGGCAGAGGAAGGAGCTGCCACTGTGAAGAGCTGCAGGCACCAGGCTCCACACCTCCAACTCCTTTTTTTTTCACCGCGGCCTGCTGTTCGCAGACTCGTGCCACGTGCAGCATGAAATCAGATCGCAGTCGCTCCGAGAACGATTGAAAAAAGCCAATCATAGCTCTAATGTTGGATTTACTTCTGACAAAAAAAAACCCCTGTAGTGTTAAGCTGCACCTGCTGTTAGTATCCAGTAATCACAGGTGTCTGCAAATCAACCCTGACTGATTTTTTAGAATTACAAAAATTAATAGAGCAAATAATGTGACCGGTATCTGAAACACTTCCTGACAAACTCATGAATACACGAAGGCTGCTCGGATTCATTTTCATCTTTTTCATCACATGAGTGTTTGTCAGATGTCTCAACGAAGTCTGGCCAAAATAATAATAATAATAATAATAATTATCCTCGATGCCACTCATCTCTTTCTCCCGGCTGCCGTGTGAGCTGGGTCGCTGTGATATGATACGAAACTGATATGTCAAAACTTATATTTGTCATATTTCTTCATTAAAGATCCACTTCCTCCACCCTTTATTGCACCCATCAGTTTTCTTAGCCTTCCCTCTGACACACAGACTCCCAGTTTACACATATATCACCTCCATTTCCCGCAGTAACTTTGAATTTCTCATCCCGTTCTCGGGCTAACACCGCATCAGGATTCTGCCCGACATCTGAAAATGTATCCGAGTGGAATACACAGGATCCCTGCCTGAAGCCTGAGACGGCGCCTGAGCCTCTGTAATAGGAAGGATTGGTGTCCTAACCCCCCAAGTCTGTATACCGCCGCTGCTAACAAGTCGGCGAGACATGAGCGACGACACAATTTCATCAAACTTGATTGCAATGAGGTCACTCTGCTCGAAGGAGGCAGGTTGGTGACACTCTGAACCTCGGTTAAGGACAGTTTCCAGAGACAGAGGAGGGAGCTCATCCATCACTCTTCAGATAGCGAGAGAGAGAGTCGGAGCAGGACTGCTGATTTCTGGGACACGGCGAGTACAAGAAAAAGCAAACTAAGTCCTAGTTTGCTCTCACGGTGACTCATCTGACGAGGACTTTTAACACCATCTGTGCTGCAGAAATCACACACAGCCGAGCAGGTAGACACAGGTAAACACTGTCATCCTCCACAGCGAGACGAGGAAGAAGAAGAAGGTTTTTTTAAGTGCAAAGACAGGATGTGTGGAGTTCGACGTTTTTTTATCATTAAAAGGGGAAGCAGTGGGGGAAAGAGTGAGTGTAGAGCCAGAAACTCTAGTCAACAAAGTATTTCTTTTGACAGAAAGAAGAATTGGTGATTGTTGGACTAAAACACGATTGCTTTGGTGTGTTTTTTTTTAATTTTATTTCTTTTGATTTTGAATTTTCGATGATGAAATTAATGTTTTCTGCAAACGGAGTCTTGTGGATCTGGCAGGGAACGAAGCAGCAGCTGTTTCTGGTAAAACAAAACGGTTCGTCTCTGCAGGGATCCTTTCTGTAATGTGGTTAGACACTTCAAAAGACAATCCGAGCCTGTCGGTGGCAAAAACAAGCATTTTTACCGGACGTGCTGAGACGGTTGAAGTCGCCCGAAGGGTTGCCATCGCCAGCCTGCGTCGCTGCCGCTGGCCGAGGCGATCTGCTGGACAACAAAATCCCGTAATCGCCCTTTAACACAGCCTGTCAGAGTGTGTGTGTTGCATGTCACAGTATGTGTGTCTGTTTCTTTTCGTGACCGCCGTCATCCTTTCACTGTAACCTTGTAAGCATAATGAAAACCACTGCCTGTGTCTCCTCCACTGAACTACTCCCCTCTGGTTATGATGAAAGGCAGCAAGGCCACTCTGAATGGAAAAAAATATACAATTACAGTCAACCTTCCAACCCAATCAGCATGGATGTTTTCATAAAAATGACTCGATCTGACCACTTAAGGAAAACCGAACAATTTTACTTGACACTTCTGGAGATATTTGTGTTCCAGTTCATACGTGGCGGCCTGGATAATGAGCTCCTCATTACCCTGTGGCCAACCTAGCGATATGTCAGCGACAGTAAAAGACCCACTAATGACACGGTAATGAAACAGTAATGACACAGGACGCTATTAGCCTCCAGGGAAGCATTTTAGTGCGTTTCCGTGGCTGTGAAATAGGCCGTTTACAGCAGCTCGAGGTGTGAAAACCAACAAAACAAACAGGACTCAAACATATATGCACGCCAGGATAATTAGTGTCTTTTATTCCCTCTATCACTTGCAGGACTTTGGGCGAATGTACCGTTTTAGTATTCAGAACATGGTATGAGCTGAATAAATGGTTGGGATGAACACGTAATAGCAGATAAATGCCTTGATTCTGTGGAGATTCAGTGCATAGCTGCTTTAATAAATTGTGTCAGGGTTAATAGAGAGCGACACAGGCAGGAAGGACTTTTAGAATATTAGATTTGTTTTCTATCTTTAACCTCAATTTACTCCACTCATTCTCCTGAGGTCAGAAATAATCATTTGGCGAGGTGCAGCCGCTCTTAAATCGCGAGTTTCCTGCAGAGTAATGTCATTCTTCTCGAAAAACCACGCCGAATTAAAGCCGGAAATAAAGGGAACGGGGTGATCATGATAAATAATTAGATCTCTTCTCCCATTGAGATGAAAGTACATCTCTTCTCATTTTAGCCAATAAAAGCCTCATGACTCAACATAATGAAAAGAACAAAAATACGTACAGTCTCTTTCATGCAGGAGAGTTTTATGTGCATCTCTTTGTGCTCGTGTACAAGCCGTCTTTGTTCCACACTTGCATAAACAACATCTGAGTTATGTCACAAGCACATTTTAAACTGATAGTTATGTAAAAGTAATCGTGTTAAAATATTGAAAGTGGTAAAAGCCCTAAAACATCTGATATTTAATATACTTAAAAGGTGTAATCTGTAGAATACAGCCAGAATTAGGCACTAGCTATCCTTGGCTGTAGCTAGCTACTGTTAGCTAATGAGCTCGTGGCTAAGTTAGCCGGAGCCAGAGGCTCTAGAGGTTTTTGTCTGGACCGGGAACTCGGATCACAAAGGAGACAAGGCCCAGCTCGACACCTGGACGCCAAACTGGGACTGAACGCCTCTCCAAGACCAACTGAGATCAGTTCGACATCAAGGGATAAAGTACAGAGGTGATTTACAGTGATTTAGTGAGTCAAACAGGTGTAAAATGTCTCCTTTCTCTACATTTTTTGAGTTTATTTTGTTCACTTAATAAACTAGGTAAGGAACTCATCGCTTTTTACGCCTCCCAGCTGAAACTACGGGGCTATCGGACTATCATCGGTTGGCTAGCTGGTTAGCATGCGAACTTCAGGAGGCAGCTCTGCAAGACAGGACACTGGCACTGTTGTTTATTCACACTCTGTTCATAATGTTAGTTCTGGCCATTTCTGACATTTTGTGCCATTCGGTGCCCCCAACAGTTTTTGAGTGCAACATCACTGTCGTAAATAAAAATCCCAGGTCGTAAACTTATAACATCATATCACTGTTATGTTGAGAACTTGTATGTTGAAGCAAACATGTATATAACGCCGTGATCCGACCCTCTCACTGAAGTTACATGAGCAGAAACAAGTGATAAAGACACCATTCACACTATTACAACATGCTGAATCATCAACATGATTTAGAAGCTGATATTTTAAGGTAAAAGAGTTGCATAATGTTGCTTTAAACACTAAAAAACATGTCAAAAGGAAAAACTTCTCAGTCACAAATGCTGTTATTACTAAGTACAAGTAAAAATGTTCTAACCTGTGATGTAACGACTGTGTGTTCAACGTCATGCTAGATTACATTATTGGATGCTGTACGCGGTAGTTTATTTGTCGAGCTGAACATACAGTACTAACGTCAGCTGGAACAAGCTTCTACAGAGAGAGACGAGCGCTCTGTGCAGCGAGCAGAGCTTCCTCTGCTAAACAGCATCATGCCCAGTCACTTAACTTTTACAACGGGCCCTGTGTGCTGCGGCAGCGGCTCGGTTTGGACACAGAGAGCTAACAAAGTTACAAAGTTAATGCCCAACACTAAATGTCACAAGTTTCAGCGGGTTTGTCGGTAAATTCAATCACGCCTTTTTTTTTTAGGAGATTTATTTGTCTCTCTTTGTTTCTGTCGGGATCATTTCTCTGAAGGACAATATGAATAATAAGTGGCAGAGGCTCCGGGAGTTTCCTTGGAAGATCCCTGTTTGTTTGTGCTCCAACCAAATGTAATAATCTTCGACTTAAATGAAAGTCTAGTGCGGTGCCCGTTCAGAACATGCTGATCATGAGATGCTTTATTATTCATTAAACTGCTCTGCTTCTGAATTAAAGCTTCACCTTGAACAGACGAGTTCCTGCAGCCCACACTTCATTCATCTACCCCTGAAAACAAACATGACCGAGAAAGTTACGGTCACCTGGTCATAACCGTTCTGTTTTCACAGCTAGAAAGTACACTGATATACGAAACAACAAATGCAATGCGGCGAGCATTTTTGTTTAATTGCGATAATCACAAGGCCAGAACGCGAGGCTGCAGCATTCAGTGTTTAAATGGACCGAGCTGGGCAATCAGCGGTCAAAGTTTTGGCGGGGTGCAGTCAGCTGAGGGATTTAGAGGTCTGATCACCTCCCGGTCAGCTGAGCAGGGGCCCCGCTGACGATGATGTGGCCTGTCAGGAAACATGCCAGCTTAACGAGCCTTAATTGCGTCCGTTGGAGAGAAAGACCTTGTTTTAAAAAGCAGGTTTTAGAGCTGCACAAAGTAAACAAATCTGAAAACTTTGTATCGGAACAAACAGCAGATGGAGCCAAGTCAGTTGACTCATACTTGAATCGGAGCATAATTTCATTTGGCAGCCGCGTGCTTGATTCAAGGAGGCCGATGATTTCCCGTCAGAAAACTGACAAAGTTTTTTTTTTATGTCATAAATCAAAGACTCGAGGGACGAGACCGTAAAAGAACACACATGGGGGAAGTTATCCTTTCAAACACGTGGATTACGTTGTGTAAGAGTTTCTTTTAACGCAAATCATGTTTTCCTAAAACTAACCAGGTTTGTTTTGGGAGGAAATCATATCAATACTTAACCCGATCAGCCACGAGGGCGCGGTGAAGATGTCACTTTTTGGTAGGGCTTGGGGAGTAACTGAATACATTCAACGGGTTTACACGTCTTATACACGTCTTTTAGTTCATTAATGTTCATGTGTGGGCTTATTGATTAAGGCCAGCACACGTAGAGCTGCGATGATCAATTGATCGTCATTTCTTAAATTGATCTACATTTGTGTAATTTTTTATGGGAAAAGTCTAAATTCTTTGATTTGAGTTCGTTAAAAGTGGATATTTTCTGGTGTCTCTCCTCCTCTGTGACACAAAAACTCAATATATTTGGATTTGCAGACAAAACAGGACATTTGAGGACGTCATCTCGGGCTTTGGGGAAACACTAATTGCCACTTTCACCTTTTTTCTGACACTTTAAAGATTAAAAACAGTGTGAAAAGGGTCAGAATCCAGAAATGTTTTGATCGGTTATCTCCACGATTCCCTGGAAGGAGATGAACCGTTTCTGAGTTTTGTTGAGACGCGTCATATCTGGTCATTTCCACAGTATCTGGGATGACATGAGCTCCAGATTGGTCCCATACTGGGAGTTGGATATTCTTCAAACACAAAGTCTGTGGCTCTCATGGATCACTGTGCTCTCACATCGTATTTGGATCACATCTTGGGATATTCAGGTGATGATATCTGGATTCTTATCGATTAATCTTGAAAATAATCGACAGAATAACCAAAAACCTGTGCAGCCGTTTAACCTTTCGGACTCACCACATGATGAGACCTGTGATGATCGCGACCCAGGTGACGCAGCAGGTCTCGGGCCTTTTGGTGTCTTCGTCTATGTCCTTGCAGCAGCAACACAGGCAGACCAGGTACACGGTCAGAACCAGCAGGCTCAGACCCAGACCCACGGCCCCGACACATGCTAGAAATATCAGCGACTGAGGCAGGAGAGAAGGAAAAAGATGTATAAAAAATGTTAGAGCCAAGAAAACATTTTATTTTGAAGAACAAGTGCAGTTAAAACATGCAGCACATCCACGGATATCTTTAAAGGAGGCTGCTGCTGCTGCTGCTGCTGTGTGGTCTTTAGCTGTCAGGCTGGCTGACCCCGCCGCCCCGAAAGCTTGACAGCACTGAGTGAAAACAACCCACCAGCATCAAACCACACTCGTGTGTAAAGATATGTGCAGCTGGCCACTGATCAGCATTATCACCGCCGACTGCTGCCTACTGCAAAGGGGATAGAAAACAAAGCAGTGGGTGGTTCTGGGTGACGAGGAGCTCCCACTGAGAAGCTTGATTTTTTTTTTTTTTTTCAGAAGTTGGACTGCAGAAGGCTCAGAGGGAAAAAACAGAAATGATCTGAAGCTGTGTGAGGGGAGCATCATGTGACACACTGGCTTTCACTCAGTCTTGTGACTTCTGAGCGTAGAAAAATATTTAAAGCCTGAAGGGTGAAGAGAAAACAGTGATACGGAGAAACGCCGGGTTGAAACCGAGTCTGTTTCTGACGACTTTTCATGAGAAATCCTCAGAATATATTTTATGCCAGCTCTTATCTCTACAATCGTAAAGAAACAGAGGATTGGCAGCAGCCTATATCCTCCGAGGCAGACAAAAAATGGAATTTGTTTATTTACATCAGATTATAGTCGGGGGAACGTTTCCTGCATTAAACAACAATCAGCTTAAAATCCTGTTGATTTTCTTACAGCCTGTCCGTTTTATTGAGCAAACACAGTCTTTCTGTAGCTTATTTTCTCGCTGCGTAAGCTGTCTTAAGGCGGCAGACGCGTCGACTGATCTGTTTGTCTTCACGGCCGCATCATAAAACCGACCCAAGTGTTTACACTGCTGCACAAACGATCCGAATCTCCCAACGCATCGAGCTCTTCGGTTAAAGACAATCAAAAGAAAAAGCACGACCTTGATTTTACTTGCAAATAATTTCCCACTTAAGTTTTAATGCCCACAAGTTCAGAGAGTCTGGGTCTGGCTGAGTAAGCAGAGAGACTACAGTGTCTGTGACTAATTATTCCATTTGGACGACATTGACACTGTGGCTGAATTTCAATGATATTCGTTTGCATATTCTAACATCGTCCTACATTGTTCGAACTTTGTTTCAAGTTATGCAACGACGAGTCTCCGATTTAACTCTTAGCTTTACTGATTGAGCCCCGACGACCCCAAACATCAGTCGGCCGATACTGGCCAATCACAGAGATATCAGTATCAGTGTGTTGTCTGATATGCGTCAACATGAAAACATAATAATTAGATTTTTGTGATTTTGCCAGAAGACACGCCGAGGAAGGCCGTCCTGCCCGAAACGCCCGTGTTGGCAAGAATAAACAGTTTGATGGGAGAGCTGTCCTTTATTTTTCAAATGTAAACTCCCAGTGAGGTTTATTGTTTCAGTGCACTTTTACTTTCTGTGTGTATTCGTCAGTCAAGCTGAGGCAGACTGAGGAAAAACAGTCTCACCGCTCTGTTGCTTTATAAAATACAATCATTTGCGTCATGAAAACACCAATCATGCCCAAATGAACACCAGAAAGGGACAGTTCATCCAGGCATCATAACAAATACATTTCCTCTTACCTGCATCGAGATTGTTTTCTTGTGAGTCTGAGATATCACAATACGTCCTCTCTCATATATAATGGATCTAGATGGCACTCAGCTTGTGGTGCCAAAAAAAAAAAAAGCATCTCATTCCAGAAATCATGACCCGGTTACTCAAGATAATCCACAGACCCTGCTGTGAGCAGCTTCATGCAGGACCAGGGCCAAAACAAAACTGATTATGAGTAATCAAGGAGAGCGATAACCTCATAATGGAATGTAACTGAGTACAATTTACCCGAGCACTGTAACTTTGAAGTACTTTCCTTGAGTATTTCCACTTTCTGCCTCTTTATACTTCTGCTAGACTGCATGTATTTGCTAACTTTCATCACTAGTCACTTTGCAGATTCAGATTATTCAGTGTTAGTGGGCTGTTACTACTGTAGGAGTAAACTAGAAAGAGAAGGATGCCACATCAGAGCCAAAGTAGAGTTTTGTTAATTTAATCTATTTTATCAGACACAAAAAAAGCAGATAATAGAAAAATGCTGATAATCAGCCAGGCCGGTAATCTATTTTCCATTTTCTTTCTGCCAAACTACATCTGCCAGCTGTAGCGCCCTGCAGAAGGAAGTGTGCATCGACTCACAGGCGAGAGGCTTGGCAGGGCGCAACGATTAATGGCGTCCTCCTTAGTCGAGCTGTGACGTGAGCTTCCTCTGTTATCCTCTCCTGCATTAGAAGACGCACGCTTCCTTTCTCCGCTGTGCTGCAGCTGCCGTGTAATTCGGTAACCAGGTAACCGGGTCAGGACTTGTGGAAAGTGACATCACTGTTGAGCTTTTCAAATGTGTTTTTTGGCACTTTGAGCAACCACAAGCTGAGAAGGCAGACATCTCTCCACCTGACATCTCCAAAACATCCAAAAATGGTTCCTATTTTTGATTTTGGGAGTGAACTGTCCCTTTAAACGTTACTGCACAGTGTGATATACAGCCAGCACTCTACCCAGTTTCAATAAAATAGGTCAATACAGCAACACTTCCCGCTGAGCTGCCCTTCCTTAACAGGCAACCAGGCCAAAACCTTAATCCAATGATGTGCTAATCATTGGTTTTTGAGGACACTGTTGATGAGCCAAGAGTGGCGGCGTGCAGAGTTTTACGGTGGTTTTCAGCCCTGGTTAGATTCTCTGTCACTACATCTCAGGTCTTTCATACGCACAGCGCTGCTAGTTCCACTCTCTCCTCCTAATTTTCCACTCCATTGTTTTGTAATTAGACATGCAGGCACTTCAATTTCCACCGGCTGCAGCTCCATAACAAGGCGAAGGGATGCATGAGAGAGCGAGGAGGGAGAAAGAGGGACGGAAAACAAATACACTGTCTGAGGTCAGCGAGCGGAAGGTCATTGATGTTTCATCCTTCCACTAAAAGGATGTTGGCTTAAGAATGGTGCCTGTCTAATTTAATTAAACATTAAACAACAAGCCTTGGGAGAACAGGAGCGGCCCTAAAGTCCCTGTGAAGCCAGCAGAGTGGTGCTCAGCTGAGCCTCGGTGACACTGCTGGGATCCAACGGCACAGATGGACCTTGACACACGGAGGAGTGCTGAAGGACGCAGGTCACATCTGGGAGCTTCCCTGGCAATAGCCTCTGTGTTCATAAATGACCTGGAGCAAGCGGCGCCACATGAACGTACACAGGAACACACAAACACATTCAGAAAGGGGGGGTTGTCTTATTGTGACAGGTAGCCCAGAAGTCTCTCCAAGCTCAAAATGAGATCAGTATATTAAGTTACTTTCCACAATTTTTAAGAATTGGATTTGGAAAGCAGTTTTTTCTGTCCTGCAAACACAAAACACAATGCCTCTGTGTTGTCGGAGTAAACTCGATAAAGCGGCGTCGACTAATTGGCTCATATGAACTTCATTAGAGACTTTCAGTTAAGTTTACGCCTGTCAGAATATGCTGCTGTGATATCATGTGAGTTTTAATGTGCTACAATATCCTGCGTGAGGGAAAAACTCTCAACTTGTTCTGCAGACAAATCAAACATCATAAATCAAGTCCAGATTGGAAGAAAAGACTCAGACGTACTGAGGAGAAAATGAAGTCCATCACATGAAGGTATAATAATGAGGTGATGGAGTGCAGATTGAAAAACTGTGGCAACAAGCGAGCATGAGCTTCCAATATATTTTTTTCCCATCACACAGTCTATTTTATCTGTAATGACTTTGGTCCTGCTGCACACAGTCAGCCCCCCCATCAATAAACATGACAGTTTGGGACACTTCCTGCGCAGAACACGGCCTCAAATGACCGTAAAAATGTGCCAAAACTAAAATACACGATTTGAAAAAAAGAGCGCCGGGAAAAATTGTTTCCCTGTTTTTAAAGACATGCAATACAATTTCTCATGAAAGGACGCAGAAGAGAGCAGAACGTCGTCTCCTGCAGGGAAAGTGTTGTTTACAGTGTCAGAATGAGCAGTCATCCAGAGGGACCCTTTATTACTCTCCTTTTTTTTTAACTTACTGCTGTTGTGAATACTGAAGACTGCATTAAAAGTATAGTTGGGAGTGATGATGAGGCTGGAAAACAAAGGATGTGTTGTGTGTCTCTAAGCAGTGCACACACACACACACACACACACACACACACACACACTCACAAGCACACATATAGATAGAGTACATGGTTGTTTAGGACCTGGAATATTTCATAGCTCAGTTAATACAGGTCATGTGTTCTCATGTGAGAGCTGCAGTGCACAGGGTCCTACAGTACTTCCTGACACTGGGGCAGCATCTGATGGATGCACCTCAGAAACAGTGACAAGAAAAATAGAGGTTTTATCACTCAACACAGGAGTTCGCCTAAAAAAATACTTTTAGTTTAATTGTGCTTTTTGAATCCTTTGCTTTAAACTTGTATTTGAAAGCCAGCGGCCCCCGAAATGACTCCCTCTCCGCTGAGATTCTTGTGAAAGCTACGTGCGCTTTTACGCACGGGCGCAGTTACCAACCTGCTGATAGCTCGCCTCCTCCGGCTTGAAAGTGTTGTCGATCGGCTGGAAGAAGAAATTGAAGTGGGGGAAATTGTGCAGCCAGTATGTCCACCACGGAGCGACGTAATCAAGCCTTGCAGTGGCCATTCCTGCTTGGGGGGGAAAAAAAGTCAGTCCGCCGGCACCACTGACCGCGCGCTTCCCCTTTTAAGACCTTGGCACTCAGATATTCCAAGGACTTCAGAAAGGTAGGGGAAAAAAAATTAAACGCGAGTTCAGTTGAGGTTGAAATCACCACAGAAGAAGAGGAAGTTTTCTTTTGCCATTGCACCTTCAGAACAGGGGCTGGATTTTACTGAACTGTTTGGTTGCGCAACTACTAACAAACATACAGCTTCGGTGAGTGCGGGGCCACGCGTTTGTATCCGAGACACGAGATCGAGTGACGGTATGAACCTGCCTCCTTCAGCAGAGAAGGCGTGACAACCACTTTTCAGTCAAGTGGAGCCACTGAAGACTTATGAGAACTACACACGGACAAGTCGAGCTGCTGCTGCTGCTCTGAAAAACAAACTACGAGCAGAATTTATCATCTAAACTGGAAAACTGAGCGATTTTAATGATCACACGCGGGGAAGATGTTGCTGATGAGGACGCGTGGAGAGCCTGGATGTCCATGACCTCGACCCACTTCTTCAAATATGACTGGGAACACTAAATGTTTACTCCACATTAAAACTGATTCTCATTAAAAAAGAAAAAAGGGGAGAAAAGCAGTGCGCTCTGCCGGCCTCGGCTCGCAGCTGCTGTGTTTGGAGTAAGGACGCAGGGGTATTTAGTGCACTATTTATGACTTGTGCTGTTAATGTCTGACCTCTTGTGGACAATGAGGCGCACTGAGGTGAACAGTAATGAGCACAGTAATGAGATGCTGCTGCAGGATGTTTGCTCCTGCTTTTTATTTACAGCGTGCAGCTTTTCATTGTCTTCCAGCGGTGGAAGTTGAATTTTCACACCTGCATGAGAATCACCGCACTGACTGTAATAAACGTGCAGGGACTTTTATTCTGGAGAGTCAACGCTTTCATGCTCTGGTTCATTTTGTGAGATGTTGCTTCAATAACATGTCTCCTTGCAGACTAGTGGACAGAAGGTGTCCCCCATACACATTTAGGTGTGTGTTTGCGTTTGGGATAATTATGCAAATGAGCGCATATTTAATTAGATGCCCTAATTTGCATATGCAAACATAAAATATCATTTTATTATATTGTTATGTAAGTACACTGGTAAATTGCATTATTTAGGAAGGAACTTGTCACACAACATTATTTTCTGCTTAATTATTTAGGCATTCATGTCCCCTTACTTGGAAAGAATATTAGTTCCTACCTGCTGTGTTTGCAGGGGACAGGTTTAGGTGTAACAGTGCAGAGCAGCAGGTGCAGGGGAGTGTTGTGAACACCCAGTTGGATGTTTACTGTCGTGCCGTTTTGGTGTTGATTAAAAGAAAGCTGAAGGAAAGTTAACAGAGACTCTCTGTAGCCGGCTTATTACCCACAGCCCTGGAGTACGCTGCCGGATCAATAAATAAAGGTTACACACGAATGAGCAAGAAATTTCCACTTTAGCAGCACTTAGATTCACCAAACGTGCCAGAGTTTATTTATCTATCATTCCTAAACATGGCGAGAATTGTTTGTTTTAAGGCTGTTGACAGTATTTTGTGTTTTATGAAGTAATAAGAAGAGATATCTAACATCCCTCCTGTGAAAACATTTAACTCTGCGAAATGAAACGAGGATTTTGAACCTGGCTTCACTCAGTGTTCAGACTTCTGTTCAGGAAACAAGTTAGAAAACGTAAAATTGTCTTAAAACTTAAATAACTGTCTGCAGGTAGGAAGTCAGCTGAGCGAGCCTCACTGTGATGGCTGTTGCCATAAGTGCAGACACGTGTGGCTCTTGAATAAAGCAGCTTCTTCTTTGTAAAGGCATGATAAGGCACACAAGTAAAAGTAATTATGACTGTGTGAACTGGTGCAGCAGTGCATACAGGTTAGAGCTGTAGAGGCTCTCGAGAGCTCAGAGCGCTGCTGTGCAGGATGTAACGTACAGTACAGAGGAGCTGGAGCGTACGGAGCGTAACTGGCTCTGGTTACTGAGGCTTTTTACATTTGGACAAACACAGCCATGAGAGTGCAATTAGCAGCATGAGTGGGGTTACAGTCAGCTACTTATACTGTATGTTGAGTGAAAGGGAAGGACTCCTGGGACGAGATGGGGGAAGTTGACACCAGCGATAATGTGTTGGTATCGTGTGTGTGTTCATCCTGCTGCAGTCTGGAGCATGAAACAGGCGTGCTGTTTTGGGAATTGGCATGTATGTACCTTTTAAAATAAGTTGTCTGCTCCTTTAACACATATACAGATAGATGAGTTACGTCGATGATATTTTGCCGCCTCCCTCTGAGCGGTTCTGGTGTTAAAACACGTCGTGCACATTCGTATTGATTGGTACTGTCTGTGTTTTGTCTTGTTGTTGTGTCGCCTACTGTAACCGAGAAATCACAGCCTCTGCGGGATGACATTACATCTGTCTCTGACTCACACAGCGTTTCCCTGTAATGTCCCGTAAGTCTGTTTTACTGTTTTTAAAAACAAAAACGTTGGATGCCTCCCCGAGCTGCTGACAGTTTTATCTGAATTAAATCTGCGAACGCTTCCTATCTTTTTGTGTAGCCACATATTATTTATAATGGAGACCAATGGCGACATACAGTTACAGACAGGACAGAGTGCTACAATACATCTCTCAGTAATGTAAATAGAAAGGGCCTTGGGAAATAAACTAAATAAAATAAAATAAAAGTAATTTGGCAGAAAAGCTTCTACTGGCAGATAAACGGGGAGATGAAAACATGTCATACGCGTTTTTTGCCCTGAGGAAGAGTTGTTTTTATCCGCACTGAGCACAGAGCGGCGGCTCGTTGCAAAAGCTTAACCATCTTGATGTCATATGGCTACCGGTGTAATTATTTGGATGCTTTGATGCACCTCCACGGCCAGAGTGCCAGGAGGAGTGCGCTCTGAGTCTGAATTCTCTGAGTAGGTGACACTTGAAATTCAGCGTATGAATATGAATCTCTGACTGTGCTCTGCATTTACAAACAGTCGGATTTGGTGCCAGGAAACTCTCCGGTGATTGCGGTGCCAATCACTCTCAGTGTTTGAACCGAGGGGACCAATGTGAAGAAGTAAGAGGCTGACGTGAATAAAAACACCTCCGTCTGCGGCTCTTTAATTCAAGACTTTGTGTTTGGAGCCTCCTCGCATGCCGCTCATTTATTCTTGTTATCTCGCTGCAGACAAAATGTGTCACACCCACAAATCATACTGATGCTGGTGTGGACCTGTAGCCCCAAGGATGTATGTGGTTAGGCCACAAAGACCACTAAAGTCCTCTGTTTTTGTTCACCGCTACATGTTCTGAGTCTAATTAAACTCTAAAACTAAACTGTGTGAGCATACCTTTGTAAATCAGTGTGTAAAATACTGTAACAGCACTGCTGGGGTTCGTGTTGCTGCAGTGGATTTACTATAAATGTCTGCAGTTGTGCTTCGAATAAAAATCCAACAGCGATTAGGGAATGGTGCAAAACGGTAATATTCTGGCAGCAGAGTTAAAAAAAAATACATGTTGTAAGATAACAGAGATTTACTGTAATTAAAATACAGTCTTTAGATTTACACATAAAAACAATGAAATCACCTTTAGATATGGTCAAACAGTTATAATACAAATAAATAAGCTCAAATTGTAGAAGAGTTCTGTTATTATTGGGGCGGCAGTAGCTTTGTCCGTGGGGACTTGGCTTGAGGACCAGAGGGACACTGCCAATGTGCCCTCGAGCAAGGCACTGGACCCCAAACTGCTAAAGCATAGGTCCTATTTGTGCATGTGCATGTTTGTATCTTCAATAGTATGTCTTCTTCTTCGTCCTCCTTTTCTTCTTGTTCCATTAGTTGTGTTTTATTAAATGATTTCTTGTGAAAAGTATCAAAATACGGCTGCATGTCTGGTGATGAGGCGCAATAATAATATTGTAGTAACGCTTGACCAGACTACCAGCCTATATTACCTCACCGCTAACATTTCGCTATCTGCCTTTTCCAGCAAATCATACTGCTGTCACAGAAAACAGTCCTCCACGGTGGAACAACAGATATAATTGTGATTTACAGCTGAAGTGACACCTACTTCACTCTTGGTAACAACTACAAACCAACAAAAAATGACAATTACCTGCATAAGCCACAATGCTCTGAACAAACTTGACAAACTGCTGAGCACAATGCATGATGGGAACAGTGGGCTGTCTTTGACTCCAATGGTCACGGCGCCATCTTACGCATCAAAGTCAAGCGGTGTCTTCACGGTGACGTCGCTCACCAGTTTGTGAGAAAGAAAGTTGATAAAATGAGCTAGCTTCAAAAAAATGCTTCTTTTACTGTTAGTTGGCTTTAATTTTACTTAACTAATTACATGTTATTACAGTGTTAAACCTGCGTGTACCATTTTCTATGTAAAAAAACAACTTCGTGCAGTCAAAGTATTTTTATGAGTAAAGAAAATGACATTTTATGTTTATTCACATTTACAGATTTTTCATGTTATTCCACATTAGACTTTTAAATTAAGTCAGATTCTGTTATTTTATGGTTATTTTCATGTATTTCACCAAAAAATCTGCAAAAACAAATTTCCTCAAAATTACAGTTTTATTTTTTACAGTGTAATAATCTTCATGCCACACGCAGACAATGAAGCCGAACCATTAGGTGGCAGCCCAGCACTTTAATGCACAGCGGAGAGCCTCACGCTGGTGTCCTCTGGTTGTGTATCTGTGAAAGAACAAAAACCCATCATGGCACCGAAGCTCCTTTGTGCATAATACTGTCCATAAAGTGAGATCTAATCTTAATGAAGTGTGGCTTATAGATCCACTGCTCTCTGGAGCCTTTCATCAGAAGGAGTCTCTGGGGGTCAGCCATTTGGGCTCTGACGATACAGGAAATACATATCAAAGAGGACTTTGAAGTCGAGTAACTTAGACCGCACAGTAAACCTAAAAAAAAAAAGTGGAGGGAGTGTGGAGGAATAAAGTCGTATGGCGGGTGACTAGTCTCAAGGTCAGTTGGTATTCAAACGACTCTATTTTAATGTCTCGCAGAAGGTTTGAAAAAAAATCTGCTGAATTTCTAATCGTGGGCGAAATATTCCCTTCAGGAGCAGGTGAGACTCCAACCTTGACTTCTGTGGGCAGCCGCGTCTCACCTGGAGAATACCGTCACACGCCTCGACTGGATATTAAACCCACGATACCGAAATGTGTAGAATAAGAAATGTGTGAGATGTAGTCTCGCCGCAACCAGACACAATATTCCTGCCATAAAAAAAACAAAACACACACCCTTGAGAGTCCTTCTAGTTATATAGTTGTTGCCTCGTCCTCATCATGCGCTCAAGTGTCCTCAACAAGCGCAGGATTTACCTCCTGATTGACCGTCTTCCGTAACAATCACGGGATGATTGGTTCATTTGAAAGTGTTTTGAAGAGCTCGGTGTCGTACACTTCCTGTACCACCGGGCCGTAACAGTTGCTGCTCAGTGGGATGTGGAAATGTGTTGTAGTGGACTTTTCTTGCTTCATGCTTATTGCTTTTTTTGGATTTGTGACTCAAATCCGCCTTGCTCTATTTTTGAGTGATTTATACATATGAATGAAGATTTACGCCTGAGAGCTCGATGTGGCGGTATTATCCAATCAGACCGGGCTGCTCAGTGGCTCCTGAGATTGCATTAAAGTGTAATATCAATGCAGCAATCCTGGGGATATTGCCACTTTGAAAATACCCAGGGTCCCTCTGATGCTATAGCCGCATGTTATGATCAAGGGGGATTTGTCTGTTTAGGTAATGTTTCATGTAGCAGACCGCTCCGGTTAAATTAATGAAACGCTGACGACCATGTTTAATTTATCTTTTTTCAATGATTGGATGGAGGGAAAAAAAGTGGAATGTGACCTCAAACTCAGGAGGAACAAGCAACACTACAATCTGCCTCTGCACGGTGAATTAAATGGAGCAGAGTCCTCGGTTCTCTAAAGAGGAGCCCACGTTTATTTATTTGAATGTATCACCTAAGGACTTCCTAAACGTGTTTTATTGTTACAATTGCTGGCAAAATTGCAGCGATTATTAGATGCAAGCGGTGACAAAATAACCGTGTGGGTGCTCCGCTGAGGCTAACTGTCAGCTCCTCTGAGCCCCACAATGATAGGAAATAGTGCAAAGATTATTATATTTATGTATTTTTGTTCTCTTTTTGATATTCATCGTATGTTCTGGCATTGTATACATCGTTTACTTATATATATATTTGATATGTGTTGCGGAGAGATGACGAAGACTCAGAGACACCGATGACTTGTGTTGAAGTAGTTTATAAAACGTGATCACGGAGGAACAACATAACTGTGCGATGCCATGTTAATCCTCTCGAGTCTCCCCATTGTTCAGATTATATCTACAGCTCAGAAAGCATACACGGTAATCTGTCTAACAACAAAGAAGGGAAACATTTCTGCAGAGCTTCTCACCTCTGACCTAGTGAGGAATAGATAGAAAATAGGTAGAAGACAGTGAGTCTGCTACCATAGATGGATCGAAGGCCATCCTATGACTTTAAACAAGCAGCTTTGGTTTGTTGGGGATCTGTTCTGTAGACTTATCTACCGCAGCTTCGAACTTCTGAGTTTGCAAAGTCCATGAACGCCTGCTTTCAGTCCAGCACAGAGTAAATCTGATGTAGCAACGTGGAAAATGTGTAGTTCGCTCCTTGTTTTTTAATTGTTAATAAAATCAGTCAGTCGTTTCCTGGTGTAGCCTGGAATATGTTTGTTTTTTTCATATTGCACTAACATAATACAGGCTAATTATGTTCTGACTCTCATATTAGGAGGCGTAGAAGACAGTGGTGGAGTTACAGCACAGAAGGCCAGTGACCACTGTTCAAGATTGCGTTTTAATGTTTGTAGACTTGTACCACTGGATATTTTTAAGGCCAAAAGTCATGTTTTCCTAACCATAACCAAAGTGGTCTTTGCTTCTGAACCTAACCAGAACATAAGCACAGTGTTGTAACAACATAAAATATTGCAAAGTTTCAACATATTCATGATTTGCAGAAATGCACATGAACCCGGGCAGATTATTAGCTGCAAACAGTAACAAGATGACAGAGGAGGCGCTCTGCTGAAGCTCAGTGTAAGCACTCAGAACATTAAAAACAGTGGGAGGAAGGAAAATCTTCAATCCTGGTACAGCTTTGCAAAAAATCCTCCAAGGGAGTCATGTTCTCAAGAGCAGGTGAAGGATGGAACACGTACACATTTTTATTATTGTTCCATCACAAACTATACACTTAATGAAAGGCTTTTTCAATTTCTTCCTGTCAATACGAGCACCTTGAACCTCGTTGCTGTTTCTGTATTTTCTTCGCAGGGTAAAAATTCTTGTTGGGCGTGCAAATGCTTTGGGCTCAAATGAAACCTTTAGTGTGCAAAGCACTCAACCCCCCCAGGGATCTATCCCCACTGATGCACCTGTGTTGGCTGTCGACTCCATTCTGCTGGTTTTTCAACTCTGTTTGTGGTTCAGCATTTAAAATGAGGAGCTCAGACGCTGGGGCTATGTGAGACAGCAGCTTTGATGTCATGATTATACTATTATTTTATACAGTTGCCTGGCGCAATAAGGGCTGTTTCATACGGTAATGATTTTTGTGAGGAGAAAAAACTAAACTGACATTGGCACATTTGTCCTTTTTTTTTTTTTTATTCCCCTTGCAGGAAAATGGCTTTCTTAGTCTGCAATTTATCCAATTACAGATTTACAGCAGTGCAAAGTCGACCATATGATACAGCCTAAGTCTATTTTTCAGCCTTTGGAGCAAATCCAATCATTCCAAATGGTTGCTGATGGTAATAATTGCAACAGCGTTGTATTGATCTAGTGGGTCCGTGGAGTGGAAACAAACAAAGCACAGGGAGAAATGGAGAGGGTGCTCCTTGTGTGCAGTAATATTTGGTTTGTTTATCTGGCCTTTGTGAAGATCTAATAGTGAAGTATTAAGATAAAGTACAGGCTTTAGCTTTTATCGGCTGCTAGTGAATAAAATGTCCCCGCTGACGCCCCCCAGTTCTTTAATTCAATCTCTGAGCGTTGTAAAGGTGAGGGATTACTCTGCTTTTTTTTTTTTTTTTTTTTTAAATCAGAAGGAGCTGAGAGAGTGACGCAGAAACATTTACAGATTTTACAACACTATCCTGTACAACATGTAGAGTTATCTTGATCTTAAGGAATAACAAGTAAGGAATAAATCAGAAACTAAACAGCTCAGTGGTTACCACTTTCTGATGAAGTCACCCTGGAGGCTTTATAAGGATCAGTTGATGGTTTTATAAGCAGTTTATGAATAATTTACTGTTTGCATTAAGAGCTTTTAACTTTTTGGTTGCCAGGTTGTGGCTGATCCTCCTACTGCGCTAAAGCGCTTCCGCTTCCAATGGGCTGTTATCAATATGCTTTAATGATTTACTAATAGCTATGATTTTGCATTTTCATGCTTCAAAGCTGATGCTTCTGTTACAAGACACCGATGAGACCGTCAGCGAGAAGATTGGCTGTTTCTATAAAGTCATCGTGGTTATTTCTTAATGCGGGTCTGAGTCCAGGTTGAATAAATCAAAAAATTTAAACGTATCTTTCATGGTGGAGCGCTGAGGATGAGCTGAGGATGAACTGACAGCCTGAAGAAAGAAGCTGCTGTGTAGTCATACTCCATTTATTAATCATACATAGTCTAAATATATACATTAATCACCGCTATGAATCCTGCAAATAGCTGTGTGTAAAAAATATGCTGCCACTTTCTTTCGCTCTTACAAAACAAATATACACATTAAACAGGTCAAGATCTTCATGACTGGAGGAGGTGTTGCTCTTACCGCTTTTGTCCACAGGGGCCGCCAGAATCAACACAAAATAAAACTTCCTCACAGCTTTAAGTTCAAGTTCATATCAGTTGCCCGATATATTTTGACATCTTTGGCGTCTGCGTGGTCCTGAGAGCTACTGAACGTGTCGACACAAATTAATTCTGATTCTTTGATTGTGCCAACGGTGCTGAAACACCGCAGCTGCTCATGAAGCTTTTGCACATGCAAGCTCACCTATCAACAGCCAGACCCTCCTCCTGCTGCCGCAAGGCCGACCATCACATCAGCTGTCGGTCTCTAAAGCACTTAAAGCCTCTCAAGTGCCCACAGAGTTTATGGACTCGGAGATATCAGGGGTTAGCCGAGGCCAAGGATTAGCAAATTGTTGTTTTTATTTACATATACAGAAGTGAACTTGAGTGGGCAGCAGAAGCTCTGCCCTCGTCTTCTCCTCTCCAGTGGTATCGTTTCCCTTCCCTCTGCTCTCCAGTCATCTCTCGTCCTGTCCTTTCCTCTGACTTCTCATCTCTCCAGGTCTCTACTCATCTCCCCTGCTCTGCACTCAGCTCTCCTCCTTCCCTCGGCTCTCCTCTCGTCTTCAGGTCTCTCTTCTCCAAGTCATTTCCTCTCTTTTTTTCCTCTCCCGCTGCCTCATCTGCCTCGGCTCTTCTACCATACAGTCATCTCTTCTCCTCAGCTCTCCTCTCCTCAACCATTCATGAAATTATAGCGTATGTAACACTCATATTACATTCAGCTTCTCCCACTTTCTTAATACATTTGAAAGTAATGAAATGGAGATAAAGTACAGTGTTTAGCGTTGATTGGGCGTACCTACAGCAGTCGGAGCGGCAACACCACTTGGACGAACCACACACAGGAGTGCATCACACCGTAATAATAATAATGGCAATATTTTAGGCTGAAATTCAACCGTGCTGGTCTGTCAGGAGGCGCAGCGACTTAAACCAGCGGTGAGTCAGGAAATGTTTGAATAATACATGTAACTTGTTAAGCTATGAGAAGAGGAGGGGTCTGCTAGCTGCTGGGCTAATTTATACAACAGGCTTCAGCTAATAGCGACGGCCGTCAAAAAACATGGTCTGGTCTCCTTGACAGTTATTGGTGACCAGAGGCGTGAAGTAACATTCATTACTGTACTTAAGTAGATTTTTCAGGTACCTGTACTTTACTCGAGTACTGCATTCATTCTTCAGCCAGCTTTTGACTTTTCCTCCCTACATCTGAACACAAATATCTGAACTTTCTTCTACTTACATTTTCAAAAACAAGGCTCGTTACTCTGGGAATGATGGATTATTTTTATTTTGCGGCATCGCACGCCGTCGTCCCAACGTCCCAAGACTGATTTCAACCTATCATGACATGAAAGGCTTAACGAGACGGAAACAGACAGACATGCATGACGTGAGGTTTAGTTAGCTTGGCACGGAAACGGTCGGTAATGTCGGACAACACTCTTTTATACTTTGAGTACATTTCAGAGCCTGTACTTTAGTAAGTATCTGTACTTTTGGCTGGTTACAGTTATTTAGGCCTACGTTATTCTAGGGTGGCAGCTTCTTCTGTAACCGACTGCGTTATACATAATATATATAATATTGTCTCATATTGATCGCAGACCCCTGAATTAAATCTGATCAAAATCATATTGTGACAGACTTTCTAATATCGACAAACATACGATCGTTGTCCTAAGCATACGATGTATCGTGATGAAACTGGTGTGGCCGAGTTTTCACGCTTGCTCTTTGGCATGTTGCACTAGCTTACTTTTATATTGTTAACCTTTATATCAGTGGAATATGAATGCTCCTGTTTGAGGAGGATTTTAACAAACCTGTGTCTCTTGCAGAGGTTTTATATTTTATATTAGCTTTATGTCAGTCTGACTTTTTGTCACTTCAGGGACCGGCAGTCTGATTCACCTTTTTTCTTACCTTCATCTTCAGCTTTTGGAGAGAAATATTTCAATTCAAAGCCACAGATGACAGCTTCCTTTACTATTCTTCATATCATAATTACATCTTAACGACCGAGCTCCTGTTCTACAGTTTAAGCCGCTGCTGCTCTCAGACGCACTCATTGCAAACCTTAAGCTTATATCCGTGAACCGATGGTCATCTGCTGCTTATCAATGCTACAGAACATTTCATAGAGAGAGATTATCCGCTCCCAGCTATGAATTTTTTGCGAGCGTAATGTGCTTAAGTTAATAATTATCTGCTGCATAGCTGATGTGTCTCTGCCTGATGCTGCATATCAAGTGAGAGGAGCGAGATCTGAATTCATTACACACAGTTGCTCAAACTCAGGAGTTTGTGTACCGTATTGTAAAGCGTGCGACTTCGTACCGCGCTGATACTCACACTGTCTCTTATGTGTGTGACGAGGTGTATGAGCACACTTTCTCAGCCGCAGCTTTTTAAGGCGTCGCGTTAATAGGAACAAAAAAAAAAAAGACAAAAACAGCCACTCAACATGGAGAAAGTACTGTGAGACTCCTAAAAGAAGCGCTGTCCTTGTTGACGCCATCAATGAGTTCTCCTCCTCTGAGAAGGAACCGCTGCATGCAAGGCCAACTGAAGAGGGCTATCACAGATAATCACATTCTCTCTCCGTCAATGACACCTCTCAGCCTCGCCCAATTCATACAAAAGATGTTTTTTTTAAGAATAGGCAGTATCGCAAAGATCCCTCCAGGGTTGGGCGACTTCTTCTTCCAGGATTGAATAAACAAAGAGTGTTCGTCTCTTTGTGCGGACACTCGAACGGTAATCCAGACAAGGGGTTACAAATAACAGCATCTCAGTGGCACATGGGTAATACATTCCTAACCGCTGACAACCATTAACCCGTAATGGCCCCCTGCTAAGGACAAGGTCTCAGATTCGTTCTCATGTTAAGTGCCTCGTCTGAGTGACTGAGAAGGACGCATTTAAAACCCGGGGTTGTGATACATGTGACAAACGGTATCGAGGAGGAGGAGGCGGTGAACGAGGCCTGATGCCAAATAAATGTAACGAATGGAGGGAGCGGTGGTGGTGGCGGAGGGATCTGAAGCGCTCACATGTCCTCTCAAAACTGCTGATATACTTGAACGAGTTTAATCGCTGAATTTTAAGCAGTTTCATCAGTGTTTAAAAAATGCATCGTATTGTGTGATTTGAATAGCTATAAATGCAAATCAATTGAGTGTAAAGTCGGTGGGTAATTAGTCGGATAGTGGCGGAATAATGTCCAATTGTTTACAGGGCTGTGGAGGGAAGCCATGACACAACAGCGAGGGAGTGTAACCCTTTAATGCACAGTGTCCTCTGCAGTGGAGTACCATGTCCCAGTCACCAGGTGATGGACCCCCACAGCCTGGTCCACAATGCCACTGATTGTTATCCTTGTGACTCTTTGTCATTTTGAGAAATGGTGTATAAGGCGAGATGTTACTCTGATATACCTTTTCATCTTTAGAAAACCAGACATGTGCTTCCCATATTTTTGCATTTTCTTTATTTAAAATGATAAAAATTTGCTTTTCGACTTTTATTAAACCACAATAAATATAAATAATCTTGGAGTGGACGGATGTAGAAGATTAACTATGAACTGAATATTATCAAAATCTGGATAAAAGCATTTCCAACATCACGTATTTAGTTTTTAAAAAATATTGTTTCTTCCAGCGTTTCCCTCAGGACCTGGTGAGACCGTGGTGGGCGGACCTCTGACCTTCTATGGGGAGAAGAAAATGTTGCACTTTTTTAAAGTTAAATGCATCAATCTGATGCACTTTGAGAGCAACATGAAGAGGCTATATCAAGAACATGAACATAAATAACACATATAAAACAATAAAATATAACGCTGAACTTTGGTTCTGTTGCCTGGTGATGAAGCGGGCCCTCGCAGCACACTACTCTACACAGCAGTGTGAACATAAACATGAGCCTACAGGCTGCGTTCAGGGCCTCAGACCTGAGTATGTGATTGACTGACTGGGAGTGAAAGATGCTCAGCTGAAGCAACAGGTTGGAGATCATTACTGTTATAATGAGAAGTGAAAATGTGTTTGGTTCATAATGAAACTACAGCGGGACAAATTAGAGCGTGGCGGCTCAACACAGTCGAGGTTTATTTGGTTTTCTGAGATTTAACACTTATTTCTTAATCACTTTTTATAGCGTTGATGGACATTTACTGCTTCAAAATGATATTGGAAAAGAAAAATGTTGTTGGCATGTTTTTTTTTTACTTGTTTAAGAATAAAAATAGTCATTGAAAAACAAATATTGCTTTTGCGATTTAACGCTGCATGTGGGCATAACGTTTTATTCGAGGACGACAAACGCTGAGCATTTGGTGAAAGCTGTCATTTTAATCTCACGGCACATCTTGAAGTCAAGTTTATCGCCTTGACGTGCGGCTCTTCTGGGCGAATCCATTAGCCTCAAACATGAAAACGTGAAGGTTTTACACCCTTCAATCGCAAGGTCAGACGCCGTCGTCTTACGTATCTTACATCACGGGGCTTTTTCGCTGCCTATGCTAAAGGGCTGTACTTTTTTTTTATTTGGCAGCGAAGGAGGCGCAGACTGGGAGAGATTGATTTAGTGTGCTTCAGCTACATGGGCTGCTTTTGTGTCTGGAGTTGCAATTTAGATTTAGAAGACAGAGGGGCTGCAATCAGGAAGAGGTGGTAATCAATTTTTCTTGTTTGTGTGTGTGTGTGTGTGTGTGTGTGTGTGTGTGTTGTGCTCACAGCTGCAGAGAACAGATCCAGGGCCAGTGGCGAATGAGAGGAGCCTGTAATGATGCCTCCCTTCGCCGAAACACAGAAAAACTGGCCGCTCTTTATTACACGGCCTCTCTTTTTATTACATGTTGCGGGGTTTTTCTTCATTCCTGACAAAAAGAAAAACCATAAATCTGTTTTTTTTTTTAATTAACCATTGTCACAGATTGCTTCTACACAGGCAAAACAAGTCAGAGAAATTATAGGTTCTCACTTTTTCCAATTTAAGCCATCAAAAGGCAATTTCTACCTCAAACAGTAGCAAAAAAAACTACCTGTTACAGCTCCGTGACGTCTGACGGACTTGTGCAGTTTGTTAGTCCCGAACATTTGCCCTTGTGCAGCACAGAGGGGGGCTTATCAGAAAGTTTCACTGAGTACTTTATTACAGCTTGAGGACAGTTGAGCCAGCTGGGTCTTCATTAGTTTTAAACAACACGACTCTTTCTTTCTTTTTTTTCTTGGCAGCCGCTGTTAGTGCGGAACATGTTTTCCAGCGGGCGCCACGATCCTGTGAATGAGAGAGGGAAGACGGATGAGCGTACGCTAATGTGTTAGTTTTCACCTTGAACACACCATCAGTCTTCTTGACTAATTCTCAGGTTCAGGCTGGAACATGCTGGTCAAAGTAAGAGAGAGAGAGAGGCACGTGGCATGCAACTACAGAGATCAATCACTGAGTTATATTTGACTTTTTAGGAATTATCATTGTGTCTGCTGCAGGAGCGAAATAAAAAGATAATCAGTGTTATAAAGGCGATCATGCTCTTCTGAGAAACTGATTTCCTTCCTCTTTGAGTCTTCGAGAGCTCGACTGTGAAGCTTCATGTAATGACTTCAAAGCACAGGAGAGGCTGGAGAGCTGGTGTTACAGTTCCTGGTAGATGTCAGTGGAGGAGACAGCTACGACCAGAGGAGAGCTGACAGCTCCACGGTACGTGTCTCCACACCAGGGTGGGTAGTAATTCAAGTAATTCAGAACTGATATCAACGTGTTGGTGTTGATCCTGTCAAACACGTATTAAATGATGTGTAAGGGTGCATTTTAACCCAAACCATGTTTCCCTGAACCTCACCAAGTATTTTTGTTGCCTGAATGTAACTGAAAAATGACAGAAAACTGACAATAATATGTTTAAATTGGGTACAAATCCTGGTCTCCTGAGTGAGAGTCTTATATCGGGGCAGGTGGACTCTTGTCAGCTAATCAGGCTACGTAGCTCCACAGCTAACTGAGCTACTATGGCAGTTTTGGAGCTACATTTTAGCTCTGGCTAGCAGCCTGTTGGGTTTTAAATAGGTGTGTATTGAAAACAATTAACCTTAACGTAAATTCACCTTGATAGTGGCAATTCATTTGAAATTAAAGCATCTTAAACTGGTAAGTAACTTATTAATCAGGTACTCTTTTACCTTGAATGAGCTTGTTTCTCAAGTGCTCATATTCTCTTTTACGTCAGTCCTATTTCTGTGGGAGTAATTGTGCTGGAGGAGCGGGAGGCACTGTGAGCCATTAATCCGTGCGACTGTCTGTAAAGATGAGCTGCGGTATAAGAACACAGTTATTCCATCTTTACAGCTGCATCCCCAATGTCTGGACTGAAAGCTCGGCTGGGGACTAAATGCTCCTTATGAAAGAATCGGTACAAACAATATGTATCTGTCTCTATGGCAGCGAGACACGAGCGCCGTATATCTCTCTTACCGTTCAACACAGTGCCCATTACTGCTCATTTACTCAGCAGGTCTCAATCACCCCGCCGATGTCCAATCTAATGTGACGGACAGTGCTAATGCAGAGATAAACCACTATAGGCGAGGACAATAATGTGGGCTCCCATGTGAGTCCCTGAAGCCAAGGCTCCCTCTCCTGCCTCTCATTATAGCAGATGTGCAGTATACACAGCGACAGGACAGGACAGGAGTTGCACACACACACACACGCACACACACAGCACATAAACTGGACCGTGAAATAGACGGGGGGGTCTGCAGATTGCCTAGGAACGGTAGAGGTAGTTTATTTTTGAGTGAGGATGAGATATGAGGAACTGATTTTCATTTAATGACCAGCTGTGTGATGTGGACTCATATAGACCCATCTAAAAACATTGGCTTTCAACACACTGAGGGGGTGGGGGAGGGGGGTGCCCACCTTTCCGCTGGGGAAGGATAATAAGATCTGGCTCCTACTGACATGAATGGTAAGATTTGTCACTGAGGACTGGTGGGAGCAGTCTTTGAGGTGAAGGAGTGATCTCACTGCACTGATAGAGCGTCTGAAATCTGCCTCCCTCCACTCAACCTCCCCAAGTACATAAGAGCCGTCATTATATCTTTAAAGTCGGGAGTCATCATTTGTCAGATCAGTGTTACAGTGTTGGTCTTTCGTCAACTTTGATTTCTGTTGGGCCTCTTGGGGGCAGTAGACACAAGTTTTGAACACAGCGTTGATCATCAACCGTCAAGTTTACCTTGCGACGCAGCTGGATTCACGAGATCATGTGACCAGCATCCCAGTGAAGAAGTAGTGTAGCAACAATGGCAGTTCCTCAAGAGGGTTAGCAAAGCTGCTAAAGCATCAGTTAAATCAGACCTGGAGAGTATATTTCATTTAAAGAAGAGCACACAACAACACTGATAACTCTTAACTGGATGTGGTGAGAGTTTGAGATAAGGCTGCTAAGCCAGTGACTGCAGTTCAAGACTGCGTTCCAACATTTGTAAGCGTGACACCAAGTGATGTTTATAAGCAGACCTTAATTTTAATACTTAAATATGTTTTATATGAAATAGGTGCAATATGTAAGAATTGGCCAACTCTTACATTTATACTCCAAACAAATGGAGGGCGGCATCTTTCCCATAGTTACCGCTAACTGCTGCTAACTGTAGCTGCCATCGGCATCTGCAAATGTTAAATACCAGTGTCGTAGCTGAAAACAGAGTGTGGACAGTGTGTGCAGATGTGTAACGATTCTTTCCCCGCTGCACATTTTAATTTTCTCGTTTATTTGCTGATAAATTATTCTGTGAATATGAATTATTTTAACCTCATTGCGTGACCTCAAACACCCTAGAGTTCCCGTGGACCGGGTCAGAACGACTCTCAGTGAAGTCAATGAAATGAGTCTTCATTAAAAACACATCATCATACTCAGCTTAATGACAGTAATTATGATTTTGACCTTCAAGAGATGTTGTATTATTTTTTGTTAAATCCACTGAACTTGTGTGATATAAAAAAAATTAAAAGAAATCGCAGTTAACATGGTTCTTACACTAGCCTGAATACAAATGTGAATCTTTTTTTTCTCATGCATCATGGTTGTACTGTTGATAGAAATTCAAGGTCTAGGTCGAGGGTTATAGTGTTTTTTTTTTTTTGTGGATTGCATGAATAAAATCCTGCAGAGCCACGGCCCAGTGATAAGATAATAAATATGCCTGAGCACAAAGACTTTCTGAGCTGTTGCCTCTCATGACAATCTTCAATATTGTAAGTAGACATACGGCCTCAGAGTCAGAAGTGAAGCCGTTTCCAGGAGGATGTGTACTGCGATGAATAAAAAATTAAAAAATACATGAAATTTGTAAACAGCGCTCACACACCAGATGACCTTACCAGGCACGTCGTCGGTCAACGTGTCGGGACTTCTCACAGTGCCTTGGTTGCTTTTAGCAGTAACTATTACTCGAATAACTTGTTTGGCATTAAAACAGCAAAAGAGTATAATCAAAGCAAAAACAAAAGCTGATGTTAATGCACAGTATGCATCCCGACAGTCAAAGCAAATACGCATTAAATCAAAGCAGACGGCGATGTGAACATAAAGCTCGACTGTGCATCTGTGCATATTGTTTTTCCTCTTGTACAAACAGTTAAATCACAGCACTTAAGCACCGGCGGAACAGATGAGACGGTGACCTTGATTGTGATTTCCCGTCACTCTAACTTAAGGAGCACAATTGTCCCTTAACAAGATTACTTTACCTTGATCTAATGGATTTGGCTCTTGAGACAAAGTGATCTGACTGCATCTGTTGTTCCTTTTGTTCCTATAGAACATAAACACTTTGTCACCACCCTCCAACAGACAAGCCCGACTGGTGCATTACTGCGAGAATCAATCGCAGACCCTTACTCTCACTGCATTTCCTCAATTTGTCATAGCAGGCTGCTCTCCCTTTTTTCTTCCTCCTGTCTGTATTTTTTTTCTCCTGTGTGACAATCCCATAGGTGCGTAGTGCAGCTCTCTTCGACTCGAGGCTGAGAGGCTGCTCCATTTGGCAGTTAATGGAGACCCCTCCCCTCCTCCACCCGCGTCTGCTCTTGTTCAGCAGGTTAGATTGCAGACGTCAGGTGGAGGCAGCGACTGTCATCGCAGAATGACAGCATCCTGACTGGCCAGATTCTTTGAAGCCGATGCCTCCCGGTCTGCCCCGAGGTTGTTGAGGCATGCTGGAGTCTGCCATAGGTGGAGGAGTCCTGCAGTACCTCAGCTCATTTTGATTAATGGACCTCTCTCTGCCCCTGAGTGAGCAATTATCAGAGGGTAGGCAAAGTCGTTCATCACTGTAACTGAGCAGCAGGTCTCTTCCACTGTCGAAAGTCATACCTGCAGGGCGAGGGGGTCTACGTCCACATCCCCCCCCCCCCCCCCCCCCCCTACGCTTCCTCCTCCTCATCCTCTTCCTCCCCATCAACCAGGCCGCCAGCCCATGTTTGACCAAGAGGGTCCGTCTACAGAGGGGTCAGAGAGGTGGTACGGTGAGCAACGTGGTGCTTACCAGCAGATCAGATTTCCCCACGGTAATTATTTAGCCGCTGCCTGGCCTCTCTCGCCTTGATCAAATTCAAGCCTGCACGTTATTGTGAGATCAAGTTCCCACTCAGTCCTGTGGCACCGAGCCTGGAATTCACTTAGTCTTTGCAACATGACTGGCACGTGTTGTGAGCAGCCATTGTACTGTAGCTGTTAGTGGATGTGTTCGGCATACTAACCGTCCTTCGCAGACTGAAAAGAAAGCTACAGTTTTCAATTAAAGCTGACACAATCGCCACCAATTGCTACAGAGACTGAATAAGTCTTTTATCAGCAATACGAGAACTTTATTCCAAGGTATGTGAAGGAGGTACGCTAATACATCTGTTGCCATAGAAGCTCTTGCACAGTAGAATATTCTTGATTTATTTGTTTTGATGTACCATTACATTTATTTAGATTATCTATTTCTGTCGGGAAAAGGTGAATCAGTCACTGCACTCACAGGGAAGTAAGTTAGTTTACAGTTTAAAACATTTAGAAATGAACATCAAAGACATCTATGTATATATCTGCTAGAGTGAGCATGCTAACCTACTAGCGGTGGCCAATCCTGTCTCGTAACAGCACTCTGAACCTCAGAAAGTGACGGGGACAGTCCTTAGTCCAACAACACTGAGGTGGTTTTCTTGCCAGGTTTGGCTCCTGGCTGTCACGTCTGCTCAGGCCTCCTGAAGTGGGCGCTAACCGATGCCCGCCCTCCATTTTGCTACCGTATCTTTGTCTTACCCAGAGTCCTGCTGTAAATCCCCTCTGTACTGTACTCCCTGTCTTCATACTGGCCTCCAACTGTGTTCGATCCAATGATAACACTGAAGTATTTATTGTACAGCTTTCACAGCTGTTGATAAGCAGAGCAGCCATCTTGGCTTTGAGGTCAGGGTAGTGAGGAAATCCGACTTCAAGGGGCGCTCCAGTTGAAATCGCCGACTGAGAACTCAGAATCCCTACTTCCCAGTTGAAAGGGAACGCATCACTACTCTGCCGATACGCCGCCCCCTATCTGTTTGGAGTATGAATTCAACAGGTGGCCCGTTCCTACATATCGCAGCTTTAAACCCACATTGAGATGATGAATATCCCTAAACCACACGCCTCAATGAGCAGATTAAAAGGCACTTGACACCTGATCAAGCGCATCATGGTCAAACATGCTTATCAATTCACACGAAGCAGGCCTCGCAGCAGACCTGACTGCCAAATATGCACACACACACACTCACACACACACGACTATTCACGCTCCCTCACACAAACACACACACACACACACACACACACACACACACACCCAGAGAAAAACATACCTACAAAAGCAGTGACCTTACTACTGTTAGTGTCCATTAGTGTGACTGACAGTTGGCCCCTGAGGTTTTGTTAGTATTCAGTGGAAACTCTGACCCTTCACTCATGCAGAACTTACACCCACCCTGTCTATCTTACAAATCGTTGCGAACACACATCTCAGTATTTTATTCACATATCTTTAGACTCTCGATTTCCCCCAGGGCAACGTTTTTTAGTATGCACTATAATGACTCTGCATGGCTGTGATGTTTGCATTTGGGCTGCAAGGACACGCGTTTACAGAACTGGAAGCGATAGCGACCGTCTGATTGCCGGGTCCGTTTGCAGCCGTCGCTGCTGTGTTACGACCTGTAATCCAAAAAAAAAAAAAATGAAATCCCTTCACCCAGTGTTAAAAATGCAATTAACAAAATAATTGTTCTTTCCTCACAGACCAACAATTTACCTGAAATTTACCTGAATCTATTGGTCAATTACCAGTTTGTCTTCAGGCTGACCCCGCCGGCTAATGGCTTTGGAGGGAGGCCAGAATCTGATTTCCTTTTAACGCCGTCTAATGGGCTGTCACCCCATACATTATGAATGCAAACCAACCAAACGCAAATCATTCCACCATCGCTATTAGGCCCTTTTTCTATTCATTGATTTCTCTCTTTACTTTTATCTAACGATTCCCACCCCACCCCCCCATCCACTCTCTCTTTATGCACGCTGGTGAATCTGTTAAACACTTTCTATTGTAGACTCGACACGAAAAAAAAAAAGGGGACGAGGATTTGGAATGCATTTGAAGTACAGAGATTTTGTTTGACCGCCCTGTTATCGAATCACAATGTGTAATGCATCAGAGATGAGCGACGTCTCAGTCACTATTTATATGTATGTATGAGCGCCTCTGTCTTTTCCACCTGAGAGGAGAGCGAGGAGCGCCGGCTTTTTGTTTCACTTCACCCACGTTTTGAATACTAAGTGGCCAAAGAAATATTAGACGCATGATTTTTTTAAAAGATGCAAAACTATTTAACTGATGATATCTTTCTCTCAAATGGCCCAAGCAGGGTTTTTTTATATAAACTGCTGGTTTCTCATGCGTGACGTGTATATTTTCCGATTGCTAGATGGCAACAGTTGAAAGTAAATCATTTACTGGGGTGTGATGTGCTACATGGTTTGTTTCTCCACGTGAGTAAAAAAGCTATCATGAGAAATCTGGTCAAGACATTTGCTGCTGTGCACTGGAAATGCTGAAATCTGTGCGCTGCCACCCTGTCCACCGTCCATCACCCCTATATCTCGCCGTCTGCATCTTTTTGCCATTCCCCCTTGCCCTCCTTTTTTTTCACCATCTGTGACTGTCTTCTCCATCTCTAGCTCACATCTTTATATCACTCCAATTCTCGCACGGGGAGATGGAAATTGAGTGGGAGGACTGGGTTGCAGGATAAGATGGAGGTCTCAGAGTGGACAAAAATAAAATCCAATTTCAACAAAAAATAATAATTCCCCACCGCCGCCTCAACGTCAGCCCTGCTAGCTCTGCCTGCCCATCTTCAGCGGGCCCCTCAGTCACATCTCCAGAATCTCAAAACCCGACACGCAGCGGGAGGCCAGAAAGAGAGGGACCATGCACCAACCCACCTCTGCTCGCTCACAACTGAGATTGGACACACACTATTGCCCCCTTTTTTTTTTTTACACTTGCAGCATATCGTAATAGACAGAGTGTACCAAGTGAAGCTGTGCTCCAAAGACTCTCTAATGCTCAAAGTTGAAGGTCCAGACTTTTAAAGATCTAAACAGTTTTAGGAGTGAAAAGGATGAAGGCCCTTCGAGTGGCCTCACGCTGTTATTTCACAGCGAGCTTTGCGTTGATTACGGACGACGAGGAGCAGTAAGCTCTTTGTCCGCTGGGATCACTTTCCGCGTGGTAATGGCGATAATGACGGAAAAGCTTCTCCCAGCGGTAAATGCCGTCTCTTAGCCATAGGAGGGCTGTTTCTCTTTGGGGGGAAGACGATGTAAACCTTACAAAGCCACGTCTATCTGAGCTGACAGTTCAGTGGGAGTGTTGACAGGTGAACAGCAAAAACGATATGAGCATAACAGCAAAACAAATAAAAGGAAAAGGGATCGAACGTTTGAATAACGTGTCTGTTTCGTTATCTTCTGCCTTTTTAGATCACGATGATCACGCAGGGTTGCAGAGCGTGTGAGGACGCATTGATAGCAGCTTTTTGTTGAATCAAATTCAGATTTAGACTTCCAGATCTGTCTCTCATGTTGAGTTTTATTGTACCACAACCTCCCAAAACGGGAAGAAAAACAGACATCTTCAGATATATCTGGCCGGCGAAGTTAGGAGCCATCTACTTATTTTTGGAGGGTGAGTAATAAGGATCCTCTGGAGCTGTAATCTAGTTGACTGACAGCAGCTCACAATGCCTTTCTCCACACCTAACCAGCAGACATTCAGTAAAAGCAAGGCAATTCATGTGAGGAGAACACAGACAGCGAGCGAGGTGAGAGAAATGCACTCAGCCACAAAGAGATAAGAAACAGGGAGGAAGATGAAAGTCGGCAAAGGTGGGGAAGAAAATCCTCACAAGATCTTAAATTCTGTTCTTCCAGCTGCACATTCTTGAGGTAGAACCTGAGACATTTGGGGCTTCGCCCTGACTTTCAATCACTGCTACCGTGGTGTGTGCCCACGTTCTGTAAATGAACACATCTTTGAAGACAAGCCCCCCGAGACAAAGTATTTAAAGATTTGGAGTCACTGGTTTGTTAAGTCCACACTGTAGACAAGAAGAAGACACTGTGTTAAAAGTACTTCAAGCGTTTTCAACTGGTTGTGTCAGTTTGATACCGACTAGTGCAGTGCCTGTTCAAATATGCTGTTCGCCACAGGTTATCTGGTAATGTGAGAGCTTTACAGATCCAGTCTGATTCAGGATTTAAAGTCTGGATAATTACATCTGTACTTTCTGAGCCAGACTACAACAACCGATGAGAGGCATGCAGGAGCGCTCTGCTATGGTAAACACTCTAGCCCTTGAGGCTAACTTCAGCTAGCATACAACAGTTGACAAAAACTTTTAATGTCAGCTCCAGTTCTCGCTGAAGAAAAAGTGTGTTGTTCGCGTCTCCCCACTCATCCAAACTCAACTAACCTTCTGCTTTTGTTATTACAGCGAGTTGTTGCACCACACTGATCTCCACTTTGTTTACATCTGCTTCCCCATGAGACTACGTGAGAGGGATCAGCAAGTCTGTAGCACCAGAGCGCTGAAGCCGTGCACCTGCTGCTGCTGCTGAACAGATTGGAGTTAGGTGTTTATCAAAATGTGTTAATATTAAAAAGGTGATGCGAGTCCAAATTGCACCAAAAGTCTTAAAAATAACTAACTTTTTGTTCACTTACTCCCAAAACAAAAGCACGTAGACGAGTCAAGATGTTTACCACAAGAAGAAGGGGGTGCTCGTACCACTACTGCCCACAGGGGTCGCCAGAATCGACATAAAAAGTTTCTCGTAGCCGCTTTAACAAAATGTGACAAACACAGTGTAAGAAACATTTATTAAAGACTCTTCTGAGGCAAAAATACTGCAGCTTTTCTTAAGTTCACAGGTTTTATTGATCTCAATGGAACATTTGTGAACAATACTTCACTCCACATCAGAGCTCCTGCTGGATTTCTCATATTAAATTAAGACTCCACAGTCTCAGCTCTCTACTCTCTAGATATTTCAAGCGAATAAACACAAATATATATATATAAAATGGAACAACACTTTGAGACAATCAATCAATCAAGGTGAGTGAAGTACAGTATATACAAATAGTTTCAGGCTCTCGGGATTTACTGCGGGTTTTATAAATATGGGAACACAAACTTTCAGAAGGATAAGGTCAGTTCAAGGAGTAAACTAGGCCACTCGGCATATCCAGAGAGTTTGGGAGGGGTATGAATTTGAGTCGGACTGAATGCACTGCAGAGTCCAGAGGGACCGGGAGGCGGAGAACACGGGAGCAGAGATGGGTACAGCCGGGGACACGGTGCAGCCAATCAGACTCTGTGTTGTTGGATTTTCCTCGTAAGACCTTATTCTGATCTTATTTTGATGCTGGGACACGGCTCACTCAATCATTAAAATTTCCATAAACTAGCAATTTCATGCGGGATAATAAAAAGGTCTAATTCAGTGGAAGCAAATAGCACCTTGTGTCCTCAGGCGCCCCTTATCTCACAAAGAGATATCAGATTGTATTCTGTGTGCAACCAAATTATATTTTTGTTTGCCTCAAAGTGCAAAACAATCTTGCAGACATCTGAACGAGTGTTTTGAAGTAGTGCTTCTGTGCCGGGATGAGGCCATTTCTACACTCGAGTTTAATCTTCCAGATGTGAAAAATGCAACACTTTGACTCAGCGGATGTTAGAGGATTCTGTTTGTCTCTTTAAAGAGTCCTGTGCTGAAAAATGGGGATAAAAGCAGTTGTCATTTTTTTTCCATTTGTAACCACACGTCCAGATATAGAAAAGAAAGAAATCCATCCATGAAATGAGGTGCATCATGGGGGCTGGGGAAGGTGGCGCCCTGTGCGTTAAGTCGGGTCCAGTCTCTGCCATCGCGCTGTGGTGACCCAGGGGATGGAAAGCTTGTTTTGTTCAGAGGGTCTTTGTTCAGCCATGATAGCAGCGATAAGATGGAGCCGAACATAGAAAACATAAAACATCAGGGAGTATCAGCACATCACTGTTCATGCATTATTGTTGACTTAATCTGAACTTCACATGCTCTACTGTGGCCTCATTTGTGAACTTGAACTTACAGATCCACACGTGTATGCACACGCACAAACCGCCGCTCTGCAGGCAGCTCTCCTCTCTTTTTTTTTTCTTCTTCTTTCTTTTTTTTTTTTTTAGCACCCGTTGTCAAGTCTCAGTGCTTCTAAACCCTCGTCCTCATTAGACAGCAGCCCATCGCTCGGCTCCACAGTCGCTGTGGAAGGAAAGCAGTCAGAATCTTTTCAATACACACTTGTCAATCACTCTGACGTAAAAGGAGAGATAAAGATTTCACTGGCCGGGCTGCAGTCTGTACTGTAGGTTATGTTGCAGGTCCAAAATAGCTCTGTGGAATATTTGGTAAATTGAAATTCACTATATTTACAGTGTTCTTGCTTGTAGGAAACAACCATCTGGAGGAAATAAAGCACATAATACTAGGTGTGCTGCATATACTCAACAGAAACTTAAATCGTAAAAAACGATTTTGTTACATTTGTGGCACCATATTGAGTGACAAATCTATTAGGTACATGTGCAGTCTAATGATGTCCAATAACAGTCCTGCACTGAATCTCATCTTGCTGAGTGACCTTTATGGATCATTTTTTTCACGGCTGAAATTACTATTGCTGTCGATGCACTGGATTGCTGCAGTTAGTACAGTTCAATGCGGCAATTACATTTAATTATGCTCAAATATCCCCGCCAATATATGGATATGATATAAAGGAAAAAATGCACCAACATCAAAAAATAATCATTAGCAAATGTGAGTAGTTAGTAAGGAGTGAGTCAGGAATAAATTAGGAAGGACTTGATCGTTAATAAATTGTTAATCCCTCAATAGCTGTGGTTCAAGGACTATATAGACTATACATGGACTATATAGTAGATGATGCTGAGTGACTAGACGACAGACTGGGGGATATTACAGTATATTAATGAATGATTAAGTCATGATTAGTTCATAAATGTCTGTGAATCAACATACTGATCACTTTCCTCATGAGTTGTTCCTGATTAACTACGAACCAGCTGCTGAATGACACAAACTAGTGATGACTCATTAATTACTTATTACTTAATCATTAGTTACTCTTTTTGTGCACCGTCAAGTAAAGTGATATATATACGGAGTAGTTTGAAATTCCTGCTGTCTCTGCTTGTTAGATGAGAACATAAAGGAAAAACAAAGTAGCTATTGATCATAATCATGGATTGATGAGGGACTACTTAGTAACTACTCAGTATGATGTATCACTTAACTTTATGGGGTACAAAAAAAATAACTAATGATTAAGTAATTAGTAATTACTGAGCTGTTGCTAGTTTGACTCACTCAGCAGCTGGTTGATAGTTAATCAATAACAACTCAAAGAATCTGGTCAGTTAAAATAGATAATGAATTATTAGGTACTCTAAATATATCTATTATCTACTATATAGTCCTCTAATCACAGTTATACAGGAATTAGCCTACTTATTAACAGTTTATTAGTTGCTAGTAGTTTCTGATTAATTCCTAAACTTAACAAATTACCATTATTATCATCACCTGTTCTAGTGTTACAGTAGTTTAGTCATGTCAAGCTCAGTGGCGCCTCCAAGGGCTGATAAAATAGCGGTAAAAGAGTTGAGTCAATGTCTCTTGATCTAACAGTCATCGCTATTCAGATCAAAAATGTGTTTTCCTGAACATGATGGCACGAAAAAAAACACCACTTGTTTGACTGATAATATATCTGACATGCTCACTCTGGTGCATTCAGACTACGAGAGTGTGGGGGAGTGAGGAGGGAGAACAGGTGACATGGAGGTGAGTGAGAAAAGGCAATTAAAAACAGCAATTTGCTTAAACCCAGACCAGAAAAGTGAACGAGAAATGTAACCAGAAGAGTAAAAAAGAAGAAAGAAAGCGCAATAAAACAAACACCCAATTAGACATTATTGTAAAAAATGTGCTAAAAAAAGTTTATCCCATCTGTTCGGGGACTCCCAAAACACCTGGCAGGTTTGTTCCCCTGCCAGTGTTGACTCCATGTCTACGACCTTGTTACAGTTGTTCCTAATCAACATGTAACTCAGTGGGCAGTGTCCAAATGCACTGTGACCTCCCGGCCTCTAGGGGGAGCATTGAACTGTCTGCTCGGCCACAATATACTATACAGGTGGCCAAACATAGAATGTGATCAATGATTCAAAGAGCCAACACGCTCCACTGCACAAAAATGAGATATTTATATAAATATGGTTTATATTACAACTATAGATTTATCACCTGCCGTTGGGAGGCAGAGGTTTGATTCCTTTCTGTTGCATCAACCATTTTAATCACCATCATATCAACCAACACTGCCCTCAGTCCTTCGAGCTGTTACTTGTTAAATTGCCTTGCGGCTCCAATCTGTTCTCTGGGTTTTAATTAATCTACCATCTTTCCAATCCATGCTCATCGTATCTCACTGGCCTGTCTGTTTCTCAGTGCAATCTGTGTGTTTGACTTTTTGTTTCTGCTGCTGCTCTAATTGCACATGTCGTCCACATTCATTTATTAAATGCTTTCCCTGTTTTACATGTGCTAAAAAAAAGATTTCTATGTTATTACAAGGTTTAGTTGATGGTCGCTGATTGCTGCTTAATGTTCTCCACTCTGGAACATACTGTATCAACATGCTTGTCCCTGTAGATGAATAAATTGTTGTTTCAAGACCTTCGCCTCCACTTTACTACTAATTTCTTTCTTGCATATACTTACTCCAATTTTCTTTCCTCAAAACCTCATTCATGTGCTCCCTTTTTACATCTCAATACTGTACGCTAACTTACCTGCTGCATAACCCTACGACTAAACCTTCATTCATGTCTCTTGTCCTTGTATTTTTTCTCCAACTAATTAAACATCTTCTTGCAGTAGGGTTGGCCTGGTGATTACAACTTATAAAGTTTTTTTTACTTTCACTGGGTGCTTTCACTGCTTGAGATGGCTCCTCTTTTCTGCAGGTGAAGGTTATCTAGTTTTTCCAAGTATTTGTCCTCTACCCATTTGATTGTCCCCTTTTCCTTATCTAGAAGAAAGAAAACCTCTCTGCCCTACAGGGCTGTGCTTTTGTCACCGGATCAGCCTGTACTCAGTGAACAAGCACTACACTGGTCATCCAAGACCAAACAAGGTGTACTTTCCTCTGCCAAGTGTACGAGGAAAAAGCAGTAAAAAGCACACCATCAGACCAAAACCAACTTTGCACTAAAAAAGGTCCAGTGTGGAGGATTTAGGGGGATCAATCAACAGAAATTAAATATAATACACATATCATTCTGTTGTCATTACCTTAGACCACTGTTTTTAGTGGCCACCGTAGGTTCTCCTGCACGCTTGGAAGGGGAAAGTGAATGGAGGGGTATTCAGTTGGTTGCAATCTGACACCTCACCGCTAGATGCCTCTAAATCCTAACCTGACTCACCAGATGCACCTGAGAGGTCATCCGTGAAAACCGTTTGGAAAAGGGAAGGTTGTTTCAAAAAATACTTGGCTGGTGATTGGACGAAGCATCGGTCATTCTCCACGGTGAAGTTAGCCCTGAACATGTTACGTTAGACTGTCAAAATAAAAGCTCAGCAGTCCAGTTAGCAACATTATTTGATATACAAAGTCTGTTTAGACTTTAAAAACGAAGTTTGCTGATGAGAAGCTCACAAAGTATGAAACAGTAGTGGTTTGGTTAGGGTTAGGAAAAGATCTTACTTCGGGTTAAAATAACTTATGTAAGTTGCGCAAGTGATGTCATTTACATAAGCTCACAATTTAAAAACAAACGCCGGTGTTTGGAGGGGAAGTCCAGTGAATCAAAGTAAAATATCACTGTAACATGTTATTTTCGTAGCGTGTAATACTGGTCGTCACATCTAAACCACGCCTGTAGCTGCCAATAGTTCCTCAGAGGACTCCTCATAACAGTCTGAACCACTGTGGTTTTGGACACAAGCACATTGTTTGAAGCCTGGCAAGATTGATCCCTGATTCCACGTGATCTCACAAACCCAGCTGCTTTGCAAGGTACACTAAATCCTACACACTGGACCTTTAACGCAAATGAGACAAAAACTTGATAATGTGATGAAAATCCTGATGAAACTTTGATTTCTAAACTCAAATAATGAAAATACAAGAGGGCTCACATACACAGCCCTGTTCTGACCTCTATGAGATGGAGGGTGATTATTGTTGTCCTCTGTTAAAACGCATTGAAAATTGTGTTATTGTCAACACGTCGTGGGATCAAAGAGCTCTTTTACGACTGAAATGCAGTAACACTATCACTGAAATGCACTCGGAAGTGAACAATACAATTGGCTGGATCTATTCCACAGTACGCTTGGCAGAAATTTTAGAGGTCAATGCGGATTAAATAGCTCAAATGAAAAAGTCTTCTCATTTAGTTACAGTGAAACAGAAAGTGGTGTTAATCTCGTCTTTGATGAAGCAAAAGGACCCAGTTGCATTAAAAATCCCACTGCATATGTCAAGACTGGAGCTGACAACACAAATACTGTGAAGCTAAATTCAATTTACCTGCTGTGGCTTCTTGCATCAAAACCAATGCATCTTCTGGGTTTGGTCACATGTTCACTAAACATGGTCCATCATAACCGCTGAAACAGATAAAAAGCAAGGAGACTAAATACAGTTTAGCTGACATAACTGCACAGGAAGTCAGTATGACGGTTTGCATTTACGACTTACGCCGTGATGTTTGAGTCGATAGGCCGGTAAAGAGTGCGACACAGTTCTGTGCCAGGATGAGGCACAGAGTACAGAAGGTGTAGCTGCAGTCTCCTGAACACAAGCCAGAGCACACGTTCACACACATCTGGCAGCAGATGTCGCAGCAGTGGTCAGAGCAGTATCTCCAGTCGTCACACACACACGAGCAGCAGCCGCCAGCCGGTCCGCATGCCTCCTTACTTTGTAGGCACGAGTTGCGAGGCTTGCAAGACTGTAAGCCCATGGGTCTGCCTGTTAAAAACACACACACCGAGAGATGGGATATTGAAGAAAAAAAATCACTGTCTGGAAAAATGGTATTCTTTTCAAGTCCAGAATTGGGATTGCGGATGTATGTAGCAGATGGAAGCTGTGGAGAAAAAGATTCTGATAATTGACTGTCAGCCTGTCCAGAACATTGTACAAGTTTCCTGCTATCTCCAGTCCAAAGTTCTTCCCACATGCAGTTTTTTTTGCTGATGTTCCTCTGTGAACAGTTTGACCAACTTTTTATACAACTCTTGATGTCATACTTTCCCCCCCTGAGGCCTTTAGTCCAGTCAGCCCCCATCATCTGCCGCGTTCGTGAGACAAAGAATAAAGTCAGCCGGAGCAACAATTCAGAGAAGCAATCGGCCATTCAGAAAAGTAAGACAACCTCAAATGTCGCCATCAACAGAGTTATTCTCTGTTAACAAACCCAATATGCTCGTAACAGGAAGAAAAAAAAACTTTTAGGCTCTGAGCATGAAATTAAACAGAGAGGCTCTTTCTTACTACTTGTCACGGGGGCCTTCAAGATAGAGACAGCGGTAGGCAAGGATAATGAGCAATGCAGCACGAATGGGGAAACACTTATTTAATTACAACAACAGCACTAACTATCCAAGTCTCCCTAAAAATGAAGACATATAGTACAGCAGATGTTTCCGACCATTTGAAACAAAAATTGTTTTTCCTTTTTCCCTCCGAGGCGTCTTTGAAGGGGGAAAAACAATGTGCAGATTTATTGTAATGATCCTCATTTCACACATAAAAGAAAAAAGAGCTTCATTTACTATAAGACATAAAAATGAGACTTACTTTACACACTGAGGGCTGGTGACAAATCAGTAACTAGCCCAGGGCGTGCAAAACACATAATGTCACATAGATAACACCTTATCATCATAATCATTACAAACAATCAGCCCGAAGCCAACTGCATTCACGTCAGAGTACACGGCAGCTACAGCGTTACACAAACGCAGATACGACAATCAGAAAAAAAGGATTACGCAAAACAAACAGTCAGCAGTCTTACGTGTAGCTACAACACTCACCACTCTATCCTTTATGAGGAGGCTGCTCGGTCCTCTCTGACTGAGAGGCTCAGTGAGCTCTAGTATCTCTACATCTGTAAAAAGCCCTGATTGGAAAACCACCATCTCACATCACATCTGGTCGCACTTTTAACTCGCTCCAGTGACTCCGGCTATTTATACAAGCACCTTGTGATAGAGCTGATCAAGGAAGGACTGTTTTTAGTTTTAGTGCAGCAGACTCATTGGAAAAAAGACTTAAAACTGTTACAACTCTTGGGCACTTTAAGAATGTCCTTGGTAAACGTCCATCACCTGCTTTTCACTGTTTTAATTGCTTTTGGGGATCTGTATGCTTTCGAAAGGTAACAATTCAAGCTGATTTGGTTTGCCGATTTGTATTTTTCATGTTGTAAGTAAAGTATTTGAGTAAATGTGCTTAGTTACTCTCCATCCATGTACTGTAAATGTGCAGATTGCATATTTGCACTCATAGTTTGCCATAAAGCTAGGGTTGGTCAGTTATTCGACAAGCGTTTGTTATTTTTTGTACAACTGACAAATAAAGGAAACCTTGTACCTGCCTGTCTTCCACAAAGCAACACGAATGTATTGCTAGAACGATTAGCGAGCTAGTGGCACAAGAATGGCCAAAATTTCCAGAACTGACAGCAGTTAGCTTCCTAAGCTAACACAGGTGCACTAAGCACACAGTCCCTGAGCAAATCTGATCAAGTTAGCACAAAGCACACAGCGGTAAGGGTTGTTGTGACGGCTACTCTGCATGCTTTTATATGATTGTGGCATTTTGGCAATTTATTTCTGTATTTATTAAGCTAGAATAAGCTACAAGAGCGTGTTGAACGTAGCAAACTAGCTGCTAACACATATCCCCCAGTCAGTGTCAGTGTTCAAGACACCAAAAAATCAAATGAAAGAACAAACCTGTATAGCTCGAGGACTCAAGCAGGTAAAAGCAGGGCAGGAAAATGGGACAAGGAGACGCAGAACAACACAAGGACAAAACAGACGAACCAACGAAGAGTGAAGGGGAAACGCTGGCTTAAATACACCGGGGTGATTAACTAATGAGACACAGGTGCACACAGACAGGAAGGGAGGAAGTGGGGAGTGAAACATGACACATGATGATATAAACTACAAAATAAAACAGGAAACAACAAAAAAAACGAAACCATGACATGTATAACTTGTTATATTGCATTTTTATCCATATCAAATTATATTTTTCTAACTCTCATTTTTCACGTCATCTGTTTACCGTCTAAGCGCCTGCATCAAATCTGCAACTCATATTGTTCGTTTATGTGACAAAGAAACCTCGAAACATATTGAACACGCCCACATTACACCTTGTATAGAGACGGACTGCAGAGCGTATCATACAGGAAGCGATATCGAGGCTGACTGATCAAAGTTAAAGTAACTCTGCTTCAGTTTGTGGCAGATGCAGCCTCTTCGTCTGTCTTTGAAAACTGATCACCTCTTTCCAAAAAAAGCCGATGTGATCCTGTGATTAAAAAACTCTCCCCAGGAAACAGATTGCCTTTATATTTTTACTTACATATTGTATTCTCACAGGAGCGACACTCATCACGGTTAATCAAGGACAGAGAACAGACTACATCTGTTCACATGGCAGCTCTCCTGACGTTTTATTATTTCCCTTCCCTCCTCCTCTCTGTCATTCTGTCTCTTTCTCTCTTTCACCCCCTTCCTCTTTTTTTTTTTCAGACGCACTCGTTCTTGCTTCTTGCTCTCTGTAACACAAATGTCAGCCGGGCTGGAGAGTGACAGGTGAACGACAGTGAAGCAGATTTGACCTTGACGGCTCCGAGAGTGAAGTGACAGTAATAAAAGGCTGTAGTGAGCTATTGTTGGCCCTGGGGGCATCCATTAATGAATGACATGAAACAGCCGTGAGATGCAGGGACAGGCTGGGGAGGTAGGAATGATGGAGGACAGGTGACAGCAGCCCACACACGGCCCTCACCTGTGATGAGCTCAGCCGGCAGCCGGCAAAAAGGTTTCACTCTTAAACATACAGTCGGCGGCACAGACGGCTGAATCCGGAGACCGATGTGCACACATGCATACGAGCTATGTGTGGAGGTGTCAAAACACACAACCACCTACAAACAGTCGCTGTCTGAGGACATTCTGTCAAAAGGGTGTGTTTACTGTAGAATAAATCACCAGCTATTTCATTACATTATTCATGTGCTAAGTAGACCCCATCTGCACCCGAGGGCGAGTTACATTTTTTCTTCACCTCCCACTCACTCTGACTCTCATACTCGGATCATGCACCGATACAAACCCCAGTGACAATTCAGCTTAATCCCCCAGTTTCCCCCCCGCTGCAGTGCATCCTGTTAGTGAATTGTTGAGAGTGTGGAAATGAGGCTATTTCAGGGATTCGAGCATCTTCAGAATCAAAAAGAGCTGAACGTACGGCGCGTTTTCAGGTTTTCTTACGCTCCAGAAGATATTCGTCTTTTTCAGCTGATATCAGGATAATTATAGATAATGAATTGATAGGGGTGATAAGTGTCAAACCACTAATGGAATGCAGTACTTAACCTCCATAATCCCATCGTGCCCTTCACTTAGTGTCAGGATAATTAGATTACTGCTGCTGATACCTTCTTTACTCGCAGACACTAACTTAAACCTGCACACTCCTGCCGACTGCACGCACACAAACACACACTGCGCCTGTATGATGGACTTGTTTGAACTTGTACACACATTTTAATGCATGCACATATGTTCAGATAAAGTGAGGAGGGGACTACTGTAGTTTGAATAAAAGTTCAAAGTTCAAAGTTAATAGGTGTGAAACAACCAAATCGACAGAATGTATGTTGGCGCTGTACGTTTCTGCAAACCAATGGATGTGTTGAAAGGGTAAATTTGCAATTTTATGTCATGACTACACTTTGTTTATTGTCTGGTTACATTATGGTACAAAAACCACTTTGAAAGGAAAGGAAAAGATTATGTTTTAGCTTATCTGGCTGCACAAACACGGTTGGAAATCGTCCTGAAGTCTCGTCAACAATATCAGATTTTGTTGCAACCGACAGGCTGGAAAATCATCAGCGGTTTCACACTTACAAATATTGAAACACAGCGTTGAACGGCGGTCGTTTCATCCTCGGTTTCATTCTGTTCACGCTGAGTCATCTGACTAAGGCAACATTTCAGATGAGCTTCAGTATGAAAATAGTCCATCATGCAACTCCGTCAAGGAATAAGATGAGAAATCAAACGCTGGAAAGGTGTAATTACAGTTCCATCTCCTCAGTGTTGGGTCCGACAGCGCTTGGTATGATGTCCGCAATGTATTTCCGCCACCTGCCTTGGGAGGATGGCTCAAGATAAGCAATGAGTAACAGTTTAACCTGTAAAAACAGTGAGAGATTTACTGAACCTGTCGGAGAAGATACGGCCGTGCTGGGTGATATATGGCGGCGGGGAGGGCACACTGTGTAACAGGCGACTCCAGCATTTCATCTGGGTTTGGCATAGACGCTCATATTTTACCCCAGCCATCGCCCAAGGGCTCTGCTCCAGCACCCCACATCTCTACATCACTCCTATCAAGTGGGTGGGAAGGAAGATCTAATTGGCAGGTGGCATGTCACATTCGGGGGGGTGTCAGGGAGAAGAATAAGTGTTGAAGAAGATGTTAGCAGGGAGGAGCCTCAGGTAGTGGGAAAAGAGTGTGAGAATTTATTCTATTTATTCTCAGAGCTGTAATGGTTCGATTTACATTCAGGTATCCATCGTGCCCAGAGGACTGAATCCTAATGACTTTGATAATCCCCCGACTTTTTATTTAAGTGATTTGTTGAAATATCTCAACGTCTATTTGATGGATCGGCATAAATTATTGTACAGACATTTATGGTTCCCAGATTACAAGGTACAAGGAAATACCTTGTAACCTCGCTGAATTTCTTACTTTTCCTTCAACAACTACTGGATGGATCGTCATGAAACCATTAAAGGAGCTACGAGGAGCTTTTATCATCTCCACTACCTGATTTCAAAGATCTAGCGTGTGCATTTCTTTTGGAAGCGAGTCAAAGAAAGACCAAACATGTGTTCATTGCTATTTTTCTTTTATAAACACAGTGGGTTTGCAGGATGCATAGCAACGAGGTCATCTATGTGTTGCTTACTATAATATGAGAACGGTGAAAGAATGTAAACTTTGTTTCAGTGCCGTACCACGAGACTCGAGAGCAGCTTCTTTCCACAGGCCTTCAATTCATCCTCAACACTTGTACACACTAGTATGTTGATATACTACACATACACATACAAGTGCTTTATAATCTGATGCCTCTATCATTGGGACTTGGAAGACTTGTCCACCTTAGTTTGGGTTTAAATGACTCCTTCGTTAAGGTTTGGGGAACAATCTGGGGAGGGAATGATCGTGTTCACGGTGAATAGAAACCAACTTTGGAAATCACGTCCTCCCTCGATCACCAGACAGCCTCATCGCTTGAATTTTAACACATCCTTCATGGGCATTTGCTGAAGCAGCCGATGCTGTTGTTTTGTCTTTGGCGGACAGTCTCGGTGGCTTGGTTTATTGCCTGCAAAACTAATGACATTCCCATCAGTCTCAGCTGTTCTTTGTGCTTGCTCCTCATTAGCAAATATTAGCATGCCAACATGCTAATGATGTTGCACATGAAAAAGCGCTGTATCTGCTTGACATCGGGGTACCGAGACCAGGTGAGAGTTCGGCGCCCTATAAAACATGAGCTTTTGGAAGCACTCATCTGGTGGTCGGATGAGCAACACTTCCAGAAATCTGCTTCTTTAACTTTTATGCTGCTGCCACTCAAGGACAGACCGGCCATCTGGATTTGTGGAGGACCTTTGTGCCAGTGGTGACTCGGCAACCACTGATATGAAAAAGTGTATAAAATAAACGGCCTACTCTGTTTGGCTTTCCTGATTTAGACCGGCCCACTGGGTCCGCAGAGGTGCCTGTGCAGAGAGGTCATCAATTTATAGGATCTCTGGAGTCACATTTTTCTTTACTGGATCTTTTTCAGATCATTCCTCAGCTACTGGTAATATAATTAAGTCACTGCTGACCAGGAGGTATTTTCACTTTAAATGTTTAAGACAGTGATGTATCTGTTTAAACATATAGTGTGTTAACGTGTCATTTATCAGTTCAGCTCAGACAACAAACTCCCCCGTCTGCCAGCTGGAGGCTGACTACTGTATTTTCCATCATCACCTGTGAAGTATCAGGTGGATTTGATACTGAGAGCTGCGATGGAGAGGCGCCACGACAGGCTTTCCATAATGACTGATGTCATCTGTCGCACTTTCATTTACTGTTCAAAGTGATGGACAAATGCCCAGAGTGTGCCAAGAGACCGTGTCATCAAGATGTCTTTTTGAAGAAGTGCTTCTGGCACTTGACGAGCTGGCAGGATGTCTCCGTGTCTTTCTTGCCCACGGTGAGACAAGGAGATCGATTATGATTGGTTTCACAGCAAGTAGTCAAGCTGCAAGATTGACTTGGTAATGCGTGTTGACATGGAGATCAACCGAGCCTACTCAAGCAGCTGGTATTAATGGAGCACAAAATAACAACTGTGTGTTAGCTAGTGGCTGCGCAAATCCTCATTCCCTCTCATTAGGCAAAACACCCACTCACAGATGCGCTTGTGTGGCAACAAACTAGACTCCTGTAACAAAGTAGCCCCGACTCGTGTTGTTATGGCAATCAGACGATCCCGTGTCATGCTTAGTCGAGCTGCAACCTCTCGTGACTCCGTCTGCATTTCACCGAGGGATCGACTCTTCAGAACGTGACCTTCTTCTGTTCTTTTAGACAGTGAACGGTTTGTTTTTTTCCTTTACCTTTATCATAAAAGTGCAGGTGTCAGGGACTGCATTCCTCTTTCACCAACCTTCATACATTGCAAAGGCATCTTATAAAAGACTAAATCAAAAAAAAAAAAGAAACATTAGAGTTTCTCCATCGTATTCAGTGTGAGCAGGGTGAAGTGTCTGTGTTGCTCCTTTACAACCGAGTTATGAAGAGACAGCAAACAAATTGAAAGACAGACATGCTGATGCTAACGTTCTTCCTTTTGCTAACGCTGTCTGTGTTTGTGTGGACTGTGACGCTCTAGTGGAGCATGCTTGGCATCCAGCGCTTTCTCGAGCCCATTCATCAAAAGGACCAGTGCTCTTGTGAGTGAGAAGATTTATACACCATGGAAGAGAGGTGGGGAATTAGCCCAGATTTATGAGCACAGACCGCAATGGCAAGGCACTGGCAGCTGCTACTTGACATTTGAACAGAGAATGTGAAAGAAAATTGGAGACGGGGGAAACAGGAAATTGGAACAACAGAGAGGTGGAGAGGGACTGAGAAATGAATGAGACATAGCTGGTCCAAAATTAAAAAAAAAAAAAATAGATGTGATTAGGAAAGCTAATTTCCAAATAAGGCTAAAGATGAAAAATATCCAGTCATAGAAGTCGATTCAGCAACCAAGCTTCGTCTCAAATTGTTTTGTTTTTTTGAATAATGTCACCGGAAGATGGTAAAAATGGTAACTGCATTATCATTTTTGAATAAAAAGACCTTTATTTATGACTTATGTGAGGGTCAGTACGTCATCTTTTCTTGAAATGGAGATCCAACAAAGAACTTGATGATCTTAGCCATGAAACTAGTTCAGTGTGAGTGACAGGCTGGACTTAAAATGCAGGTTTCATCGCCTCAGTTCAGCATCCATCCAACTTTCCACTCTCAACTGTCACATTGTGGTTGATAACATGATCCTCCGACTCCTTCGGCAGGTCAGAGGCTGCGGCCTTTAAGTCGACTCCCTGGGACTTACAGCCTCAGACTTTGTCTTAACAACAGGGCAAAGAAGAAATGTTCGGTCAGAAATCAGAAGTATCTTTGTTGATACAACTGCAAGCCAGGAAGGAATTTAAAGCAATGCAGCAATAGTTGGAAATAGATAGTTGTCTTATTTCCAGCTGTGGTCTTGAAGCGATGAAGTGGATTTCAGTGATACAGAAATAAAATTAGCAATACCACAGTGAAGAAATACTCCAAGTAAAAGTCTTCCGTTCAAAAGTTTACTTCAGTAAAAGTACTTTACATTACTTTAAGTATTTGCATCAGATTTTTCATAAACGCACAGTAATGCAAAATGTTAGCTAGTTAGCTCAGTTAGCGGTGCAGCTACTGATCTGGATGGGGAGTTTGGAGAATTGGAATAGCGTTGGGGTTAACACCACTAGCACAGGAGCTTATTAGCATGCTAACTTCAGTATGCATCTTTGCAACACAACACATAGACATCATAGACGTGACTCAGGCACAAATATTCACAGACGAGGTGTTTTATGATTGTATTCACGTTACGTTTTGTCTCATTCACCAGCTTCCTTTCTTATTCTATGACTCTCGACCAAATGAAACACCCCTCGAGCAATATAACAGATTGTTCATTGTTGGAAAAAATTGGAATAATGTGAGTACACAGCTCAACAGAATATATAACAAAGGTTTAGTTGTCTTTAAGCATTGTAATGCAGAAACGTTATATATTTAAAACAACAAAAATAAAAGCAGCGGGGCCCATTTCAGAACAAGATATATTGTTTTGGATAATAATCGTTGATGCATTAATGTGTGCTTCACAGAAATGTTGCTAATGAGCTAATTATAATCACTAGACACTGTTCTGTACCCACAGGGATAAGGAAAGTCTGATCTTTTCTTAACCTGTAATAATACATTCATTTGTTGACTTTATTTTCAATTAAATTCAAATCACTTCATTTGTCCCTGAGGGGCCGTCGCAGAGGCACGTAAAAGTATTATTCAGATAAATCATCTGAATCTGCAAAGCAACTGGTAATTAAAGTTATCAAATAAATGTGCTGCAGTGAATAGGAGCAGCATCCGACTGAACTGTAGTAGAGTAGAAGTATAAAGTACTTCTTGTAGTTGAGTACCAGATCTTCAGTAGTTACTTTCCATCGTTCACAATGATGGCTTCAAATGAGCATGCAGAGTGAGTTTACATGCATCTGGTTCTTAAAAAAACAGTAATGCAAGAAGGTTGTGCTGCTAAAATGCATCTTTTCATCAGACTTTACATGATAAGAGGAGATTGGAGACAAATATATCCTTCTAGGAGAATATTACACAACCCATTGCACCAGAATTGGGAGAAAAAGAGAGCAGTGAGAGCATCGGGGTTGCTCATTGGGTCTCTGTGTTCATAAAACTTTCAAAAAGAGAAGAGGAGAGCAGACAGGACATGAATGCCCTGGATGGTCTGCACCACAGTGGGAGGCTGCCCTTCTCACCTGGGTTTAGAAGGCATGCTGCAGTGAATGGAAGATCAGACGGAGGTGACAAAAGCATAGAGGAGGATTTTCAGCCGTGGCCCGTATGCAGTCAGATCCACTCAGGGTGAACGGTGGCGAGGTGACAGAGAGCCACAGAGGACAGTGGGTGCTTGCCCTCGCGGCACTCATCCACACCCCAATTGAACCCGAATCTGACTCACTGCGTCGGTGTTCAGCTTCCATTAGTGTGCCGGTGGCCTGCGTTCTACCTACCGACTTCATCACGATTCCCCCACATCCCTGTTAGCCATCTGTGAGCACCAAGACAGAGGAGACTGCCCCTCTGTCGGGGACAGTCCCTGCCACAGCTAGTCAGGTTTGTCTTGGCTGGATGCAGAGAGCCCCTAGAGCGAGCCGCATGGCGTTAGTAAGCCGCCTGAGAGATGGTGCAGCCAGGGTAGGTTGTCGGGGCTGGGAGCCGAAGAGGCTGGGAGCCAGTAGAGCGTCCTGTCTGATGCTCTCTTAAGCTGGAAGATCAGAAGGAAGGAGAGAACATCCTTGTGGGCCATGGCACAGTGTGTGCAAGCAAATGCTCCCAGGGTGGATTGTCGTCATATGAGAAGAAACCACAGAGGACGGTGTTCGGTCACGAAGCACACAGATTCTCTTGTGAACTACTGAATCTAAGCCAAATCTCACACAGAGATTACAAAATGATAATTTTTTTCAATGGAATACTAAGAAGCTCTGTGGGAGCTCTCAACCAGCCCCAGCAAGCATTAGATGTCATTTCAATGTCTCAGCTAGATACAGTATAGCTAAGATCCAGTCCGGCTATGTGAAACACACTTCTTGCCAAAATTATCTTGAAATTCTTCAGATTTAAGTTTTTGCCAATGCAGCTTGTGAGATCTAAGATATTCCATCATGTAGACAAAGTCAACAGTGATAACATGTTATTCAGTTCAACTTCATTCACATAATCTATGCTCAGACACACTGTAGCTCGTGCTTCGATTGGCTTTTTGTAGCAAAGTCAGAGTTGAGGGGAGGTCGGGACGGTTGGATGGGTCATATACTGGACTTTCCTCCTGAAGACCAGGGTTTGTTTGTGACCCAAGACTCAAGAGTGACTATGTTACGCAAGTAAGTTACATACGCAAATTGCATTACGTGAGTGACGTACTTACGTCACTTAGCGTGACCAAAGTCGCTCCTTACGCAAGTTACAAGTGTGAATGTAGTTATTTTAGTAGTAGTGTTGGAGCCTTAAGCCAACCAACTAGTTTTGGGGCGTTACCCTAACCCAACCAACTGTTTGATCACATTAATAATAGTCCAAAAGTCACAATATGTCGTAATATGTAAACTGTTTGCAAGCACGCTAACTTTATTTTGAAAGTCTAATCTGAATTGCATGCTTTGTATTATTGCTAACGTCACAGTTAGAGGCTCAAGGCCACTGACCAAGCTGCTGTATTGATGAGTCGGAAGTGAGAACGCACTGGTACAGACAGATATTAGACATCTTTTAATACAAAGCTGCATGTTGGGTTTTCTTTGTATTTACATCTCTGCAATGACATAAACTTATTTCACCCCAGAGATGAAGCAGTGAAATAAAAAGTAAAAAAAGGAGTAAAAGAAAAAAACAGTTCAAGGGGTTTTGGGAGCTCAGTCACCGTGGAGTCTCAAGAGGCAGCCGGTATTGAATCAAGAACAACTGAGTTGAGTCAATAAAGACCTGTGAGGGCAGGGCGGCGGGTCAGGATCAGAATTTATCCACAAAATGTCAGTCACACTGCTCAAATTCTGCAGATCACTCAAGTTTGTCTTTGCACTCTTCACCCTTTTGTGTTGATAGTCTTGCATTAATTAACTTCACTTCTTTTCTAACTAATCACTATAGGATCTTAGCACAATTACTCGGGGATGACATCAGCTGAGTCGCTCTTAAAGATAAATTCTAATGAAGTTTTTACTGTGGGCTGTGCGTGTATATAATATTTGAAAGGCAAACATTACAAATGAAGATAAAGCCGTTTTTTTGTGATGTGTTTGACTATGATCCCTCGACAGAGGCAAACCCCATGCTGAAATATAAAGACTTTGCATTTGGGAATAGATAAGGGCTCAATTGTCGACTGTTGAGGCTGCCGAGGCCCGGAGGCATTCTTCCTGGAGGTTTTCGGAGGCTGGCTGTATAGAGTGATGGAAGCTGTTGCATCAACAGCAGATAATATCTGACTCCCTTCTCTTCCTGCCTGAGGGGGAAAATATATGTGAACCTGAAATGCACTCAGTCTATTCAATCCGAGACTGTCGTCAAAAAGACAACCACAGGCCCGCGCAGTGGTTAATGTTTAATGGACTTAAAGGACATGATTGCCCACTGGCACTGTATCAAATTTATGGGGCAGCCATATTCAGTGCCAGGATAAAAGGTTTGGCTCCGTACTCCTAATGACAAAAATGACCTCTATCATAAGTGTGCGTCTGCTGAAGTTACCGCAGCTGTCCAATTTCACGATGCCTTGACGTCACAAGGACACTAATTACGCTTTTGATATAATCACTCCACAAGAGCTCTCTATGATTAGCTCGAGAGGCCTCTCTAATGAAAATGATGTCTTGCTTTGTTAACCTTGTGTGGCTTTAACGCTCAGGTGTTAAACGGGGGAGGAAGCGGGCTGCATGCTGAAAAATAAGAAGTTACATCAAGAACATTAAACCTTTAGTCTGAACGGCTCCATCAAATCTCATCAGCTCTGATGCCGCCATAACTGGGGTTATGGATGGATGTACTTTACAGCCCACTTTATTGTTCCTTTATGAAAATCAATATGTCATTTTATGGCAAATCTTACAAATACTGTCAAACTGTTAACGGGTCATCTAATCTCCGGTGGCCAATTACGTTAGAGGAGAGGAAAGGAGCAGTTTTTCAAGCCTCATTTACAGGACGGGATTTCGTTGTTAATGTTTTAATCTTTCTCCGGCGGGAATCAGTTCTTAACGACAGTCAGCAAATGTTCTTGCAAAACATATGTTCAGCCCGGTTGCCAGAATAAAATGTTGGCATGTGTTTTTCTGCAAACTGCGGAAACTTTAAATGTGTTCATTCAACATCTCGACAGTGTTATAATCACATTCAGATTTATATGTAAGTATGAGCTGACTTTGCACCCAACTATTTGGCTTCAAAACTGAGTTATTGCAGCGACCATTTCACGGTCATCTTTGGAGCAAAACAGCATTTTGCAGCTGTTAGTAGCAACAAAACTGGGTATGTGTTGCGACCATTTATATCTTTCCTAACCCTAACCAAGAGGGTAATTAAAGGGATTTTGGGGGCATTTTGCAGCCATCTTTGCAGCAACAAAATCTAGTAACTTTAGCGACAATCAGGATATTTCGCAGCCATCTTTGTGGCGACATGTTCAGGTACTTTAAGCTAGAACATGATATCTTCCTGACCCTAACATAGTTTATTTTGTGCCTACCCCTAAAAGCACAGTGCTGTCACTACATGAAATTGAAAATTGACATGTAAAGGAACGTAGAATTTCAACCTATCTGTTTGCAGAGATGTACGATGTCAACATTTTGCTCAGGCGATTGGGTTGATCATCCTCCTCTTGCATCGCTGCTCAATGTTTCGTTGGCATGTCAGAGCCATGTGCTACATCAGCTTTTTGTTGACTCCTAAAATAATGTCTGACAGTCACTCTGAGTGTAAACTTGTCTGACACCGTACTGTTGATGCGACCAAACATAAAGACATGTGCTCCAACTTGCCGTGCTGTTTGAACAGGATGAGTTACTGCTCATTTTACAGCCATCTCATTTGCACTGTGATTGTGTTGACAATAAGAAAAGAGAGGATGCAGAGCATTTGGACTGAATCCTAATTTTTTGTGTACACCTTGTTTTGTGCTTTCTAGACAGCCCAAACAATGCCCGACCCACATGGGAGCACTCCCAGGCTCCACCACATTCATTTACATTACACTACAGGCCAAACACCTGAAAACCGCATTAATCACTCTGTCACTGCTAAGCTACTTTAGCAATTCAATTGGCTTAAGTTTAGCCAGCTAATATGGTTTAATGGCATCCATACAGTGCAATAATTCAAACCCATTGATCTGATTACAAGCATCCGGCCCCATAATTCACTTTGCTGAAAATGCAGCTAATGTATGCAGGCCGAGCAAGACAATAGGTTCATCTCTGTGGGATCGACACAGCTGGGTCGGACATGCTGTTTACTGTGATTAAAATTCTGCCCATGCTAGCTGTGAACACCACCAGTGTTGTTTTGGAAATCATTAGTTTTCCACATCTTCACACAGTGTCAAAGGGACAGTTCACCCCCAAATACTAAAAAAAACAACTATTTTTCCTCTTATCTGCGGTGCAATTTATCCATCTAGTGAGTCTCGGTGTGAGTTTGTGAGATATCGGCCGTAGAGATTTCTGCCTTCTAATTGAACCAAATGGCTTGTGGTGCTCAAAGTGCCAAAAAAAATACTTTTATAAATGCAATGTCTCTTTCCAGAAATCATGTCTTGCTAACTCAGGATAATCCACAGATTCTGTTGTGAGCAGTTTCATGTCTGGACTATTTCCTACACCTGCCACCTATGTATATCAGCGACGGAGGGAAATGGTCACAAACAGGAGCTGCAATGTCACATCAAATTTGTCAAACTTAGAGTAAATGCCGACATTACAGCGATTTAACTAAAGCAAACCAATCTTACTCACATCTGTCATATTTTCTTGTTGGTTTCAAGGACGTCATGAATCGCACCTTTCTTGAATTTTACTTAAATCCAAAAATTCTCCTGAATTTGATCAAAGTATCCCTTTTAATTTGCATTCAATGTTAGCTAACGTGAGCGTCAGCTAGCCAAATATTAATTTTAGTGTCAGTGGCAAATCTACTTTTGAACAAGAGGCTCCTGCTCATGACAGCGTGGGATGTAAACACTGATGGCGTCCTCCTCGGCTGAGCTTTAACGTCAGCGAGCTTATTTAGCATAGTTAGCTAGACTTTCATCTGTATGCTCGTCCGTACCTTCTAAGAGGTGATATGGAAAGATAGTTTTTTGACCAAACTTCTCACAAGTTATTATTATCTTGAGTACCCGGGTCATGATTTCAGGAAAGAGACATCACTGTTTGTGCTTTGAGCGCCGCCAGATTGCAATGGCCGATATCTCCAAAACTCTGCAACTTACAAGAAAACTATCTAGATGAATTGATTTCGGGGTGAACCGTCCCTTTAAACTACAGAGGCTATTGTTACCCTGCCTCCTGCAGACGGTCGGCAGCAGGCTGTAATGGACATCTGGAAACAAGTCAACAGAGATCCTAATAAAACAATGTTATTGAAACCGAGATATGGATTCAGTTGTCGTGTTGAACAGGTAAACTGCAACAGCATCGTGCACACAGGGGACTCATGGCAGAGCGATGGCTACAGGGGAAGATTTTCACATGCTAAAACCAGCGTGAAATCATATGAGACCTCTGGCTTCTATATCTCTATTCATCCCACCTAATCTTTAGTGTGCCCTGGGTATTTTATAATGCCATGATATACCATGGCAGGGGTTTATGGGCTCAAGGATTTAGCAGCGTGATGCGATCAGCCAAAAGGCAGAGGGGAAGAACTAGTGGGGAGAAATTATTTTTTCCACTGTATGTAAATAGCTGCTTTAATTACCTTCCAACAGCTGAATGTGAAGATGACAGAGTCGACCTGTATCAATCTAAAACGATCAGGGATGTGCTCCCTATTGCTTTTTCCCCTTTCACATCTTTAGCCTGCTTTTGTTTACAGTTATCCAACCTGTCTTGTGATTTAGGGACTGCTTTTCATATGCAAAGGAGAAAAAGGCTAGCGGTCATAATTATTGATCAGCTGATTCGATTTTAGTTTGTGAGAAAACTCATAACTCTGCAGCACAACGCGGCAAACAATCGATTATTTTGCGACGCAGAGCCGTAAACTACGTCTCTCTACGTCTCAAAATGACCATATGTAATGAGAGTAATGTGCTTGATATGCTGGAGAGTGCTATCAGCTGCACAAATGGAGCCGACCAAGAGAAAAAGACAGAGAAAACAAAAAGACAATTTTCTACCAGCAGCAGTGCTTTCTCTTTCTCCTGCACGCTATTCATTCTAAACAAGGCCTTTGAGAGGAAGTAGAAAAAAAATAAATTGGCAAATCAGTGCGCTGAAGGTCACAGGGAGTGACACAGGAAGGAGGGAACATAAAACAGAAGACAACAAAAACCCCAAAACAAATAGCAAATTGTCAAGTAGCACGGTGGATTTATGAAAAGGATTGTTTTGAAAGCAAACAGCCTGATAAAGGCTCGGCCCTGGAGTGGCAGTTTGCAGCGTAATGTGAAGTCATAATGTTACCGCTCGACTCTGCATCGGCCATCAAATGCAACGGCCGCGTGCGCGCGTGTGCATGCGTATGTATGCCATTTTCTGTCAGCCGCATGGTGGACAGAAAATTGCCTCCGGCGAGGCACCGAACCGATCCCGTGTAACGCTGCATCGCTCAGGTGGTGCAGCTTTCTCTCTGACAACTTGAATGAAATGCAACCCTTCACATCTCCAGTTTGAGACATTCAATTTCCAGCTGCTTTCTCGGGGCAAGAATTTCTGCAGCGGAGGATCAATGCAAAATGACTGGAAAATTGCTAATGTTATTTACATCAAAGTGAGACTGGAGGAGACCAATTATGCCGGTGATTCAAGGCAATATTCCTAAGTGAGTTGTCCCGTGGGTGATAACACTATCATATTTTGATATTATTAATATTCTACCCAGCATTGTTTTGATTTATTCGCAACACATAAACTCAGATAACCTGACTGCAGGTACTTGGTATGCGGTAGATGTTATAGTTAATATACTGCGAATGGACCCAAAGTTGTTATGGCGAAATCCTGAAAAGTATTTGAGCCGTTAAGACCGACAGAGACGCAGCAATTAGGGTTTTGTTGTGGGTAGCAAACAGATGTAAGGGTGTGACATAGAGTACGATCCCCCCGACGATGCTATGCATCTCGCAGCAGCGGTTCGCTTGTCTGTTTCATGCTTCAATTTGCAGTTGGAGTTGTCTCAAGGAAAGAGCTGCGAGATGATCTGTTACTGGGGAGAAATCAGACTTTCTCTGCGAGACGCTACAGATGAGGTGTCAAGACGGATGGAGCAGCGTTGCGCAGTGAAAGGGAACACATTCCTCCACATAAGAAAATCAACAACAACAACAACATGTGTGACAAATGGCAGCAGAGGAGCACGGAGAAGGACGAGAACAAAGCTGCAGCGAATGGCTGAAACAGATAGACCGTCGTAACTCTGCCGTTTGTTGCCGGCGGATGCGATAGGCAGAGGAGGCTGGTATTTTCATGGCCACTTTGTTTGCCTTTGCACTATCACGCATGCATGCATAAGTGAGGCAGCGCGGGGCCAATCTCAAATGAAGTTCATTTCAATCAAGCCATTTTAAATCAGGCGAGCTGATGGAAAGAGAACGGCTTTCAAAAGAGGCCACAGAGCAGCCCCCACCCCCCCATCTCCCAGACCAACACGAGTATTTATTTAGCTGTGATGCTACATGAGAGTGAATTATGGCTGCAGTCCCACTGAAGGTGATCTGCAGCAACCTGCCGAGTGACTGTCACTGACCCCGGGAAACTGCAGCTCGTCAGGATCTATAGGAACCTCCGGAGATCCTGATGTTGGAAGAAAAACAAGGATTGATGATGCCTGAAAGAAGGGTTGATCGATACAGGTTATATTAGTAACTAACTACTCACTCACTAACTAGTAACTTGAGGAGAAAATGACTGAAAACAACAAAATGTTGAGTCTCATCTCCAGATCATCGAATGCTGACACTTTGAGTTGGCAGCTCGGGTTGGACGCCGACCGGAAGCATCCGTATTTGACGATCTAGAGATGAGACTCAACAATCAACTCTCTTTCTTCATGAATTAACACTTTGTCGCTTTAGTACATGTCAAATTCAGTGTCCTTGCAAGTTTTAGTTTAAAATGCATGCTGATGGAAAGTCGGGGGAAGTTTCGTAGTCCGCAAAACATTTCTGGAGCTTCACAGCAAAAAAGTTTTGAAGCATTCTCCTAAACCACTGAAGAAAATGGGGACTTGCTTTAAAAGCGAAAAGAAAACGTAAAATGGCTTCATACGTCCAGCGTAAGCCAAGTCTCAGGAAGGCCTGAGATCCCACGCTGACTTGAAAAGATGTTACCTACATCCTCGACGCATGGTTGAGCTTGTGCACCCACTTCAGACGGAGTACATGCTAACGCTTTTAGCTTAGCACCTACAATGAAGATTTTTTCAAATCAATTTGGGATCTCGTTGCTTTTGGAGACTTCGATTACACTGGACGAGTTGTATGCAGTTGTTTTACTTGAGATTCGTCCGTTTCTTTCAGTTGTTTAGGAGAACGCTGCGACGCTGTTCAGCTGTGAAGCTCCAGAAATGTTATGTGGATGCTGAAACTTCACCTGACTTTCCATCAGTATGGTAGTGAGAAGATAATGACACTGAAAAGTAGCAAATCATTTATTTATCCAATCACAATCTCAGAACAAACATCTTAAAATAAGAGCAGCAACTGGCGCCGAGGAGAGTTTGAACCCTCGAGAAGAACTCACAACAAAGATTGATCATCAAGACGAGGTTAGTTACATTTACTTAGATTCAGTCAAAAGATCTTCTGTATTAACACTGGATAACCCACTAGATTTTGACTGTAAGTATAAAATTATAGCACTTGGTTAGAGCTTCGGTTTTGCAGTGTGCCACTCAAGTGAAGTCGCAAAAAATATGTTAAACAAGTCGACTACCTGTTGAGAGGGCGGCTTTTGTGCCGCGTCCAAGGCTGTGGTTGTTTCCAAAGCAAAATGAAGAATTTGCTTTGAAAGAAAATGACTCAGCCTTGATCGGAAGTTCGTCACTGTCACTAAAAGTCACGCGAATGTATAAGCATTTAGTCACCAAGGACTCCTGTGGTACCTTTTGAAAAATGGCTTAATTTGATATGATTTTTCTGCTCTCGCCGCCTTCAGATGTCACTTAGTTTACTTATCGTGGATGAAGTGCTTTGATTAAACACATTATAACACGTTCCCTCTGGAAGCCACATCGACTAATGGAGCAGTTGTGATGTAAGTAAGAGTAAATGAGTTGTGTGTTGTTTCTTTTATTACACTTTATCGCACCGTTTTCTATTCTGGGTAACTAAATGTATAAACGTCAGCTACACAATACCTTATTGTCTGACACCAGCCTGTGGTGCCCCTCCAGCGTGGCTCGTAGCATCAGGCAGCCTCTGTTTCCTCTGCTGCAGAGCAGTTATGGAGACGGAGACAGAGCACCTGCCCTCGCGCCTCAGCCCCTGTTCCCAGCAGCTTGCTAATGTCAACCTGCCTGATACGCGCAGCGGGGTGGGGGCTCCAAGACAGCAGCAATTTTCCCCCGCATGCGAATGAGACTGGAGAGCAATCTGCTGGCCTAAGAGCCTCATAATCAGCACATCATTATCAGGAGGGGGGCTGGTGCTTGGGGTGAGGAGGGAGAGAGGAAATAAAGGGAGGGAGCAATGGATGACACCAAATGACTCCCTGATAGGGACGAGACAATGGTGCACACGGGGGGGGGGAGGTGGATGGGGAAGTTGGTTATTTGCAGTGTAAAGGACAGGGGAACAGATTCACTGCACAAAGCATAAAGGGACCGAGGTGAGGCGACGTCCCTCGGGCACAAAGTAGCACCTCTGTTTACCCATCTCACGGCAGCTCGGGTGCTTCCTGTTGGTCGGTATTACGGCCGCCCCTCAACAACTCTACACAGTCTAGTGGCACACATGACGTACGTCGGGCTTTCCTACGCTTTTTTTTCTTTGCGACGCGGTGACAGCTCTTTGAAGCTTACCTCGCCCCACGTTCATTTTTCAGCGAGTTCAAAAGGAGCAAGGACAACAAAGCTCGATATCACAGCACACATGTTCCCCTCCTCTGTTTTATCTTCAGGAGTGCCCACCCGGTTTTTTTCTGTGAACTTGCCGTTTATCCTTTTGTCTCGTGATAAAGGAGGGCGAGCAAATTCGTAGACCGTAACAGCCTGACACCCTGGTTGATCTCAGACTAATTTTGTGAATCACATTAAATTGTCCAGGTGGAAGCTGTTTCACACAGAGGCGGCAAGTAAAATGCGTTTTTTTTTGTAGAAAACATCCAAAAATGAGCTGAAATAATCGACAGTGTGAAGCAGTTTGACATTAGGATGCAGAGGTTGCAGAGATAGCGTCCGAAGTTGGCATGCTAACCAGCTAGCCCCTACCAGCGTGTTCACACTGGTCCCCGAGCTCCCTGTCTAAACCACTAGCGGCACAGCTACCTGAGCTACCTAGCTAACAATCAGCAGCAGGTAGCAGCTACCCTGCCGACATGCTGACCTCATCTGTTTTCAGAATGAATCTGACAGCTGGCCAGTTCTTATAACATATCGCACCTTTTAAAGGGGCGCTACGAAGTTTCGGAGAAGAAACCCAGAATTTTAGTATTTACAATATTAATGAGGTAAATAATGATTTGTTTGCTGTTCTCAGAGGAAAATAAGATCCCGAGAAGCTTGAAGGTAGAAAGGTGGCAGAGTCCGCCACATATGAACGAAGTAAAAAAGTGTGAAACTATGTTGTCCTTTAAGGTCAGCTTGTTTATTCAGTTCATTCACAAGAGAGTTTGTTCATTTCAGCCAATGAAGATCTGTCTCTTCTGATTAAAATGTCCTCGCCCCAAAAATCACATACCGCTCCTTTAAAACACAGAGCAACAACACACCGTTTCACACTCAGTCTGTGACCCAGTTAACGCCTCATCCCCGCCAGCAAGACGTCCAAAAACAGCTCCTTTGGAAAGATTTACTTGTCCTCAGGTGGCTTTGAAGCCAAGCTTTTTGGGTTTTTAATGTGACACTGATCAATCAAAGCTGTCCAAAAAAAAAAAAAAAAAAGAAGAAAAAAAAAAGGGGGGATGTTTAGTACCACTTCCTGCCGCGTGGTGGCAGTAGCGTACAGAGCACTCGGCCCTGGCTGTTTGTTTGGGCTCGGGGGTTTGTGCGCACTGCTCCAGCCTGTGTGAGGGTCAGCTCATGGAGACAAAAAGACAGAAGAAGAAAAAGTGAATGTATAGAGAGAGAGAATGACATCTGCAGCACAGCGGAGGAGATCTTTATAGGGAAGTCCTTCTCACCTCTGAGGGGAGGAGGGCTGAGTCTGGTGGCACTCAGAGGCGCACACCTGGGAGCTGGAGTGCACGGGTGATGATCGCTGAAGTGCCTTGCTCAAGGGCAGTTTGAATGTGAAGGTATTTAGAGGACTGTGTTTTGTTTTTTATTTTGAAAGGACTGATCATCTCCTCCACACTCCTCCTGAACTTGTGAGACTGAGCTCAGCCTCCTTTTTTTAATTTATTTTTTATTTCACTACATCTCCGTGTGTGTCATGCGCTCAGAGGTTGTTCGGAGCAGTAAGGAGATGATGTCAATATTCCGTCTCGCACACTTGACAGCCGAGCAAATTCAATTGGACTGACTCCGCCTTGCTCATGCGGGACTTGTCCACAGGCTTTTTTTCATACTACCGCGTGCCTGTCTGCATGCCCGGTGCTCTCTGACGGAGCCGAGCTCTCTCCACGATCCCCCCCACCCCCCTCTCCACCACCACCACCACCACCACCTCCAGTCACTCACCCTCATCACCAGTGAGGAGCAGTCTGACGCACAGGAGCAGCAGGAGCAGCAGCAGCAGTAAAGCCAGGACTCTTCCCGGGGAGTGTGGAGAGAGTGTCCACCGAGCAACATGTTCCCAGCGCGGAGACGCGGAGGGCGCACCGGGGGCTCGACGGTGGCGCCGCGGACCATGGTTACAGCTGGACGGACCGGACAGGTCGGACAGGTGTGGGTCTCCTGTTGGATTCTGCTGTCGGCGACTTGTTTCCTCAGCGCTCGGGCTCAAGGTAAGATGCGCAACTCAGAGAATGATTTTTTTCCTCCGCGTAGTTATGGCTGTTTGTTGGGAGCGCACAGGAAAAGTCCCTGACAGACTTGGTTCCCAAAAGGACAAATACTCATGAAGCCAAACTTGGAGCGGTTATGGCACAAAACCTGACACTCAGAATAAGACTGAATGTGTCTGTCTCACCTCCAACACATTCCCCCCACAGCCTCTGCAAAACTGGACACTCATGTATGGTGACAAATGTTGGCTGGTTTTGAATGAGCCTGTGTGATTTGCTACTGTAATGCTGTTTTATTGATCATAACATTTTGCACAAAGGTCTGAGGGTTAATAATTATTTTTTAAGGGGCTCCACAAGCTGTAAAAATGTCCCCATTCTCCAGTGAGAAGTGTAAAAAGACGAGTGGCCCCGGCTGAACACCCCTCAGAATAAATTGATTCTCTGCTTGTAGATTGAGCCAGCCCTCCTGCCTATAGGCCACCTTAATAGCCTCGCAGACCCTGTCATTAACTTGTATGAATGTGACTGCAGGACAATGAAGCGAAGCCATTATTGGGAGGCTGCATTACATTTCTCCTAATGTCCACTTTTTGCTCACAGGCTGTGTGAAAGTAATCAGCGTGCAGCAGAGTGAATTAATCACAACATGTATGTTACGTTTCACATCCGGCACAGTCAGAAATACGCCGTCTACGCTAATCATACGATGGCTGTGAAATGGGTGGGACTTGTCACTCGTCATGTGTCAGCAGATGACCTGCTTGACCACGAGGAGGTAATGAGACATACAGTAAAACGGTAGACGGAGACAAAAAGCCAGCGAGAGCAGGCCCTCCCTGCCTCCAGATACCATAATTGGAAAAACTGCCAGTTGTCACAGAACTGAAGGTAAGTAGATAAAGGACAAAGTATGTGGTGTGGACTCACTGGGCTGTAAATTTCCCGATGTATACTCACAGTAAACGACATCTAACCTTGTGCTTCAGCAGTCCGACCGCAGGGTCAATGTTTTCATTACCGAGGTAGAGAAAGAAAGACGCATGCTTGACGTACAAATCCTTGAGGCATTTACTTCAAAAGGTCCCCGAGGAGAAAATAAAAGTGGCGTATTGGAAGTTGATCCATATGAGAAGTGGCTTCTCTGCACTCTCCATCTTCTAATCACAATGCTCAGTGCTCCAAAGTGCTAAAAGCAGCATAATCCCTTTGCTTGTTTGTCTTTGAACAGGTCGCCTTGCTCTAAAGTGCTCCCAACCTTATCTGAAAGAGTCTCAGGCGTGTCTTATTATGCAGGGCACAGTTCCTCGAGCTGTTATTACCATCCTTTTTTCTCCAGCTAACATGCCTGGAGTCTGTGAGGATCTGTTGAGCGCTTCGAGGCTACTTCACAGGGCTTTACCTTTCCTCCCCAAACAGACCTCTTTCTCATCCTTGCAGTTGGTATTCAGGCCCCTTGAATGTACCCCGGCTGCGCATTAGCATTGGTGAGAGATTCGCTCCCCTGTCTGCCTGTTCTTTCAGTTGAGAAGGACCTCCTCTATGGCGCACAATCGCTGCTTTAGGTTCTTTAGTGAAGACGCAGTTGCGGTCTTTGCGGGGGGTCCTCTCACGAACCAGAGAGGGCTTGTTCCTCTGAAGTAGGAAGCAGCTCTCATCCTCATGGGGCATCTGTGTTTGCAAATGACTGGCACTGCAGCTGTGCCTGTGCATAAAGTAAGAGGTGATGAAGTCGTTCCCAGAGAGCCGAGGACCTCTGAGGATGTCATAAATTAGGCGACATGGAGGCACAGGTAGGGCAGGAGGCCCCCAGAGGAACAGGAGGTGGCATGTACTTGTTTTTCAGCAGGTTCCTACTGAGGCTCCTGCTGCGTTTAGTACTGCTGGCTGCTCTGGAGCACAAGAGGATACCTGATAGAGTCCACGGGGGAATGTCTCTGCTGCCACAGGCAGCTCGCAGCAGGCCTTTTTAAGATGCATTTAGACCCCCTCATCGAAATACCAAGTAAATAGATGTGAGGTTTTGTGTTTCTGCACCCTATAGTGCTCCCTGTGTCTCCTCAAGGACTCTGATTCTGAAATCTACCCATGTGTATTGTGAGTGTGTTTCTATGACTGTGTGTGTGTGTGTGTGTGTGTGTGTGTGTGTGTGTGCTTGCTGGTGCTTACTGTATGCTCCTGTCTATTGAGCCTTAATCTAGATAGCAGCAATGATATTCTGCAGCAGCAGCTGCTATAATTTTCTGGACGTACGTTATTATGCAGCTTTGACAGCTGTCAGCCATTTCCAAATCTTTAAATCTTATGATAATCCGGCGTGCTTACAAAAAAAAACATTTGTTTAAAACACTCTGAATCCTCGTGTGATTAAAACTCTCTGCTCTAATGCGGCCACCAGATCATAATTCATCTACGTCGGCGACACGCTAAACGCACGCGCGCGCATGCAAACACATCCACAGGATGATAGAAAAATCAATGTGTACACGATTACACAACTCTATCAAGAGAAATATAATACAGCTTTAATAGAATCAAAGGCATCTCCTAGTTCCAACAAAGAGCGATGACAAACCCGACTGTACGCGCCCACACGTACAACACTCCATCACAAATAATGGGAAGCTTAATCTGTTTTGTATGTAGCTCCACAAAAGTAGACCCACATACTCACATTGGTGCCACTTTGGCCTCAGGCGTCTGATTTTAGACATGATACATAATCCTGAGCTCTATATGATGAAATCATCGCATTTTTTCCTAAACTTAACGCTAGCTGATCACGTCACAAGTCCCATATGTGGCATAGTGACACAGAAACGCTGTAACTCCTCAGCTATCATACCATAATTACACACAGTGTATATTTATGACATATGCATCTCCCCATTTGGCGAAATGGAGTTAATTAAACATGTTTCCTGCTCCAGAGAGCTAACAGATGTCTGCTAAAATTTGGACTATATGCTTGTTTTTCTTCACAACGTGGCTCGCGCCCAGAACGACCAGCTAGTGGCTTGCACAGCCTCAGGTGAAACGCGGTGGCAGCCTTGACTTCCAAATCAGACTCCTTGTGAGTCTTCAGTGCCTCGCCTCCCGTGTCTGGCTGCTTGGCTGCTTTTTACTCCGGCTGCCAAATGCTGTCTACACATGTTTATTCATGTTGCCACAGGACGCTTTATTCACCAAGATGGAACATATCACAGCTGAATTGAGGAGGGGAAAAAAAAGGGAAGCCTGTGCTCACTGGCAGCAGCATTACAAATAAATGAATGAAAAAGCCTGATAGGTATTCCAAAAAATTTTTATTGTAATGTTTCAGAAAAAGACAGAAAATGCAAGAGCCTCAAACCAGTTTAAGGGTGACAAATGATTTGGATCTACTTTATTGTTGAAGAACAATAGGGCCGCTGCACTGTCAAGGCTTTTAGCTTCGGGAGGCCTTTAATTGGCTCAGTCGAGCAGCAAAACTGTGTTTATAGTTCATAATGGAAATGTAATCAAATTAACTTGTACCGCAGGGTTTTGGCATTCACCCCTTGCCCAGTAATTGCCATTTGCCCAAAGGGCTATGGTAATGGCTATTTGCATGGGGCATGGAGTCCTATCTCCCACCATGTGTCTGTCATGCTGCCATATTAAGGAAACTGGCTGAGATTGTTACTTACTATGCAGGAGTTGAGTTTTGTTGCTCTAGTCTTAAGTACTTTTTGCCATGTTGTGGGTTTGTGTTGAGAATTTTAACAGCTAAAGCAGCCAAACAATAACCCAAACCAGGATCTTTTTAATGATAACCTGGGGAATATGTGGTATGATGAAACATCTGGGGCGAGGCAAAGGCTTCACCCAACAAAATCTTGTTACGTAGAGTGATTTTTGTTGGAAAACAGACACACTCGTCAGACAGCCCTTCTTTGGCTTACTGGGTGAAAAATACAGTTTGTTTTTTTAATGTTTGATAGCAGCTAGAGTTCGACAACTGGATTATTTGGGGGGTGACGTTGATATCAGGGGATCAGATCAACCACAGCATTTAAAGGACTAACAGGTCTCAGGCTCTGCTTGGAAACCTTGTGTCCTTGCATTCATCTGGATGCCACTTGAGATGCACCACCCATCAAAACAACATTGCAGACCATTGTCCTTCAAGGTCACTGCACTCCCCAAGCAAGACAATGTGTCCTGCCCAACTGCAAGAGCTGCTCAGGAAGAGCCTGAGGAAGGCGACATAGAGCTCAAGGCGTCGACCTGCCTTCCAGTTTTCCAGAACCCAGCCCAATCGAGCACCCTTGGGACATGCCAAAACAAGACCGATCCATGGAGGCCCCATCTCGCAACCCTCAGGTACTCAGCGGATCAGCTGCATAGGCCCTGGTGCCAGACACCATAAGACACCCTCAGAGGTCCTGTGTCCATGCTTTGACCAGTAAGCGTCCGGGCTCTCTCTCTCTGGCATGTCCCACAGATGCTCGATCAGATCGGGATCTTGTGACTTCGAAAGGGGAAGGCCTCTCTATGACATTCCTGGGGCCATTTCATTCGCAATGCTCCCTCAGATGTTGTTATCAAACACTTGTGACAAAGATGTTTATGTAATGGAGGCAGGATATTTTACAGTTTAAAAAGACATCAGTGCGCTGAAACAACTTCCCTGAGAATTTAATAATCATAAATTACCCCAAGCATCTTTTTCTGCATTATATTCTGTTTAAATAAGTTTTCATTTTGGCACATATTGTACGTTAATATGGATTTATCTGTGAAAGGGAAGTCCATCTTTCGGGGGGCCAATGTAATCACGTAGCTGGAAGTAGTTTTGTTGTTTCATGTCTGCTTGTGTACTGATGAGACTGAGGGGAGAAGCGCTGGGGGGGAAAACAGATGAATTCCTCACATATTTATTCTCCCGGCTAAAAGTCTAATCAATCTGACACAAGACCAAGAGGCACCTCATCTACTATCAAGAACAAAAAGAGATGTCTCAGAACAGGCCTGGAGCTGGGACAGCAACTGAAAGAGGGATTGACCTTGGATATGGAGTGGGATTTGAAGTGGCACCATTCGTTTAATTTGTCTAATATCATTTTGACAAAGGAGCAAAGATGTTGCGCATGCTGCTTCATCAAAGCGTTCATTCTAAGAAGCGATTTGAAAAGCATTCAAAATGGTGTCATTACTTTCATCCAGGGAAAAAGAAGGATTGTACTGAGGCGGTATTCTTGGACCATACATCTGTCTTCAAGCCCCCGAGCTGTTCCATGTAAACATTTAAACAACACAAAGGCAAGTCAAGGAAAACTGTGGTGAGAAACAATGCTTTTTACAGCATAATGTGCACACTGAATCTCTGCTCTCATTCAGCTTGCCCCTCCTGGGGACTGGTGAGTGTATTCTTGTGTTGTGAATAAAATGGCAAAAGAGGCAAAGAAATAGAGAAATGGAGGCGGCGCTGTGGTGGTGGGGGCGGTGGGCTCATGTTTTTCCTCCCTCTCCTAGTAAAAACAACTGGTTGTACGAATCCATTTCTCTTTGTACATTTCGCACGAATGAATTCACATTCTGCTCCATTCGTCGACCGGGCCAATCACAACACTTGGTTATGTTGCTCTACCGCCAGCAGCAAGGTTCCCTGCAGGAAGTGATGATGGTGATAGACACGCCAATATTGCTGTTTCGCTCAATACGGAAACATGGAAAAAGGAAATTTAGGAGAGTCAAATGAACAGCAAGCCTCACAAACTGGTGGCGATGGGAACAAAATATCTAGTCTGCTTGTTTGAATATCAAAGCTGCTTTCTCCAGCTGGTGATCTTTAGCTGTTTGATGAGGGCTTTATTTGTACAAGCACTGTATCAAGAGGTAGGGTCAGGGGTCGGCAGGCTGGGTGACCGGTGAAACTATTTCGATCCGTGGCATACTTTCTGTCCACGGGGCAGGGTCTCGTCTGGATAGAAGGAGCCTCCATGCTCTCCATCTGCAGGGCTGAGTTTGCTGCTCTGCTCGGGCTGTGCTTGGCAGCACGCCTGCCAGTCTCACTAGGGGGGCTGGCGAAATGCCTCAAGCTGCATCTCAATGCCTTGTGCTCAGTATTGATTAGGACCAGAGCTGACTCTCACTCCCCATTGTCCCGTTTTTTTTTGGCCACATGGGATTCTATATCATGTTTGATATCACTTTGGTTTTCCCAGCACCTGCCTTCTTCCTCCTCCCAGCGATGGAGCTCAACATGAGGCCCTCCCCACTCCTGTCACATTTTGACAGTGCTCCACCTCCACTGTAAACAAATGGCTCACAACAGAGATACCAAGGGATGTTAAAGCGTGGAACGTGCAAAGGCATCGACTGAGATAAATCTAAAGAAATTCTTACCAACAATCTCACGCAGCAGCGCTTTTGTGTTTGCTGATAAGGAATTCCTGGTATACATGGCAGACTGGAGCCAGTTGTCAGTGTAGCCTGGCAGCACTTTAATGTACACACATCTTTGATCACTGTCCTTGCCGCTAACATCAGGAGTGTGTCAGTTAAAAAGAGTGGTGATGATAGGAGCTGACAGCAGCACTGTGGGCTTCTGCTCTACGGCTCATGACACATCTGGATCCCCGTTCCTTGGCCCCTCAGCAGAAGCCGCGAAAGCGCTTCAGGTGCGAGACCGAAAGCATATGGCGAGGATTCAAACCACGAGTGAAAGCGCAGACAAAGGCTGCGTCCAACACTGACGGCTTTTTGTCTCCTTCAGCAGACTGCATGTAGGGAGACCTAAAAAACAAACTGTGGTTTTATCCTGTCACAGTTTCAAACCATTATTTAAGCCTCAGAATCACTGATGTTTCCCTCATTAGCAGTGATGCTGCGATACAAAAAATATGCAGAGTTGAAACATTTCACAAGAACAAATGCTCATGAAAAGTGAAAACAATTGTACACTGAGGTGACGTGTTATTAGGGATGTTTCGCGAGTTATACCATAGCAGAAATACCTCTAACACAGCCTGAGATGCTTGATCAGGTGCTGGTGATTAAGTCTTTGTACCTATCTGGGAATTAATTAGCACAGGAACAGGACCCTGCTACTTCTCAGCAGTTCAACCCTACAGATTTTTTACTGCACAAGTAGCTCGTATCATTAAACGGTAAGCAACCCATATGTAACCTCAAACACACGTCGGAAAACACATTTGTCCATTGTGTATTTGTTGGGTGACAGGGGAAATACGGCAGGTTGAAAGTGCCAAAATAATCAACTTTAAACTTGGAATAGTCCACTTTTTTTGCTTTAACTTCTGAGTTAAATACTGATTTCACAGTGTAAAGGCTGTAGAAAAATGACACCATCAGCTTATAGACTTGTTCCCTATAAGTCTCGCTTTTACTGTGCTATTTAGTAAAAGTGCCCCGCTGATGGAGGAGTGCGATTGAAACCGAGGTAAAACCAGAGTGAATGGACGAGCCTTCACTCAATGGAGAGTGCTCCGGTGTTGATATGTGTTTCCCCTGATCATCAAGGCATGAGATGGTTCAAAACCAGCAATCTTGATACTAACTCAGTCTTCTTTTTAATAAAGCCAGGTGAGCTACTCCAATGTTGTATAGCCGTGTTTCCTTCCTTTGAGGCAGCGGCAGCAAGAGTACCACCACAGGGAAACGCCAGGGGTGAGGGAAAGTTGAAAAGTCATCTATCTCTGCTGAAAAGTACAGTAGTTTCACCAAGGAAGGGGGAAAAAAATGCACATTTCTAGTATATAACTCAATTTCTCGAGAACCACCGTGAGCGGCGACACATTTGACCATACTTCTCTCTACCGAGAATGTCCATTGTCATTATGGCGATAATGTAATGGAGCATTACAATTTCATTTATATGCTAAGGGAAGAATGGATCGGTAACATTTAAAGTACTTAATGGAAACATGCACAATGAACAAAAGGCTCCAGAAAAATAGGGGTGATCCGAGGTCTCGGCTGCTTCAGTGATAAGTGTACAGTACGGCACAGCAGCTCCCATTGAAATCAGCAGTTTGAGAAACTTTTTTTCCAGTTCCCTCTGCTTCTACATGCCTACAGGATTAATAGGCGCGGTGCAACGGAGCCAGTGTTTAACAATGAGGCATGAATCTGCCAATACGCAAATCGAGTCCGTCATGTGTTTCTGCCTGGAATGATTCAGGATGAGTTTGGGAGAGAGAGAGCTCCTCGGAGGTTAAGCGTGGAAGTGTGTGGGGCCATGCGCACAGCAACCAACACTGACAAGGACAAAAGAGATCCTGTGCACATACAGATGCCTATTTATTTTAATTTCAAAGGCAGCTTGGAAGAGGAATCTAATAAAAGTGCTTTGATTGCTCTAATGCATGTTAGCAGATGCACAAACATGCACAAAAAAAGGCACGCGTGTACGCTAATACGCGAACACAGTGTCCTCCTCTAACGCTTGCATCTGCACACACGCGCGCAGATTGTTTCATTATCGCTAAATGGAGCTTTCTCAAAAGACCAAGCCAGTGTTTGAACGCTGTTTTTTTTTCGGCACAACTAATGAAAGTGGGGCACAGCCACGGTTGTCTCGTGTGAATAGACAAAATCAGAATCAGCTTTTTTTTCCCCCACTGTGAAGCGTCATGCTCTGATGGTCCTCTGTTGCAAAATACTTTCCAATTTAACCTGTCTCCGTGCCACTCCGCCGTCACTGCCAAGTGCGGCGAGGTGACGGAGATAGGGGCGGGGGGGGGGGACAGAAAGAGAAATGAATATTGCTGTGGACATTGAGAGGAGGGAATGGTTGTGGGGTGGTGGTGGGGCGGCAGCTGGGGTGGGGTATTGATGGAGGAAAGAAAGGAGAGCGCTGCATCAGTGGGGTAGAGATTGCTGTGGTGTACAGTAGCACAAATCCTAAATTCTGTGCAGATCCGACGGTAGCTAGGAAACAGCTGACAGTAAAATGGGGGGATCAAAGGGATTAGTGTGCCCAGTTTGAGCCCAAACAGTAACCCTTCCACTTCTCCCACTGCCAGCCTTTTTATACATTCACCACCGTGTTCCAGCGGCGTGCTCGGCCTGTTAGACACAACCCGTCTCTGGTTATCCTCCCCTGAGTCTAATTGTTTAATTTGGAATCACCCTTTTTTTTTTATACCCTCGCAGACGGCAATGTGTGGAAAAAAAGGGTCACCGTTTCAATTTTTAGAAGAGAAGTAGGCTGCGTGTAGAAAGACAAAATCGGCTCCATCACACACAAACACACACATACACATACACATGCGTGCACAGGCTACACAAAAATACAAATGCCCACACACAAGTGATCCAGACAAAACAAAGACATTGCATCTGAGGGAAGAGGATGCACATGTCAAATGCAATCAGCACTGCCTTTTGTGATCTGAGTGAGATTTCCTGTCACTGGGGCTCCAGACGCAGCCTGTTTAATTCTGCAGGGGACTGTCATGTCTCAAAAGCCTCGCTGACTGTCTCCTCTCGTCTCGGAGCCGGAGAGACGTACCTAAACAAACGAGCCCCAGCATCCCCTGTTGGGGGCGTTGGTACTGTACGACTCCAGGAGGACCTCTGACGGTGCTGGTCCCCTGTGTCCGCTCTGGACTTGCAGCGGACATGTGAACACACTCAGGGCTGACACAAAGCTTTACCCAAGAGAGTAAAGCCAAATCGGATCTACATCACATGTGACGTACATATGATGGCTCAAAACTGATTTGTGATGCCTGACTTGAGCGAGAGCATTACAGCCGCTGTTGTTTCCCCTCTGTGAGCAGGTTCTTCACGTGGACGCGTGATGTCCGCCTGCAGCTGCTCTGACTTGTGTTGCTGTTGCAGAGGCTTCAGGCGAAACAATGTCTCTTTCACCGTCCTCAAAGCTTTCTCAAATTGCTGGTCAAGCTGTTTTAATTTGCAAGCAGGGGGCCTTCAAAGAGTGCTCTCCTTGTTCTGTGCGAGGGGAATATTTGAGCACATATCTTATTGTAGAAAATGCTGGACATGTTCGTCGCCCGTGGGGACGGCAGAAATGGGGAGTCAGTGGGATTATATCAGTTTAATGAAGTTGCTCAGGCCAATGTTTAATTTCATGAAATTCAATTAAAAAGCTTTATTTCCATTCCACAGTAATCACTCAAGGGGTCGCCGTCATTAGATTATACAGAAGGAATTGTGAGAAGGAATGACCAATCCAAAAATTTGTTCTTTGAGCGCACGTCACGCTGATCTGCTCGTGTCTTTCAAATGCTGCACAGTGAATGTTGCGACTATGGAGAGAGAAAAGCCTCAAGAGGGGTACAGAACTCAGTACTTGTAAGGGTACCAACTGCATTGCATCAGTATTGCTGAGTACTGATTCATGTTAAATCAGTCTGTGCCAAATTACGGTACAAAGGGAGAAAGCATTATGTGTAATGCAAAATGAAAACCTGACCAGGGCAAAACATCCAGCTCGGGCTGGGTATTGAACCGAACTGGCCTCAATACCATCGACTATCGAGAAATGTTCTTTCCATACAAAATTTTAATACTCATCAGCGTCAGGAAGCCAATGAGCATGCAGCATGCTTGTTGTGCAAAGATCTAATACTGCTGGTGATTGGCTGTCTCGAGGGCACACAAGGAGAAGACTAGGTTATGCCCATAGACTCACCACGTTTATGTTCAATGTAATCTTTTCTCCAATCAGAGACACCAGAATCGGAGTCAAGCTATCGGTATCGAAATTTATGTCTTACCTGAGGAAACACCTGGTCAAAAATAAAATACTGTATGTCTAAAAGCCAAAGTGTGTACCGTGTTTAGCCAGAAAGCTAGGTCCCTGCAGCAGCTACAGCTAATGTTAGCACGCCTGCAGCCAGTGCTGCACTCATTCATGGAGAGTTGAACCCTCTGACACGAACAACGAAGCATCAACATCTTTATGTAATGTTATGTAATATTGTTTTTGGCAATAACTGCTTTTTTTTCACTGTCTCTGTCGACGTTATGTTAGTATCTTTACTAGCGTTAGCCAAAACTCAGACCCTGGCTGCGTCCCAAATTCCTCACTATCATCCTCTTTAGTACTCTAAAACAGTATGTACGATTATATAGTATGTCGGAAACCTCAGTATGAAATAAGTAGTACATGAATTGCATATTTTCAGAAATATTTCATCATTCAAGCGCCGTGCCAATGTATCTTCTTCTTTGGATCAGGCAGGCGAGATGCTGCAACGGCGTATTGCAGCTCTCTACTACTCTCTCTACTCTCCTTTTGACAGTTATTTATATTTTTTCAATAGTTCAATACTGTGCTGAGTCAGTAGTGAATCAATAGTGAGCTGTAACTGACGTTCATTCAGTTTAGTCCAGGTACCCACGTTGAGTAAAGAGCAGAGTAAAAGAAACAGTTTCTCCAGCTGCTGCCAGGTCTTTGAACAGCTCCCTCCTTTGAAGCACTGCTGGTCATATTTGGAGACTTATTTCTCACTGAACTGAAAGGACACTTTTTGTTATTACAGAGAAACCAAGTGAAAGTACTGTTGGGTACCTGTGTTGGACCCTAGTTGAAGGTAGGTAAAGTAAGAGGACCAGGTTTGTACGCCGTGCAAAAATAGGTATACGTACATCCCACTGGACAATGGATGCAATCACTGTAGCACAGTCATTATCTTCCTCTGCGGGCCTGCACTTGATGCTCCGATTTTATTGTTGAAGCTTTTATTGCTGTATATGTTAAAGTGGACTGTGCACTTTTCTTGCCCTCTCTGCATTAGTGAGAAATAGCAAAGAAGAGACAAAGAGACAAGGTAAACGACAGAGAGAACATGCTGCCCTCCTCCCTCCAGCCTTCTTACGAACACCGTCTGCAGAGCTGACATATGCAAACTCAAAGGGTGGTGGTGTTTAAAAGCTTTAATCACACCACTGCTCGAAGCCCAATGTGGCGTTGCACTCTGCATCATTGAAAGCTTGTTTTATTAATGTTGTCCAGAGTGAAGTACGGTGGGGTAGTTGTGTTGGGGAGGCGGTTGGGGGGGGTGGGGGGTGGATGCATTGTGCTCTTGATTTAAAGTGGGGTGGAGCAGAAACAATGGCCATGAAAAAAACATGGCAAGAAGCGGCCCACTTCCATTACTCTAGAAGGCACGGTGCCCAAAATGGTGCATGAGGAAGTGGAGAGAAACATTCGTAATGATTCTATGGAAACTATATTTATATGTCAACATCGGGGCTTCAGTAGAAGAGTGGATTTTCTCCCAGATATCCGTCATAGACAAAAGGCTTGACTCTCATTGCGAGAATCAGTTCATCATGTGCTTTATGTGACACATACAAGCCAATCAAGAGCAGAGCGTGCCGTCTTTGAGCGAGTGGGTGAAGTTAAATCTCGTGTGAGTCTGACGGCTAATTGCTCTCATTAGCAGCCGACGTTCACACCAGTTATTCTGCACAATTAACCGGCTGCCACCAAGATGTTATGAGGCGGAATATTGCGGTGGGTCAAAGGGAAAAAAAAAAAAGGTTGTAATTAATTCTCACTTAAATTAATGATTTCATATTTCAAAGGCTGGTACAATGGCATTTTTTGCCGAGTTTTCCCCAGGGGGAAACCACTGATGAGTGTTTTTGTGTGCCGCCGTGCTGAAATGAGGAAGTGCGCGCAGTTGATGGAAATCAGGAGCCATTGTTGTTTGACAGTAGGCACCTTTGCAGTGATTGCCTGTGTTATTAATTTGTGAGATGAGAGGAGGCAGGCTCCTCCAGCCTCTGATGGTTACGCGCGGCATTAAAGAACTGCTGCTATGAATGACACTCGGGGCTAATGAATATGAATACATTTATAAAAATAGGCACGGGCTCCCCTCTCAGTGCAGATTGGGAGTGACAGTCACATTGGCTGGGCATGGTTGATGAGAGAGGGAGCCGCTGCCCCTGGAGATGGAGGATGTTTCAGGGATCAGACAAACAACCGCTAGCACACACACACACACTCGCACACACACACACACACACACATAATCGCACAAGCTTCGGCATGATGACATTCAATAAGGCTCCATTTAAAGAGTGACAATCTTGTCATCTCATGATACTATTTACTCACTGGACAGAAACAGTCTGATATATCAAAAGCATGTGTCTACCTCCCTGAGATAATAATTATCCCAGTATCCATCATGGCTAATTGCTCCATTCGTGCATGATGTCACGGCAAATAGATCATCTATATTGCGTTTGAAATATCGAGCAGGTGGGTGGCTTGAAAGAATATTTCTCCTACTTTTGAAAATCCACAGGTGTCCCATTGTTAGCTGGTGATTTATGCCGCGCAAACAACACATTTACATCGCCTGTCAACCAATTTATAGACTTTTTCCTGGAAACAAAGTGCAGCAATTTATTGTCATTAACGCACAATTCATTACTTTCACTCTGGAGATATGTCAATTTATCTCTTTGTGGTTTGTCGTTCGCCATTTAAACGCATTCATTACCTTACATGGTCGTTAACAACGACACAACGTTAGCTGAGAGGCGTTTGTTGACAATGTACCCAATGTAAAAGCAGGACTGATTTTAGTTTCTGCACTTTGCTTTTCTCGCTGCTTCGAAGACCTCGAGCAGAAATATGCAAACATCATCACTCGAGGGGAAAATACAGTGAGTAATCTATTACATGTGCAGTCCATCTCACATGGGCTCATTTCATTCACATCAGAAGCCCTGACCTGAAAAAAACCCCACAGTGATCTCAACTCACAGCCATCAGAGACATTTAGTATCACCGAGTGCGTTCACTGTTTAACACAGATGAGAGATATTGCAAACAAGAATATGCAAATGTGTTCATCTGTTTCCCTCGGTAGGCGACAATTTTAATTGATTAATTGAAGATGTTTATTTGATTGGTTGCGGCTTAATAATCCAAGATCTTATTTGTCAAGCTGAGCAGTTTAGGTGCGACAGCGTGACTCATATTGTCTCCGCCCCCCCCCAAAAAAAGTTAAAGCCCTTATTTTTTGCGAGTTGGAGGCACAGGCAGCGCCCGATCTCTCAAAGATTTCTGAAGGACTTTGATTGAGATAAGTGGGATGCTCATTGGCTCTGACAGACGTAACCTTGGTGGTGAGCGTTCTCTGGCAAGCCACTTGAGGAGCACGGCAGACTGTGAGCGCCGGACATCGGGCTTGACTGACACTGCGGTTCTAACCTTGAGCCAGGTTCCCGTAGAGCAGCAGCTCAGCGTTTAAGGCCCAGAGAAAACTCATTGAGCATCTGACTTAACTGGGTTAGACTGCACCCATGGATGCAAGCCATCAAACTGAACTAATTAACAGCTGAAACAACCTTGAAAGCTGCAGACAATGTGTTAGCAGCATTTGCCCCCCCCCTCCCACCCCCCTTACCACCATCACCACCACCAGCACCACTCTCATTCCCAAACCATTTTGTGGTGTCTGCTCTGCACTATGCTACTCAATTCATTTATTTTGCACTTGAACAACAGTTACTTTATAATCTTTTTTTTTTTTTTTTCTCCAGCTGAAATTAGGTTAGAAGTACCTTCCCATCAAACCGTTCTGTCGAAAATTGGAGAGGCATAAAAGACACATAAAAGCACTACATGTAGCCCCCTGAAAAAAAGAAAGAAAAACATGTTGGTTTGTGGGGCTGCAGACAGAAGGAGAGGAGGGAGGTGCTGCCGATTGCAAGAGCGAGCTCCGGAAAAAAATGCTCATCACTGTCAAGTATGCTCTTAAAAAAATGCTGCTTAATGGGATGACTCATTTATTTACTTGTTATTGGTATGTCGGCATGTCTGCGTTCGTGCCGTTACCCTAGAAAGTGAATGTCTTTACTTTTGACTCGCTCGCACGAATCAAGAAACAGCAAAAAGGATTTACTCAAAGGGAGAGACTCATCAGATTCTGTCAGATTTGAACTCTCATACCAGTGAGCCCCGGGGATCCTGTTTGATTTCCTCCTGATTCAGCAAGGCTGCCATTTTCTTCAGAGGGTAGCTTGGCGTGAGCTGCTGCTGGGGGTCAGGGGCCAATTCAACGTTATTGAATAATAAATAAATAGGAATGTGTTCCGGCTCTAGTTGATCCCTGTTGTTTCTTCTCCTCTCACTTTCCCCGGGCAGGCACACAGCAGCTGGGGCCTTGTATTCGCTGTAATGGCCTGTATATATGCAGGGTTTCATATTTCAATCACCGCCACGGCAGCAGAAATTGGTGGTTTAAGATGAAGTTGAAATTGGAAAGTGGCTATCGTGTCTGCATGAGGAAACACATTTGAATCCCGGTGGAGAAGGTGCTTCGGCGGCAGCTGCATCCGGAGCGCAGACTGACGAGTCCTCAGGAGTGGAGTTAAAGTTAGAGCCACAAGTGGCCCCCGTCGCCTTTCACGCCTTAGCCAAATGATTTTTCCAGCGGAGGTCGCATCAGGGACATCAGATTTGAGGAAGTATTTCATAATAGCCCCATAATCAATGATTCATCGCTGGGAATATTAATGAGCCATAAATGATGTATTGGACTCTGATGAGGTAGATCTACAATCACATCGTTAAATGTCACGGGGCTGTTCATTCATGGTAATAAGGTATTTGTAATAATTAATGTTTCCTGATATTTGGCTATAAAGTCTGCAGTGGAAACGTTACGGCGGTGGTGCCGGCGTGCATTCGTTCGCCTCTCCGTGTGCCTGCGCTGCGAGGCCGCTGAAAATGAGTTTAAGCATTTCACCTTTCATTTCTTGCTGTCACTTACTTCTGTTACTCGCCGAGTCTCTTCTCTCTGCTACATTAACTGAATATTCATTATGTGGCTAATAGTGGTGCCTTTGAAGAGGAATGATCATATTTAATTTTCTCGCCTGAGAAGGAACAAGTCGGTGAGGAGAGAGGAGGTGCGGGAGAGGAGGCGTGGGGGGGGGATAAAGGGGGAGGGAGGGAGGAATTAGATCGAGTGATGACTGGAGCGGTGCAGGGGCATGGAGTTTATGGACTGGCAGGGGTTGGCGGTGGAGAGGGGGGGTGTTTGGAGGGGTCTCCAGATTACAATATGATTATATCAGTCTATCTCCATGATAGTATTGATTGACCTGCACCTGTGTCTCCACCTCTCAATGCCAGCAGTATGAAGGTGCATTGTTCTCTCCCCCTCCTGCATGCAGAAGAGACTCTTTCTACTCCCCCACCCCCTCATCCCTTTACTCTTGGCAAGAAGGGATCAGATTATGAGAAAAAAAACACTCAACCAGTGGCCACGGTGGTATTTCTCCGCTCCAGCAGCTGCAGTCCCTGGCTGCGTTTATCGCTTTATCGATTACCATCACAAGGCAGTAATTTGCCGGGACTTGCAGGGACATGATTAAAGATCCGCAAGCCATGCATGGTGGCTCGACTCGGTGCCAGGGTGTCATGTTGATGAACACGCGCTGACACGCATACGCGGACACTTACATGCTAGATGTGTTCGAGCGAGGGGGGGGGTTGAATTCCTGTCATAGACATCAATGGCTTTAAATCTCCTGAGCTAACCTTTTAATGCTCTCAGATCCTTATGGCTGGCTGGATAATTGATTGTGTTTGGTCTAATGGGATTAAGAGGCAGTAGTGGCCTTGGGCCGGACACTGTGGCGGTGATGGCAGCAGCCGTAGTGGATTGGAAGATGGAGGGGCAGATACAGGAGCACATGAATGACTGGAGTGTGGATTGAATCGAGGCGGAGGTGTTTTGCGAGTGAGATGGAGAGAGAGAAAGAGTGACAGAGGCAGAGAAAAAGCAGAGAAAGAGTGAGGAGAAAAACAGGGTGGATAGATAGCTGCAGGTCTGCTTCTCAGTCCATCCCTAATTAGCTGTATGAGAAAACCAGGGAGCTGATGGTATCCCCAAGTGAAAAGCTTGTTAGCGTAAGAGATGCTATCTGCCGGCTATTGGTTTTGGTTGTGTTTTTGCTCGCTGGGTGAGTCACCGGGTCTGCGGTGTGCAGCGAGATGAAAGCGGGGCGGGAAAATGAGAGCCAAGGTGGCGATGCCCACCCTCCCCCCCCCCCTCGCCTCTTATCACCAGGGATAAAGCCTGTCCCATCCTAACTTATCAACAAGCGCGGTGCTTTAGCTTTATCCCTTACACCAGAGCTTGTTTGAATGTGTCAGTCTGCTAGCCCCCCCTTTCTTCAGTGAATTATTTTTAACTTCCCTTCCACACTTGGGAAGAGATAAAAGCACAAGTTTGTGTGGGAGAGTAGTGAGGGGATGAGGCTGCGGTTAGTAAATTTTTGCTGGAGTTTCTACTGACTGCTTGTCGCCCTGTATATTGCAGCCGTGTGTCTGGAATCCCTCGTCTCTTTATGCGGCACATGGCTCTATCATGAGCTGCACACGCAGCACAGAGCTGTCATCATCAGTGCCAGTTTTTTTTTAGTTTTTATGCGTAGCCGCCTCTCTGGTCTACTACACACCAACCCCCTCCCTCTCCATCTATGTTGTATACTAAGGCAGAGCCTCGTAGTATAAGGGTTAACGGGCTCTATCATTGCTGGATTGCTGGCTCTATTCATAAGTCCAGCCGGACAGATCATGCCACAGATCCAGGTTTTGTCTCCAGTGAATAGAGAGGCTGCGGCGGGCCCACCGGCCCTTTATGCTGGGCCACGTTTTCACTTGGGCTCAGAATATGCCAGGTCAGGATAACTGTTGCCATTTTGGTGGGCGGCGGAGGGCATTTTGCCAGCTTCCTGTGGTGGGAGTAGTGAAGCTCGGATGTGTTAGTGTGCATATGTGTGTTTTTGTGTGTGTGACAGCGTTGAGACAAACAGAAGAGAGAGGAGGGAATGGTTTGTGATGAATCCCATGTGTATCAGGACCGTGCGACATGAGCAGAACCTCATATTCCCATAATGATCATTTGATATCCAGATAACAGCACATGTCATGACATACTGTAGCACGTTTTCTGTAAATTCAATGATTTCAATTAGTTTTATATAAAAGGACCACATGGAAAGGTCTTTTTCTTATTACATTTTGAATTATAAGGACAGGAAGACTGTGCTGCAGTGATTAAAGCTGCCCAGAACATCACTGGTACCCATCAACAGAGCATCGATGATATCAGTGAGGTAAAAGACAACACCCACCAGAAACACAGCCCGTTCACATCCGCTGACTCCAGAACAGCTTCTTTACTCCTGAACTCATCCTCCATTCAACCTGAAATTATTTGTCTTGTAGTTTTATGATTCATTATTTAATCAGCCAATTTATAAGTAGCTCAAAGGGACTACAACTAACCTTCTGTTGAGCAACGCTGGTTGTTTAATGATACTTAAATTGATCTTGAATCTTGGATATACTCGACAAATGAAATAGGTGGAGAGGAGAGGATGGCGACTGAGCGTGAAGCCAGCGGATATTTTAAAAGAGAGCTCTGTTACGGTTTCACCAATGAGGAACCCAAACACAAGATGAGCAAAAGGCAGGCAGGTGTAAACAAAAAAAGCAAGCTTTATTAAAATAAAGCTGTGATCTAAAGTCCAATAAATTGAAAATGCAAAAATACAAAGTCAAAGTCTAAGCAACAAAAAGGCAGGCAACGGAAAAGTTCAAGGAAAAACACAAAGAGAACAGAAAAACAATGATGTACAAATCAGAAAACTGGAGGAACGCTGGCAGTAATCCAAAAACGCGAGGACAGAGAAACATGAGGACAACAGACGAACAGACAAGAGAGAGGGAAAGACCGACTTAAACACAGGAGGGAGGGAAGACTAATAAGAGGCAGACAATGTTGGGCCGTGGGAAGTAAAACATGAAGGACGAATCTACCAAAATAAAACAGGAAATAACTGAAATCAAGACGACCTCAGGACAATTTGAAGCTGTGTTTGTGATGACAGGCCAAACGTTGATCTTTTCCAAACCTTTACTGAGTAGTTTTTTAGCCTTAAACTAACCTCGGCATATGGTCGGAGTGCTTCTCCTTTCTAGATTTAGCCGTTCTGTGTCATGTACATCTTCTACATGTTTGTTTGAGTTGCCATCATACAGATATCCTGTCTGAATCCCTGCAGAAGAACGCAAAGGACAAAGAAATTGCCATATTGTGGTTTTATGATGCCGGAAAGCATAAATACAAAACATTGTCCCTATCAAATAAAAATTTAAGCACAAAACAATAAAGTAAAGAATGATTTGTGACAACAAAATGTCACGTCGTCGTTCACGTCTTCATATCTCGCAGCCCCGATGCGTACGACGACGAGGCTTTGTGTGTCTGCGTCTGCTCCGCCGGGGATGCGAGAGAGTAGGGCGACCGCGGCACACGACAAATCATCCTCTGTGTTTGCAAGTTAGAGAAAATGTGTCACTCTGACCTGGCTGTCTGCCTATTCTTGTCGAGGAGAGACGACAGGTGAGAGGTTGCCATGGTTACCCGGAGTAAGGGGTAGGGGTGTGGATGAGTGTTTTTTGGCGCGGGTGGCCTCGCAGTTTCACAGTCAGAACTTTTTTTTTGTGTGTGTTCGCGCCTCACGTGTTCTAGTTTTGTTTAGGTGATGGGTGATATTGTAGAGCCATATGGGTGCAGCAGGTGTTACTAGTAGCTGAGTGCCAGTCTGTGCACATAGTTGGTGTTAGAAAGAGCTATCAGTCAGCCCCTTTCTCGCTCCGTCGAGACTTCCCAGAGAGCTGTGTTGTCCCTACAAGGGCCAGATGCTGCCTCGGTTTGCTCTGCTGCCCTCTTTCCTCTCTTCCCTCGTTCCCAGGCCCACATCAAACACGCGCAGCCCATTTCCCCCCACAGCTCTAAATCTCTTTAATTCCATCATCTGTTGCCCATTGAGGGCAGCAATTTAGTCTTAACGCAGCATTTTAGTGTGCCATTAAAAATTCTGTGAGGTTGGTGGCCGGGCCCTGTAGCAGAGAAGGTGGCCGGTCTTCAATCTGCGTCTCTGTGTGTAACCTCTGCATGGCGCTCTCCCGGGACGCATCCACCATTAAGATGGTGTATGAACAGCCTGGCCCGGACACATAGAAAATACATTACGCATCCCCGACATGCCAAGCTCAGCCACTCCATCATGATGACTGTCTCTACATCATTCATATATCGTGGGCCTCACAATGGTGTCGTAAGAGGCTGCCAGGGTGCTTATTATTTTATTTTTTCCTCCGCAGTTAACCATGTAGAAGTTAGTCACTGTTCGATGTCTGGCAACCATTAGAGCTCTGACCTTAACCAACATCTGGAGAGGAAGGTTGTAAGTGCCGCCGCCGCCGCTGCCTGGGAGTTTATAGACACTAGTTTTATGTAATTTCCAGCAATTTCACCATTACTTTTACAATGATTGGAAACTGGCTGTGCTCAGTTAATGACTTCCCTATCTCCCAGATGGAGTGCAACACCCACACTCCAAAACAATGACAGAACAATGACTTGCAAAATAATTCTGTCTCGCAGAATTATATACAAGTATGAATTGTTTACATCATTACAGCAGCAGCACTCCAGACCAACCTGAAGATCCTCGAGTTTAATAAGCAGGCGGCGGTGCCCTGCGCGGAGTCAGGGGTCTCCTGGGGTTGGGTTTCTCCGGTTCACTCCTACTAATGGGGGGGTTGGCTGAACCCGTGTTGGCCCTCTGCCACTCTGACCAGCTACTCTCCTCCTCTGAGGTGAGAGAGAGGCTGTGTCCTTATCAGACCTGACATTGACACTAGGAACGATTGGCCTGTCTTAATCAGTGGAGTGGCTCGCGGCAGCATCGAGTCCCTACGCTCGGCGCGGAGCTGACCCACTGCCCTGCAGTCCATCTCTGCCTCTGAGGGAGATGTTTTCAGTTATTTCTCGCCAAACTAGAGAAGAAATACCCAAACGGGCAAATATATTAAAAGCAGAAAATGTTTCTGTTGAAACGAGAAGTGGAACAGCTGAGAATGGGACTGAAGCTAACAATCATTTTCATTCTCAATAATTTGCACATTATTTTCACAATTAGTCGATTCATTGTTCAGTCTATAAAGTGATGCTCTTCCCAGAACCCAAAAGTGACATCTTCAAAATTGCTTCTTTTGTTCAACCAACAATCCAAAACCCCAAGGACTCTTCATTTACTGTCATAAATGACAAAGCAAAGCGGCAAATCCTCACATTTAAAAGGCTGGAAAACAACAAATGTTTGCAACACTTTTGCTTTGACACAATGAATTGATTATCAAAATAGCTGGCGACTAATTGTCTTTCAGCTGATGTCTTGATTAATCGACTAATCAGTTCAGCTCGAGTTGAGAGCTGGCTCCAAATTATTCGGTCCACTGGAATCGTATCAAGCCTCTGAGCTTATCAATTCCTCTGATCAATGACGGTGTGTTTCCTGATGGTTGCACATTGCCAAACAGTGATGTCAGTCTCATGTGTCTACGCTGCTGGAAACTTGCAACAAGGAAGAAACAAAGACAGATGACAACAGTGCTTGTTGTAAAGTACTAAAACACTGAAGCATCTGTCTGAGCATCATGAGTTTAAATTCTCGGGATATCACGGACGTGACTAGAGCTACAATAACTAAACGACTGATTGATTAGTTGTCAACTATTAAATAAATTGCCCAACTATTTTGAGAATTGATTTATCGGTTTGAGTAAGAAGCAAAAAGTCAATATTCTCTGATTCCAGCCTCTTACATGTGAATATTTTCTGCTTTCTTTCCTCTGAGACAGTAAAATGAATATCTTTGGGTTGTGGACAAAACAAAGACATTTGAGGACGTTGTCTGTTGAAAAAGTCCGAGGCAGTCAAGAGGGCAATGAGTTAAAACACCTTTAACTTATCTTGGCTATTGAATCAACAAGACAAACATGCGTACGCGCTGGCCCAAAGGTGGCCATTTTGTACTGCCCTGATGAACCTTAATGGCTGAAACACACAATCATGTTTTTATTGTTGTTATGATTCAATATTCAAGATAAATTAAAGGCTTTTTAACTCTTGAGTGCCTCAGACCACCATAGGGACGCCATTTACCACACCCGAGCAGCACTCCTTGGATCCTGTTATTTGACTGATTGACATATGTCACCAGTTTCTAACATTTTAACCAAACAATGACTTAATTGTGAAAATAACTGACTGATTGATTAACAATGGCAATACTCCTTAATTGCAGCCCTACTGTATATTTGACATTCGCACATTTGATGGCCGCTGCTTCCCAACCGAGCAGCAGGTCCGTTACTGGTAAATTTTACATGTTATAATAACATTAGATTACATTCCCTCACCTCATCCATTTTAGATGATGACAGACAAGGTGCTGCTGCAGCCAGCTTGACTAAAATCGATCAGGAATCAATAAGGGAAACAATAAAGAATCAGACCCAGTGATGGCAGTGGTATCAACAGCTCATCATTTCCCAGTCTTCTGCAAGAAGATTTTAGTCCTCTGAGAAAACCCCCCCCAAAAAACTCCTTTATTTGCTGATGTCACTTCGAACACCCTCCTGCCCTCTGGACATCTGAACAACCATCGTCTAATCAGAACCTGCACAATCTTCTCAGTAGGGTCACGATGACCAACTGAGAGATCAGTGTCAAGTGTCCCTGTGAGGAGCAGCACAACCCGAGCACACTCAGTGAATGAGTCATAGCAGCGAGGCCTGCACCATCATTAAATATAAAAAGAATCATTGTTTTATCTGCAGCTCCGTGTGATTCATTCCCTCTCGGTCTGCATGTGTACGTTTAAGCTGCTGTTTGTTCCTGCCTGTGTTTATCACGCTGCATTAACCAGCACACATGCACAATGTGTTAAATCACATAGTATCCCTCACCAGCACCACAAAGAAGATGTTTATTGTTGGGTAAAGAGCGGACCTCCATTCATCTGTTTGATAAGATTATTATCAGTAAATATTTCCTGTCTACCTGTTTACTCTGGTATGTCATTGGCAGCGGCGTGTTCCCATCTGGGAGTGTTTTTCAGCCGGTATCTCGCAGACAAAGATAAACACTGGTGTTGTTTGCTGGTGAGCCGATGTCAACACCAGTGATGTCACGGATACCCGTTGTAACAAACAAAATACCACGAAACAATGATACGGGATTAGCTGCCCCGCCGATCAGGGACAGCCCAAGGGTAGCGGAGTGATACGGGCCTGCAAAGCGCTTTTGCTTTAGCACATCTTGCTGACAGCTGCCTGTCCACATGTCAGCCTGAGCAACAAACCTAATCCGAGGCTTCGTATACAGCGACGGTGACAGTAAGGAAAGCAACAACACGAGCCCCCCCCCCCCTCCCACCTCGGCGTGGAAATGCTAGGTGCTAGGATTATTCGTGGTGTGGTAGATCATCCGCAGCCCTCTCACCCACCCTGTGAGCCTCAGAGGTGGATTAGAGACCTGGTAATCTGAGTGTGTGTGGTGACACATGTCAACCAAGGGATGTCTAGAGAGAGGAGTCGGGGTGAATTAGAAATGGCGGGGTAATCCAGGCTATAGAGCTCCAGAGTCTTTACACATATGTCTGTACACGCAGGCGTTCCTGTACACGGGCCTGTGGGCTTCCTTGACATTACCTCCCCGACATTACCTCCTCAGCACAAGCCCAGCCCGGGATTCCTGTCACATCGTTCCACGGGCAAGACTCACATTTTCATTACAGCGGAGCCAGTGGCGGCGCACAACCTTTTCTCTCCTCTCTTCCTCTCCTCGTCTCCTCTTCATCACCGTGTCAATCATCACAACGCTGTCACTCCGGATCTGTCTCAGAAAATAAGCTGTCTCTGAGCTAAGATCCAGACACACTTGAGAGACGGAGGCAGACTACTCACCCAGACGCATCTCTCTTGAAGTTGTACCACTATTTCGCTCCCTTTTCTGCCTCTTGACACTTCCCCTAAGTTTATTTTTTTTTTCTTTTCCCAGATTTTTTTCTTTTCTTTTTTTACTGATCTAATTTGCAATATTTCCACATATTAGATGAAGCCTGTACATGCGGAACAGAGTACACATGGCCAGGGAATTGAGAAGTGCAAATAATTCCCTCATGTGGAAAGGCTGCAATTAACTGGGGATGTCAGCCTTTGTAAAATATAATTGAGTTCAGGACGAAATGAACGTCTCTAATCCGGCCGACAGAGCACTGTCAATCAGCGTTCCTCGCATCCCCAAAACCAACTGTCATGCTTGTTTATGTCTGTCTCTCCACTGAATTTTTGGACACTAATGCTCTGGCAGCTGCCTCTCTTTAATGCGTGGGTGACTGGGTGACTTTGTGCGTGCCCGGTGGGAGTGGGATGCCGCACTATAGGGAGAGAGTGGACATCTGTCTTTTCCGTGGCCGCGCCGGAGTCAGATTGTGAGCTGAGGCATGGTGTCAAACACCTGCGCGATTGAAGAAACATTTTCACATTTACCGGGGATAAATCTCCTCTTGTGACGCGCCGGAGGATCCCGGCAGGTGGACGCGGCTATTAGCATAGCGTGGCCTCACCTCAATTCCCAGGGTCACGTAACAGTCAGCTGTCTCTTTAGGCAATCTTCCTCTCCAGTAGTTACTGTATGTGAATTACCTTTCCCATCAATTGCCGCGCCCTGTGAGGCATCTTCGAGACGTCCTCGTGGAAATGTCAAGCGTTCACGGCGCTCAAATATTGCCTGTCATAGCAGAAAGACAAGTGATGACCTTAAAGTGGCTGGATAAATGAGTCCACTTAGCGAACAATCGTTTTTTTCGCCCTCTTTAACTCCTTTCCACCTGTCTCTCCGGCTGAGGTTTTGATCTGTGGCCTCTCTCTAATCAACCCTCTTACTTGGAGGTAAAGGGTTGGGAACACATCAGATACCTTGATGTCTCTCAAAACAGGCCTCGGTCACACGGTTTAGTTTTTGTGTGTCTAATGATTGCCTTTCAAGGGCCCCCACAGTGATCCCCCCCCCCCCCCGAAGACTCCCTACAGGCTCCCACGGAAATGGATTAATTACAGGGCGCCTGACAAATGGCTGGCCACAGTTGTGGTGGCTTTGTAAACTCTCACGACTAATCAGCTGAAGACAGAGCCTGGTCACTCAGCACGACCTCATCAGCAGTCTGACACTGTAGCTGGGGCTGAAGGGCCTCTAGTCAGAGATTAATTGTGTTGAACTCTCCGTGCTGTTCGCCGCTAACTGATGCTGTCATCTCAGGCCCCGTCAACAGAAGCAGTGGCTCTTCACCCCGGACACCTGTGGACCCGATGTGATTGAGAAAAAAACCTCTCCGGCCCGCTTCAAACCCCTTTATCTCTAAGAGTTTTGATCTCTTAGTGAAATAGATTGAGGATTGATTGTCTTGCACTGTGTTTGGTTCACCGTGAACTTCAATGCGCGCTGTCTTCGTTTGGATTCCTGAGCAGTTTGTGTTTTTTTTTTTTTGCTTTCTTCTCCGAGCGATCGAGATGAGATATAACCAGATGCTGTTCTTATTGTAGCCCTCTGAAGCCTTGTGCCAAATTCATAATATGCTCCCTTGTACGATAGATGGTGAAATGTGTGTTATTACAAACAAGTGATGTGCAAATATCCAACATGATTTCACTCAAATCCTTAATAACCTGAATTCTTTGTGCTCGTTCCTGAAAGTGCCTCTCAGACTGTAACCTGTTTTCTCAGCTGCTTACCTGCCATATGTTGGTTTTTGAAACTAGTTTCTTATCCAAAGCAGCTTCGAAATTAGATACTCGGGTTCGGATTATTCATTTAATATATTCAGTCGGCTTTTTTGAAATACAGAGAAGTGCCTGCAGCATTGTTTATGCATTTGAATAACCCCTAAAATCAGAGAATACAGCAGGAATACAGAGCAATGCCCCCGTGTACCTCCACGAACACCTTTGTTATGTGTGTATGAGGTGAAGAGGAAGTGGATGAGAGAGGGTTGCTGGGGTTTTTGGGCATGCGTGATCCTCTTGACTGGGATCCAGATCCACAGGCGGAGAGCCCTGAGCCCTCAGTCAGCACATCACATAAAAGCACCAGGCTTTGCAGGATTGCAAACCGAGAGTTTTTTTTTTTTTTCCCCCCCTCATTTGTTTTCCTTCCTCTCGGTGAGGACAGGTTTTCCACTCTTGTGAGGAGTACACAAAAGAGTCTACCATTATCACAGCCGCGATCGACCATTACGGTTTCTCTCCCATCAGAGCGCTCGTTAACCGCAGGACAAAAAAGCCTCCCAAAACAGCCAGCGTGTCCTGGTGCAAACAACGGGGCGGTACGCCGTGCCAGCTTATACCAACAGCTTGTAAATTGAATCCTGTGGCATACAGTCAAGTTTACAGTGTTCAGTGCAGCTTTGCCACTATCAAGCAGCCAGCACAGCCCCCAAACTGACCCTGAGGCTCAACAACACCTGGCTCTTCCCTTGTTAATCATGGGCAAGGGGCCAGTCTAAACAAAAATGTCTGTGTAGCTATCACATGAACCATGCCTATACATCACAGGGTTTCCACTCTTCAAAAAACTGAGCTTCATCTCTACAGGTTTTATAGATTATCTGAGCTGTGCTGCAATGCACCGTTTTTCAGGGTTAGCCTAATTCACTGTGCATCTCACCGTGTCTGCATCCATTTGCAGGTTTTTGTTCCCTTTGTCAAAGCGTATTATTGACGCAAACAGGCTTAGATGCCGTACATGATCAGAACTGTCAGCATCTGGATAAAAATAAAGGCCAGTTGAAGATGGAGGTTTTTTTTTCGAGTGTGTGTGTGTGTGTGTGTGTGTGTGTGTGTGTGTGTGTGTGTGTGTGTGTGCATTTGGGGACAAACTGTTACCTGTGTGCATGCAACTTTACCTACGCTTCGAGTGGCTCATTCTGGAGGGCGCACTCGCGACAAATATCCAGTCGCATCAGAGAAATTATGTGCGACAGCAATCACTTTACATTCCCGGAAAGTGAGCAGATGGAGCGTGCTGTACAGTGAAATAAACACAATGAACGTAGCAGTGGTAAAAATCGAGCCAGCGCTGGGGGGGGGGGGGGGGGGGAACAAATGGTGAAAACAACATTTGGCAGGCTTTGTTCAGAGATGCCCGCTGATGGACTTAAGGTAGAGAATTAATCCGCTGATCGAAGTAACATTTGTCCTTAACACCGTGTCATCCGGTTATTTCAAACACATCTTTCCATCCCTCAATCTGCCCTCTACTCTTCACATGTCTTCAGCTTTAAGTGTGGTCAAATGGGATTATGAGAGACTGGACCGCATATGGGCTGTGCTGGTCTCCATCCCTGTTGGGGGATGTAATCCAACCCCCCCACTCCCTTCTGCCCTGCCTCATTATCAGATGGCCGGCATGTGTAGCAGTATTCTGCCACATACCGGCACTATCAGTGCCGTCTCTCACAGAAAAACTAAGCACTTCTTTAAGTTGTTTTATCAGTTAACTGTCTCTTTTGTCTTCCTTTGTCCCCCCTCTAAATTGTGCCTGACCGGGATGTTTGATATTCTATATTTGGTGGATTTGGGGGGACAGAATGGACTTGCAAGGAGATTAGAGTGAGGGAAGTAGAACAACAACAATGTACGGATTACAGGCAGGATTTGTGTGAGGAACACATGATATCCTCTCTCATCCCTTTATCAGATTGGCCGTGATGGAGAGGCAGTAGTGGCCGGGCCCGGCGAGGAGTAGGTTTGGATTCATTAGGAGGGAGCCAGATCAGGACAGAGAGTGATGATAGAGGCTCATAATTCAATAGAAAATCATCTCGCAGTCAGACGGTGACGCCTGCAAAGTCCGTCTGAACGAGTAGTGCTAGAATCAGAGTTTCCCTAAAAACAGGAGGGTAAATTTACCAGTCGGATTGGATAATTGCAGCCATTTATGATTCATCTTGACTTCTATAATTAAGTCACTTTATTGTACTTTAGAACAAGTGCAGTGATGATGATGACAACGCAGCATACTAAAAATATGCTCTGAAGAAAGACAGACTTCAAAGACTTCATTCACAAGACTTTCCTCCCCAGAATAACAACAGCAGCAGTCATTTCAGCAAACGCTACATCCAACATAACCAATATTAATTAGTCTGTCATTAGCAGTGGAGGAAGTTAGGTAACTAAACAGACACAACAGCTGCTCAGGGAGGAGCTCAGGATGGATGAATGTGTGGGAGATAGTTGTTTATTTCCTGTTTCTTAGTCACAGTAAAGTTTTTTTTTTTAACTATGACGACAGTCGTTCCCCAACCTTCCCCAAGTACTTATTACTGTAACCATGATGGTCTGCTAACCTTAATGAAGTCATTTTAAGCCAAACCTAAATGTTTTTCCAACCTTGACTATCTACTCATTTGAACCCTGACCGCGATCTTCACTTAGTCTAACTTTGACTCTGTGCCTAGATGTTACCAAACCCGAACCAAAGCTGTGTCAGCAGATAAAACAGATCTGTCTTTTCAACAGATTTCTTTATTGTGTTTTTTTTTTTTTTTTGCACAATATTTTAATTGGGATTTTCAATCACTTTCCTGCCAGAAATAACAGTAGATCATCAGCATATCAAACATAGATGGTTTAGATCGATGTGATAGAAGTATATTCATTCTACACGGAATCAAAAATTTGGTTGAAAGAAAGTGAAAACCACTGAAGATTCATTTTTTTAACTTGAAAGATTCTTTGTTCAGCTGAAAAATATATATCATATAATCATCCTTGGGATTTCTTTGATGTCCAGTACAAAATCAAACCCAATCCGATGAACGATGAGCAATTGTTGAGGCTGAGAATACAAATACAAAGAATCAAATTCAGCTCTGAGGGACAAACTTCAAAAAAAGTCATAAATCAAAATCTTTGTGCTTTGTACAGCTATTGGATTTTGCAAGGTCGCATGAAGGTTTCCTAATCTCAGTCAACCGTTTCAACTGAAACCTAAATGTCTTTCTGACCTTCATCTTTCCCAAAATCTAACCTCAAATTTTATTCCTAAACATAATCAAACCTGAACAAAAGCTGTATCAAGTGATGAAGCGGATCTATTTTACCATCTTTTCTTTTTTCTCTGCACAATATTTTCAATGGGATTGTCAAAACATTACTTTTTTTAAATAGACAGTCAAAATATGGTTGCAAGAAAGTGAAAACCAGTGAAGATTAATTTCTGAACTTGAAAGATACTTTGTTCAGCTGAAAAATATAGATCATATAATCATCCAAGGGATTTCTTTGATGTTCAGTGCAAATTTCAAACCACTCTGGTGAAATATAAGCAATTGTTGAGGCTGAGAATAAAAATACAAAGAATCACAATAAATGCCAAAATTTTGGAGGCCATTAATATAATAGAAGTTTTTACATAACTAGAAAATGCATGAGATGAACTGGGAACTGGGAAAAGTTGTGAATGCTGGTTGAATTGGCATTGAATGACTTTGTGATGTAATTACAATGTGGAGAGATCTTGAAGACTAGATGAGCTACTTCACTCTATAATCTTATTCCAGCTGCCCCTCCCCCACCCACTCTTTATTGATCATTACCACCATGCAGTTTCAAAAAACTCCTTGAAGCTCCCTCAGATGTTTTCAAAAGCTTTCATTCACCAAGGTATGCTAGTTCTTTTCAAAGCGACCCAGGATGATCCTTAATATATTAATTCATACTCATAATGGTAAAATATGAGTAGCTCTTAGCTGGTAAAAGTCCAATATTCCAAGGTCCATCGTCCTTGAAAAAAAGAAAATAATCAATTGGATAAATACCAAACTCTGGTGATCAAGACATTTTCAGCTTTGTTATCTGAGAACAACCTTTCAAAAACTTCTGATCAATGCAATCGTCCGAATATTTTCCTGTAGAACAACAGATAAGTTCAAGCTGTTTGTTTAAGCTTATGCTCCGATTAGGTTAAGGCAAGAAACCCACTTGGTAAGGGTTAGGAAAACATCATGGTTTGGCTTAAAATACCTGTTTTGGTTGCCACAAACACAGCTAGATGTTGCCTAACTTCCCTTGAAAAACAGAGTTTTGGTTGCCACAAACATGGCTGGAAATGTCCTGAGGTCTACCTTCAAAACACCCAGTTCTGTCCCCGCAAACACAGCTAGAGATGGCCCGACTACCCATGTGCAATATCTGGCTTTGGTCGCCACAAACACAGATGGAAATGTCCCAAGGTCTACTGGTTTTGGTTGCTGCAAACAGGCCCTGAAAATATCCAGAGGTTGCCCTCAAAACACCTGGTTCTGTCCCCTCAACATGGCTGAAAATCTCCCCACATCTCCAGAATATCCAGTGGTGTCATGCTTACAAATGCCGGCCTCATCGCCCGTTCAGTTAACAACTCGTAGTCACTGACTTCGTAGTCACTTGATGTTCAGCCTTGACGCAGACTGACCTCAGTCGGCCAATAAAAGTCCAAGCTGTCACATTCAGCATGAAACCAAGCGAAATAAGCACTGCACAGAAGGTTAATATCTCACTAGCCTATTATTTATGAGTGAGTTATCAGATGATTGTTTCAGTTGCTTTCATTGTATTTTAATACACTTTTAATGAGGAAGTAACTAACTGAATCACAGCTGAGCTGACAGCGCCGCACTCATTCACCCGTAAGTGGAGCTTCACTGCTAAAGGCTCCTGATTCAGTCAGTGTCGTCGTGAAGGGCAGACAAATACTATTATCCTCCGAGTTGGAGGATGTGTTGCGTATTTCTCATTACTGTCGATTCTATCTGCCAGGCAGACACTGGTTTCATTCCAGTCTTTGTCAACATTGGTTTACTTATTGTGGCGCTGTATTGAAAATGTCCTGTATTGAAAAATATTGCGTAATTGGAAAAAAAGGCATTCAGATAAAATTCATGATTTCAAGGTTTGTGAGTAGGATGCTTGCTGGAAACAATTTTAAAAAGCAGCAGCATTGTGAAGCAACGTTTACCAGCGGTTAATAAACTGAAACGGCACGAAACAACCAATGTGATTCTTTCAAGAGAATACAAGATGGGAATTTTTCTGCACCGAAGTCGGACACACTGTTAATGGGAGCCTCTTGCAGTGAGGGAATTATAATTTAACCTACACAGACAGAAAATCTATTCTTTTCCTCCCATGAAGCTGTGCGAGAACACAGAGCAATCAACAACGTGCCCTTTACCTATAGTTATCTGCACTGACCGAAGGGGGAAATGAATAAACAGTTCTCCGCCGTTTTTATGGAGAGCCCGACTCTGACAGCATCAAACAGACCAGGCTGGGTCCATCACTAGTCAAGCTGAAACACCTTCTCACAGTGCTGTCCTCCCACATCTTTCTCTCCACTCCCTCCACTTGTCTCCTCTAAATAGCCACAGCACAGCTTTGCTATGCATGCAATCACTGGAAAAGACAAAAACGCGCTATAAGGTTGACTTTCCGCAGTGTGGTTCCATCACAATGCCAGACGGAGGGAGACGGGGGGAACTGATGGACAAATGAAAGAGCGAAGAAATGAAACGGCTAGAGAAAGAGAGGAGCTAAGGAAAGGCAAAGAGCTGGACGAATAATAGAGTGAGAGGAATGGGGAAGGAAACGGATCGAACAAGAGGATGCCATGACAATTATAGGCAACAGAGCCCCTAACGTCAAAGTGGAACCCTATTTCTGGGAGCTGTCTATTCATCCGAATGTGAGACAGTAAATACCTTGTTTCTATCTTCCCCAGACGTCATTGTGACCACCAGTGGCACAATGGAAACCCTGATGAGGAGCACATGCAATTGCTCTCTCTTAATAAAATCTCACAGTTCCCATTACACCCCGGCACAATGGGCCTCTCGCCTGGCCGCTGATTGAGTTCCTACTCTCCGGGAGCTGTAATAGCAACCAAGCCACTCCCCCTCACCACCCTCACCCACTTTACCCCGCTTCCCTCCTCCGCCTTCGCCAGCCCTCATCCAGACTCCCTCCTGGGCTTGATCAAGGGAAGAGGTTTTTTATCACAAGTGAGAACTTTTCACTCCCCTACCGCTCTCCTTCTCTTTCTTTATTTCCTCCCACACATAAACAATAAGAGACACCTGGGCTTCTTCGGCCATTCGATCTGATCGATAAGTGGATATTTTAGTTTGAGTGTTCTCCCATCTCATTGATGCGAGGCACACCTTTATCAGGATGGCCTTAGCGGCCGTGGAGGCAGTCTGTCAGGGAGCAGTGCTGATTATGAGGGATTTTGAGGAGGTTTGCTGAAAGAGTCACGAGGTGGGCTGGATTCCTTTGCCGGGGAAAAGGGCGAGATTGTTCTCAGAAGTGGGTTAGGTTGTGGGAAAGAGGATTTACTTGGTGTAATTGCTCTTTCTTCTCAAGCAGGACTTTGGCCTTAAGCATACACACACCTCGAGGGAGAATTCACCCCAAAGCAGAAACACAACTTACAAACGTAGAAACAGTATTTGTTCTGTGAATGCATATTAATATCCAGTAGTTGAATGGCAGCTCGGTTCACGACTACAAGTATTCAAACTCTTGTATCTCTTCTAGGCATGCCAGTAGCCTTGAAGGGGAATTCAATTTTGTTTTAAACCTGTGTTGCATTTACATATTTTGAGAAATGATTCACACTTTCTGAAAGTTTTGGGATCGGTCCAGTAGGTTGCCTCAGCCGGTAGCTGGGACACAACTGCGATGGCTGCAACGTGATCCTTCAGGGATTACGACCTTCAAAGGTCTGTCCACTTGTTTTTGTGACTCACGGGCTGAGATTCTTATTTTAAGTGTCTGACGAAGTTACAGAAACAAGTCCTAGACGTAGAGATAGACCTTTTTGTTTAACAATAAGAACCTTTTAGTTATCAGAAAAGAAAAGTCTTGCTCGAGGAGAGACGAGAGTCAGAGTTGGAGAGAGGAGGTTGGTGTTTGCCAAGAAGAACTGCCAGCAAGAATTTATTTCCAAAGTAACGGCTGAATTTTTAGCTGATTTTGACCGTCCAGATGAGGCATCAGTGTTAACAACTAACCTTTGAAAGATTTTAGAGTGAGACTTCTCCTTGAGCGAGAAAAGGATTTTACTCTTAAACAAAAGGTCTGTCTGTGTAGTCAGACTGGCTGATGTATCAATATAATATCGCTTAGACTTTGTTATATCGTGTTTTGGCATAAGCGTTGTTTTTCCCTTATTTTTTTAAAGGCTGCATCAGACAAAGCCACATTACTGATGATTATTGATCACAGATCTCATTGTGTATAAAGGGTGCAACATGTAGGAATTTTCAGTTGGACAAAAGTTTGAAAATTAGCAAAAATTATCAACAGAATGTACTAAAATAGTGTCAGATGTTATGGCATTTGTGTATTGTGTCTTTGCCAACCAGCTAGCCCACAGCCCATCCCAGTCCAAAGCTCCTGTGCAAGTAGTTTGAACACCAACGGACTGCTGCCTGCACAGCTAAATGAGCTAACTAGCTAATGGCTAGTGGCTAGTCACTAGTTACTCTAGTGGCATGCTGCCCCATATATCGTTTGAGTATGAATTCAATTTGATTTTCTTGCCCACTGTGAACATTTATGAGGCGCTTTGGAGGAGATTTCCAAATATCAAGATTCATACGGGGTTTCACAATACAGCTTAAAAAGGTCATATTTTTCAGTTGCTACTCTTCTTCTTTGAGTTTGCTGCTTTTTTTAAATAGTCCTGGTGGTGCATCACACACGTAACTTGTTGGCAAAATGTCACACCAAACTTGTACAAAGTCCGAGGAACAGAGGAATTCAAACCGTGACCCATCCGACCTTTTTTTAGGTTTGGTTGTGGTGTTGAAATGCAGCGGAGGTCGGAGCGGTCGTGTGGTTCCTTGCAAATTAAAGGACGAGCCTGAAACTCGGATTTGATTTATTTAATCCCACTGACTCACACCCACTTTGAGGGCCTTCGCAGCACAGCCCACATCCACTTTGTAGTGGGTCAAAGAGCTAATTTTCTTTTCCTTGTTGACTTGTAATGATATAATCAAAACATTATATGAGCATGTGTACGGAAAAATAATGCACACACACACATACAGCCACGCATTGTAACCCTGTTCATGAATAAACACAGTAAACAGACTCACGCACACACACACAGCTCCTCACAGGTGGTAACCCATTAGAGACCTTTTGATTAGCTGTTTTCAAGATGTGAGGCAGGTAAACCGAGGCACTCCCTGCTGCTGTGTGATGCTAGTAAAGGTCAGCAGCTGGTGGCTTCGCTCATGTCTGCACCGCATTTACTCCCTGAACTCAGGCACCCTGGGAGGGAGAGGGAAAAAAAGTACTTGTATTCACGAGGTGGCTTCATGTATGCTCCAGAGACGACGTTCAGAATTGTAAGCAGGCGCCTTAAAAAGAAATCACAAATAGGATGTGGTCTTTTTTTCTTTTTTTTTGTGCTTTACACCACTTTTTTAGATAAGAGTATGGCTTCCAGATGTCACTTCTCTGTCTGGCAGGGACGGCTTCAGATTTCTAAACTTGGCAGAGTGTGTGAAAGCGAGGAGGAGAGATGGAGGAAAGTAGAAAATGCTCATTCTGGCTCTGTCCAGTCTACTGTTTAACTTGAGTGAAGCTGTTTCATGTAGGTCACAACTCTCGACGAAGGCTTCCTCTCACTGTGATACTCCCCGGGCCTGGCATCAGCTGCTTATGTCATATTAATTTCATATGGACTGGTAGATGGGCAGCCTTTGATGTACTTTATATTGATTTTTTGTGTGTCACTTATATTTAATCCGGTTGACTGACTCGTCTGTGTGTGAGGGGACTGATACCATGAAGATAAGGGTGTCAGATCAGTCGGATGCCATGCTTTATTTCCCCCTCGACAAATCCGACGAAGTTTTCGCATCTCATCGCCGCGCCGCGGTGACAGCCCGACAGGAGGGGTCCGGCCCGACACACTGCAACGATAGACAGCTCACGCTGACAATAACGCCACCGTTGCTCATGCTGACAAGAGCCCATCCTTTCTCATTTCATTGAGAAGAGATGCAGAGAGAAAGATGGAGGGAGGTAGAGCGGAGAGGTGGGGAAAAAGAGGGAGGCTGACTGGCATCCAGTCAAGGAAAAAAGACCGATTTTTGAGCTCCAGACAGTCTGCCACCGCGATGGTAATCCTTCAGTAACACCCCTCTTCTGCTGTGTAGGTAGACTGTCACACTGATAAACACACGCGCACACACAAACACAGATTATATAAAGCAGGCCTGTTCATACGTAGGCAACCTGCATGGTAACACACTGCTCAGTCACATTTGGCAAAGAAATCACTGTCTCACCTCAGCTATGAAAATACGGTTACCAAATTATCACCGCACTTGTTAATATGTGTCTAAAAACTCATTTAAAGTTCACATGAAGTGTCTTTTTTTATCAAATTAATGTTGCTCCATATCTCACCTATGTTGTAATTTCCTGGAAACGATACAAAATCTTCACTATGACTCATCCTACACTCATTTTCACATCCAGTGATCTCTCTCTGACATGGTTGTATGAAAAGGAAAGACCAACACCAGGGCGGAGTGTATTTCGGGGGCCGGGCCTCATGACTACTGTACAAAAACACAACTTTACTGCCAGATGTAGCTTCCTTTAGGGAGTTTGAAGTCGTATTTTTGCTGACTCAGTCCAGGAAACCGCCTCAGTGCTGTAGCCACTGTCATCTTACTGGCCGATCCGTCTGTGTTCACTGGGCGCCGCCAGTGTGGACAGAGTCGGCAGAACCGCTATACTTTCTGATCCCAAACATTTCTGTGCTTGGAACGATTTTACGATTAAAAGATAAATATCTAGACTCAGTAATTTTGGGTGGAAAGTAACTCCACTATCACTGGGATCTAGTTTAAGTCATACCCGGCTGATAGGACCAACTTCTCCTTCTGCCCGTCAGAGTCATGTGTGAACTATGGCTCTGTAAATGCAGAACTGACAGGAAATAGATATTCATGATGGCTCGTGTGTGTGGAGCTTTTTCAGTTCTCGGAACAGCGTCGACGCTCTCGAGCTGTGAGGTGCTGACAAAACACCACAAACCTTATTAAGCATTTGAGATTTAATCACAGTACAGACTATGATGAGGTAAGCAGCGACGGACTGAAGAGGAAAATAAAGTCCTTTGGCAGCGGCAGGCAGCATCCAGGTACAGAAAGAGAAAGGCTGTTACTATTGGCAACATTCGTCAGTGTCACTGACCGCTGGAAAGTGATTCACATCTGTCCAGGCTTCAGTTTGTGAGTTGATGCACAAAAACAGCACTATTCTTATGCTGTTTTATTAAGATTTTGTGCTAATTATCGGTCTGATATTGGCATCAGTGCCTTCGTACTGGATTGGACAGGAAGTCACATAACGCACATCACTAACCGCTCGCTCCGTGGGGGTGTAACACACATTCAGTGCTATTGACGACTGTAAACACTAATCAATATCTGCAACGAGTCCTTCTTTAGCTGACTGTTTCTACAGGAAAACATGTGCTGAGCCTAAACAATAAGCAGCAAATTAGAAAATCTATTTATTTCACCTCACAGAAGAACATGGCAAAAAATAGAAGTGGAGGTGTTAAATGTGATCAATTGAGGTGCTAAAAGATAAAAGTTGACTGTATTTGCTGTAAAACTTTGGTATTTACACTTTATATATTCGAACCCCCCCCTGCAAATGTTTTCTCACCAGTCACAGTGAAGTGACATCAGCAGACACGTGTAGGAGACTGTCATGCTGCAGGACAACCTTCCATGTCTTCAGAAGTCTCGACGTTGGTCAGCATTTTCTGCAAACTGGGTTGTTTTCACCCATGTTATAAAATCACAAGACGTATGCCTCCTGTGTGCAGGAAATATGTCCCTCCGGTGAAAACCTGCCACACTCGTGACGGATTTCACACAACACTGAAAAGCAATCAGCCATTTGTTGTGTTGAAATGTGGGTGTGTGGCTCTTTGAGGCTGATGTGATTAAGTGCTGCACAAATAAGTTCGACTTGACTTTTCTTGTTGGGGGTTGGACCTGTTAATCCAATTTTAGATGTGAGCTTACATCTCTGATTACTTCTCGTCTGACTGCGAGCCTATTTTTACAAATCAAAATGCCAGAGTTTCTCTGAGATCATTTTTTAAAAATGCTTCGATTTAGTCATTAGAATCAACTGAAAAAATATAAAAGCACATATTCAACAAACAGTCCAGCCTGTCTTACGCAGCTGGGATGTAATTGTTTATCCATTAAGGGAAGAAGCACAACTGCTAGAGGTAATTTTGTGGCTGTGCAAATGAACCAAAGAGAAAACAGGGAAAGGATTCATCAGAATGAAATGCAAAATAAATCATCAAAGCGATTAATGAGTATTATTTTTGTGTAAAACACACGTAGGACATCACAGCACAGCCGAGTACTCAATATATAAACGTGACAGTCTCTGGCTGATATGCATTGGATTAGATCAGAGTGGATTAGAGGGATGTGGAGGCAGGTTGGTGAGAACAGATCACCTAGATTGAAGAAGGATTTCTAACACTTCTAAATGAGATATGGGCACGCATTCAGAGATAAGACGCTGCATATGAAAATGGGTCAATTGTTCTGCAGGTTTAGCTCGTGATTAAGAAGATTACGTTCCACCAGTGAACAACAATGGCAAAGTCAGACAGCAGCCCAGTTGTACTTAGCCACTCTGTCAGCCTGGCTGATCCCTATTCTGTCCTTTCACCAGCATCCAGACTTTCATGTTTTGAGCGATGGGACTTAAGTACTGAGGCAGTGCTTGTCAGGCAGAAGATTTTCTGCTGGAACAGAACATAACAAAGCACAGTATAATTTGACTCATTCCCAGACCAAAGACTGTTTTGATGAAAGTTTGTGCGGGTATGTTTCTGTTCTGTCCACCCTCCATTTTTCAGAGGAGAGTGATTAGAGCGGGGGCACTTAGGCCAGAGCTAGCGGACTGCTATTGATTGATCAAACCTGGTCGTTCAGTCCTGGAGAAGAGGGAGGGTTTTCCGAGCGGTCTTCTATTCCTCCCTAATGAAAGGGAGGCAAAGCTCGCTGCCTCCTTTGATCCAGAGGGGATTAAAATAGTGTTGCTTATGGAAGTAGAAAGATCAGGGCTGAATGTTTCTGTGTGTCTGATGTACTGCTGGGGAGGATATACAGCCCTGTTCTGAGGAGTCTGAGGCTGGGTTTAGTTCACGGTAGGGCCAGGAGGTCCGATTCACCATGTGTTCAATTAATAAGAACACCTGCCTCTGTGAAGCTTTGATCAGCGGCATCATCATCTTTATGTACTTTCAACCTCCTCTCTTCTGCGAGTTTTGTACGATATGTTGCTGCATCTCCCGTTTTCTGTTTGTTTCCTTCCAGAATCATATCTGTGCTTCGCCGCTATTACATGTTTCTCCGTGTGCGCGCGCGTCTACAAACGCTTGCCTTTGTGATGCACCGTGAGCATCTCCGCTGAAGGCAGCAGATCTGAGGTTTTTGACAGTCTGTCTGTTTGCAGCAGCGAAAAGCAGGTTAGAATCAATAAGATCGTTTTGATATGCACAACGGCGCCTTGGACAGCCATTTGAAGGAAGTCCCGAAAAACACTAATAAACTTGAAGCCGCGCTCTCAATAATTAAAGCTGATTTTCTCTGAGAGAAAATATTTTCGAGGGAGCTGGCGAGGTGGAAGGCTTTGATACAGCCTAGAAGCCTTCATAAAAGTTTTAGATGTTAGAGAGAGTAATTGACATTTTTCGCAAGTTGGCAGTCAGAACCACACATACTTTGCCAAGTGGGCCCTCAAATTTGTGCGGTCAGTCTCTCTCTCTTTCTCTCACCATCTCTTCTTCTCTTGTTTCGACACACACACACACACACTTTGTGTCCGGTGCATTTTCAGTTTGATCTGTTTTATGGATTTCTCTCACAGCTCAGTTGAGAAATTCAATTAATTGAGCCATGCTGTGAAATATCGCTCCGATCAGGATACAGTCGTTTTTCAGAGTGTGGACCATGCAGTATTCATATCTGCATGATGCATAGAGCGCACAACATAAACCATCGTGGATCAGTTGATTTATGCACATATCTGCCTGATTAATCTGTGCCATGCACACACACACACACACACACACACACACGTTGAGCCAGGCACTTTAGGTGATGAAGCGGTCGACCAGGTACTTAAGTTTTCAAGCCCTTGGGCAGTGGAATGCGCTGTGATATGTACAGTGACATGTGGCTCTGCTATTAAACGAACACTTGTTGTGTCCGTGCCCTTTTGAAGCCACGGCTGGTAAAAAAGCCTCCAAGCTGTTCGGGAACGGTCTGTTTATGCTAAGGCCGGCCACCGGGGGGTGGGTTTGTGTGGCTATTTAACACACACACACACACACACACGGATTCTCTCTGCATGTATGTTCCCACAAAGGGAAGGCGGAGTTGTTAAAGAGACACTGATAGCCGCTGGCAGAAACTGTAGCTCCGTCTGATTGTTCTCTCTAGGAGCGTTGTGCATGAGAGAGCGAAAACACAGCAAGTGGCGTGATAGAGCGAGAGAAAAGGCAGCCTCTTTCTTCTCCGTTCAGCCTTTCCCTCCAACTACCTGCTCATTAGGTTGGAGACCGTGGAGCTGCATGAGGCCCGGTAACTGCGTGCCTACCGGAGAAAAAGCCTGACATTATCGGCGATTTATCAGAAGTCGCTGAACTCGTCACTGCACTAGCAGGCGTCAATGCATCAATAAATCAGCAATCACTCTGGGCGGTCTCGACTTCTACGGCTTCCTGCCGCCCTGACACACTTTTATATACTCTGTTTTATTCACTTTTTATGTGCCGGGTTGATGTATTTTATCGAGCTAGTTACTACAGAACATAAACTAGGGATTACAACCTTGTGCATAAAAAAAATCTGCCCCCAGAGAGAAATGGGAGCAATCTGTTTTTAATATACCCTACTTCTCATTCTCTGCACCGCTTCCACGCTTCACATTTCCGTCACTCAGCCTTGCCTTGCCTTGTTGCCTGCGAATGTATGCAGAAAACGGAGCAACATTGTTTTTATATCCTATTATCCGGAGGATTCGCCGGGCCCTCTCACCCCTCCAATTCCCCCACCTACTTTACCTTTCTACCTGTTAAGACTTCCACTAGCAGATGCTGTTATCTCTCAGGCTTTCAACAGCCTGTCACATCCACTAGCTTCTCGCTTCTTCAAAAGCTGTCTCCCACTTCCCTTCTGGATGTACTCCCCCTGCGGTTGCCGGTACCTGCTGGGAGGTTCAGCCGGCGATGTCAAACTTTGGGTGGTTGAAAACAACAAAAAAAAAAGAAAAAGGAGGAGCCAACACGAGGGTCAGAATGATGGAAGGAGGGAGGGAGCGTTTGAGTGAAAGACTGAGGGGTCCCACTGCAATAAGGTTGTTATTTATTTTTTTCCTTCTGTTTCCAAAGCTGACTTTATTGATTTCTCTAACCTGAAACACAGCCACAGTAGAACCTTCCATCGTCCTATAGATTGGAATTGATTGCCTTGAGGCTTTCTTGTCCTGTAAATATTTGCAAGGCTTTATTGATTCCATTAGTGGCTGGCTGCTATTTGTGACAGTGGTATGGATGGTTGCTGTTGGTAAGACTAAACTAATGCTGGGAGGTCGGCGCTTTTTTTTTCATGGCACATTAAGGTCTTGTTCCACACGTGTACTGTTGTATACGACCTGTCCTTGCAGCCATTATGTTGCAAATGGTCGCCTACTAGATTTGTTTTTGAAAGCAGTTATTCAGGTGGATGATATACAAGCTCGAAGCCGTTCTAATTAGTCCATTTATTCATCTTCAAAGCAGCTGTCGATACTCTATTTACCGCCACATGTGTCTGCGTACAAAGCGGTGCACATGGGATGGCAGAGGATCTGACCTTGGATGTGACCCTCGGGAGCCCGACTTGATCTGGAAGGAAAACAGAAGAGAGTAGTGCCTTTAAAAAGAGCTGTAGTTCCTAACTCATAAAGCTCAGGCACAATGCTCATATAGGGGCCAGTAATGTATAGACTGTGGGCGTTTCATCTAATCTGAGGAAGCGAGGGGCCAGGAGAGTGCTGCTGCTTAAGAGCACAGGGGAGAGCCGGGTGGCCCACGCACTGCTGCGCTGTTAACCCGCATCTCCTCAAAACCCCTCCGCCTCCTGCATATTCTACTGTTGTCTCAGGAACACAAAGACTATTTTCAGGCAGCCAATCCACAGAAGAGTGGGGAAACTGCAGCCCTGCATGCCCCTAAAAGCCTTCATGACTTTTTAATCGGTGGCTCAGGGCTCTGCGTCCAGCGGTTAGAGAGTGGACCCCACTGCCGGAGCTCCACTCCGTGGAGGGATCAAATCCCCCCCGCTTGAATCTCAGGCCTGTCAAAGCAGTCAGGCATGGAGGCAGTGGATGGGTGGCATCTGAAGGTGAGAGAGGGAGGGAGCGAGACGGAGTTGGCAGTGGAAAAGAGCAGTTTGCGGTTGAGGAGGGTCGGTAGAAGAGAGCCAGGAGGGAATGTTTGTAAAGGGAGGGAAGAATTTATGTGAAAGTGCTGAGAGGAGGAATAGCCCCGCACCAAAATAGCAATTTCTGAGGTGAGAAAGAGTTTGTTCAGTCGAGTTGTAAGAGAAAAGTGATGTGTGTGTGTGTGTGTGTTTGTGAGTGTGCGCATGGTGCGTTTGGTAGCACAGCATTTGGAAGTGATGGATTGTTACAGCATACCAAACAGAGTGGGAAAGGTGGGTGGTGGATTTTATTGGAGAGCTGGAAAGGTTTTGTGATGAATAATAGTCATGAGTGAATTGGTCATTGTCAGAACCCTCCAGAGCCTATTGAATCAGCAAGGCTAGGGTTTTACAATGAGCTTCAGCCATGAAGATCAGCCTGTTGGGTCGTAATAGATGGAAAGTGAGTTGATGGAGGCAGGAGGTACGATAGATGAGGCTAGCTCTCACCGCTGGAGCGGCATTTGTCTGTGGGGAAATGGGCCACAGGAGAGACCCGTGTTCCTCCCACACACTGTGCAGAGATCAGAGAGCAATATGGATGCATTTTGATGATCGCGGTACATGCACGTGCACTCACGCGCAGGTACACACACACACACGCACACACACAATGAAGCTCAGAGCAGAGTAAACATGCTGCGAGTGTAGCACGCTGGCTAATGATGCCCTGTTGACCCATCGCTAATGATCCCCCTCAACTCAGCCAGGAACATGATGGGCTTTGATCTGTCTGTCATTAAGGGACTGTGGAGTACATGCACGTCTCTTTAATCTGATGAGGAATTCAGATATACATCAACTCGCTGGAGACACACACACACTCGCACTTACAAGCATGTATTTACATATGAATAATTACGCTTGCGCATTCCCTGTAAAGATACATCTACTGTACGCTCACAAACATCCGCATTTATTGTGTGTGAAGGTCAACAAGTATGCAGGCTCTTGCAGCGATAAACTCTCACAGACACAGTTGTATTTTCACCTTTTGATTTTCTTCTTTCATTGATGTCCAGGAGTGTAACCCTTTTATCGACATTACTGATGATTACTGGTCAAAAATCTCATTGTGCTACTGTTTTAAAATACCAATATTGTCACTATAGAGATATTTGGTCAAAAATATGATTTGAGGATCAATCCAAGCATTTATGAAGTGTTTTTGAGGACATTGCAAAATATCGAGACATACAATACAGTCTAAAAATACTCTTAGGGCTTAGGGCTTAAGATTCATGATTCAGAAATGTCATTATGCAATGTTGTGTTTTTTGATGACAATTAAATACATCTTGAATTAACCTAAATCTAACCCTAAAGCAACGTGATGTAACTGTAAGACCAAAGAATCAACATTGTATTGCTTTAAATCAAGTCTTCAATGGATTTAATGCATTTTGTCCCCATTAGGAAGGTGAGTCCCCACAAATATCAACGTCCCCACAATGTTAGTAATACACGTATGAAAATACACACACATGCGTTGATTCATGTCACTTCTGGGGACTTTTACATCGAATGACATTCATTTTCTGGAGACTTGCCCTCGTCACAAGCACTCCAGCCCATCCCCACTAAACTGGTCTTTAGTCTAAAATGCATCGTTGAAAGTAGCCTGTCAGAGAACACACACACACACACACACACACACACACACACACACTTTAAAAGCACAAAAAGCCCTTGAATCCATGACAGAGATTACACATGTCACTTACTCGCTGGGGTAAAAGAGCAGTAATAAATAAAACAGATGATTTATTAATATCCAGAGTTGTAATCCACTGCATTATATGTGTATTAAAGCACATTACTTACCACGGCATGGTGAGCGTTAAAGTGCTTCTAATAAAATTTCTTAAGTGCCTACAGGCATTTCAAAGCAGCAGCAGATCTCAGAGCGCTATCTCCTCAGTGTCTCACTAATGGGACTGATGTAAATATGTTCATTTGTGAATCTTCCCTCCAATTTAGCGCTGCTCATATTGTAGATGAAGATTATCCAGGGATTATGAGGCTGGAAAAAAAATGCTATTTGATGTGTATTTATGCACGGCTTATAGATGTAGTAATATGGAATTAGGTCCCATCATGGGTGGAAAATACCAACGTGAAAAAAGTGTCACTCCCCCATCTGGCTCCCTGTCAGCTTGTCATTTAGCGATATTCATTTCCAAAAGTGGAAATTTAACAGACGTTTATGATGCAAATCACAGGCTATAACTCTATGGCGGTGTGGAGGGCCGCATTAAGACTTCAAATCACTCATGCCGTTGCTTTGGCGCTGGTTACATTATGCCATACCCACTTGATCGTTTGCACATATTTCATTGTGTAAATGCAGCTAACAACAGTCGGTGCCTCCGCTTTGTGGGTCCTCAGAGGCGGAGAAAGTTCAGAGAATTACCGACATGTTTTCTTTTTCTTTTTTTCACTGGTGTGTTAAGAGCAGCGGTGGGAACATTTCAATAACACGGTTGGAAAAAAAATGCTCTGAATACATTAACTTGATGGAAGATGGTGCTCGTATTTAAATTTATATAATTTCTAACGATAACCTCCAGGATATACGTGACATTGTGTGAAGACTAAAATTGCTGTGGTTGTAATTCCTTTTTTTTTACGAGGAGCTTTTGCATATGTATAAGACTGTGTCAAAAAATAGAGCTAACCTTGGTTTTTACTTTCACAGATTTAAAACTTCTACACAGCTTCCCATACTTCATCCCCCATGTGAAATGGACACGTTGGGGTGCAAAGAGTTGAAGGTTTAAATACTGGAGCTTCCTCTTAGCACGTTTCTTAATCTTTGCCCTTGACCCAGAATGAGAAAAAACAACAACTCAGGCGTGCCAACATCACTGAAGCAACACTGGTGGCAATTTTCGCCTCAGTGAAAGCTTAAGAATATAATTAGTAAAACATCATCAACCTCATGTTTAAGATAGGATTGTTGGCAAAGGGCTCCAAGCTGCATTTTGTTGCCAGTGTTTAGTATCAGGGGGTACGGTTCTGTTTACTTGCTTGAAATTTTCAATAAACGACACGATCTTCACAGTTTTAAAACGTGGGCGCAGATGACAGGCGTGTTAGAAGGAGACGGGCGGTTAATTAGAGCGTGTTTGTAGAGCGGAAAGGATTAATCGACTAGTTGCTCAAAAGAACATCGCTCAAACATTTTGATAATCAATTCATCATTTAAGTTATTTTTTCATTTCCTCTTTCCAGCGTCCTAAATGTAAGAATGTTGCTGCTTTTCTTTGTTACTTTTGTCTTTCAGTTTTAGAAGAAGCAATTTTGGAGATGTCACTATGATGAGCATGTTTCACACTAAACAATGAATCAAATAAGAATGAAAATAAACGTGCAGATTAGTCAATAATGACAATAATCATTAGTCGCAGCTCTATTTGTTTGTATATAATATTATTATCGGGCCACTCTATCGATTTTACACATCAGAGGCAGTTTACTGCTGTTAAGATGACGCCAACAGCTTTTTAAACTCGCCTCCTTTGGCTTTGAATAAAGTTTTACAAATGCAAAGCCTCCATAAATCAATAATTGATAATAGAAAGAGTCGTCACTGCCCTTGTCATCTTTTCATCATGGGGCTCAAACGAGGATAATGCTGTTCGGGCCCCAAGGGAACGTTTCATTGAAGTACTGCGAGTGGCCACTGGGCAAAATTGGAAGGTCGGGCTGAGAGGTGCCACATAATATAATATATTCATGTTATACTACCTGTGAAAGCAGCTGCATAAAGTCCTCTGTGGTTCAGAGGGGAACTCTCCAAAGTCTGAAAAATCAATCCCGATGATGTTATAGAGATGTCATCAGGGTTATCTTGGCTCGGAGTGTGGCGTCTGAAAGATAAGAACATTTACCAGGCGTGGGTGACCTTGAGTTGTGGTCTGGCAAATTTAGGATCCAAAAGTGGAAACATTTAGGCCTCTGCTGCTGCTGCTGCTGCTGCTGCTGCTGCTACGAGATTGGAGTATCCCTTTAAGAGGACAGATCCTCTACATCCGCTTTGTTATCCTAAGTTGTGTACTCAAATAATGAAGAGAAATACACATGTCTTTAATGTTCTGGTGTGGTCTGTCAGAGCCTCATCATTAGTCATTCTTTTTATTCTCAAGCATGCATAATTTCATAGTATTCACATAGGATGCTATTATGCACCCCCGATTTTAACAAGTCGTGTTTCTGGCGCTAAATCATCCTAAAGGATCATGTGGAGAGAGCACAACAATTAGTAGCTCCGACTGAGAATTTTCTACGCTTTTGTTCGAGTTGCATGCTTCTCACTCACCACCCGTTACTGTATCTGATAATTGAGATGAGCAATGTGGTGTGAAGTCATGTAAGAACCAGCCAAACGCTTCCATTAGCATAATGTCAGGGCGTTCAGATCTTTGTCTGCCTGCTGGCACAGTGCTGGCTGCCTGTCTTCACACAATGCAACCGAGCTGTGTTTCTCCTCTGTCTTTTTTTCCTCCTGCTTTGGGGGGGCATGTGCACTTCACAGTCAGGGTCGGGCGAAAAAGACTTTCCTATATATGCGTGTGTGTGTGCATGCCTCAGAGGTCAGAGATGAAGCCTGCTAGGATGTAGGAGGCTGGCAGCTTTGAGGGTTCATCTGAAGGAAGTGAGTTGGGAGTTGATGGAGTAGCTGCGACTTGGTGCTCCGGCATGGATGATGGGAGAAAATAGTGGTCAGAGGCGCCTCCCTGTAATGTGCTGGAGAGAGGCAGCGATGTGACAAGCTCCATTCTGTCAGCTCTCACACTCCAGAGGTCTCAATTAGGAACAGGGACTGTGTGTTCCCGCAGGCTGCCCCTGCTCACAAAGGTGAGGATCCTGCTACACGTCTCACCCAGCCCTCCACCAAAATTAGAAAAAACATCCATCCGTGTACCCTTCAACTGTACTCATCTGTCATCTCTAAGTCCTTCCCGCCAAAGATCTGTTGTTGCTCACGTGTAATCGAATTTTCCGTGACGTATTGTCAATGTGAGAAACTCCCGAGATCCCGATCCCCTGACCGGATGATGCATCGACGCCGGGGAAGGTGTTTGTCTTCTGCAAAACAGGTAAATAAAGCTTTGGCAGCACTGATCGCTGTTAAGGCTCGGGCCTCGACGAAGGAAGTGAGACAGACAGGCGGGCAGGCAGGCAGGCCGTGTAAATGTAATGAAGGGAGATAATAATTCTTTTCTCTGTCAGCTGCTCTCTGCCATTAGCATTTACTGCCAGCCCCTGCCACTCACTGCTTGGAGCCCGTGCACTCTGCCACACTGATAAGAATCACAATCACCAGTCTTTCCACACGCATATATTACAATGGCAGGCGCCCTGATACCTCGCACCTAGCAAAACACTATTAGCATGCCAGCGGTATCTCTTCAATTCAGGAGATTCAAAGGGATTCGGCTGGGGAAGGGAAGCACGGATGGGACATGGCAGTTTGAATCCATGCATTATGTCTGACGGTATTCTGTATCTTAGAGACGCGCCAACACACGAGGACGACGCGTGCACACATGCAGCGCGAGGGGATAAAGGAGAACAAGGAGCGGACAGGTTTTCCATAATGTCAAGAGCAAAGATGACTCTCTCCTCCCAAAAAAAAAAAGAAAGTACGAGTCTATCTATATGTTAATGGTGGGAGGGGAAAAAAAGGACCAGAGTCTGTCTGGTGCATCAAGCAATTAAATCAAGACCCTGTCTGATAGCTGCACGGAGCTCCCCACAGATGTCCCACGATGGACAAGGCAGCTCAGCCTTGCAGGTGCGTGTGATCGTCTCCATCTCGATGCGTGTGAAATAATGTTTCCCTCACCATACCATCCACTAATTAGGATCTAATTATCCAGGCTAGTGTAAACAATCGCAGCAGATGGCATAGCGCGCAGTATTAACTCTAATGACCCGGGGCCCTGTGGAATTCACATTTCAGCGCGTTTGTTTATTTTCCTCCATTAGTCTTTGCCCTACTTTCTAAATTCACTTAGGCCTATTTCCAACCTTCTCATGCCTTGAGAAAAGCTGCCCGCCTCCTATTCCCGACGCTGCTCTGCCTGTTTTTTTATTTGCTATTTCTTCCACTTACTGTCGTTTATCTGTTTTGTGATGCCTCTTTCTTTGTTGGGCTTTTTCTTTTCTTCCCCCCTTTTTTCAAACAATGTCAATTAGCTCTCACAAAGATCAAGCGGAAATTTGTACCTGTTTCTCTCCCCCACCCACCCACCCAACCACCGCTGCCTCCCTTCTCCCCAGTGGAAAGAGAAGAGAGGGGAAGTCAGGGGGGGAGATGTGTATGTGATCTGGCGTACGCAAATAAGAAAAAAAAATCTTACTTCTTCTTCCAAATCGTAGAAGCTGTCTGTCACACCTGGGAAATAACGCTGTGATGTCAGTCGCTTCAACGAGTGGGGAGTCTGGATCATTTCCCGTTGTGTTCGGCTCAAACCCCACTTTCTGTAAGAAAAAACAAATTCACGTATCTCTTCCTTAGAAAGTAAAAGATTGCCATACTGTCTTGGCGTACATTTCTAAGTTGATACACTGATCTGTTGGTGCCAAGAATATCCTCGCAGCTCTCTGCTGCAAGACATAAATCTTATGCCACGACGTCCGACGAGAATCCGTCCTTTGTCTTCTACAAAGCTGCGACTATCCCTTGTTGATTAAAGACATAACTTTCTTAAGCCGAGCTACAGTTGTTCAGCTGTGGCTTCCCCACTGTTCATCGGACAAGGCTGAGCAGACGAGAGACTCGACGCTGCAGAGGGCGTGTAATGGTGGCTGTGGGTGTGTGAGGTCTCATTAATTGACGCCGGGCCTTGTGCCTGTGCTCCTCTGCGTGCCGTGTTCTGTGCCAGGAGCTGGACTTGCTAATTAGGCTCCTGGATATCACAGACACGTCCCACGGTGCGCCATACAATATACTGCTAGTGACTCAGTGCCGTCGAGAAGGAGAGCGAGAGGACGGAGGGAAGATGGAGAGTAAGGAGCGATTGCTGAGAGACGGGGGGGGGGGAGAAAAAAAAGATGCAGAGACATCTGGACCGAGAGCTTGGAAGGAAGGGGGACGGCGAGAGAGAAGTGTGAGATGGAGGAAAGAGATGACAACTGATGAGAGAAGAGGGCAGGGAGATAGAGAGAGAGAGAGAGAGAGAGTATGAAAACTACTGTTTTGGGAGAGATCAAGGCCGCCGAGAAAGAGAGACTGCCACAGCACACAGAGAGGAAACTGTTATTGTGGCGGGTAAAAAGAGAAGAGAGAAGAGAAAGCTAAGATGGGTAGAGAAAGGGGAAAAAAAAGAAGAGGGAATCAAAAAGAAAAAGATAGTTCGAGAGAAGCAGAGCATAGCAGAGAGGCAGAGAAAGGCACTCAGAGGAGCAGCGAGGCAAACAGGGAGGAATTCCAAACAGAAAAGTGTGTGTGTGTCTGTGTGTGTGTGTGTGTGTGTGTGTCTGTCTGTGTGTGTATCTGAGTGTTTGTGCGCGTGCCCTGTGAATTTGTCTGCGCTGCCCGCTGGAGTGTGTGTCCAGATAATTCAATCTGCTGCCCATTGACTGGCCTCCCCGCTCCGTCTTCACTCCTAATTAAATCTCCATTTGTTGGCTGGATGCTACTGCTTCTAATTGTGTTTCCGTAGCACCGGCTAGACACACACAGGTACGCCCAAACACACACACACACACACACACACACACACACAGGCCCCACAGCGAGTGGGATCCCGCACACACACGTCACCGCGCTACATTACACCTCAATTAATCACATCAATTACACATCAATTAACCCGTGGCGATCGGCTCAACACAGCTGCACGCGGGCGGGTTTTCTCATCTGCGGCGCGACCCGGGGACGTTTTTCTACAACATCAAAGCATCATCAAACAGAAAAAGGTTTCAGACGGCTTAAACGTGAAAATCTATACTCCTAATTCAGCTTGGTGTGAGCGGAGAGGCGTGACTGTATAAGCTTTTAAAAGGCATGCTACCTGGGCCATGACGTCTGTATCGCCACAGCGTAGATACTGAAAGGAACTTGGTTGTACTGAACGCTGCACAAAGATGTACAAGAGGTTATAAATACGGGGAGCGGGGTGAGGGGACATCGAGCTGTGATGGACCGGCACTCACTCGCAGATGCAGATCCTGATCCATGGGCCATTTCTCTAAATGAATGTAGGCCTAGATGGAGGCTCTCCATCTTCCCCCCCTGTCTCTCAGGCCGGGACTGCTTGTTTGGCTTCGGCTGTAATGGGTCGCTTCACCTTGCTGCCTGGTGTTGGAGGACACCCCCCTCTTCTCTCTCCTCCTCCACCCATCACCTCGTCCTGCCTCCTCATCACTGCTTCTCCATCTCTCTCTGTTTTTATATCATCTGTTTCACTCCCTCTTCCTCCTCTCTGTCTTTTCCTCGTACGCTCTCTTTTTTTGAACCCCTCCCACCGTGTCCGCCCGCTCCCTGACTCACCTAAGTGATGGAGTGTAAATCGGTGGGGTGCCTGTTGTCACGGTGACAGCAGCTTGTGACAGAGTGACAGATCGGGTTGACCTTCAGGACGGGCCGTGTATTCGCGGGCGGGGAGGAGGAGGTTAGGTGTGAATATTTGTCGTGTTAGTGTGTGTTTTTGTTGGGGTTGGCTTCACGTCCTGGCCTTAACATACACGTGTATGAGTGTGTGTGTTTTCGCTTGTATCCATAAGGGAAGCGTTTCATCAGCTCTTAAAGATGCTTTTAACCCTCCTCCACCAGCCCTACAATCAGCACCCTTTCACGAGCCCATTACTAGGGCAAGGTCACTCCCATGACTGTTGCATAACCCCCATCAGAGGAGCTAACCATGACCCAGCCTGCGCGTTAAAGTCCCATCGGAGAGGCTAAATGATAGCTCTAAATTCTCGCGGATGACATGATGCACCATGAGTAGAGGTGGTCGATGGAGACGGGCAGTTATGTGCATACTGGATGTTTGCGTGTGAGTCCAGGAAAAGGAAGAAGCGGAGTGGATAACATCAGAGCAGACCTCCAAATGTTTTCAACAAGCAGAGGCTCCACTTTATCGCTGCATCTCTCAGTGATATGGTTGCGCCGAGTGCCAGCGAGGATGTGGTTACATCGGCTCAAACGCAGGTGCCTGAGGATTAAACAGAGGGCAGGAAGAGCTCCCCGCTGCTGGAGTGGAGCAGGGGTAAAGAGGTGAGGCACAAAATAAGCACAGGGACAAAAAAAACAAAAAAAAAAACAGAAGACAAAAGTCAATGTGCACGCTGTGTGATTGTGTGCCAGCATGGCGCAACGGGGAACACAATGGGCCTTGGTTTATAAAGCTGCACCGTGCCTGTGGTCTTTGTCTCACAGCCATTAAAATTCTGTGTTTGCAGCAGGGGACCCGGCTGGAGCCGTGCCACCATTCAACCTCAGCTGTCAGGTTAGAATAAGGTGTTTTTTATATCTGGTGAATAGGCTGCGGAGGTGAAGCTCCTCCGCACAGCAGCCACACTAAAGCCCTCCCGGTCCTGCGGTGCCAGTTTTGGGTCTTCCCCTCGATCTGCCGACCCATTTCCATTGGCATTTGTCTCTGCTCGCAGTGCTGCAGGAATTCCTGGTCCAGAAGCACTGCCCTCAAGCTTTCCATCTGGATGTGAAGCCTGCAGCAGGCGCCGCCGAGCACCTGCCAAACCCGCCACTGTCCCCTTTGTTCGTCGCTGGGATGCAGGAAGCGACAGCTCTTCTCCGCCAGAGCTCTTCTGTTTTTCTTCCTGTCCGCCCCGTCTCTTCCTCAGAACATGTCAGCTTTACCTTGACACAGTGCAGCCAGTCAGAAGGACACATGTCCTCCGGTCATTCACTTGCTGTGTGTCTGTGAACATATATTTATCAGCTGGCACTACAGTCTTTCCCTCAAACTCAAAGCTGGTAAGATAGTTGGTTTTTTGAGTCTCAATCCCAGAGTGTCAGTATTACTATCTCACTCACAGGAGCTTTAATTATATTGTGCATTTGTCTGAAGTCCCGATCAGACAGCTTATTGTTTTTTTTGCAGTGAGAGGCATCTTTTCCAATTGTTTTCTATAGTCAGTAAGCGTTAAATGTGCTGCCATCCACCCTGGGCACCTCGTGTTTTTATGGCTCATATTTTTGCAGGAGCTCTCTGAATGCCTGGAGTTTAAATCAGGAGCAGGAAAAGCACCAGACGCCATAGTCTGTCCCCGACTCATCCAAAAATAAAAATGATTGGCCTTGAAGTGACCATCATTCAGGTGAAGCTCCTGGACCAGCTGGTTGCACAGTACAGGGTGCTACTCGGGATCGACTGCTCGCCCTCAGTCGGAGCCAACGCTCCTTTAAGATGTTATTTATTCAGGAGGCTGCTAATTACCTATCTTGGAAGTTAACTTCTTCAACCTAGCCAAATTAAAAGTTGCAGATCTGCAAGTTTACTTCACAGTTCCTCTAAAGACAGGTGATGCGGCGGTTGCCAAGCAATAATAAAAAAAAAAAAACGCACCACACTGCTTTTTTTGATTGTTAACTCCTTGAGTTTTACCTCCTACAAAACTCGCCCTTGTCGATCACGGCCTCAACATCTTCCACTGCAGACGAGAGAAGCTACATTACAAGAAAATAAACAAGAAAATGATTCAGCACTTGTGAAATTATCCATCCACGCAGCCCAGACAATCCTACTTGAAAACAAGTTGATTCAGTCTGAAGATGAGGAGGATCTGATAATGCTGTTTTTTTAATCAAATTACTCGCAACAGAACGTTAACAAGTGAACTGAATTCAAGCATATATTCTTAATTATTTCTCCCCGTTCATATTTTGAGCACAGCGGCAAGAACAAGGGAAAAAAAACGTTTATTTAAGTGGAAAACGATTTCATGGTGGAGTGTGATTATGCTGCTTCTCCCAAAAAGTTTTCTTTTTGTGTGTTAATGCAGCCGTAAAGTAAAAATACTCAATTAAGTTTTCCTGACTAATTGAGGCGTAAAGGACACATTCGCGATCAATGTAGGAATATATATAATGGATTCAAATTTTTAAAAACAAGCTCATTAATCTCGTGGTTTCCAAATATAGATATTAAATCTTGGCACGCAAACAAAAATATGCAGCGTGTGTGAACAGCACGAGGTGACACCTGAGACACTTAACGGGTCGGATCAGAGGAGGCGAACGCAAGAGTGACAGCAGCTACAGCGAGCCGCCGCCGCCGCTACTGTACATGTTGCATATATTAACAGAGCTTAATGTATAGTTCAGATCTGCATGAGCAAAAATAGACATGTCCACCATGTGATTTACAGTCAGACATGTTTGATATATACAGTGTTGCTCTGCAGTGGGTGGCTTGCACACAAAGAAAGAAAGACTTAAAACACACCCACCGTCCGCCGCAGACACAAACACGTATCGGTGTCGTTTGACCTCAGCGGTTCACTGCGAAGATCAAAAGCACAGTGATGAAGAGGAAGGGGAGAATGAGGGTCAGACAAGAGGTTCTCTGTTGGAAACTCATTAGATCCCAGAGCCCGGTCTGCAGACGAAGTGCTCCCATCCTTCCTGCGGCAGTATGAACTGTTAGCGGTCAGCGGCCACTTTAGTTTCTCACCGAGTCTGGGAGAGAAGATCACTTCAGTCGTGTTTCACGGGGAGCAATCCATGTAACAATCTCCGATTCAGCAACATTGGAACGGGGATGTCGATTCTGTTCTTTATGTGATGTCAAACAATGGCTTTTTCTTTGGCCTCTCGCTGGCTTTGTTCCTGAAAAATATACACTTTGCTTTAACTGTAAAATTGGTCACAAGAGCCGCGGCGCTCTGGGATCCATAATCAGACTTCAGACGAATGGTTCGGTTGAGGCGGGAGTGAACGTGAGCGCATGAATAGAAGTGAAACAGGTAACCGCGGCGGTGATTACTGTGCACTCAATTCCCCGGTCCACAATTCCACACGGGTAACTACTTGGTATTATGCATATTCCTTTGCCTCAGACGATCGATGTGTGCGGCTGGGTTCGGCGTGTGCAGGTCTCTAATGGTGGCTTGTTGATGGAGCCGCGTTGCTAAGTGCACGTTGCCACCAAGCGCCCGGACCAGCTGGAAGTGGTCGGGTGTTGCCTGCGTGTGTGCGGAGTGAATGTTTTGTGTGTCTGCCGTGTGTGTGTCAAGTACAAATACATTTATGAGTGGATGGAATTACAGCAAAGCCGCCTCTCCCGCGGCTACTGCTGGAGGGAAAATAGGAGGATGGCTCCTCCATTTGGGCTCAGACGGGGGGGGATCAGTTTTCGAGGGCCTGTCGGGTTTGACAGTGTTTGTTTTGGAGAAGTCCATGCGAGGGTGGTAGAAAGAGCAGATTTAGCCAGGAAGTGGAGTGCTGTTGTCACCAGACGGGAAACAGTGTAAGGACTGGTTGTTGGAAATGGAAAGCAACGAGATGGCTGTTGTTTGTTTGCCTCCTTTTTTTTTTTACGAGCCGTGTCTGTACAGATACGGGAGCGAGCTGCAGCTTTTTCCGACTGGTATTGCACGAGCTGGCGTGTCCCGTTATCTCGTGTTTGTGTGAAACACAGAGGTGCACAGTCATTCTTTTATTTACAGTTTCAATCAGGTTACATTTTCTGTATCCGCCTGCCCGGCCCCGGCGAGGCTGCCCTCACAGTCACCCAGTTCCCACCACACCACCCTCTGCGTTTACCGCCATAAATCTGGGGTGTTAACTTGGATGTGGAGGGAGAGAGAAAAAAGAGAGAGAGAGGGGGGCTCCAGTAATCATCCACGAGAGTGAGTCAGCCAGTGTGGTAGACCCAGAACCAGGCGTGCTCCGGGCCTTTGGCGGCTTACTGCAACTATTAATACAGACTTTAATTAGCCCGCCACAAACACTGGCACAATCGGCTCAGTGTCGCCCGTGGCTGGTGAGGCAGACAGATCAATAGGTCTGATCATGCCTTTTTCATCAGCTCAAATGAAAGCACTTTGTCTCCGAGCCTCAGCCCTGGACCTTGCGTCTCACCTTAAAGGCTTTCTGTGGCTGCGCAGGCTGTGTGCAGTGTTGCGGATGGGGCCTGTATAATCTGGCTGCATTAGGGAACTATAAAGATAAATGAAGGGAGGCACAGAGCATAACTCATCCTGTCAGAGAAGAGGGTTTAAGGCTGGGAAACTTTGTGTTTTCTAAAGCAGCCCCTACCACCACCTCCCCACCCCCCACGGCTTCTTAGTTTCACACTCTCTCTTGTGCTTGTGTTCTGCTTTTTCTTTTTTTTTTGTTTCTCGTGCACAATCTCTGCCGTATTTTTCTCCATCTGCTTTCTGTCTATTCCCCCTTATCTCCCCGGCCTCCCCCTCTCTTTTCCATCCTCTTTTTACTGATCTAGAGGTATGGAAGTGTTCATTTACACTTCCCTCTGCTGCACAAATTGCTCTTCTACCTCTTTGCCAGCGCATTTCAAATGAAATAAAAGAGTAAGCTGCTTTGGCGGTAACAACTTATTCCATGTGCTTTTTGGCAGGCTTCTCTGTTGACCTTCAAGTTCCCAATCAGCGCCGAAGAAAAATGGAAATGGCTTGTTCTGAGTCCTCATTTCCTGTGAATTGCTGGGATTGTGTTGTGTGTGCTCACAGCGGTTACTGAATCGCTGCCTCTCACCGCTTTTTTTTCTCCCCCCTCCTTTCTTCAGATGATGTCCCGCCGTACTTTAAGATGGAGCCTCCTCAGACCCAGGTGCACCTGGAGGGGAACCGCCTGGTCCTCACCTGCATGGCGGAGGGCAGCTGGCCCCTGGAGTTCAAATGGATCTACAACGGGTCGGAGCTCACCAGTTTCTCCTTGGAGTACAGGTGAGGAACGCAACCTTGTCTGACTGAACCGATTCCTATTATCTTTTTTATTATTATTATTATTATTCATCAACTATAATTAGCTTACTACATGAGGACATTTAAGCGGCATTTAATTGTAACTAATAGCTCAATTGCTCATTTTTATTCATATTCCAGTCTCATTTTTATGGATTTATTCAGGACTGATTTGGCTGCACGTCTCCCTAGAGACATAACATCCTGCGTTCAGGGGATTGTCAGATTTATTCCGATTTGTATCTCACGCTACTCGACATCCAGAGATGGTGTAAGCAGATAACTCCTCTTTTTCTTACTGGAAAAAAAAAAATTACACAATGCATATTTCTCTTCAGGTCGTCGGTGCGGGTGGCTTTGCTATGTCAGCAGCAAGACTGTGGAGTTCATACTGGGCACTTTTCTAACTACGCACTTCAGCCACTAACCACAAGGCTGAACAGTTCGACTAACAGCCCAGAGTGTGGCGAGAGAAAGCTCAAGCCTGTCCTAACAAGGCCACAGTGTGTGTCTGTGTGTGTGTGTGTGTGTGTGTGTGTGTGTGTGTGTGTGTGTGTGTGTGTGTGTGTGTGTGTGTGTGTGTGTGTGTACTGTATGCTCTTGCTCTTGTGTGTGTCCCAGGTCTCAGTTGCAGCACAGTAAAAAAAAAAAAAGTCGGTTTCTATCTCATTCCAACCCTGTTTCCTGAACTCTCGACTCACAGTCTGACTAGTCTCCCCGACATGGACAGACACTCCCAGGTGGCGTTGTCTGATTGCTATCACAGTCTCCCCACCCTCCCCTCGCACACCTTCCCCTTCCTGTCTCTCTCCCCCCCCCCTTCCTCCTCGTCGTCGTCTTCTCCTTCTTCTTCTTTCCCTGTCTTTCCTCAGCATTTGGCTGTGCTCTCACGTGGCTTAGTCTCTGGGTCTGCTTTTTGCAGCCCTCTGCTTGTTATTCTTCACCAGCCCTGATCAAAGAGGAGAACTGGAATCCATTTAATCAGACCCCCCACACCCCCTCGCCCCCACCACACCACCCTCCTCCTCCACCCGAATTGCAGCGCAGTGGGAGCATGGCAGGGGCGGACTCACACTCCTAAGTGGGCTGTAGCAAACCAATTAAAAGAGGACTCGGCTGCGGGGTTATCTCGCTCGCGTGTCGCACACAACATTTAGCACGAATGCACATCAGGAGACAGATGCAGGTACGGCGACGCAGGATGACGTGCGACAGATGTTGCCACGCTTTGATTCAACCGAGTAAAGACTCACAATAACAATGGATTTTTTTGTGAGTCAGACACCGGGCCTTAAAGAAACAGTTCAGGAAAATTCAGTCGTTATCCGCTCACCAGATGGAAAATCAGGTGAGGTTTAGTACTCCGCAAATCATTTTCTGGAGCTTCACAGCAAAACGAGTGAAACCAAAAACAGAGAAAACCACAAATTGGCTCCAAACAGCTCGTCCAGGTGTTTTATAAAAGTCTCCAGAAGCTCCAAGATCCTGCGTAGATTCAAAAGATGTTATTTACACACTTTTTAAAGCTGAAAGCTTCACCGTAGCTGCTCTACCAAAGGCGTTAGCTTTTTTAGGTGTGGATTACATCTTTTCACATCAGTGTAGGATCCCACAGCGTCCGAAGACACTTTATGTTTTAGTATTTCATTTTTTTTAAGTTTTAAATGGAGCTTTAGACTTATCATTATTCAGTTTCCCTTTTTTAAGCATAAATCTTCATTGTAGTTGCTAAGCTACAAGCGTTAGCACACACCACATCTGAAGTGGGCGCACAAGCTTGATGTCACATTGACAGTGTTAAAGAAGTCTTTTCAAATCAGTTAAGGATACACTTGGACTAAACCAGAACAGCTGTATGGAGCCATTTTATGTTTTCTTTTTGGTTGTTAAAGTTTTAAAACCATCAAGTCTCCATCTCCTTCAGTTGTTTAGCAGAATGCTGCAACACTGTTTTGCTGTGAAACTTCACCCAGCTTTCTATCAGCATGGACGTGAAAAAATAACAACATTTCATTTTTGGGTGAACTTGTCCTTTAAAATACCACCATGTACTGTACCTACTGTCCTGAACCACGTCGTCACACTTCAAGGCCGCCCTGCTGGCTAAGTGGATTTGAGCTGGTGCCCATTGAAACATCTCGATTAAATTGGCATCTTGAGTGTGTGTGTGTGTGTCAAGATGACAAATGCCGCTGTCCGTCACGCCGATGATGACTAATGGCGCTTTGTGTTTTGCGTGTTGCCCATTAGGTACCTGATCCCCTCGCTGGACAGAGCGCACGCCGGCCACTACCGCTGCATCGTGAGGAACCGAGTGGGAGCTATAATGCAGTGCAGCACTGAAGTGCAGGTCGCCTGTAAGTGTGTGTTTCTGTTCCATATATCCCCCCCCGCCCGGTTCTGAGAGAGTAAGGGGAGGACACTGTTTTTGTTAAAGGCTTGTCATGCACAGTATGTGGATGAGTCACTCTGAGTAAAGGAGCTTAGGCTTTTGAAAAGGTGGTAATAATGACAATTCCTCTTTTTTATCTTCTTTGTTGCTGGCGTGCTTTTCCTCCATGTTGGCAACATTCTCCTCTCCTGGTGTTAATATTTAATTTTTCTTTGTCTCCCCTTCTTACATGGTTTTCTCTCTATTATTTCTGCCAGACATGGGCGGCTTTGTGGAGGCCGAGAGGTCCCAAACGGTATCTCAGGGCGAGGGCGCTCTCGTCCACGCCCCGCGGATACACAGCTTCCCCAGGCCGCAGATCACCTGGTTCAGAGACGGACGTAAGATTCCTTCCAGCAGCCGCATGTAAGTCCACTTTCACCTCGGCTCGGCGTGTTTGCCGCGTTTTTTTGCCGTGCGCTCTCACATTTGAGGTTGTTTTGAGAACAACGAGCTCCCGAAGCAGAATATCTTCCACTTCGGAGAACTCTGAGAAGTTCAATACCGCTCACAGATTCTTTCCTCCAATCCCCCGCACACACCGCCACGGCGAGAAGTTGAGCGGGAGTAGTTGATGAACAGATTTTGGTGCGGGGCTCTGTGTTCATCATTGAATTACTTCTCAGTGATAAAGCGGGTTATTATATCGCCCCTATTGACTTTGCAGGCGGAATGATTGAAGGGTGGAGATAGAGCAGGCAGCAGGGGAACCAATTAGACAAAATTGGACAAAAGGCCTCAATTGATGATATGTTTGACTGACAGCACTCACCCCTGGGTGGATTTGTGTGTGGGAGGGTGTGTGTGTGCACATGTGCATGCAGTAAGAATCTATATAAGGCCATATGTGCACAGTGGGAGTTCTTGTAGGGGGGACTGTATGTGCTGCGATGTGTGAGCGTTAGCGTGGCAGCTGTTTTTTTTTTTTGTGGATTCACGTCTGAAGAGACACTGTGAAGGTAATCACCTGAGATTAATTCTGCCATCCAGGACAAATAGAAGAAGGCAGTCCACAACTCCTCAGAAACCACCTCCTCATCTATAATTCAGCGGCGACGGTTGGCATGTCGTGGCTGACATGAAGACTTCTACCCTGCTCTCCATCTTCTGTCTGCAGGGCTCCAAACGCGAGGAGGAAAAAAGCAGAAAGAAAATTGCGAGAAAAGAAAACTCTCTCATCCCCTCCCCGTCCGTGAATGTTTCGACCGATTCCAGAGCCGGTTACTATGGCGCTGACTCTTATCAGAAGTGAAGCGGTGAAGCTTTGCTCTGTGACAATGAGAGGCACTGACAGGACACTCTGCATTTACCGCTTGTTTGCTCACTTTGTGTCAGGCCACATTGATATTCACAGGCGTGTGTGTACATCGGCGTTTGTGCGTTTTGCGTCGGTGTCTGTTGACTCGGTAAAAAAAAAAGCAGCGGCTCCTAATTGTCCAGGAGTGTGTCTGTTTATCCCTCACCGATCAGGCAGATGCCGGCAGATACGGAGAGTCTAATCTGGCCTCGCGCTTAGCGTCAGTTCTCATTTAATGGGCACTTCTCAAACGTTCGACGGCGTCAGACGATCTCAGCCGTTCTCCGGGCTGCTGGGACGCAACAGTCACACGAAAGAAACGTATTTTAAAGGAATAGCTCTGTGTTTTTTCTGTGTAGTTTTTGCGCCTGACCATCATTTTCAGATGCAGTTAATTTGGGAGGAATCAGAAATGTATTTCGCGCCCCAAAGCAAAGCAGAGCTCACAGTTTGTACTAAATTAGGGACTCGCCCTTTTAAGATCGGTCTGTCACAATTATTCATGTCTATATAATGAGGCAGGTTGCACACAGATGGAGTTTGACTGTGGCTTACATCATACAAATGTACTTCAAATATGTAGACATCTAAGTTTAGCTAGTTGCACAAAGCTGTTGCGGGACCAATTAATTTGTCCCGATATATTAAGACTGACTGAGCTTCTGTGAACCGAACTCACACTGGCCTACAGCGTCTCACAAGACCAGCAGCACTCATCCAAACTTCTGTGGAGATTACAGTAAACTTTGTCCTGCAGGATTAGTGGATATAAAAATGAACTGTTCCACTGAAACACGGTGGTACCTTGTGGACGGTTATTGTTTATGTGTGCTTTTCTTTTCGAGACATAATTTATGTGAATGTGTGTGTTTGTTTGTGTTTTCAGTTTCCCCTCAGGATTTACTGACTGCTCGCTGCTGTTTTAATGATACCGATGTGTCCGCACACTTGTTAATGTTGAGAGACACGTTTTTTTTTAAATGCAGACCAGCTGACCTGGAACATGTGATTAATTGGCAGCCAAAATAGCGACAAACTACATTCAGAACGACCCGGAGCTGTTTTAATTAAAGGGTTAAGTGTGTGTCGTGAGAATGAATGTAAACCAATGGAGAGAAACCCTGCAGGTGAATCACCATGAAACTTCCCCAGTTGATCATTTGCATCAAGACAATCATTTTTTGTGTTGCCAGTTTGTGTCGTTTAAACGTGCAAATGAAGCAATATGTAGTTACAAATGTGACATTTCCACAACAGAAATCATAAATCTTGTTCCATTTTGTTGCCATACTACAGTCAAAGATTTATACAAAGAGAATAAAGGATATATTTTGTTTTTATATCACTCAGTAAATCAGAAAATACTACCAACAGCCATAAAAAATCAATTTCTGCCATGTGCAACCCTCCGCTCTGGTGATAGCCGTGATCGGAGGCAACATGGTCTTCAGGTTGAAAATGAGGTAATTTGCCTGAATGTCCAGTGAAGATATCAAAAACTGATTCCAACACCTTCAATATGTACTCTGGATGTTTTATTTCCACTCGTCTGAAAGAAGAAAAGTGTTGTTTGAAACAGTGTGTTGTTTTCAAACGTCCAGAGTGTTTGAAAACAACATGTTTCAGCTCGACTAATGTCTGCGACTACATATTCCCTTTAGTGCGATCACCCTGGAGAACACGCTGGTCATCCTCTCCACCGTGGCGCCCGACGCGGGACGTTACTACGCCCAGGCGGTCAACGACAAGAACGGGGAGAACAAAACCAGTCAGCCCATCACGCTCACCGTGGAGAGTAAGTACGCTCAGACGAAGAAGACGCACCTCACGAGCAGATTGTTTGTGTCATGGGCAGATTGTGTTAACAGGTTGTCGCAGATGAAAATGTTCAGCAACACTTCATCTAACAGCTACACAACAGGTGGCTCAGTTGAGACAATAGAAACACGTGGCGCCCTCTACAGACGTCCGCCTCTCATCAGATCACTCCCTCCTCCTTCTCCAGTGTGTCCTGCAGTAATCATACCCATTACCTTCACCACAGTCATCCTCCTCTAAACCTCCGGCAGTGAATCACACTCGTAAGGTGTGTGTTTTCACCTCTCTTCTCTCCGACTGGCTGGATGTGCGCGCCCCGTAAAGTGGACCTTCACTTTAATCACTCCTCACAAAAAAGCAGATTTATGAAAATGACAACCGAGCGAGCGGGAGGGAGCGATTAACATGCTGCCATGCAAACACACACACGCGTCACTGCTAGAAGGTCGGCCTTCGCTTACAAACGGCGGCGTGTTTCACAACTTCAAATAAGGTTCGCCGTCGCTTCTGCGAGCGCGGTGTCAAATCATTAGTGTTTAACCAAACCTGTCGCGTCTCTGTTGCCCCACCTACTGTTGCCTGACTTTGATCCAAACAAAAAAACAGTTTTTCCTCTGCTTACTTTGAGCAGCCAATTAAAGGGAGTCAACACATGTATTCTGTGAATATAATATTTATGATGATACAACACAAACTCTGATAGAAGATGAAACGCAACTATGATGTACAGCAGATATCAAAAAAAGGGGGTTACGACTACCTTATTGGTGTTTTCGAATGCCAAGAAATCTTCTTCCTTTACTGCCGTGTGAGGGGTTTTTTTCACAACATTTTTCAGTATCAGCTTCCTGCCGGCTCCAGCATCTGCTCGTCATATCATTAATAAAGTGTTTGTAATTCAGCACGCATGACGCAGCAATCTGCGGGGACCAGATATCGCCGAGTATCACTGGATCTGGCCTCGTGGATCACACAAGCGCACTTTGCATCTGAAAGTCAATAAGGTTTTTTTTTACGGCTGCATTTGTTCATTTTCGCAAGTCTGTGGAGAAAAGAGAGAGGAAAAATATGCAGGAGGGGGGAGAGAGCGTCGATCCAGAGGGAGCATACAAATGAGATGGAGCTGAGTTTAATAGTAAAAAAAGCAAACTGACACCGGCTAATACTCCAACTGGGCAGACGTGTTGCTTTTTGTTCCATTCTTCCGAGTATGAAATTCACTCGGCGGTTCACAGTTTGTCTTTTTGGACAGATGTAAAACAATACGGTGACATTAGTAGCTAGGATTTTGCTATGCAGGTCACCACGTTGTTTACTTCCCCATTTAATTAGAAGATTACACACTCGAGGTATTCTCACCACTGAGAGTTTATGAACTGCAATACATTAATTAGTGTCTGCCAGAGAACCAATCATGTCTTCCAGGAACTAAAAAATGAGTTATTGGACGAGACCGATGGATGAATTCCCTATTTTTTTCTCTGGCAAACGTGGACGGAAGTCTCGAGGAAATATTAAAGAATTTAACTCCATTTATCAAACTAATTTATCGGTCTGTTAAACATTTATTTACACAAATCTGTAAACAATTTCTTTAAGCTTAAATACTGTGTTAAGTCGACTATCAGCTCTCTGTTGAAAGAGACAGCAACTATCTTATTTATCTTATCATGACCGCGGAGATAACAATCAATAAATCATCCACAGACATAATTACGTATTATGTGCTGTTTATACCATACTAATTAGTGACCTTAGTGACTTTGCTTGTTCTTCATCTCTGGAAGAGAATGAAAATATATGAATTAGGGCTGCAACTAACAATTATTTTCATTGTCGACTTTTGCTGCTGATAATTTCATCATTTATTCTCTAAAATGTTGAAAAATTGTCAATAATCCTCATCACAATTGACGTCACAAGTGACGTTCTCAAATCGCTTCTTCGGTCCAACCGACAGTCCAGAATCCAAAAGGCTCCTCATTTACTATCATAAACTAGTCAGTAGAGAGCATACCTCCGCCCAACAGTGCCCTTTTGTACTTTTTAATCAAGATTCATGCCGTCATTCCCTGAAAATTGACAAGAAAAGTCTCACAATGTTGAAGAAAGAGCGCAAAAAGTCCTGGATCCGTCCCTTTATCGGGATCTGCACCAAGATGGAGACCCATCCTCTGTCCAAGTGTCATGTAAATCTGTTCAGTAGTGTTTCTGCTGAGAAACCAGCCAACCACCAGACAGACCCGGCTGAAAACATAACCTCCTTTATTGAGGTATTTACAAAGAAAAGCTACAAATCCTTGCATTTAGAAGAGCTGGAACCAGCAAATGTTTGACATTTTTGCCTTAAAAATTACTGAAACAATCAAATCGATTATCAAAATACTTGACTAATCTAAATCCTTCCCTTCCCTTCACTCTCCATCCATCCACTTCTCCTCCCCTGGCTGTATCAGGAGCTCAGACGTCATCAGACCCAACACCAGGCAAACTTTCCACGTAATCTCCTCCAATAATTAGGCGAGAAAAACCTGCACAAATTACACATTTTAGCCAATAAATTCTGATCCAAGTGATTTAGATTTTTCCTCATAAATCCCCTGGACCTCTGCGAATCATTGCAGCCTGTTTAAGTTCATCTTTTTCAGTTTTTTTTGACTCCCCTGCTGACTTGACAGCGAGCTGCTCTTCTGCGTGAATTGATTGGTCTTCGCTATGCTAATTAATAATAATGTCAATAATGCCCCCAAGATGATGCCTCACCACCACGATGGGATGGATTCATCTGGATGTGTCGTAGAATTTTAAAACCTTCAGTCAGCTGCACTAACACAGAGCTGTGTCTATTTACTGACAGAGAGAAAACACTGAGTCAGTGGAAATAAATTGTCTTTATGTGGAGATTAAACAGTGTTATGATAATATTTTCACCTTGTAGTTACATATCACACTGATATGCTAATGAGTAAATTGTGTGTCATCCTCATACATATTCAAAGCGCATTACCGAATATATAAGGATATTTTTTTCTATATATTGACAAATATATCCAATAATTGCTGTTTTTCATTGTTTTTATTGTAAAAATAATACCAGATAGTATATTATAAATATATACAATCTAGTAATATATGTAAAATACATATGAGGTATTCATTTTTATAAAACATATATGAGCTGACTTACAAAAGGCTAACCCGGCTGTTAGCATCGCCCTAGTTCCCTCGAAGCCTATATGGGATTTTTCCAACTGGACTGGCACAAATGTATGATGCTTGCAATGCAGAAGCTAAAGTTAGTTCATCCTGAACTTGTTAGCAACCACCTTTTTCAAGACATGTTTAATAATTCAAACGTGGGGTATTTATTGACGTATTTGATGTCGCAGAACATGAAAAATCTCTAACGCTATGGTGCCCCGTAGGAGGCACATCCCGTTTCTTGTCGTCTCTTAAACTGTCCTATCAATAAAGCCATGAAAGGCCAAAAAATACTTTAAAAAAAAAGAAAAATCTCTAAAGCCTGGGTTGATTACCGACCGTATTTCAGGTGTCTAACCAAAAATTGACCATTGACTTTGAGACGTGTGAACCAGAAGTGCAAAAATGGTAACTTATTTCCAGGTTTTAAGACTCATTCCTGCGGCACTATATGATAATATATTGGCATTATGGCACCCCCCAGGTGCCCCCATGTTCGATAAAAAACAGCGTAAGCGCCCTCTATGGTGCCCCTCCAGTGCAGTAGATATAATCACATAATCAAAATGTATCTTCACAGTGAATTAGCCTGACTTTCTGTGTGCTTGTGCCACTTTTTATTTTTATCGCCCCTGACCCTCAAACATCCTGAGTCCACCCCTGGTGGACCGCCTAGAACCGCTTGTTCCACAAGGGTCCAAAACATGAGGATAAATGTCATCGTTCCCAAACTTCTCACTTCAAGAACCCAAACTTTTCTGTCTCTCAAACATCATTACATTGAATTTTAAGGTCAGGGTTCACCACTCATCTGTTTAATACACTCTCTGGTGCTGTGAGGGATCATCGTCTCAGTCAGTGTGTAGGTAATGCTCTGGGATTTAATTCAAATGCTGTAATTTTGAAATGTTAAATGAGTCCTTTAAATGTCAGCAGCAGCTAAATGTGACTTGAAGCTATAAAGTCGTCGTTGGTATCTGGATCAGCCAGAATCACTACTTTCAAGTCCAGTTTGTTTACAGTGAACAGCTGCACTCGACGCTGTACATTGACTTTTAAAACTCAAAACTTATGGAGCCGATTACATGAATGAGAATTTATATGCGAGCCTTGCAGAAAAATCTAATTCCACAAGGCAAATTGTTTGAAAGTGTTTTTCATGGCAACTTTCTCAACGCTCTGTATTAAAATTGAAATTGTAAAAAATCATTTTTTAACTCCGCAGCTGAAGAGCCGGAGACATGAATGAGGCAATCAAAGTGGGAGCAGAACCAAACAGCAGCAGCCCATCAGGAGGCCTGCTCCCACATTCAGACAGTGTTTGCTGAGGGAAGCTTTGTCATTACACCGCTGAGCTTCCACAAAAATGGGCCTTGAAAGGGTGTGATTTACAATGAGGTGGCGCAAAATAACAATAATGATAATGAAAACTTGATTAGGCGCGCTATTAACCCGGGATAGCCTCGAAAAACCTTCGCGAACACACACATGCGTACGAATCGCGCAATCACTCAAACACATACGAGTGCACAGGCCCGTAGTCGTACTCCGGGGAGGTGGGGGGAAAATGAGATCAGATTCAGAGAGAGATCACTGATTGAGGGCAGTGAATCGATGGTTGGCTGGAGGCTCCGTGAAACCCGTGAGTGATGGTGCTGCATTTAATCGCCTTTTGTGTTTGTCTCAATTATGCTACATAATGGCTTCTAACACCTGGGCTAACACCGTGCTCTGGAAACGCTGTGCGCACTAGAGAGAAGGATCTAAAGTAAAGACAGGGGTGTTAATAGTTGGGCGATAGCATGCTGGCTACCTGCTGCCGCTAGTGACAGATTGTCAGTCTCTGTGTAAGGATGGAGTCACGCTCAATTGGCTGCAGCAGACAGGTGCACTGGGATTAATCTGAGCTCTGCATATAGCTTATAGATTTTCTCACGTTTTTCTATCTGCCTTCTGTGTGTGATGTGATAGATGTGGGAGGACCGGCGGACCCCATCGCCCCGTCCATCATCGTCCCCCCCAAGAACACCAGCGTAACCATGGGGAGAAACGAGGCCATCATAGAGTGTGTCGCCAACGCCAGGTACATTTTTTCACACAGCAAACACACACAGGCACCCAGGCATTATGCAAACACCTTCGCTCACCTCCACATCTGATGCTTTATGACTTGAATTAATCTTGAAATCTTTTGTTTGAACATGATGGAAAAGTATTTTGTTACGGCTCTCATTTTGTACCTCTCCCTCCATTCTTCCCCTTTGATTCAAGGCCCCGGCTCTATTCGAGCTGTCTTGCGCAATTCCAGTCCTGGATTCTGACTATTATCTCCGATTCAAAGACTTAATCAAAATGACAGATGTATCCCGTTGCTCTCTCAATGCTCCGTAACCTTGAAACAGAATATGAATCTGTATTAAAACCCCACACTCCCGCTTCTCTCTTTTCTTCCTTTTCATCTTTTTTTTCTCCGCCAGACCCCTCGTCAAAATGGGTATTACTTGGCGGAAAGACGGCGTGGTGGTCAATACGGGGATCCGGGATTTTGGCCGTCGATTGGTCATCAGCTTGCCCGCGGTCAGCGATAGCGGCTTCTACGAGTGCGAGGCGTCGCTCCGCAGCAGCAGCGTCCCCTCAGTGACTGCCGGGGCCTTCCTGCATGTTCTCGGTAACTAACCCAGCAGCTTATGTTATAACAGCTTGGCTTAAATTATCCAAATATTGCATCAGCGAGCTAACCCCCCCTGATGTTGAGAGAACATTTTTGCTGCCATTTTTATACTCCGGTAATAGAGTTGATGTTCTTATCTGAGAAAGGCTGAGATAAAAAAAAAAGACGATTTGTGAGTTGTTTTTAAGACTTTAATGGAGCGATTTTTCATGCTTTTTTTCTCTCCTTTGAAACAGAGTACCCTCTGTTTGTCAAAGAGCCACCGAGTCACATCAGTGCAGAGATGGAGAAGGTGGTGGATATCCCCTGTCAGGCGCGAGGTGAGTGCTGTTTGTTTTTTTTCCATGTGCTGTGTGAAAGAGCAAAAAGGAATAAAAGGGTCACAGCGACAAGGGAAGAAAAAAGCTAATCCTCTCCCTCCTCTGCAGGCACGCCGCAGCCAGACATAGTGTGGTATAAAGATGCAGTGCCCATCAGCCCGGTGAAGATGCCCAGGTACAGGGTGCTGGTAGGAGGCAGCCTGCAGATCAACGGCCTCCTGCCGGATGATACGGGGATGTTTCAGTGCTTCGCCCGCAATCTCGCAGGAGAGATCCAGACAAACACCTACCTAGCTGTTACGAGTACGTCCTCCTTGAAGAAAATTTCAAAGCTATCTGCACGTCTGCTGCTTAATTCTGCTCATCTTCTCCTCTCTGTTCCCTCCCTGTTTTTTTTATTTCTTAAATCCGCTCCACTGTTCGCGTCTCTAATCCTCTTTTCTCCCTCTTCTCTGTCTTGCCTCCTACACCCCATCTATCTATATATCTCTTCGCATTGACAGATTTGTCACCTTGGATGCTCGGGCAATTATTGGCTATTTTTGAATGTGTAGCAGAAAGCAGAGAGAGAGAGAGAAAGGGGGAGAGAGGGAGACTTGCCTTGTCACATTCTCCGAGCTGTCCCTGAAAATGAGACCTGACAGCCGCCCCTTTTGTCAAGTCTATTAAGCTCTCAGCTGCCGTCTGCTTTATTAGGACCAAAACTGTTTATATATCTCATTATCACCTCTGTCTCACTTGATCTCATTGTGCATGTGTGTGTGTGTGTGTGTGTGTGTGTGTGTGTGTGTGTGTTTGTGTGTGTGTGTGTGTGTGTGTGTTTGTGGCTGACCCCTCCCCCATCGCAGGTATCGCTCCCAACATCACGGCTGGCCCTGCCGACAGTGCCGTGATTGACGGCATGTCAGTCATACTGCATTGCGAGACCTCGGGAGCCCCACGGCCCGCCATCACCTGGCAGAAAGGTGCGTGGGTTAACAGCGTGAGGTTCTGAGCAGGGGGGGGTTCATTATGTTGGACTTGTCAAACTTAGAGAAAAGGATTGAGAATATGCATTTTCTCCAAACAAGCTTCCTTACTTTGCTGCACTGCTTCCCCTCCTGTTTGTTTTCCCTGACATCTTTCCAATACCCTAATCTCTCTTTCTCCTTGTTCCCCCCTTTCTTCATCCCATACCATCCATCACTTCCGTCCCTTTCCCCGCAGGTGAACGTGTCTTGGCCAGTGGCTCGGTCCAGCTGCCCAGGTTCACCCTGCTGGAGTCGGGCAGTTTGCTAATCAGTCCCTCCCACCTGTCCGACGCCGGTACCTACACCTGCATGGCCAGTAACTCCAGGGGCATCGATGAAGCTTCGGCTGACCTAGTGGTCTGGGGTAAGCATAACAGAAACTGGATACACATCCTTCATGATGCTTGGATTATCTGCCTGTGCCTTCATTTTTCCCTCTTGACCAGCATAAAATTCTGCAAAGTATGAGCTAAACCTTAAAGATGAAGAGAAAAATCCTAATATCTTTAATCCGCGACTTGTTTACTTGAAGATGCATTAAGTACCTGGCTCCTGGAGGTCATTGTCAAGATTTCCTGACTATTAGTCTAATGACTCATACGTGTGCTTATTTCTCAGTGCATGAATTCACAGTACCAGTCCTTGCAAATACTCCATGCAGCAGAAATAGCATATGATTCACGCTGTTCCAGAGAGACATTGACTGAAAGATGAGACCAAGTCCAGTAAGCTCTCCTCAAATCCGCTGTTCAAACACAGTCTCTGTATAACAACCGCTCTGTGTGTGTTGGCAGCACGTACCCGCATCACTAAACCGCCGCAGGACCAGAGTGTCATCAAAGGGACCAAGGCTGTGATGAGCTGTGGGGTGACCCATGACCCCAGTGTCACTATCAGGTAATTGTGACTTCCAGCTGCAGTATGTGTTGGAATTCAGTCGAGCAAACGTGGGAACTATTCGTTTCACCGATATCTAAAGGTTTCTATTTTACGTCCAAGTCTTTTTACAGTTTATATTAATAGTATTCATAGATTTTTATCTGTCAAACACATTCAATATGCTGATGATACACTATTGTACTGTAATTTTCCCCAAATTGCACTTAATGATCTTAAACTTAGTTAAAGGTGCAATACGTGTTAACTCTAGTTGAATTTTCTTTTTAAAGAAATCACAGTTTTTATGTCATTACGTCTGTGTATCGTTGCAAAGACCAGCTAACCAGCTAGCCCCGGCTCGTCACGGGCCAAACTTCCTGAATCAATGCTCCAAGCTCCAAGTTTGGCCCCGTTACTTTTAAAGCTAACTGAACTAACCAGCTAATGGTAGCTACAGTTAGCAGCAGCTAGCTGTTATTCTGATGACATGCTGCCCCCTATTGGTTTGGAGTATGAACTCGACAGGTGGCCAATTCTTGCTTGAGGCCGATGATGGAGAAAACTTTCCTATTTCCACTGCACAAGGATCCAACATTAAGTCACAGAATATAAATGCCTCGGTATCACATAGACAATTTTGTCAATTATGGCAAAAAAAGAATTAGACCTAATTTTGCCATGCTTTGAAGGAAATGGTTTGTCAAAGCTGTCTGTCTTTGTTCTGTAATGGATTATGGTAATGTGATTTATAGGCATGCCTCTGCCTCAACCCTTAAGCCCTCGATGCTATTTATCATTCTGCTCTTAGGTTTATTACTGGTGATGCTAATAGCACTCATCATTGTACCTTGTACAAAAAAGCTGGGTGGTCCTCTCTCTTCACAGAGACAGGATAGGCATTTTAATGATATGATTTGTTTATCTATAATAAAGTCCTTAATGGGAAGTTGCTGATCTATATATCTGCTATTCTACACGGGTTGTCTGGAGCTTATTAAACTCGGTCTAATGACTGACTTTCAAGTGCATGTCTCTCTAGTTTGTTCTGGCCTTGGAAGATCTGCTTTTTGTTTCTATGTGCTGTCTACCTGGAGCTCTTTACAAAGCACCATGATAATAACACTTTGGTGAATTTAAATTGATTCAGCTTCTGTTTGTCCCTGTTTAAATGTAATGTTTTGTAAAGTGTATCTTATATGAAAAACCCAGTTGCCAGAATGAATGTTCACAACAGATATATTCAAACTTTACATTTGTGTTTTTTGCAACTTCACCTTTATTCAGGTTACATTTTATGTTGTGACAACATCGGGCTGAGGGTAAAGATCATGTTTTGTCGACACAAGCAGGACTGGAGGTCCACAAAAAAGTACCTAGAAATATGAAGTTGTTTCTGCAAACGTGTGGTTTTATTCTGGTGATTGTGCTCTCATGAACCATATTTATATATTTGTTTAAATGAAAAGGTTTATTGTGGTATAGTGGCAGACTCAGGATGTTTGAGTCAGGGGCAGAGAGAATATAAAGGGCACCAGCTGTAGGCAGTGGGGCCTCCAAGAGGGCACTTTTTCATATTTTTTGTACCATAAAGGCTTTTTGCTGCATTTTTTCAAACACAGGGGCACCAGAGGGCCAATGTTATGGTATCTTATTTCTGTATCTTTTATATTATTTTAACTTGTTTCTCAACAGAGCTGTAAATTAGAATCTGCCCTCAATTATCTTTGAGTTTAAATCAAGGTTATGTATAATGCACTGTTGCAAAAACTACCCAAAAGTCATACTTGTGTACAAGTAAAGATATGGTGTTGAAATATTACTGATAGAATCTGATAATAAATGCAAAAGTATCAAAATTGGATCTCAGCATTTTCTGATTATCGGGATCAGCAGGCGAGAAAATTAATTGGCTTTAATGCAGCGTGCAATGTGAAGAGTAACTCGAGACTAAACATGTAATGGAGTATAAAGTACAATATGAAGTTACAGAAAATGGAAATAATCATGTAAAGTAAAACTTAAACTTAACTTAGTTACACTCCAGCAGTTAATTATTATCAGACATCACAACTATTCCTTGACGCAACCTCGGTCGAGAAAACAAGTGGGTGTTTAAATGTCGTACTTAATTAGTTTATGAAATCTCCGAGAGATCTTATAGTGTTTATCCACCCTTAGACGACCTCCTATGGGAAGATTTTGAAACTCGTACAAACTGATTGAGGAATTAGTCCGGTGCTTTGCCTCCTCTCTTCAGACAGTCTTGAGCATGATGGAGTGTGTGTACATGCGTCTGTCTCGGAGGGAGTGAAATGATGTCTGCGGAGCCCAGTGATTAGAGTGCCTGTCACCTGTGGGCCCGCGGCATTGATCAGATCGCGGGGTAAACAGATGAATATGTAAACAGAGTAATAACTTCAGACAGCGCCTTTAATTAAACGCAACACAGAGGAGATTAGCTGGAAAGCCCGAACAGTCGCAATTAATCACAGGGAGCTCCTAGTGTGTTGCATGCCTATGTGGAAAGAGGGGGGATGGGGGGGGGAGGCTTCCATATGTGCATTTGGGTCTGTGACAGGGAGAGGGATGCATGGAGCAGAGGTTCGGTACTGTATGTGAGACAGAGAGAGATGGTTTTCGGATTCAAATCGCTTTGCCATCAGCCTCACAAGGCTTTTCATCGGTGTCAGCGCCTTCTGTGTTTTGCTGTTTTCGAAACTGGCGCAAAGCAAACAGATTTACTGTCACGACACTCCCGAGTGTTTGTGTGTGTGTGTGTGTGTGTGTGTGTGTGTCTCTCACATATGCATGTACATACATCCTCCAGGTATGTGTGGGAGAAGAGCAGCTCGGTGATTGACGTGAGCGTGTCGCCCCGCCTGCGGCAGGATCCCGACGGGACCCTGCACATCTCCCAGACGTGGTCGGGTGACATCGGAACATACACCTGCAGGGTGACCTCAGTCGGTGGCAACGACTCCCGTAGTGCCCACCTCAGAGTCAGGTATGCATATCTGCCTCTCCTGGCATTATTTTCCCTCTTATTTACGTCACACCGGGACATGATGGATGGATGTTTTCTCCGCTTTTTGTGGTTTATCACCGCTCTCCTCTCTAATCCATCAAACACTCTAATATTTACAATGCAAGCCGCTCGCTTCGGCTGTTTAATTCTTTTTATTTGCTGCCTCTCTTGTCTGATTCTGTTTCGGTTTACCTCTTTGTCCACACACACACAAACACACAAATACAGGCAGCTGCCCCACGCTCCAGAAAACCCAATAGCGGTCCTGAGCGCCTCAGAGAAGAGGGCCATCAACCTGACGTGGGCACAGGCCTTCGACGGCAACAGCCCTCTGATCCGCTACATCCTGGAGGTCTCGGAGAACAGTAAGGCGACGGTGTCACCATTAGCACCGCTTGTTGCTCAGATGCATTTATTGTGTCTTGTTAGTCATTTTAAAAGCAATATTGTTACCTCATACTCCCTGGAAGAACTCATTTGCTGCCCCTCTTATTACATTACATTTCCATGGTGTCCCCAAAATTGGCAGTTGCGTCCCCTCTTACCTTCTGCAATCAGTCTAACTCGATTGCCTCACCTGTGCGCTTCCCTTTCGCGAATGATCCAAGGGAGCCAAATTGCGTTGATGCCCGGCGAGCTTATCTTCCTTCCTTGTTTTCGCTTGATAAAATCAAAGAAGTGGGAACGCTTTTCACCCACAGAGAGTGAACCGTTCAGCCATTGCTCATCAGAGCTCAGGCTAACTGAGAAGATGACAACTCATTAAGAGGAAAATGAATCCGGGGATGCAGATGGGATCTGGGTTTTTTTTTTGGATAATTGAATTTCAATCTGATATTTAGCGCGAGTGTGTACAAAATAAATGACTTGTTTTGTATCAGCTGCAATAATATTGCTGAAAATGAAACAATGGTGTGCAATAACAGTCAGGAATGACACTGAATTTGAGTTTGCGAAGAGCTGATGAGGTTTTTCTCGAGAATGCAAATGCTCTCACAAGGTCATTTACGGCTCACTAGCTGCTGCTCACAGCTGTGTCTCCTCCGTCTCAGACGCCCCGTGGACGGTGCTGCTGGCCAACATCGAACCGGAGTTCACGGGGGTTACCGTCGGTGGCCTCATCCCAGCACGCTCCTACCAGTTCCGCCTGTGTGCCGTCAACGACGTGGGAAGAGGCCAGTTCAGCAAAGAGACCGACAGGTTAGTGCTCTTCTGCATCTGCTGAATATGAGTGATGTTGCAGGTGGTTTGTGTGCTAGCCATGGGAACGGTGCTACACTGGGGGGCTTTCACAGCTCTGGTACAGCCTGTACTCCCCCCCCCCCCCCATCTTTGGCAGTTCAATAGAAAATCCACTGATTATTTCCTGTAAGTCTACTTTTTTTTTTTGGTTTCACTCCTGTGGGAGAGAGTGAGAGACGAGGCAGCTTCGGGACGAGCCTTTTTCAAGATAAAACTGTGAATGAGCTGAAATTGTGCTTTGTGAAGACTTGATGGGTGCGCTGACCCAGCTTCATCTCTCTCCCTCCTATTAACTGTCTTCATGGGTAAAATACAGAGAGGCTCGGGCGAGCCGAGAGCTTCACATGGACTCGACTCTCAAGTAAATTCTCTTGACTAGCAAGACGAAACGGACGTAATTACACAGACGCACGCACGCTCTCGGCTCATCACCATTCACCTGTGCACACGACTGCCTGACCTTGTCTGCTTCAACACAATCCCATTTCCCGCTATTACACCTGCAGCGAGGAAATCCCTCAAACCCAAAAGCCATCGCTGCCCATCACGCATCTTCTCGCACCGCGCACATTCATGTGAAGCGTGCCCAGACAAGAGCGCGCGGCAGGAGGGCGACCGAGCGCCAGCGAGAGTGCCGGGCTTCTTCTGAGGCGTCTCTCGGGCACACCTCTTTGATCCTAAACACTCCGCTTCATCTCCTCCACAGCAGTGCGCCGGTGCACTGGGAGGAAATCAAGATGTCATCTTAAATTGACTTAAGGGAAAAGTCTGCCTGGATCGCTCTTTCTTGTTTCTTTTATATCTTTTTTTTTTTCCTCTCGCTCGTACTGTCTTCTCTATTGTGCCGCTCCGTTCTCACCCAGGCCTCTTTGATCCTTGTCATGCCACTTCAAGATGTCCCTCTGCGGACAGTATTATGGGGAATATGTTTCGGACAAAGACGCGGGCACGCTTATCTCGACTTTCCTTTATGCTGTTCTGAAAAAAAAAATACAAAAAAGCGAGCTTTATTATGATTTGATGTCTATGATGAAATGGGATAGAAATATGCAGAAACTCACATAATTAATGCATGGTTTCGCTCCGCGTCTCCTCTTTCACCTCTTCCCTCTGCAGACTCACGCTCCCCGAAGAGCCGCCCAGCGCCCCCCCGCAGACGGTCATCGCGAGTGGCCGCACAAATCAGTCCATCATGATCCAGTGGCAGCCGCCCCCGGAGAGCCACCAGAACGGGCCACTGCAGGGCTACATCATCAGGTAAGAAGACCGTGACAAGCTGCCTAATTTCTTCCCAGAGATAGGTGCCTGTCTGGGCCAATGCCATTCAGGAGTGATAATAACTGTTATGTCAGCTCCTTTTCTTCCTCTCCATTTCGCTTCGTTCTCGCTCACCGCTGCAATAGAATAATTGGTGCCAATTAAATACCTTCCTCTCCATTCATCTGTTGTCACCACTCTTCCTGTAACCATTTTATTACTGTTCTGCGTGACTTCTCCTCCGTGACTACTCTCCCCCCTCTCCCTCTCCGCTTTCCTGGAATCTCTGTTCTAATATATTTATATTTATGTCACCTGTCTGTGTCTCTGTCTATCGATTACTCCCTCTGCTGCCAGGTACTGTCTGTCAGGGCTTCCGGTTGATTGTCAGATGAAAAACATCACCAGCCCGGACCAGAGCAGTCTGCTCCTGGAGGACCTCATCATCTGGACCAACTATGAGATCGAGGTGGCAGCCTATAATGGAGCGGGCAGGGGAACCTACAGCCACAAAGTCACTGAATGGACACTGCAAGGAGGTGAGGGCAGCACTAAGGGATTTATATTACATACTGTTTATTCCCAAGGAAGCCTGACAGCAATCCCAAGCAGCCAGGCTCGATTTAAGGCTTGTCTGCTAGCTTCACATTGTGCTTTTCAAAGTTAATGTTTATACCTGGCGCTAGCATCTGTCCTGAGTGATCCAATCACAAGGGACAACTCTAAGTCTGTAAGTTCACACATGTCATTAGAAAGTGTCTCGATATGCATCTCAAGTGACCTCTTATGATCAGATTGAACAAACAGACAGTGTTTTTTGCACAAAAAAGGGAGAACTTTATGTATAAAATATGCCGAATTTACAATAAGGCCCAATTAATTAAGAATTTGTTGGAGACAGCATCTAACACTGTTTACATTGGGTCTCCGAACTCAACAACTCATAAAATCATGCGATTTTTAAAGGGAGTCTGGGGATTTTCTCCACAGGCGACAGAGAAGTAGCCTATATTAGTTACTGTTAACTGTATTTGTAAAATTTGACATGTTTACTGTCAATAAAAAGGCGTCTTCATTCATAAATTTTGTATAATCGGTGAAATCAGTTGAAACTGTTCAAACAGCTGCTAAATGTTTTGCAGTTAAGATGCACTTGAGAGGCAACTTGCTGTATTGCATTTCCATTTCCACTCTGCCTGTTGTTGGCTTCTTCCTCTTGTCTCACAGAGGACGCCAGTTGGCGTTCCGTCGCTATGACAACCGTGATGTCCTTGTTGTGGTCAAATGCGTCCCAGACCACCTTGACAACGTGTCTTGGTGGACATTTACACTGGTCTTTGATGCATGTTAATGCCGGGTGTAAACAGCCTCGTCTTTATTTGGCTCTACAGATTCCCATTCATCACCTGCAGCCTCATCGTGTCAGGACGACGCTCAGTCTGCCGCACAAAACCTGCGACTTGCTTTAATCTAGTGATCTGCTTTTAGAGATCAAATTAAGAGCTGTACAGCCGTGTTCCTCCACAGCACAGCCTTTTTAAGAACAAAATCCTTTGCCAACCTTGAAAAGGTGATTTGCGCATGTTGTTGAGAAAACTACTCGCTCTTGTCTCAATCAGAAGCCGGCATTTAGACTGCAGCAGCAGGGCTTTTAAAGGGAATTTAAGACGGCCATGTAAGTGCTATTTGCCTCTCAGCGCTGCTTATTTGTTTTTGTCAGGTTTATTGCAGGTAATTTCTCAATAAGTGCTGCAGCACTGTAGAACAAAATTGTGTGCAGAAATGAGAATATACAGGTTTTTTCTGCTTAATATTGACTTTCTTCCTGCTGGTTTTTAGCCTCAGCACCTGTTTTTGTGTGATGGCGCGTTCTGATTTTTTATCTCTGCTTTGGAATTTAAACTCTCCAGGAAAAAAAAAAATCTGACTCTTATTAGGTGTTTTTTCTGACTCGCAGCACCTCACGAAAAAGAGAAAAACTGTTGACGTTGACCACCTGGAGATGTCGGGGCGTTCTCAAATTTAATTGATGCCGCACATAAATTACCAGGTGATGAAGTGCGTGAGACGTACCTTTTTTCGATGTTTCCAGAGGAAGCTGCCTCAGTCGACTTCTTCTCTCATCCTACATGCTGAGTAATATAATTAGAACACACATTGTGAACTTTCCCCAGGTGTCAAACAGCTACATATTTCTGTCACGGCCGGCGATTCCGACGCCTTATGTTCCTCGTCTCCTCCGTCTATTCAAAACCTTCAGAGGATGAAAGTCACATTTGTTACTGTGAAATTATATCGAGTCTCATCTAAGATTATTTTTGGCAGCGAACCCCAAAGAGAATAACAGCACAGATATTGAATCTGGCTCCAGCGGATGAACCTCAGATAAAAAAAAAAAAAAAAAATACCCAAGGTGTGATTTCACAATGTAACCTTCAACCTCACATTTACATGCCGACTTTTTTTTTGTCCAGAAAATATTGCTAAAGCGAGCTGCAGCCGGGTGCATTTGCATGTTGAAAGGTTAATCTATGTTTTTATTAAAAAATATTGAATAAACTCTCTCTCTCTCTCTCTCTCTCTCTCTCTCCCTCGCAAGTCAATTCATAGAATACGGTGCGAGACAAAAAAAAAACACAAGTAAGAGGATCTCGCCTCTGGTTCTGCGCCGGCCTCCACTTCGATTTTATATTCCTTTAACTTGTACATAAAGCTCGGAGAGGCTTAACACACTCACGCATCTCCGAATCCCTGTCATGTTAAATCCACTCTCATGAACGGAGATCCTCTATGCCAGGCTCACTAAATATTCTCAAGAGCACTCGCAAGAAAATTGGGAGTGTTTCCATTTCCTATTCTGTTCCACTCCCTGCTCCGATGCAGTCATTAGAGAGGGTGAATCAGCAGATATTTTGATTTCATTAGATTGTATGGGTTGTACAGCAGACTGTTACACTGGTTTCGAGTTTGAGCTAATTTATTCATATCGTTTTTGTTTTTTTTGTAATGAGAAAGTCTGAGATGCTTTGCGGAGAGGAGAGAAAAAAAAAGTGGAGCAAAGAAAAAGACAGAAGAATAAAGACGACAGAGTTTAATCCATTTAGTAGAAGAAGCAAAATATTTCTTCTTCTTCTTCTTCTTCTTCCTCGGAGCTGCGGTGATTAATCAAGTAATCGATTAGCTGTCGGCCGTGGAATTAATTGCCGAGCATTTTTGATAATCGATTAATCCGTTTAAGGGACATTTTAAGCAAAAATAGGCAAAATTATCTGATTTCAGCTCCTTAAATGTGAATATTTTCTCTTTTGAGAACGTCATCTTCGGCTCAATCGATGTTTTTCGCCATTTTTGGACGTTTTATTGACCAAAAGACGAACATTTAATCGAGGAAATAATCGAAAATCGCAGCCTTGTTCGTACCTGAACGTCTAACGCAGTGGGTCTGTACATTTCTACACATTCCTCTCTGTAAATGTATTCATCATTTCCTCTAGCTGATTTATGTTATGAGCCCTGAGCAGGTGTGTGTGTGTCTGTGTGTGTGTGTGTGTGTGTGTGTGTGTGTGTGTGTCACTTTCATTTGGCTGGATGATTACAAAAACACTTCAAACGCCTCAGAACATGATGCACTCTACCTGGCACGCGTTATCGTTAAACCTTGAGAAAACTTCGCCGTACGTCCCGCGTGTGTGTGTGTGATGCCTGATCAATCAATCAATTAATGAGAGTCTGCGAACAAACAAACGTCGCTGCATTTGTAACGACGCTGCGATCGTCGTGTTTAATTAGCAAAAACTTTGAAACCTGGAAGGTATGGCAAACATCGCCACTTTATTTCCATGTCACTTCCCCTGCGGAAGAAAAAATAAATAAATAGTAATTTCATCATCCAAGTCTCGCTGTCAGTGGGTAACGACAGCGAGCGAGGCGTTCGTGTTGTTTAGCTCAGCTCCCATTAATTGGATGTTTCCGTCACTCACTCCATTAAAGGCACAAGAGCAGATCATGACGAGCATTTAAATGCATCCGAAGAGGAAGCCGAGGATGGAATATTGATGAGGGGGACCGACGCCGGCCAATCGGCTTCATTAACGTTCGCCTTCCTCCTCGACTGTTTTTTTTTTTTTCCGGTGTTACATCAGAATCGCTTGCTCACATCAAACAAACCGCTGCAGGGTTCACCTGGAAGCCGCCTGAGGCGAGCGCTCTCACACCCGGTTTGATTGGCATGTTCTTACCTCCCCAAATGAGCCAAGCTCCATCCTGATTCTCACGCCGGGCTGAAAGTGCCTGTTGTACATTTTCAAGTTTTTTTTCCCGCTTCCTATCTCATCTCTCTCTCATTTTTTTTCCTCCCACCCCTCTCTTGCTTTTTTTTCTCTCCCTCCTCTGGATCAGTGCCCACTGTGCCACCAGGAAATGTACAAGCCGAGCCTGTCAACTCCACCACGGTGCGTTTCACCTGGAGCGCCCCGAGCCCTCAGTTTATCAATGGAATCAACCAGGGATATAAGGTGAGCCCCGGCACCGTTCTGTCAACTGGTGCACTCTAGTGGTCGGAGGCAGACGAGCACGCTAGTCTGCAAACATCTCATCATGTCTTCAGCACTGAAAGGATATATGTCTCTCAGTGGTACTTAAAGACACGTGAGCAGTTTCTCACATGTTCTCATAGACAGCTGTTGCAAATGGGGACTTGTTTTAAAACACAAAATGGCTCCATACTCCTCTTTAAGATAAATCAAAGTCTCCAGAAGCACCAAGATCCAGAATTGATTTCAAAAGGCGTTATTTAAATCCTTTTATGTCATCAAAATCTGCAGTGTAACCGCCAAAATAAAAGCATTAACCAACCAAAGCGCTCGTTGAGGGTGTAAATAAGGTCATTTTAGATGAATGTGGGATCCCGAGGCTTCTGGAGACGCCAGACAAAATCATTTTAGGAGTATTTTTATTTGTTTTTTACATTTTAAAACAAGTCCCCATCTACTTCAGTTGTTTAGGAGAATGATGTAACCTTTTGTTTTGACTGTGACGCTCCAGAAATGTTTTGTCTGACTATTAACTTCATTGGCGTGGAGGTGGGTAGGTAATGAGTGCATTTTCATTTTTGTGTGAACTCTTCCTTTAACCTAAGAGGAGGCCCTACAGGTGAAAACAGTATTTCTTTTTCATGGATGAGATTTCTGGTGATTTTGCCTCCATAGCTTGACTTCAAATTTCTGTTCTGGACATTTACACATATTTAATTAGATAATACTTCCAATTGTGTGTCTAAAATGCGCACAATCATCGTTTCCAGCTGTTGGCGTGGGAACCAGGCCGTGGAAACGAAGTCACCGTCGTCACGGTGCGTCCCAACTTCCAGGACAGCGTTCACATCGGTTACATCTCCGGCCTGAAGAAGTTCACCGAGTACTACATATCAGTGTTGTGCTTCACCACCCCGGGGGACGGTCCACGCAGCCCCCCACAGCGGCTTCGCACCCACGAGGACAGTGAGTTCAGGATATTATATATTTTATGGTACAGACAGATAATTACGTGTCAGGCTGCTGTTCTGCTCGTTTACTACCTGTTTTTTATGATTTTGTTTACAGCCCCCGGTGCCGTGGGACACCTCAGCTTCACCGACATCCTGGACACCTCGCTGAAAGTCAGCTGGAAGGAGCCGCAGGAGAAAAACGGCGTTCTCACAGGTAACCGAGCGACATTAACACGTCTGTGAGTCGCCGCCGTGTGTTTTTCTCTGCCTCACACTTTGGATTTCGAACACTTCCTCCAGGCTACCGTATCTCCTGGGAGGAGTTCAACAGGACCAATACTCGGGTGACCCATTATTTGCCCAACTTAACTCAGGAGTACAAAGTGACGGGGCTCACCGCGCTCACCACTTACACCATCCAGGTAGCAGCCATGACCTCCAAGGGCCAGGGGCAGCTCTCCGCCTCCACCATCTCCTCCGGTGTACCGCCAGGTCAGATGAGATATTTCACTTTAAGTTGACTTAAATTAGAGTGTTTTCACATGGAGTCCGGCTGAAATGAACCAAACTCGGTCCTCTTTCTGGTCCACTTCAGCTCTGATGGGGCCTCAGTCCTCTCTCTGTTCTGACCTTCTCTGCTTTGGATTATCAGTAGTTTCACTCGGCACCAGATTGCTGAGGATTCTCTGCTTTTTCTCAGTTTAGTGTGCGGTAAAGTACTTTTTTACCTCGACACGGCGCTGCAGAGTGGTCCTACTGAAGCCTTTTACGCTCATATAAACAGAACATTTAAGTCTTAGCGTTGTAAAACAGTTGTGCAGTAATTTCTTCCTAAAAACTACTCTGTCGTCTCCCGTGTTTGTTTTTGCGAGCGTCTCAGTTTTGTCTACGGCAAGCCCAGAGGGCTAAAACGCAATCGCAAAGGGCGATGCTGACTAATCACTCTGTGTTCGCTTAGAGGGTTTGGAAGGCACCGAGTGAGAAAACACCCCTGTAAGAGCCTGAAACATCCACTGAAATGATTTCAAGATGACTCATTTCCACTTACTGTGACTCAACAGATTTTCTCCTCAGCTGTGATAATTTAAAAGTGTATTTTAATCCGTCTCTCCTCCATCCTCCTCCTCTTCATCCGCAGAGTTGCCCGGCCCTCCGACCAATTTAGCCATCTCCAACATCGGCCCCCGCTCCGTCGCCCTGCAGTTCAAACCCGGCTACGATGGCAAGACCTCCATTTCCCGTTGGCTGGTCGAAGCCCAAGTAAGACACTTCACATCTATTTCAACATAATGAGAACAGTCTGGGGTTTTGTGTGTGTGTTTGTGTGAGTGCACATTTTTCTGTGATAGCAGTTAATTAGTTTAATTTGTTGAGCTGCTGATATCTCCTCTTTGTCTCTGCGTGTCTCAGGTCGGTATAATAGGAGACAATGAAGAGTGGCTGACGGTTCATCAGCTGTCTAATGAACCTGACGCCAGATCGCTGGAGGTCCTGGACCTGAACCCCTATACGTTCTACAGGTACGCACACACACAGACAGACACATGTATACAGGTGTGGCATGAAGACAAAAATCTTGTACACCTGCGTACTTTACAACCCTGAGATCTGATTCACACAGCGCCCATTTTCCTGCGTTGTACCGCTCACATGTGGTACCGTCGTATAAACAGTTGTATAAACGGACAGAATCAGACAAATGTTAGTTATTTCACTGCTTTGTGATTGATTAGCAACTAAAAAGACGATGATAGTGAAAATTTGGAGAGACGTCAGGACATGACTGGAGGTAAAACGACATATTTGATAACCCCTTAGCTAACGTTAGACAGCAGCTTACGTTTAAACCACCGCTAACGTTAGACAGCAGCTAACGTTAGCCTTCAACCACTTCCGAGCTAACTTACAAGACACATTTATTTAAACCTGGCGGTAAAACACAAGCGCTATTGTTAGCTAGGAAAGTGGTTGAATGCTAACGTTAGCTAACAGGTTATCACATATGCTATGTTGCCCTGAAATATGTGTCCCTTCAGATTTTCACTAATCGTTGTCTTTTCACCAGCTAATCAATCAAGAAGTGGTTAATTGATAATGACTTGGCACGTTTCCTACGTTTGTACCCACCCTGACTGTGACATCAGAGGAAAATGGCCGCCATGTCAGAATCAGAATCAGAAATTCCCTTATTCGTTCCACAAACGGGGAAATTTGATGCGTCACAGCAGCCAAAGGACAGTTCAGTATAACAATAAACAATAATGATAATAGTAGAAAATAATATGTTAAATTCTTTAAATTGAACTTTAAATTCTCGGGAAAGATGCAGAATAATTGGCCCCGCTGGTGTGAATTTGCATGAATATCTGGCATTAACTAGTTTCATGAGTTTCATTCATTCACTCACGTTTTGCTACTGACCCTTAGAGACTCTTTCCAGGACGTCTGAAATATGTATTTGTCTTTCTCCATCTCTTACTCGCTGAGGAGGGCGAGGCTCGACAGCAACCAGAAACAAGTCGTGATGACTAAAAAGGGGAAAAACGTGTGAATGTTTGTCATGAATCGGGGAAAAACGCGGAGAGTTTTGACCGCGGGAGGAAACTAGGAGAGAGCAATGAAAAGCCAGAGTGAAAATAAAGTGAAAATGATTCACTGATTATCCTTTATCTTGATAAATCCTTTCAATTTACTGTTATCCAAGATTTCTCTGCCACCACAATGACCCAGTTTCCTTTTGGGCATCATTAAAGTTTCATCTAATCTAATCTAAACTAATCTAATCTAATCCTTCCCGCCGTATCATCGCGATTAAACGCCCACCTTCGGTCGATTTACTCCACCGTCAGCTCGTTTTCCCTTTTTTTCCCCCTCCAGGTTCCGGATGTGTCAGGTGAACATCGTGGGCACCAGTCCTCCCAGTCAGCCCTCCAGGAAGATCGAGACCCTGCAGGCCCCTCCGGACATCTCCCCCGCCAACGTCACCCTGCGCACGGCCAGCGAGACCAGCCTGTGGCTCCGCTGGGTGGTGAGTGCTCACGGCTCGTTGCACATCGCGGCCTCGCTGAGAGCGTATGAAGTTGGTGGAGTTTATACGATTATGATCAGATTTAGATAGGCATGTCTGAGTCGCTCCTTCTTCAGACTTGGGATTATTGAAATCTCGGCGCTGTAGATGAAGGTACGCCTCTGCATGCTCATGAGCCGTTTGAAATTGCTCGTCTGTTTTCTTTTCCGTCCTTGTCGTTGGTAAGATGGAACGTCATGTTGGTGCTGAATTGGTAAAACGCCCTTGGGATATTAATTGGATCCAACATTTTTTAAAGATAAGCTTTGTCAAATCAGATTTAGGCAATTTCATTTTGCCTTCAGAATCCATTTTTTTAAATATGTTTCAGAAAGTTTGACATTAACTGGTGACTCTTTCAATGGGAGTTGCTTTTTTTTTTATCTCAGCCGACTCTAAAGCGTCGCTCTCGTCACAAAAACTAATTTCACTTCGTTACATCTTCATTGTCGTTCAAGTCGCAGGTCAGGTCACATGCTGTGTTGACTTCCAAACAACTAAAGTAGCTGGGGACTTGTTTTAAAAGCTAATAAAACAACTGAAATAAAGACATAAATTGGCTCTTATATAGGTCATGCAGCATAGTCCAAGTCTCTGGGAGCCCTGAGGAGTTATTTATGCCTTTTTTAAAGCCAAAATCGTCACTGTAGCTGCAAAGCCAAAAGCGTTAGCGCACACAGTTGGATTACACCCGATGTATGGAGCCATTTTTGTTTTTTTGTTCCTTTAAGTCCAGATACTGCAGTCTTAATCTGTCTACAGTCTAATAATGATGTTATTGGCCGATTTATCTAACCTGCTCAGTATGTAAGACAATGAATTGAACTTATTGATATTCAGTGACATAATAGTAATAAAAAAAAAAAAATAACTTTAACTTTATTTCACTTTTAAACTGTGAAATTCTGACTGAATTCGAGTCGTCATGTCTCAATTCAAGTCGAGTCTCGAGCCATTTATTTCAAGTTGGCTGTCATCAGAACCTGGAGTCCACGTCTCTGCTGATTTCACTGTTTCGACCATGAAAAGTTGCCTCTTCTTTCTCCTCTGTATCTGTTTTTTTGTGCTTTTGTAGCTGTTATATGCTGAACACACGTGAAAACACTGATTGTGTTCTGGAAAGCCGGTGCGCTCTCCGTCCTTGATTATTGCTCCCCTCGTCAGCGTCCGGCCCAAAATATATTCTTTGCTGCGTCTGTCCATTATCACCGCCGTGCCAGTGGCTGAGCAGGTGCCAGGCTGCCGGCGGTCTCGTTTCAGGAGCTCCTGCAGGATTATAACGAGCGCATGTTACCTGGATTTAACAGCGGAGGAGTGTCGGCCGTGTGATGTGGCTCTACAAGTTAATGACATAGCTCAATGATTGCGGGCGATTTGAAAGCTGGTATTATGCCGCAGTAAAAATTTTGTGGTCAGCTTCACGGCCGTGACACGGGAAGTCTCAGCTCCAATCAGACTCGCTCTTTAGAAATCAGTATGCTCACTTATCATGCTCAATTATGTGTGTGATATACTGCAGAGGAAACACTGGCTGGATGACTTTTACAGTGATTGCAAAACGCCATAAGAAGTCACGACGTTAAGTTCAATATTAATGTACTCAAAGTCACTCAAACCTATGTTTTTTCATTGCCTTGAAGAACTCTACTCAGAAAGATATTTACGTCCTCTTCTTCTTTATTATTATTGGTTTAACAGATTTAGCGACAGTGCTGTTATTGTAAGACAATGGCGCATTAGCACATTTTATTAAACCCACTCAGCGCGGTGCTTAGCGCTAAGAGGGTTTAGCTTCCCTTCCCATATTGCCTCTCATCGCTCCTGACAACACCTCTCAGCTGCTGTAAAATCACTGTTAAGTACGACCTCTCATGGCTTACTGCTTCACTATACGCTCAGTTATGATGTCATTTATATTGATTTTTCCTTGAACTGGGGGAATAAAAACAAAAAATCCTCTGTCAGCCTCTTCCAGAGTGGGAGTACAACGGGAATCCGGATCTCGTCGGCTACAAGGTGCAGTACTCCAAAGCCGGGTCTAAGGGGGGAGTCCTGTCTCATGTCATCATGGACCGGCTGGAGAGGGAGTTCACCATCGAGGACCTGGAGGAGTGGACCGAGTACGAGGTCAGAGTTCAGGCTGTCAACGGTATCGGCTCCGGGCCCTGGAGCCAGCCGGTCCACGGCAGGACCAGAGAGTCTGGTGAGGACAGAAACGAGCTTCATTACTAAGCTCAACACGTACTCGCTCAGACACATGCTCGAGTGCTAAGCTGCTGTCCATCCTCTCACTGCAGTGCCCTCCAGCGGTCCCACCAACGTGTCGGCTTTCGCCACAACCTCCAGCAGCATCCTGGTGCGGTGGGGGGAGGTCCCAGAGGCGGATCGCAACGGACTCATCCTGGGATACAAGGTTAGATGTCAACAGTCAATCCACAGTTTATACCGTCCCTCTGAGAGTGAGTGCAGAATAATAATAAGACCATAAACACTGTGTGTGTGTGTGTTCAGGTTGTGTATAAGGAGAAGGACTCGGACACAGCTCCTGACTTCTGGCCCGTGGAGGGAAACACCAGCCACAGCGTCCAGCTGAACGGGCTGGGCAAGTACGTCCTGTATGAGATCCAGGTTCTGGCCTTCACGCGGATCGGAGACGGGAGGAGCAGCTCGCCGTCCATTTTGGAGAGGACCCTGGACGATGGTAAACATACGAGCAGCCTAAACATATATGTTGATGTATGTACTATATATTGTGGGTCGACTTGTCTTCCTGGCAGATAATTGGATCCGATATTAAGCAATTTTATGATCACACGCGTCAGTTTTTTTGTTTTTAATCCAATTGCTGATGAAATAAATTAATTTAATGCTCTATGTAGCTCTAATGTAGCATGTGATCTGCATAGTTACTAGTAACTAGTTTTAAAATAAAGGTAGTGGAGTATAAAGCAGCTGAAGATTAAAACATTTTAACTTAAAGGGTAGCTCCACGCCTTTTGTTGCTCCTGGAGAGGCTGCATGGAATCTGCCTGCAGTGGTGTCACTCAGTGGCTCCGTTGCATTGTGGGTAATGTAGGCCCCAGGCTGTGAAAAGGAAAAGTGTTATAGGAGAGCACTGCTAGAGGGCAAAACTGGACTGCTTTGCAAAACCTGGTTCCACATTACCCACAATGCAACTGAGTAACATCAATGGAGCCACAAAAGGCTTTGTACTTACTTTTTCTCACATGTACTCACTTTAATGTGTAAAAAATTGCGGGAATCAGCCTTTAAGCACAGTTTCTTGAGTAAATGTCATTAGTTACATTTCTTCACTGCAGCCTATTCAATCTTCTTATCTTTCTGAAACGCGTTTCTCACCACGCTGAGATCATTTCACTCGTCGCGGATCAATTTGCATCAAGAATTTTCTTGCTTGAAGTGTTTTTCCAGCGGCTGATTGAAACGTTCTGCCTTCTAACTCCTTGTTTGAAGAAGCATGTGAGAGAGTTTTTTTTAATCCCTGGATGTACATGTATGGCACATGTAATATTTTTACCCTGATCGGTTGGTGTTATGTGTTTTCATGTAGTACCGGGCCCTCCCGTCGGCATCCTCTTCCCAGAAGTCAGAACCACATCAGTCAGGCTCATCTGGCAGCCTCCTGCACAGCCCAACGGCATTATCCTGGGTCAGTTAAATACCATCATGAGAGCAAATGTGTTGCTTTTGTCCTTCAGATGTCTCCACAGGCCGCTGTTTGATTTTGTAGTGCAGCCCGAAATCGTTCTCTTTGCTCTCTCTCTCTCTCCGACTGATCCGAGTTTTGCCTTCTCAGCCTATCAGATCACATACAGAAGAAACTCTTCAAACAGCAACGCCGCCACTGTAGACGTGCTGAGCCCCAGCGCGCGGCAGTACACAGCCACCGGACTCAAACCAGAACTGGTGTATGTGTTTCGCCTCACCGCTCAAACACGAAAGGGATGGGGGGAGGCTGCCGAGGCTTTGGTGGTCACGACAGAAAAGCGAGGTAAAAAAAAAAAACACAGCGGCTGAAATGTTTTATTCAAATGACTCTCCTCTAAAAATATTAACTGTTGAGAGTGAACCCGTGTGTGTGTTTGTGTGTGGCCTTCAGCCCGACCCCAGCCCACGAGCCGTCCTGTAGTGCCTCAAGATGAAGTCCAGGCTCGCAGAGTGCTGTTGTCATGGGAACCGGGCAGCGACGGCCTGTCCCCAGTTCGTTATTACACAGTCCAGTACAGAGAGCTGCCAGACAGCAACTGGACTGTCCACTCTGCGTCAGTCAGCCATGAGACACACTCCTACATCGTGGACAGGTAACTGTCAAGGTCCACTTACTCTACCGTCATTTATTTGTTTGTTTTTATTATATATTTTATTAAATATCATATAATATTTTATTTATCTCAAACAAAACTAATAACTACATGTTTAAGTTTAATGTAGTGCAGATAAAAGTACATTATTTCCCTCTGAAATGAAGTGAAGTAGCAAAAAATTGAAATACTCAGGTAAAGTACAAGTACCTTAAAAGGGGGCTAAAGTGTGTTAACAGGTGAAATGATATCACTCAGTGGCTAAGTTGCATTGTGGGTAATGTAGGCAGGGAAAAGCAGACATCAGGTGTTTTCATCGTTGGACTCATTGTGGACAGTTTAAAAACAAATGTCCAGACTATGACAGAAAAAATCCATGCAGCCATTTTTAATCCGACGCGTCCTCCTTCCTTCGCTTGTGCCTACATTACCCATAATGCAACTCAGCCACTGAGCGACACGACTGGAGGCAATTTATGAGATTACATGCAGCTTCCTCTGGAGCCACACAAAGCTTTTATACATCCCTCTCACACATTCCCTCCCTGTAGCGCCGTAAACACAGTTTCAGAGTGTAATACAACACGATGCTCGTACAATACATGAGAACAAGCTGTACGAGACGTACACATCGCTGTTTTTCTCCCCTTCAAGGTTGAAGCCTTTCACTTCCTACCAGTTTCGTGTAAAAGCCACCAATGACATCGGGGACAGTGAATACAGCCAGGAGAGCGAGGCCATCACAACGCTGCAGGACGGTGAGAACTTGTGACAAACACTGTCAGCGTGCGGCGCTGTTCTGACGCACTAATTGTGTGAGCATGCCTCCACATCAGCGTTTCAACTTTGGATTTTTTCACAGTGAATACTTTACGTCAACACTGCGTGTGTTTACTCTCAAGCTGTTCCCCCCGCCAGACTGTTTGAATTATATATCACTCTCGACAGCTGTGTTGGTTTGCTCGCACCGACAGTCTTTTTTTTTTTATCCTCTCCAGCCCCAGACAAAGCCCCGACGATCCTGTCCGTTACACCTCACACCACCACCTCGGTGCTGGTCCGCTGGCAGGTACGCTGTGACTTACATCACATGTTTTTATGAATGAGAGGATGAATGATGAAAGTTATGACCCAGAGCTGGTTTTGTGTTCAGGTGAGACACTACAGGTGAACATTATGTTTTCATGCACTGGTCAACTTCGAGATTTTGGGCTCTACTTTCAGACTAGTGGAAGAAAATGTCCCAAAAAAACATATTTAGGTGTTTATTTTTGTACAAATTAGTGCCTCATTTGCATAATTAAGCATGAAATATCAGAAAACGTACAATACAAAAAATAATTGTCTTAATGTGAGTTATCAGCTGGGGAGGTTTCATGGTGATTTCCTTTCGACATTTATATCTCTGATTCTCTGAGTCTCCACTTCAGTTGCTCTCCCACTCAGCAAAACACATCCAGAGAGGCGCCAATTGACCGCTCTTTGTCGACGTTGAAAAGACTTCCACTGAAGGTTTTTGCCTTCAGTGGAAGTCTTTCTTACGTCTTTTTTAAGATGTCTTTTCAACGTTCACTTTCACTTCGGATCCTTAAAGGGTTGAAAACTAAAAGTATTTACGTCGGCGTTTCAAGACGTCTTTTAAACTCCGATTACAGACGCCGGAGGATCAACGTCTCGTGGTTCAGAATTACAGCTGTTTTGTGACGGCCCAATTTTAGTACATCCTGCAAAAGCTACAGGGTGGTGCCGACTCTACCAGGCGAGCTAGCAGGGAATCGTGCAGACTCACCTCTTTAACTGTAATAATAATAACGATTAACTGCGTCCCGTTCTGTCATGATTCACTATCAGCTTCACTGATTACCATGTTTTGTAATAGTAGCCCACCTGAAGAAGGTCTGAGGACCAAAACATGGTTTTCAATAAAGATCACAGTAAATGAAGATGTCTTTTGGATTTGTTTTGCTCAGCGGGTAGACAAACTTTCCATCTTCTGAAGGTTTTCACAGAGGGGTTTGTTCATATATCATTTAGAGCCTGATTTATACAGAAGATATCCAAAATTCCCTCTGTAAAAAACCTTTGACTGTAGCATGTCAACAGAATGAAACAAGAATTTTTGAACTCAGCTTGATCCAGTGGTCACTGTTCTGTTCTGGAAATGCTGAAGGGACACCATGTTGTTTTGGAGAAGACATTCAGACTCAGAATTTTAATATTTACAACATTAATGAGGAAATAATACAAACTGAGAAATATAATTGTTTTCCATCAGTGAATAAACAAGATGTTCGCAGAGGAAAATAAGGTCCCAGAACACAGTTTGAAGCTAGAAAGGTGGCAGGGTCCGCCAAGTAAACAAAGTAAAACAAGCAGGGAGCAGCATATTACCACAGTAACTGCTCACTGTTGGTGCTGTTAGCTAGTTAGCTCCATTAGCCGAGCGTCTATTCATCCAGACTGGGAGCTCAACAAGAGTGTTTCTCTTCACAGCCTCCATCTGAAGATCACATAAATGGAGTCCTGTTGGGGTTCCGGGTCCGGTACCGGGAGCTACACTACGACCGAATACGCAGCTTCACTGTCCGCACAGTCAACAGTCCCTCCGCCAACTGGGCCGATCTGACTGGTGAGTTCACATTTCGGTCAAATACGTCCGCTTTTATGCAGAAATCGGTGCTTTTTACATCCGAGTCTTGCTTTGATGCTATCAGCAAAAGGCCTTGAGTGAGTTCTGGTGAAAAGATAAGTCTGATAATATATCTGCTTCACCTCTTTTCCCAACCCCGCCCGTCCTCCCTCCAAACTCCAGCTCCTTACAGCATCAGGAACCTAAGTGAATCCTCGCTCACCCAATACGAACTGGATAGTAAGTCTCCTATCGCTCTTGTGCCTTCCCTTCCATCACTCTCCATCTGTTTGAATGCCATCTGTTGTATTGTACTTCCACACATTATACCATTTGTATGATAATTTACTGCGAGCGCGCGTTGCACCATCCTCCCACTCAGCTGCATCCGCTGAGAGGCCGGGCGCTGAGGGGCCGCCGATGAGTTTTTATGATGTGCGGACGACTTTAATCTCTCCGAGCTGCCCTGTCGTTTTTTTTTCCCAGTGTGTTTTTGTTTCATTTTAATCACCGACAAATCTTCCTCGTGTCCCCACAACAACCCCGTCTTTTCATCAGCTCGCCTTATAATTCCAAGCCCTCGTCTTTTTTCATTCAATTTTGTGATGTTGTCTTGCCACGGGCGTCACTGTGACTGTGTGGTCTCTCTGGAGCGAACTTCTTTTTTTTCTCCTCTTTTTATCTTAACCGTTTTTATTACAACGCTGCCGTCTCTCCTCGCAGATTTGAGTAAACACAAACGCTACGAGATCCGTCTCAGTGTGTACAACGCTGTGGGGGAGGGTCCCAGCAGTGCACCACAGGAAGTGTTTGTTGGAGAGGCGGGTGAGTGTGTTTGTCTGCTTTACCTTCTTATCTTGTCGAGTAACAAATGGAGCAGATAAAACGTATTTACACTCTGCTCCCTTCCAGTCCCGACATCCCCTCCTCAAACTGTGGTGGTCCAGTCTTCAACAGCCACGCAGCTGGACGTCACGTGGGACCCTCCACCTCTGGATGCTCAGAACGGGGACATTCAGGGTTACAAGGTATCAATAATGTGTCTTTTTTTCCTCTCTGTGTTTGCTGCAAATCTGCCAAAATTACATCATCTTTAATATTTCCATTGAACAACTGATGAATCCTGCACCCTAAACTCTTTTATTCTCTTTATAGATCTATTTCTGGGAGTTTCAGCTGCAGAACGAGACGGAGCGCCTGCGCACTCTGTTCCTGCCGGAGCTCGGGGTGAAGCTGAAGAACCTGACGGGCTACACCACCTACATGATCAGCGTGGCAGCCTTCAATGCTGCAGGGGACGGGCCCCGCTCCCTGCCCACTAGAGGGCGCACTCAGCAAGCAGGTGAGTTGCAGTGAATCCAGATGTGGCTGAGGGGAGATTGCAGATGATGTTCAGATTAACTTGCAGCAAAGAGACCTGCTGCCAGCACCATGCAGCATTTGACAGTCTGAGGGTTGTGCTTTCTTTGGGCCTCTCAAATGTTTCCCCCTGTCTGTCTGTCTCCCCCTCCCCTCCTCTGTCTTCTGCACAATTATACTCTTTATTTAACCACATTGTTAATGGTTTCTCAAGTGATTTTGTAGAGTGGCATCTCAAGGTTAGTCCGCTCTTCTGTGACAAAAGGTGCCTGCGAAAGAATAGACGCTGAGTGCTTTCAGCTCGAGTCACCGCGCCGCACAAAAACTTCACACTGGAGCTGGAGTGCTGCTGCTTTAAGACAAATAATGCAAGACCCACTTCTCCTATTCACTGAGAAATAGAACAGTTTCACTAAAGAGTTTAGTTTCGTCCTGTGGGATACAGCATAAGAGATCAGAGCCTTCTTGGCACCTCCTCCAGGACAAGTCACGGGGGTGGAAGCCTAATGACAGCGGCAGAGCGCTGAATACAGAGTGCGGGGGACACATGTAGATTAGTTTTTTTTGGCCGCAACTGCACAAAGACGTCTGTGTTTACAAGCGAGCGAGAGTCCCTCCTCTGCGGTTTCAGCACAAAAATGGTTTACAGTATAAATTTCTCTTGTCTTTTCCACCCCCTTGAAGGCTGTGACATTGGCGAGGGGTACAAAGTGCTGAGAACTTAAAAAACACAGGCAGGAATTTTGGCTCTCCGCACCACAGGGTACTGGGAAGTGAGCCAACACAAGCTTTTGTGAATTTTATGCAGAATTGTAGCAAAAATCCTGACACTTAGCTGGATCTGGGTTGGGTCAGCAGGCAGAATTCTCACAGCTCGTTTTCAAGGTCACTGGCTGATATTTAACACTCTTATGTAGACTTTCAGTTGGCTTTTTCAGTGCCTCATTTGCTTAAACAGTGTGTACACCGCCAGGGTGCATGCTTTTACATGCACAAAACATTTTGTTGTTCGTGCTCTGATAAAGAACAATGAACAATGAGACTGCTTTCATTTTATAATCTCCTAATATTTCAGTTTCATGGCGTCTAGCATAACACGATTTTTTTCCTTTTGAGACTTTGAGCTGTGCCTTTGCATTTCCCTCTGTCGCACTGGTCCAGTGGTGTTTTTGTTGCCAGTTTACCCAAATGTCTCGAGTGTTTGGAGCAAATGGGGAAAAGCTGCAACAGAGGTAATTTAAGTAGGTGAAAAATTACTTTTGTGACTTGTGAAAACTCCCCGGATGTATCCTGGTGGTATAAGCCTGCCTTTGGACGACTATTTCTGTCAGGAGTCTCCTCACTTTTGCTATCTTCGTATTACTGTCGTCAAAATCACACTCGCTGTGGTAATCAACGTGTTATTATGGATCCCACTGCCTTTTTGGCAAGACCTAGCCTACTCTGCCTCTGATTGGTTGCCTTTGTTGATTGTGTGTCTTTGGGCTAGGCAGAGTGGACAGGCTGGGTGTCAGTTGGGCGATCGCTAGCTAGCCTAGAGACACTGCAGTTGCAAAAGCTGAAGAGGTCGGTGTGTTTACCGGGGAAACTACATCTCATAATCCGCTGTATCTGCTTCACCACTGGTCGTTTTGTTTACCAAATCAACCAGAAAAATACAGACAAGAAACATTAACACCAGACAGCCACTGGACATACAGTTAAGAAACATCATGCTAGCTGGCTAATTGTTATCTCATTTGTGGTGTGATTAATAGTGAACGTATTTGTTTAATGGACTTTCAGTGGGCCACAATAATCTTTGTCAGATTTTTTGTGTCTTTGATAAGAAGAAGGTGTCTATTGCTTGGACTCCCCTGCTTCGCTCACCTCCTCAAGTACAGAACAACTTCCCCTTGGCACTATTTTGCAGAGGCGCCATTGTTGCATCCTGCGTTTAGCGCCTCCTGAGATGATTGTTAGTTGGTGCAGTCAGACCGTTCTACAGCAGTGACACAGCACTGTGGAGATCTGACTATGTGAAGCTGACTGGAGAGGAACATTAAGAATGAATTAAATAATGAGTTCATGTATTTATTTTTCTGACGCATGTGGGTCTCAGTTCGTGCCTTAATTACAGCATTTCACTGAGAATTTACAGATGTTTTCATGAATATGTAGACATACGCGCTGCAGTTTGGCAGCTGAGCGTTGTCTCTGTACTGTGAAGAGATCCGACTGTCATCACCTCTTCCCTCCCTTTTTCTTCACCCAAACAAAGCGCCGAGTGCTCCGAGCTTCATCCACTTCAGCGAGTTGACCACCACCTCGGTCAACGTGTCCTGGGGAGAGCCCAAACAGGCCAACGGCATCATCGAGGGGTACCGCCTGGTTTACGAGCCCTGCACTCCAGTCGATGGTGAGAAACTCTGCCTGGAGCCCTAACAACCCTGCCATATCTTGACATACCACAGCTGGCTTTCGCAGACAGTGATTTACAACCTCTCGCCTGGTTACCGTACTCTTTTTTTTTTAACTCATGCTGCTTAAGCTCACGCTCTAATCCGTTGCAGATGAGTCTATGCCTTGCACTAATACATATGGCATGGCTGATAAAAAGAAATATGTAGGAATGCTCAGGTGAGACCTTGCAGCTTTGTCTCTGACTGGGAAAAACATGGCTAATAGGTGGCTAAGTGTGGGTGCCTGGACCAGATTGTCAAGTAATTGGGAGCAGAGGTGAAATGCTGAGCTGAGGCTGTTGTGGTCCCTCGGCTATTCACTAATGGACCCAGAGCAAGCCGAACAGAGCGGTATAGACACAGAATATCAGTTGGTCTATTACAAAAAGGTCCTAGTGTCTCCTCCTATCTGGATATCTAGACGCCTGCTGGACTAACTTTTTGTGTTATGTATGCAAAGATGTGTGTGATGGTCTGAGTCTCATGAATAAGTCTGTGTGACTGTATCTATGTGTCTATTTATATGCAAAAGCTTGGCTATTTGTCGCTTGTAGAAAGCAGTGTCTAGAGTCTTAGTGTTTTCTGCACAGACTCCTCTCCTCGCACTCCAGGTGTCAGTAAGATAGTGACAGTGGATGTGAAGGGCAGCGCTCCCCTGTGGATGAAGATCAAGGATCTGGCCGACGGCGTCACCTACAACTTCCGCATCCGGGCCAAAACGCTCACTTACGGGCCCGAGGTGGAGGCCAACATCACCACCGGGCCTGGAGAAGGTGGGAGACTGTGAATATTCTGATGTTCACGTCAGTCATAATCCTCATAGGAGGCCTGCTTTTTCTTTACTATCCGCCTATTTTTGTCTTCTCAAGGAGCCCCGGGCCCTCCTGGAGAGCCCTTTATTTCTCGGTATGGCACTGCCCTCACGCTGCATTGGTCCAGCGGCGATCAAGGCCGTGCACCCATCACACGATACGTCATCGAGGCCCGACCCTCTGGTGAGAACACTTTTTGGCTGTTGCATGATGACTACAACTTTCTTCATCAGTGTATTCACATATTTTCCTCGTCCTGCCTTTAGATGAAGGACTGTGGGATATTCTGATCAAAGACATCCCGAAAGAAGTGACATCCTACACACTGAACCTGGACATGCTACGAGAAGGGGTCACGTACGACTTCCGAGTGATTGCAGTCAACGACTATGGCTACGGGTCGCCCAGCGCCCCCTCGCCCTCCATATCAGGTACTTTAAACGTGGCGTTATGTCGCAGGCCAGGCCGACTGCAGTCAGCTAACACGGCCACTTGCTCCACGGATACTGAGCCAAATAGTTAATGGCAGCAATAAGCAGTTATGCTGCCCTCTAAAGTTTTGGAGCTACCTTTGAATTCTGGCCATATCTTGCAAATTACACCTTTAAACTAAAATGTTCTTGCCTGTTTTCTTTATTCACGTCTGTTTCATGTCGTGTTTTCAGCCCAGAAAGTGTCTCCGTTCTACGAGGAGTGGTGGTTCCTGGTCGTGATCGCTCTGGTGGGCCTCATCTTCATCCTCCTCCTGGTTTTCATCCTCATCATCCGAGGCCAGAGCAAGAAATACACCAAAAAAGCAGATTCAGGTAGGAAAGCGCCGCTGCGGCTAACGTCTTAGTTTCTCCATTTGTTTCTGCAAACCTAAGCCATCGACTGGAGTTTGTCTTCCTCTCGGACAGCTCTGCTGAGGATTGCACTCTAGCGATTGTACTTTTTAAGCTTCTACAATTAGACAAATTGCCCAGATTTCCCCCAACATTGTTCAGCTGACAGGGGAAAGATGAGAGTAAAGGTTAGTGTGGTGAAACAGGCAGGTGAATAAACATTATTGTTCATGTTTAACTGCAGCGAGGATCGATACGAGGATAAATGGCTTTGCAGTGGTTTAATGCTCAGGTCATTAGTCAGACCGAGAGTAATTATATAACTACAGCGCTGCAGCCGGCAGCCGATTTTCATGATTGTGAATTATCCCAGGTGACACTGCTGCTCCCAGAAACTCTTTATCAGAGATTCTATCTTCAAACCTTTAAAACATGAGGTAGAGGACGTTAATCAATGTTAGTGGACTCACTGCCGTGTAATCACAGCGAGGGCATCTGAGGCTAGTTTTTTTAGACTTGTTCCAGCCTCCATCGTGTAGTGGTGGGAGATTTTTTGGGGGGGTAAGTAAAGGGTGAGGTCAAGCCCTCCTAAAGCTGCATCCCAGTGACTTTTTAGCTTGGTCAGCAGTTAGCATGGTGCCAGGGTTACCAGGGTCAATAAACAGGGCTCAGCGAGACCCAGTCCAGACAAGGACTGTGTTTGTGTGTGGACACAAAGAGGGCTTCTTAGCCCGTCTGAACCCCTCCCCAGTTTTCTCAGCCATGAAGCTGATCCGTCCTACTTGCTGCTGTTTGTTTTTTACCAGAGGCGAGGACTGGACAGTGGGCCCGACTGACAGACTGACTGACAGACTGATGATGTTTCTTTAATGTTGTTTTTATGGTGTTGTGTTCAGCTAATCACTACAGGTGAAGCACTGGTCAATGAGATTTTGGGCTATTTAGCTTCCACAACATGGAGAGTTTCTTTTGCATATTTAAACAAAAAATATCAGCATTTTTGTCAAAAAATACATGTACGATGTTTATCTTTTGAGGAAAAGTTCACCCAAAAATGTTTAATTCAGTCATTATCTACTCACCTTGGGTCAGTGGAAAGTTGGGTGAAGTTTCGTTGTCCACAAAACATTTCTGCAGCTTCACAGCAAAACAGTGTTGCAGCCTTCTCCTAAACAACTGAAGCAGATGGAGACTTAAAGTCATAGACCGCTCCGTGCAGCTCGTCTCTGGGAGCCCCGAGATCCCAAATTGATTTAAAGAGGCGTTATTTACTCTGATTATTGAGCCCAAATCTTCTGTACTGTAGCCGTTAAGCTAAAATCGATGTGCTCTCGGGGCTTGTTGTGTTTGTTTTAGTTCATATTTCTCTTCTGGACACATTCAGTGAAACAGAATCACGTCGTAATTTAAACAGACAACTTGTAATACAAAACAGACCTGTCTTAATGTAGGTAATCAGATGGGGAAGTTTTTATATCTGACATCTATTAAAGTGTAACTCGAACAAATTCCCTCCAGGGATGTCACTCAGTGGCGAAGTTGCATGTAGGCGCCAGGTTTGGAAAAAAAGGAAGTAAAAATGTGATATCTCTCTCAGTTGTGATCATTTGTTCTTAAACCAGTGGATTGTTTTTAAAAACCTGGTTACCCACAATGCAATTCAGCCAGAGTGACATCACCGGGGGCAGTTTATCAGATTACTAGCTTCTTCTGGAGCCACAAAACACTTTATACTTCCTTTCTTTTCGTATATATGCAGGCGTACTCCCTGATGAGGAACATTTGTGAAGCTAACCCTTTAAGTTTTTTACTTTATTCACAATTCTTTGCCTGAACACGTCTGTACTGTACCTTATTAAGGCCGTGTTTTCTCAGAATGAGAAGTTTTCTCATTTTCCGAGCCGGCATTCTCCACTTCACTTACAAACACCAGACCTTGCAGTTTTATTCCTATCTATATTCTGAAGGTTTTTACAGAGGGGACTGTTCATATATCATTTATAGCTCGAGTTATCGAAGATTTTATTCCGGAGAACGCGGTGAAAATGGATTTTTCTTGGTTGTTTTTTCTTATTTATGGAGTGATAAGAAGAGATGTCCAAACATCTCCTCTGACTCTGATGTGTCAAACAAATGAAACTGGCTTTATTCAATGTTCAGATTTCCGATTAAACTAAAATAATTGTCTTCATGTAGGTTATTAACTGGGGAAAGTTTCATTAGCCAACCTGTAGTGTCTCCCCGTAAGACTGAACTTGATTGGAGGTTTGATTGATTCACAGATCACTTATTTCAATCCACAACCCTCACAGTGTCGTCTACATATCACTGTCCAGGCAACCACTCCAACTGCACGGCCCTGCCTCTGACCCACGGGGAGATGGTGCGCCTGGACGAGGGACGCTTCCCGTCGCTGGAGCTCAACAACAGACGCCTCTCCGTGAAAAACTCCTTCTGCCGCAAGAACGGCATCTACACACGGTCAGTTCCCGACCGCACACAGCATTCATTTCCTGCGTGCTCCACCTCTCAGGCATATTGTTAGCTTGGGCCCTGCCTGAGTTTCTCCTCCTTGCTATTCAGCGTGTTGCTTGTGATACTGACAGGAATTAATAATGTAGTGTTGTGTGTTCCCCGCTCGCCTCACAATAGTCTGTCAGTCTGGAGAGAACAAACCGAGCCTCGAGGAGCCCAGCTGCTGATTGGAGCCGTCTTCCGCTGCCCTCGTTGATATTCAGCGTTTGTGTGGAGCAACAATTTATAGAAAGGGACAACACAATACCGGCTAATTAGCATTCATGAGCTCCTGCGTGTGCTCTTTGTCCGTCCGTCACTGCGTTAGACAAAGGGTGCTTATGGGTCAGAGCCGGACCATTTTTTTTCCTCCTGGCCTCCAGCCCGGAGTTTCTCTGGAGTGCGGTGCTGTGAGAGCTATCTTGACACAAAGTACAACGCCGTCAGTATGCGGACATGTCCTTCTACCCGTCAGGAGGACTTTGGCAGGCGGCCGACTCTTTGGGAATGCTTAGGCAAACATTAGATAAGAGGAACTTCACAAACTCTGGACGCGGGAGGAGACACGGGTCATTTACACGTTTGGTGACTGGACGGACGGACGGTCACGTGGGTTTTGTTGGGAGGTCGGGTTCAGAGTCCAGAAAGAAAGATGTTGGTTTTTACACATTATGCTGGAATGTGCTAGAAGCGGTGCGTTAAGGGGCAGCTGAGCCTGTGCTGATTTCTCCTTGACCAAGGAGGCCAGAGACGGGGGATCAAAGGGCCTCGAGTTGCTCTCTCGCTTTGAAGAGCTCCAATCTGCTAACGCACTCTTTGCTAATGATCTGTGGACTGAGGAGGAAGAGTGGAAGGAGGGGGCTCCCTGTGGGATATGTGAAAGAGGGATGAATTAGACAGATAAGGCGCGGAGGAAAATACAGTGCTCCTAAATAATTCAAAGCTCACTGGCAAGCGTGATCGGTGGCGGGATCCGATCGGCTCCTCCTCCTGTACGCTCACGTGGCAGCATCCTTTTTTTAATGTCTAACTCAGCCTCGTCTGAATACTAAGTAGAGGTTTTTATTCCTTCGCTCTCCGCCCCCTCACGTCACCCCCTTTAACCTAGAGGAGAAGTCCCTTTGTTGTGTCAGCCCTTTCATGGCCTTCGTCGCGTCGTGTCTTCTAAGCTTTTTCCCCGTTTCCCGGTGATTTAGCTCCCCGCGTACGTCTCAGCACATATTAATTTTCATTTGAGAGCTCGTCAAGGTTGTCTGCTTTATGTCTTAGTATTGCTCTTGACATCACAGCGTTTTTTATGCTCATCTGTTTCTGCCCCCTCATGCAGCGTTTCTTTTCCCATCCCAGATCATTTAAACATTTACTTTCATGCCATTCCTAGTTTACGTAATGACTTCTGAAAAACCGACTGTGCAAACTCTCCTCCCCTGCACGCCGAGCCCGCCGATGGAGCTCTGTGATGCGAGGGGGTTAGCGGTCCACTCTCGGCCCTCCGACCATCCCGCTCAGTCTCAGCAGACCTTGAACGCAGCAGCAGTCATTACGGCAGAAAGAGAAAAATAATTGTCTGCGCAGATGTTTTTCTCTGCCTCACTTTACCGACTTAATGACTGGAGCCAGAAGACGGGCGAGGGGGGCCTTTTTACTTGACCTGCGCTCGTAAAAGAACTTTTATAATGCATTGCCGAGCTCAGGGCCGCGCTTAGTTACGCAGCTTTTCTGCAAGAGGTCTAAATCTCAAAGCGCACAGTCGTTCACCTCTAATCAGCACAAAGAATCCTTTCATGGAGAGCATCCTGCTCGTGCGTCCCGTGGCGGTGGAGGTGAGATGAACTCTGGCAGAACTTGACTGACGTTTAGCAAAGATCAGAAGGAAACCGCTAAAAGATTTACACCAATTATAATCTCCTCCCTGCTTTGTGTATTAGTGGCTCCCAGGAATGCATAAATAACCCGTCCTGTGCCTGTCTGAGCTCAGCTTTCATTTTCATTTTCATAACCTGATGAGTCGGCGCTCGAGTCTGCGCGTGCTGACCCCCCGCTGAGATGTTAAAGCTTCTTCATTTTCCAGAAGTACTTTGCATCCTTCCATTAGTCATCTGAGCGGTGTCAGTCACACCAACGATCAGACGTTTTACTCGAGGAAGAGAGAGCTCTTGAAAATCTGTTTGAGTTTCCCAGAGTAATATATGATGATGATGATCAAATGAAACATTTTCGTCTTATATAACCATTTTGCTCCCTCTCAGCGCCTGTCTTCTGCTTTGACACTCTTTCTCTGCCTCCTTTTTTCTCTCCAGGTCTCCGCCGAGGCCCAGTCCTGGAAGCCTGCACTACTCAGATGAGGATGTCAGCACTAAGTACAATGACCTGATCCCAGCAGAGAGCAGCAGTCTGACCGAGAAACCCTCAGAGATATCCGACTCTCAGGTAAGCGCTGACCCTGGCTCGCCGCCCAATGTCCGCTCCGACTCCGGCATCGGCAATGAACTTGAATTTAAAAGTGAAATTCAACTGTTTGAGTTTCTCAAAGGGAGAAAGTCCTCCCGGGCAAAGTCATACCCTCTCCCAACTCAGATATACTTCTTTTATTCCACTTTCTTTCACTTCTGGCACTTTCACTTTCTTGATAACCTCCATTCTTTTATGTCAAGATCACTGCATTTTCCAGATGTAAAAACTGGATAGCTGTCTCATTATGAAGCATCAGGACAAATTAATCGGCCTCGAGGTGCGTCGCTCCGACATTAAATATCTTCTGTTAGCCGAGGCCGGTCACGGCTGACAACTCTGGATCCGGGTTTTTATTACTGATCTCTCCCATGGGAAGGAAGCACGGGGCTGATTCTCATGTCTCATGTGTTTTCAGATGTCTTCACAACTAATTAATTCTCCTCAAACAGGAAATGTCGCGTTAATCTGTGCTGCAGCTCGTCATGTGATTTCTCAGCGTGTGTTTGTAGAAGAGGGGAGGTCCAGTGAGCAGACAGGGAGGTTAGCAGTGACGAGGGATGATGAACACAAAAAGGAGGAGGAAGCTGATCGCGGCAGATCGCGAACATCTGTCTTCCCACACTCTCTCAGGGTCTCCCCGGCCAATTTATGTGCTACCTGCACAGTCAAAACATTGTTCAGCCCGGTTTGAACAAACACGGCCCTCGTGGGAGACACAAACCGGTGTTTTTCCTTTTCCTCTGCATTGCCTCCCACTGTTTACCTGCCACTTGTGCAAATAAATGGTGCTGCAACATCTGTTAAGCTGGAGTGTCTCAATAGAGCGGTAGATGGGCAGGCACTTGTCAGGCGCACGAATGTGCCAAGTGTGTTTTTCTGTGAGAGTAATTTGCTCTCTTGTTGTTTTTTATTCCGCTGTTTGTGTCTCTCAGTCTGCTGGAGAAGAGACAGGACTCACCCACACACACACACACACACACACACACACACACACACACAACTTAAAAAGACTGACGGCTTCCTGATACAACAAAGGCGAGAATTCATCCCGTAAACACTGTTTCTGTCCAATTCCAGGACACACTCGTGTACACTTATCACATCTGTGCTCCGCGGAGTCACGGGTGAGCTCCTACGTATGAAAGATGAACAACAGTAATAGATCCCAGTCGTCTCTCTGTAGATGCATCCTGCTGTGTCACGACTCAGTTTTGTGCCGTTTGACTGTGAGGATTAGAGTCAGCTGTCATTTTTCTCTCTGTAGTGAACATCCTGTCTGTTTAGTGAGCTCACTGTGTACAGAGTCCTTTCACAAAGTACTCAAGTATCAAAAGTAAAAGTAGATTCAGCATTTACATGTATGTAATTCATTTATGCTGCTGTTAGTCAGTTATCAGATCCAATACTAGAAACCCACTCGAGTCCAAGTAAATTTAATGGTAACTAAAGTGAAAGTAACTGGTGCAATCTGCAATGTAACTAGTAACTTAAGTGTACTCACCTCTATCTCTTCCTCCTGATTGGCTTCGCAGGGCAGCGACAGCGAGTACGAGATGGATCAGAGCCGGCAGAAGACCCACTCCTTCGTCAACCACTACATCAGCGACCCCACCTACTACAACTCCTGGCGGCGGCAGCAGAAGGGCGTCTCTCGTCCGCCTGCGTACGGCTACTCGCAGCCCGAGCCCCTGGTGGAGCAGGAGTCGCGGCAGCACCCGCCGCCCGTGCCGCCGCTGCCGCCTCTCCTCCCCCAGAGCGCCCCGTCCCCGCAGCCGCAGTGCCAGGGCCAGGGCACCCTGTTCAGGTCGAAGGGAAGCCGGACTCCCACCCCCTCCCTGCTGTCCTCGGAACCTCCCAGCCAGCACAGCACCCTGTACCGGCCCCCCAGCAGCCTGGGCTGTGCTGCGCAGGCACCCACCGCCGGCTTCTCCTCTTTTGTTTGACACACAGCTCTCCTTCCAATAACAACAGGACCCTGAGGACGAGTCTTTGATTTTGTTGTTGTTGGTTTATTTGTATTTTGCTCTTTTTTTTTTTTTTTTTTTAATCTCCATTTTTTTTTTTCTGTCTCACCTGACAGAGTTGTTGCTCTATAATTAAGCATTGCAGGCATCTTGAATAGCGTTTTCTCCTCTGTGAAGAGTGTGTGTGTATGACTGTGTGTGTGTGTGTGTAGAGCGTATGGCTGGTTAATCCATGTGATATGTATTTTAATGAAAAGACAATCATTTGAAAAGTTTTTATGCGTTGCTTAAGTAAAAAAAATGTATTTGAAGGTACAAACCATGTAAACAAGGGAGAACAGAACAGAACCCGAGGCTCTGAAAAAAGAAAACCTTGTTTTAAAAAAACACTGTATTATTGTTTATATGAGAGCTTTATGGATAAAAACAACCACCTTAGAACCATATAGAGTATGGACCACTTGGCTTGCTGAGACTGTACAATGGATCAACCCAACTCTGATGGACTCCTGTGATGTTTGGACTCAAGGACAACACTGATAAGTGAGGACTGGACTCTGACTCGGAGCGCGGCACCACGCTGGGCACCGTGGCCCCTCGGCTGCCTTTGAGTTTCTCACTCTGCCTAATCATTGTTGGAAAACTGCATTACGTGTTTACTATATGTACTTGTCTCATATTGTTTACCAGATATTTATATCAATCAGCTTCAAGCTACAAACATTTTCCGAAAAACATCGCTAGTGACAATGTTATGAATCACATTAAAGCATTGTGGCACCTTTATAGTAGTCTGGGGAATGTGTTGATCGTGCGCTGGTGCTCATGTCAGTAGATATACAAGCTAAGACAACTTTCTTAATGTGCATCCATTTGCTTTTTATGTTTCTCACAGAATATGACTGAGGACCAACAGCACAAAATCTTCTTGGTTCTAATAATATTATCCCATCACGACCACATCACAACACGACGCTACGAGTAGCTGTCAAAGACACAGAAGAATAAACCGTCTCCGAGACGTGAATTAGTAAAAGGTGCGACGAGTTAGCGAAAGCAGGTCTGCTTACAAACGTAAGAGATCTAACCTGTCGTGTTATTTCTCACAACAATGAAAAAACTGACTTTACAAAATGCAAGTACGTGTTTTCTTGACAACACTGGAAAAGAAAACAGCACGAAAATTGCTCAATTTCAGACAGTAAAAGTCCCCAAAAAAAAAGGAAAAGCAGATATTTTACCATCTGTTTGTTAAAGAGGCTGCGGAGGAGTTCAGCTTGATTGTGCATCTGTGTCGATTCGAGAAGCTTTACTTAATGATGCACAGCGACAGGACGAAGGTATTGTACATGAAATGCATCACCGATGACGTGAGATTATTGTGTTGAACATGCTACAGTGTAACATGGCGATTATACGATGACTGGAAATGTGTTTTATGCTCACAGTACGTACATGATAATGTTATGATGAGATGTTTTCTACGAGACTTTTTTTGAATATTGCTGGATCTTTACTTTAAAAGTTGAATGGGACATTTGCTGTGCTGGAGGTGGACCCATAGTGTATAAACTTTAGACGGTCGGTCCAAAATATTCTGTCAAAATTTGCAATGTGAACATCACTGTATACATCATGAAGGATACATTATGGACCTATTCATGGTAGCTCTCTAAAATAAATTATTCTATTTTGTAATGGCTTTTTCTTCATGCCTCGCCTGAATGTTTTAGAATGTAATTTAAAAATACTGCGTCAAAAAGTCGCGGACCACAAGTCGAAATGTGCAATACTATTTTTTTTTATTATTACAAGTGATAAAATAAGCTGAACAGTTCGAGTGACAAGTTGGATTATTGTCAAATTATGGTGTGATAATATGAGTCAGCAGGTTTGGCACAAAACTTGTGGAGTCCATGCCAGCTTGAGTACAGTCATTAAAGCAAAAGGGGGACAAACCAGTACAAAAAAAAACCTTTGGACTATTGTCAAATTATGGTGTGATAATATGAGTCATCAAGTTTTGCACAAACTAGTGGAGTCCATGCCAGCTCGAGTGCATGTTCATAAAGCAAAAGGGGGACATCCCATCACAAAAAGCTCATTGGGTTTACTGCAAATCATGCTGGGATAATATGAGTCAGCAGATTTGGCACAAAACTTGTGGAGTCCATGCCAGATTGAGTACACAGTCATTAAAGCAAAAGGGGGACATACCATTACAAAAAAAACCTTTGGACTATTGTCAAACTATGGTGGGATGACATGAGTCATCAGGTTTTGCACAAACTTGTGGAGTCCATGCCAGCTCGAGTGCATGTTCATAAAGCAAAAGGGGGCATTTCAAAATACTAATATATTTTGGAACGTGTGTAGCCCAGATTTCACAATCTCTTAGTATTCGGTGTCCCACTTTTGCTTTAATGCCAGCATGTGTTAGACCAGGCATGGACTCCACAAGTTTGTGCAGAAACCTGATGACTCACGTTATCCCAGCATGATTTGACAGTGAATCAACTTTTTATTGGCGTCCATGTTGCTCCATGATGCACATGAACACACCAAAGTCAGTGTAACAACTTTCCTACTAGAGATATGGGACCATACGAGGAGCACATGAATTCAGCAAGTGCTCCCATAAATGTTCTGGTTGGTTGACTGTGGAGTCGTGACAGTCAGGACTCCTTCTTCAACTTGTTCTTGGAAAGCTTCGAGGGGTATTTGGGCCCATTATCCCGCTGCAGAACTGTTGCAATCCCATTGTGTTTTATTTTGGCTGAATTTTTAAAACCCCTCTGGATTGATCGCGGTGGATTCAGATCACCTGTGCACAGAGTGTGGAGACCAGCTCCTAGTTAATGAGTGAGAGCAGCTTGGGGCATTGCCCTCGCAGCCAATCGGGATGTGACGACACGCTTTTTGTGAAGGCTTAAGAGAGGTGCCACGAAAGGGCAGCCTGACCCTCATTCTGATTCAGTCCTTGACTCACTGCGGACCTCAGAAACTCTGCTCTGTTTAGGCCCTGTTGAGATTTCTTTGCTGTCCTTGTTCTTTCTAGTTGAGGGAATTTGTGAGCATTATGTAATCTAGTTGAGGGACCGTCAAAAAAAAAAAAGAAGCAATCTCATCGCAGATAATTTACTGAATAAACAACACAAGACTCCAATCAGCAAAAGTTCTGTCAGAAGATGGGCTGCGTTGTGGCGTCTCAGCTGAAGAGCAGCAGTTTCTAAACCACTTCTCAGGAGGGGAAACGAGGTCAAATGCTGGAGGTGGGCTTAGAAATACCAGCATTTCACAGTGGACACCTGGAAAAATCATTCCTGGAAAAAAAAAGTCCTATTTACTGATGAATCCCAGGAAGAGATTTATGGCAGTAACAGAAGGGTGTGTCAGGAGACCGACAGGAGACAGGATGATACCACAGTGTTTCAAACCCACAGTGAAACATTGTTGTGGGAATATTCAAGACTGTGGTTGTTTTGTCTCCTCTGGAATCGGACACCTGCTCCAAATGGACCCCACCCTTACCAAGGACAAGTACAACCCCATTCCTCAGAGACACGCTCTGTGGGAGAAAAATATGATTCTCCCAGGTCATTCTGTCCTCATACAATAGGATACGTCATACGTACCCTGTACAGACGTTAAAGTCTGGATGAGGATAGTGAAGAGGGAGAATCATATTTTTCTCCCACACGCTCCACCCTCTGGTTTGGGCTTTGTGGAGAAGGATTCATACTGCAGCAGGATTATGAGCCAAAAAACACCTGGAAGCTTGTAAGACCAAAGAAGACCAAAGAGTCCTGACTGTTACCTGACCTCCACCCCAATGAACATTTATGGGGGCACTTGAAGGCTGAGAAAGCCAAGCATTTTGTGACATCACAAGAAGCTTTGTGGAATAACATGAGTCGTCAGCAAAAGGGGCGCATATCATTACAAAAACACCTGTTGGATTATTGTCGAATCATGCTCAGATAACATGAATCACCATGTTTTGCACACACTTGTGGAGTCTATGCCAGCTGGAGTGCATGTTCATGAAGCAAAACGAGGACATACCATCACAAAAAACTTGTTGGGTTATTGTCAAATCATGCTGGGATAACAGGAGTCATCAGACATCAAACTTGTGGAGTCCATGCCAGCTTGAGTGCATGTTACCATTAAAGCAAGAGGGGGGCATAGCATCACAAGAAAGCGTGTTGGATTCTTGTCAAATCATGCTCAGATTACCATGTTTTGCACAAACTTTTGGAGTCCATGCCAGCTTGAGTGCATACTGTCATCAACACGAAAGGGGGACATACCATTACAAAAAAAACCCTTTGGACTATTGTGAAATTATGGTGTGATAACATGAGTCATCAGGTTTTTGCACAAACTTGTGGAGTCCATGCCAACTGGAGTGCATGTTCATAAAGCAAAAGGGGGACAAACCATCACAAAAAAACTCTTTGGGTTATTGTCAAATCATGATGGGATAATGAGTCAGCCGGTTTGGCACAAACTTGTGGAGTCCATGCCAGCTCGAGTACACAGTCATTAAAGCAAAAGGGGGGACGTACAAAATACTGAGAGATTCTGAAATTTGTGTAGCCCAGATTTTTTCACTCAAATTGGTAAGCTTATATTATCATTTGTACTTAAATATCTAACATTCAAAACAAATGCAAAATTTGAAATACTGTCAAGTCCAGCTGGGATGACATGTGTTACCAGGTTTAGCACAAACTTGCGGAGTCCATGCCAGGTCAAGTGCACACTGTCAATAAAGCAAAACAAAACAGGGACATACCATCACAAAAAACCCTTTGGGCTATTGTCAAATCATGCTGGGGTAATGAGTCATCAGGTTTGGCACAGACTTGTGGAGTCCATGCCAGCTCAAGAGCATGGTGTCATTAAAGCTAAAGGGGGCATTACAAATACTAAGGTATTCTGAAAGTCATACATATTTCAGATTGAACTTTTCACTCATATTGTTAAGCTGAGACCATTTTCACTGAAAGAACACGTCTGACATTCAGAACAGGAGTATTGTGTCTGGTCTCAGACTTTTTGACCCCATTTTACATTCAAAAAGGCAAAGCAAGGTGAATCTTTGAATTAGCGTCGGGTTTTTAAAGCAAATGGAAACCGTATCAGAGCCTGCAGGCGACCGCTCCACACAGACAGTCAGACCTATTTGCATGGTCTGGAAGACAAAGTGATTCTAGGTGACACTTGATCCCACAGTGCAGAAACGGGCCTGAATCTCTCAGCCACAACAGAGACATAATTGGGATGCATAAGAGCATGAGTTACAGGGCAGCATTTTGAAGAAGAACCTGATCCGGTGCAAGCATGCTGAAAAGCTTGGGGGGAGGGTGGGAGAGTGCGTCTGGGTAATCTCCTTATTTCAGGCCGGAAAACATTGATCTTAAGGAAGGCGAGGGGGGGAGAACAGAGGGATCAGGCTGGAAGGTTTTAAGGAAAAAAGAGAAAGTCATGTCAAGGGTACTGATAGTGGCTGCTGGAACATCTGTATTTGCCCTCATTAGGAGCTTTAACAGACCATAATATCAGTTTAAATCACACTGGCAGATGCATAAGTGGATGGATCATCACATATGGATAATTGATCATTATGCAAATCATTACATTTCTTAATATTCCCCCAGAAAACAGTCCCTCAACTGCAGAAAAGGGGAAATCAGTCACTTCACATCTCATGTATATTTTAGAGCCGCAAAACTAAAGCTGAGTTTTTAAAAACCCTAAACATAACATATCGCTTGAATAATTCTAATTTGTAAAATCCAGATTATGGTAATTCTTCAACGCTAATGTGACTATTGTTCACCTTCTGCCGATCCACTGCACACATAGTGATCTTCTGTCAGATGCACAGACGCTTCACATCAACAAATCTGTTACATTTTCTTCTTTTTTTTTTATGCATTTCAGTTCGGTTCAGCGTCTCCTCGTGGGACCGACTTATACAGAATGCGTCCTAATTCTGACTGCGTTCGCCGGAGTGCATCAGAGCGAGTTTTGCAGCACGGCTAACTCATCCTGACTGGTGAGTCAGAAATTAGGACAAAAAAACAGGACACAGAAGAGAAATTGGACGTTACCGCCTTTTCAAAAATATTGATGAACAAAGGATTTAGTCCTTCACCTCATTTAAATTCACTCAGTCAGTTCAGTCGATGAAATGAAGGTTACGAGTCACAATGTTTCTTTTTTTGTGTGTGTGAGCATGGTCCAAGCCTTGGGATGGTTGTAAAATAGGCTTTTCTCCGCTGTCCTCTGCAAGGAAACAAGCTGAAATTGCTGCATGTACTCGCTGAACTAATCAGGACTGTGATATTTGTCCTTAAACGGCCGCTGCCATCCAAATTTTCACCCATAAAGCGACAGACAACGTGATTAAAGGGCACGGTCTTCCCTCTCTTATATGGTTTATAGGCTTAGCTGTGAAGTCTGACCTTATTGTGCACCCTCAGCTGTGAAATAACAGATTTATAATGTGCATCCGACTCATTGCAGGACGCCTCAGATCTGGTCAGGCTGAAGAGATAACGCACCGGCTCTGGAAGGGTTAAAGGGGTCCCAAGTAAAAAATGTAGAAACCTCAACATCTGATCCTCTGAGCGTCACTGTACAGCAGCGGATGATGAAACCAGTGAAAAACAAGCCAGACAGCCAGAGATGTTCCTGAACGCCCCGACGTTCAACCGAGAAGTAATTTTCCTTTTGAAGATTGAAAAACATGAAATGTGTAAGTTAGCCAGGGGAAAGCAAAGGATGTGTTACTGAGCAGAGCTGCAACAACAGCAGCGTGAAGCAGTATGGAGGCGTTAGACTGACAAAGTCAACAATGAATAAAGAAGAAATAAATAAAATGCATTAATTAATTTATAAAATGTGCCATAAAGTGATATTTCTGCTTTTTAATTTGCATTTGTATTTATTACCCTATTTATTTAGTTGTCTTTTTAATTTTTAATTTGATTTTTATTAGTATTTCTTATTCATTCATGTATTATTTTCCCCATTTAGATCCACAATCTCACTTATTTCTGTATTTTTTGTACACTTCTTTGTGCACTTCTTCTTCATTATGGAAAATGCCTACTTGTATTTCCATAACTTCAATGCAAATCATCAATTTTCGAAATTTCCCTTTGCGTTTTGTCCATTTATGACCACAAACATATTTATTTCCTAATTCCTTTTTACATTTCTTTATTCATTTCTGCTTCATTATACAACATTTACGCATATTTTGTTTTTATTGACAGTAGTCATTTATTGGTTTTCTAACGTTGACAGTTTCCATCCTCCATACAACAGGGCCTAGAATATAAGAAACAATGTGCTTAGTGTTTTTGCTACTTTACATCCTGCAGACATGACATTAACCCTCCTGACGGGTCACCGTATCACCAACGAGCCTGCATTTCCAACTTTCCTGCCTCCGAGAAACTACATGAGCACTGAATGCGTAAAACTGTCTGTGCTCACTCGGCTCAGAGGGCCAGGAGAGAAAACCTGATTACTGGCTGTAACTGCAGGTCTTGGAAGTGCGAGTCTACGATTTCCTGTCCTAACCAGATTCCAGTCACCAGGTTTGGAGAGTCAAACATCCGGTCGACGCACATTTAATGTTTCCTCTTAACAGTATGTCGGCAGCGAGCGGTTGAATTGATAGTTTTGGGGCACGAGCATGTCAAAGAAGCAACTTATAAAATGTGAGCACAGCTTGCTGCTGAACAAAAGGCCACTGCAGTCACATTCTCATCATAAAGAGGCCTGTTCTCCCATCAGCTGCAGGGACAGACCGTACTGGGAACATAGCCAAAGGCAGGAAATAACTTCTGAATGTGTGTGAGGGACATTTTCAGTGCAGCTCATTACATTATGGCAAGAGCAGAGATTTTAAAGTATAGCAATGGATGGATAGACTGTGACACAGCTGTGAAAGACGGAGGTGAATAGTCTGAATTCTGTGCAGGTATCGGAGGAAAGTGACTTCTGCCCTTTGATAATTATCAACCATTCACACATTCCTCTTCTCTGGCGCTCAGGGCGAGCAGCCTTGGGGTGCATCGCGTCTGCTTCCCCTCTCATTTCCATTGCAAAGTGGACTAATGAGCAGTCGCTGACAGACGGCAGCTGATCAGTCTGGAATACACAAGATCAAAATAGAAAAGGTTCGCCCATTAAAGAGAGTCTTTACAAGAAAATCGATGAACGCTTCTGAACTTCTCAAGTGTGAATAATTTGACTCCGGTGTTGTGACTTCAAAAGAGAGGAGAGCTGTTTCTTTTTTTAAATCCTTAAAATGGCACCCCCACTCCTTTTGCAGTAAATATTCCAGAATAAATGCAATTATTTTTCATTTTACACTTTTCTCCTACTTCACTGTGAAGTCCTCTCTCAGTGAACTGGTCTGTAGGCTTAAGTCTGACTCTGGGGACAGGAGAGAGTGAAGCAGGAGGGACGGCTTCATCGGCTTAGAGCCGAGGTCATCAGCGCCCTCCTCCAGAGGCCTCAGCTATACTGTCACCTCCTAAGATACTAAGTGGATGACATGATGTGGGACTTGAGACTTGGACCAAATGACTTCTGCTATTACGAGATAGGACAGGCCAGGGCTAGCAGGTTAGCATGCTAACTTTAGTAGATATCTCTGCAACACATGAACATCTATTTCTTCACATTCTGTTAAAGGTGCATTATGTAAGAATTCTCTTTCAAAAGGTATCTAAAATAAAAAATTATAAACAGTCTGAGGGAATAACAGTTTAAGCAGCTAGCCCTGGTCCAAATCTCCTGGGCTAGCAGCGTGAAGCACCAACACCTTTCCCCAGTGCCCCGGGCTCCCAGTCCAGACCGCTAAGGCTAGCTGAGCTAATAGCAGCTACAGTTAGCAGCAGATGGAAGTTACTCTGGTGATATGTTGCCTCCTATTTGTCAATTCTTACATATTGCACCTTTTTTAAAATAATGTTAACTTTTTAATGTTTAAAAAGCAACGTTATGTAGCAGACGGAGACACCGTTCAGCCTGTTACTGTTACAAGACACTGTAGCATCAACATGATTTTGAAGCTGTTATTTTAAAGTTAAAATAATGTTGCTTTAAGTAAGGACTTGACCAGTAATAATGACTTGGGACTTGCTTGAGACTGGGACCAAATGACTTGAGTCCCCATGTTTGGTATCACGAGACAGGATAGGCCAGGGCTAGCAAGTTAGCATGCTAACTTCAGTTCAACGTAGTACATAGACGTCTTTGACATAACGTCAACACTGTTGTTGTTTATGATAAAAAAACTTAATTATTTCACTTTTAAAGTTGCAGCAAATTATGTTTTTGCACGTAGAAACACATTGTCACTGGGTCCTGTTAGCTCGCTAGCTTGAGTATTGTACTCTCCTAGTAAATGTATTAGTGTTAGTGTCTCACGATTGCAAGGATGTAATGTAACTAAGTACATTTACTCAAGTACTGTATTTATGCATCCTTTTGAGATATTTGTACTTTGCTTAAGCATTCCCATTTTTTGCATTTTTGAAGGCAAATCATTTACTCATAACATTTATTTGATATATTTAGTTACTTCAGATTTAAAAAAGCCCAGAAGATAAAACAAGGCTGATACTTACCTCCAGTACTTCTCTCATGACTAAGTAATATTTTAATATAATATATAGGCTATGTATGACTGTTAGGTACTTTTTTTACAACACTACCCACTGACACAGTTAACGCATCACATTTCTGAGGAGCTGCAGGATGATATCATCTCACTTCCTCTGCTGTGCCTGCAGAGGATGAGTCTGCAGATTCTCTGAATGACACATCACAAAAGGAGACTGAAGCAGAACAAAGCAGCACTTCAGCAGATTTACACCACTGCTATTACAAACACAGCTGCTGGGTATTAATCCCCTTGATTGGTGGAAAACACATGATTAGAAATGATTAAACATATTCTATATGGTGTCATGTTTGGCGGTGAAGTGATGTTTTTAAAGCTTTTCTGCTGATTTCTATGTGATAAGTGTTGATGTGACAGGCGGACCCCTCCCTTCACGCTGCATGCTGAGAGCTGTGTGAGTGGCCCCCATGCTGGCAGCCTGTTTCTTTAAGCAGCCATGTAAAGAGGGCGTGTTCACTCACACACACACTCACACACACACACTCCCGAGCAGGCAGCAGCAGCTTTGTAGTGACTTATTGCGCTTCAGAGCTGCAGCGTCGCGTCTGAGGATGCGGTGACAGCAACGCAAACATATATGAGAAGAAGAAGAAGTAGAAGAGTGCTGCGTGCGTGAATGTGAGAGAGTGTGTGTGTTATTTGGATTTGGAGTTGATCCGCGTCTCCTCCCGTCTGATGAACGCGCCCCCTCTCCATTGTCAACCTGCTGGGGGGCCTCAAAGTGAAGCCGGCTGTATGAATGGGATGCTCGGTAAGTGCGTGCTCGCTCTCCAGTGTTTCTACTTCACTTGATAAACAGACAAAAAAGAAAAAAATACTACTACATGTGTGTGTGCAGCTCGGGTGTGCTCGTGTGTGTGTGTGGAGCAGAGCGGCTGCGTAAAAGAGCGCACGGTGCGCCAGGCAGCTGACTCTTTGTGGTCAGCTACTTATTGTTCTCCTTGCTGCCATTGACCCACCCTGAATCACAGCCTGTGTTGCTGTGGGGAGGAATCAGCAGCACAGCGGGGGAAATGTCCCGAGTGCCGTCAGAGATCCACTCACACTGAAGTGTTCCTGCTCTTCAAAGCGTGTCTGTGGTGTCGGGAGAGGAGCTACTTTGTCTGCTCCCCCCCCCCCTCAGCAACCGTGTTCATTTTGCTTCATCATATTAGCTTTGGAGGCACAATGGATGCTTTGATTTCTCTTTTTATATGTTGTTTTTATAATATCACTTTCCATTAAAGGGAAACTCGCAGGAAGAGAGGGGAGTATTCAGGAATTAGGCCGAACATGTGGGGGATGACATTTTGATTTCTACTCTGCTGCATGTAGGGAGGATGTGGTGTTGGCCTACATGTACACACGCATGGTTTTTCTGTACTATAGATAAACTATGTGACCAGTGATAGAATGTAACTAAGTATATTTACTCAAGTACTGTACTTAAGTTGAATTTTGAGATACTGCTACTTTATCCTACAGTCCAGAGGCTAATATTGTACTTTTTTACTCCACTTCATCCATTTGATGACTTGAGCTGCCACTTACTTTGCAGATAACATCCTGTATCAGAGTGTACAGTGTACAGATACATGTAAATATATGTAGCATCTACTTTTACTTCTGATTAGAGCTCCACTGATGCTTGATTGTTGGGGAAAATGTAGATTTTTAGCGAGTAAACAGTTCTGACGTCGATCTGTTGGTCAACAAAGACGCATTTCTTTTGGAGTGATCCTTCAATCCTTTGCTTTTCAAACAACAGAGGCAGGATGTTTTACAGTTTAACCATCAACCTAGAAGCAAGAAGCTCTCTAGAATTAGAGCATTACCCTGAAACAGTGAATAGTTTTTTGGGTCTCCTTCCAAACTCTTCAAACTCGGACACTTTGAGATCATGGGTCGGGTTGGTCTCCAAGCTTTGGGACGAGACTGAAAAATCAACTTTCTTACAAATTGGACCTTTTAACTTGGAATCTAATCCTTATAAACTACCCCAAGAGTCTTTTTCTGCATCATAGTCTCTAAAGAAAAGATGAAAAACATGCTGATATATCGGTCGGGCTCTACTTTCATTAAATATCAGATACTTAAAGACTCTTATAAAGATCTTTATTTTTACTCCACCATGACTTCTGTAACTTCTGTGTAAACTCCTTCCAGTCTGAGTGACGTGTCTTCTTCTTTAGAGGAACTTTACTGGCACACGTTGACGTGAAGTCTCTTACATCATCAGATGACTAAATGAAACAGCCACACATTACATCACTTTCTGCTGCGACACGTCGTGCACTCCTGTCCTGTTTGTCTACCTCATCACCCAACGTGTCCCGGAGACTGTCGACTTGGCAGTTTCTCTTAAATTGGCCTCGGCAGGGGGAGTCACGATGGCATCTGATGGAGCTCACCGACTGGGATGATAATAATAATACGGCTCAGGTCTGCGGGCCATCGCTCAGTCACCGGCACGCTGATAAGAACTCCTCAGCAATTGTTTGAGGAGATAATGTTATCAGAGGCGTCTCCCTGTGAGGCGGACTGAGTGGCTTTCTTTTGTTTTTCGCAGGTTTAAGTTTGACTTTTGACCCAAAACACACAGACGCCCTTTTGTGAGACGTCAACACGTCCTGCCTGGACTCTGATGGATTTCGGTTGATGACACAGCAAACATGCAAAGCCTCATCACTGAGATCTGAGTCAGGAGCTCAGCCTGTTTACTCTCTTCCCCCTCCGAAAACATTTTCTAACCAGCCTGCACAGGCTCTACTTTACTGTCTCTTAAATCACAAAGCATCTAATTGCCTGCAGGAGACATGTGTTTAGTGCCTGAAGGTGAAAGTTATCCTTCCTCCCGTGTGGTGTCGGACACTCTGCCAAGCACTCTGTTATTGGGCACAGCGCAGCGCCGACAGCAGTTGCTGGCTCGCGGCCCGGGAAACACAACCTGCTCCGAATTTAGTCGACAAAAGTGAGGGAGTTTGCGATGATCCCTCTCTGCTGCGGTGCCGAAGTGCAACTTTAGTGGTATTTGTGTCCGACAAGTGTAAAGTCCTGTCGTCTGTGTTTGAACATGTCTGCTGTTTGTGTGCTCGTTGGAGGCGCGGTGTGTGTCCTCGTCCGTCCGGCCCCTTCACATTCCAGGAAATACCAACATAAACTGTTAGTTTTTTTTCTCTGGAAGGCCTCTGAGGATGGCGATAGTGGACCGTTGGGTCATTAAAGAGGACGTGACGGGTCTTTAGTGTAAGTAAGTAGATGTTGGGTTGTACAACCACATAAATCCAGGCTGAGTACGACATGAACTCGAGTAAATAATTCATGGATGTCGTCTGGTTGACCTGTGACATAACAACCACCTTGTTGTCCCAACATAAAATTCTAAGAGGCGTCTCGTATGTCAGCGTGTGAATGCCGTGTTTGTTCCTGTGTCTTTTGTTTGCTGGCATTGTTTTCTGGTCTAATCCAGCACGCTGAACTGTGACCCGGCCCGGCCGTGGGCTGGGGTTTGGCGCTGCGAGCCGGAGGAAATGCTTATTCTTCTCCTCCGTCCTGTTTCCTCGTCAGTAGTTGTAAATATCAGATGGACTTGATGGTATCAGGGCAGCAGCAGACAATGATGAGGAGTTTATCATCTCAAAATGTGCACAAATCACCATTTGAGTGCAAGACAACGGTCGTAAATACAAATCCCAGGTTTCTGTAGCAGTTTGTCGGATGTGTTGTGAAGCTAGGTGCTAACTACCAACACAACTCAGCCCGTCATAACAGTGTAAAGGTTTGTCTTTAAAGAAACCTGCACGCTCAGGTTTTTTTTTGCCTTGTGGCAGCCAAAGTTTGCACATGTGCTGCACACAACTGAGAATAGTAACAGTAACTGGGTCATTACATGCTACCGGCTAAATCTGTGTTGAAACGAAAATGGGGGAAAAACCAACAACACAAGACATACAACTCAGTAAGCCGGCTAATGTTACCTCCTACTCCGTCAATGTCCTCTTCAGTCTCTTCACCTCTGTCACGAATGCCTGCTCACCCGGCTCTGGTTCTGGTTCCCATCCCGTCTCTGGACCTGAAAACCTCCTCCTCCTCCGAGCGATCCAAAGCAGCTGTGATAGCGGTGTAAACACTGACAGTCCACGGCCATTGCTCCGAGCGGAGTCTGCTAATAGAGGCAGCTTGTAGCTACGGTAAAAGTTAGCTCTATTAGCTTCTAGAGCTAACGGTACGACAACAGTCACAGGTTGCCAGAAGACATTTTCTCCATTGAACATGATCCAGTTTCATCAAAACCACTGATGTATGGTCGTGTGCTGTACAGCGTTACACACTGTGATCCTACCTGCTGTTTTAAGGTGAAATAAAGTTACATGATGCTTTAAAACCAGGAAAAGACGACAGTTATATCACGATACTGACAGATTACCCAGCTCTGGATGGGGTATCTGTTAGCATAGCAGCAGACGGGTTAATCATAAAAAGACTCTCAGGTTGAACTTTTCACTCATTTTATTTGATTCATATTAATCCACTAATTGGATTTTAAGTTCTGAAAGAGAACAACACGCTCGGTGCACTCACGATCCATTTAAAGAGCAAACTCTGCTGCCACATGAAGTCGAGTGGTTTCTCATATTTTGTAGAAAAAAAACAAACAATTTTCCGCAAAGAGCCTCCGCTGTTTGATAGCTGTTACTTTGGCTTCCCTCCAGCAGCTCGTGCATTTTGTTGCCTTTTCTGCTGTCCTGACCCCTGTAATTATAGCACTCTCGCACTTTCAAGCAGCATCCCATAATTTTCCCCTGCATTCTTTCCACTGAGGAGCGCCGCAGCTTTTCAAAAATGTAACCTCACTCTCCTTCTGTAGCTTCTCTTTCAGAGACGGTCGCTGCCCTCGCCGGTGATACGGACACCTGGGGCCCTGAGGGCGGAGCTGTCGGCACCGGTGACTCAGAGGATCCGGTTGTGTTTCGGCCTCTGCGATGATTAAATGTCATTGAAGCTGTATGGACGGATATAATGTTTAATCTAGGCCTGCTGCTGAACACAGAGTCCTGTGGGTTATTAAAACTGTGTGTTGATGGAGATATGGGCTGTGTTTGTTTGGTTAGCCCCCTCTGTCTGTAATACAGTATGATGGAGGACAGCCTTGTTTAGATTACGAGTGGCCAGGAAGGGCAGGCTGAGTAGATTTCCGGAGAGATGGGAGGCTTTACTGCCTTATTTTCTCCCTGCCCTTCCTGTGGTCGTACCCCCCGAACACGCCACCACGTTCCTCTCCATGAAACGCTTCATCATGTGTGGCAACGTCTGTGTTTTTCAGCTAATTTCTGAGGTTATATTGCGGTTCAAGTTGTCTCAGGCGTCTCTTTAAGAGACGGGGGGCAGTCATTGGCGACCCTGAGCTGGTTGTTGAGCCCTGCAAGCTCCAGTTGGATGAGAACGAAAAGCCGGAGAGGTTTCAGACGTGTCTCATTAGCGGGAAAAAACAAAATAATGTTAAGTGGTTGTTTCTGGCATGCTCTGGTGTTGATTTTGCCAGTGTCACTGTGCTAACTGCTCAGTCTCTCTGATTGTGATAAGATACGTCGGATTGGTGCCAGCGTCTCGCCGCACCATCAGCCTCCTGTTCCAGGAGCCCAGCAGACAGGTAACGCTGATGTTGTTCAGAACAGAAATAGATATTACGTCCGTATAAAAAGGTATTATAGATCTGTCATCAGTCTGAGCCCAGAGAATACTCTTTTCTCTTGGATGTGTCGACGCAGAGTGCAGCTTTTCTTGTTCGCTGTTTACGCGTAATAAAAGCTGTCAGTTCCATCAAAGCGGAGGACGCTGGAGCATCGTGTCTGGAGGCGGCGTCGGCTGGTAAATGTAAGAGAGACGAGTCGTCTCCTCTCGGGTATCAGAGGTCAGCCGGTGCACGTCGAGCCGAGTCGCTGCAGGCTCTGTTCTCTGCCGGGAAACCTTTCATTGGCTGTCGGGGCTCTTTTGAAAGCTACAGTGTCTCCGGTCGTGATCTGTCCGTCACTTTGCCTTCGCTCCTCGCTAGCTTTTCTTGATGAAACTTTAAAGTTCTGCTTCATTTAAAGGGTTAGAAAGTTCTTTTAGAAGTGATTTAAAAAAAACATGTATTTTGTAGAACATCCAGACAGCCATCAATAAATCAAACACTCTCACAAGAACAGGCCTTGAAGCCAATTTAGGTGGAGGTGAGGCCCAAATGGACTTTCTCAGATAAGCTTACGTGGTGAAAGAAGAAGTGATAACACTCTGTTAAAGTGTTTTATTCCTGTTCAAGTTAGCGAAAGGCTAAACCAGAACTTAGCCGCTTGACCAACAGCAGCCTCCACTGCGCACGCTCCGTGGGCCACACAATGTGACAGATCCAGGTGTAAAAATGTTTACACCTGGAAGTCGAGCTCTTTCAGGCTTGATGCCTCGTTGTTCTGCCTCCGACACTGTATCCACATTTCCAATATAAAATCCGTGGCATGACCAGAGTCTCCCACAGTTTAGGCAGAGATATTACGAAAGCTATTAGTCAGCTAGTCGCACAAGAATGAGCTGCTAGCTTGACAGCTGTAAGTACCAATAATATCCATGCTCGTTGTTTATGTTCATTAAGATGTTTTTTCTATGCTCACACTTCACAGCCCCTGAGCCTGTTGTTCAGTAGCTAACCGAGTAGCACAAATTGCACAGCCCCTTAACCAAAAAAACATAGCTACTGAGGCAGCAACAGACTGATTCAGTGGCTAACAAAGTTAGCACAAAGCACACAGCCCCTGGGGCAAAGAACAGGAGAGCCACATCTGAAGTTACACTGTTGTTCAGCAGCTAAACCAGTTAGCACAAAGCACACACACCCACAGCAGTGAACAGCAGCTAAACCAGTTAGCACAAAGCCGACACAATCATGTAAACAAACTATCTTTTAATGTCCAAACTCAAGAATCCTGTCGTCATATTGGCTGGTTTTGTCCTGGTGTCGAGGTTTGCGAGCGTTACATAACCATGCTCACAACATGCTATGAGAGTTAATATGAACATCTGGCAAAATCAACAAGGTGACAATAAACATTGATTGCTGGGGGTAAAAAAATATTTTTGCAGTTGCATTTCTAGTAGCGATTTAGCTGTGATGCTAAAAGGCTTGGAGAGTCTGGAAATGATTGGTTTGGGTCCCTCGAAAGTGCTCGAAAGTGCTTGAAAGTGCTTGAATCTCCCTCTCAAACAGCTGTACTGACCCAGCTACCGTCGCACTGATTAGATGGAATTAACAGCCCGTTTAGTTGTGTAATCATTTCCCGGTCTACTCATTGTTATTTTTAAACACCGCTGAGTCCTTGTGAGTTTGTTCTTCCTGTCCAAGCTGCTTATACCTTCAGATATTCCCCTCGCTGATCTGAGGATCGGCTCCAGATTTAGCGCTCACTGATATGAACGCCAATTCAAAGACCTACAGGCACTTTTATTAGCAGGGAAAGCTCGAAACAATCTGTTGTGCTTTGATCCTCAGCGAGCAAAATGTCCTGCTGGGTGAGGTGTGACATTTGCATAACAGACTCGCCTCACACCAGCTTGCCGGGTATGAGGGACGGCAATAACACTGATATGTGAGGGTTTTTTTGCTCTCTGTGTTTGAGGAATCGACACAGCGAGGCTTTTAATCTTCTGCTTCCTGCACTCGAGGCTTTTTACTTGTTTTTTTGGAAGAACTGTATCAGTATTTATGTTTTTTTTAGCTTGTTGTGATAAAAGATGTTGAAAATGGTGAAAATAGTCTCTGTGTGCATGATGTCCTGATTTATATTCCTATCGAGGGCTGTGACCGACAATTATTCTCATTATTGATTCATCCGTCAACTGTTTTCTCAATTAATCACAGAGTTGTTTAGTCTGTAAAATGTAGATCTCCAATGATTAAGCGATCAGTTATCAAGTGTCAAATTAATCACAGACGATTTTATTAATCCATTAATTGGTTTGTCAGGAAATATGTCAAAATTCTCTGATTCCAGCTTCTTAAATGTGAATATTTCCTGTTTTCTTTACTTCTCCAACACAGTAAACAAACTATAGTCATAAAGAAAGACTGAACGTCATTTTTCAGCATTTCATGACATTTTTTAGACCAAACAACTGATCAGTTCATCATGAAAATAGTCGACAATGAAATAATGTCAGAAAATCATGAAAAAAGCTGCCTTAACGGTCCAAAACTCCCAAACATCCCATTTAAAATGAGATAAAACAGTAAACAAGGCAGCAAATCCTCACCAAGGGTGAACTTGAACAACCACTTCTGGCATTTTTGCTCGGAAACATCTCTGAATCGATTAAATTTCTGTCGATTTCCAAATTTTTCCAGCTGTATACGAGTCAAACTGTGATGAAGCGGTTGGTCACAAAAACAGCAGCAAACATGCGAAGGCCTGGAGTCGGTGCGTCACCAGGCCACAGCGTTCCCTCCTCATTTCACAGCGACACATTCTGGATTCGCTCTTTGATCAAAATGAGCCGCTGGCTTCCCTCGCTGTATTGGAAATGCACGCTGGAGAATGGCATTGAAAGTGTGCCGGTGGGGCAGGAGGGCAGCCGAGGTGCCCCGTGGGTCCGACGACAGGGTCTGGGTCCACGGTGGCCTTAACGAGCCAATTAGACAGCAGCTAAATCTGGCTCTCGTGTGAGTGGGCGGGCTTTATTACTACAGTTTCTCATCGCTGTGTTTATCTCAAAGAGCAGCGTCAGCTTGATGTCTGCTGCTCCCCCGTCGGTGTGATTGAGAGATAATGTAATTTCCACTGTTTGTCCTTCGGCTGCTCCTTCCTAAATGAGATATTCAGCCCTGCTAACTGAGTTGCGTGGCAGATACCTATCTTCTAGAGGCCATTTGTCTGCTTAATTACTGGAGCATGTGTGTGTGTTATGAGTGTGTGTGCTGCATACCTCCTGCACTTAAACATATGGCAGTGAATGAGGGGTTTTCACCAGCAAATGGGATTTTTTTTTTTTGCAAATGGTACGACGAGGCTGGAGATGTTAGTCCCTGTTTCGGACGCATATTTGGGGCACATGTGGCCTCACAACCCCCCGATGTCATTTCACCCTCGGGTCATGCGGTCGCCCATCCAGGTCAGTGCCTTCAAATGAGGCAGACAGAGCGCTTCCCCCCATCACTGCAGCCGTCGACCCTCTCCCAGACAGCAGAATACACACAGGACGAATTAAGCACAAAGAAGACGCATCAATACTCGATTAGGGAGATGGACCATTAGTCATGTTGGACTGTGTGTGTGTCTGTGAGTGATCTCTTGTGTATTAGCGTCCCCCGGCCTCGTGTGAGAGAAACTGACAGGAGGTGAAAAGTTACACAAATCATCCAGCAGGTCAACATCTTTTTCAACAGGATGTCACACGAACATGTAAATTAGTCTGTTGTTTTCTGTGAGCTGTAAAAAAAAAAACAACTCTCGAGTGATTTCTGAGTCACCGCTTCAGCTCGTGTGTTCACTTCCTCTTGTGCAGCATCTGTCCACGTTAAGAAATGACTGCACAGGATTTCCTCTTGAGATGCGAGAGATTCTCCCAGGTGAATTTCACTCGGGTCATCCATTTCACCGAGAAGAAGAAGAAGAAGCCATTTCTGTTCACCTCCCTCCGCTGTTATTTCTGTACTTTCCCTCTAAAAGAAGAGCTGGGTGTGTGTTCTCTCACCGCTAAGTAGCAGCTATAACCATACGATGTTATACGAGCTGATTTAGGAATCCTCCCGAGACCTCAGCTAGGTATTTATATTGATAATTGAGTTATGTGATCTATAAACAGGGCTAACATTACATTCCCATGACATAAATACATTTGGGGGGAAATGGGTTTTGAATATCATTTACCAACACAGATGTGCAGCAGCACAGAGAGGCGAAGGCCCTCCTCTTCCGGTGAGCCGCCATGGGACAGGAAAGATATGCACAGCAGTGAATGACAGGAGATGGTTTTTCATCCCAATACACACCCACCACTCAGACTGCCTCTGTGTTTTGCATGTTCACACCTACTGTGTCTCAGATCGGGTTGTGACAGAGGGGAAGGGCGAAGTGGTCGACCCACATGGCTCTCCAAGTGGAGGTTTTAGAGCGGCGCACTTCAAAACAAGGGTAGTGAGAGTCATGTCAGTGTTTTATGGTCCTTTACGTTATAACAGGACTCTCACGATAGCAGATATTTTTACTAGACGAGTATCGTGGACAAAATAATTCACATTAACGATATTATCACGGTATCTCGAGTGTCCTGCTCTCGTCTGTCATCTCGCCCATCACAGTTTTGTGCACCACTACTACGTAGCTACCTAGCGAGTTGCTGTATCTTCTTCTACTTCTTTAATGTATTTTTGTTTAACGTGCATCACCGCCACCAGCACGACGATGCTAGATTATTTAAACAATATTGTCTTGTCTGTTTTATTAGCATGATATCAGTATTTTATTTCTAAATATCCCAATTATTGTCTATTTGTATATCCCAACACACACTGACGTCTCCGTAGCTAACTGGCTAGCTAGCTTATGGTACATGGCACCACAATGATGCAGTGTGCCTTTTTTATCCGATGAATTGGATGGTAGCGTGAAGTTGTGATGGCATATTGGAAATGTCGGTCTTGTGTGTTTACGTAGACGCCATCAACGATGACTGATGCCGTATGAAGGCTTTGACGGGGTGTCTCGTTCCACTGCCCCTCTGTAACTAACTGAGGGGCAAGTGGGCAATCGAAAACGAGGTGTTGGGGTGAAACTTAGAAATGGATTTGAGCCATGATGTGTCAATTTAAAAGTAAATTTATCCACTTGAGAAAGTCGTAGTTTATCATAAGACGAATTAACTACAAAAAATACCTAATTATAAAGACTAAACACATAACAGTCGTGTAAGTGGTGAAGCTCACACGTCTCTCACCATGCATATGTTTTCTAAAAGCAGGTCCCGTGGGGCACACCAGCAGGGTCTGGCACCGGCGACAGTTTGGAAACCTTCCCAGTGTGCTCAAGTTTATCACGGCCTGTACGCACACATGCTCACACTGCTGCGTTTTACCCAGCAGTTGAGAAATACCACATGAACGCTGCTCGGACATCTTCAGAGGGTCTGCAGGTCAGATGAGTCTGCAGCATGTCACGTTTCTGAGGAGCTCGTAAACCGTCGTCAGACTGAAACGACGCAGACGTGTCTCGTCCTCTCGTCCTCTCGTCCCGTCTCTCTTCTGTCCCACATTCTGCGTCTCCAGTGGGGCTCCGCTGCAGCCAGACCCCGAGTGTTGTGAAAGTCTGTTTATGAAGTCAATCCCCCCGCCGTGACCCCGCGGTTCCCACGCTAACTGCTGTCTTCTCAGGCCCTTTTCCACTTTTTTTTTTTTCATGCACGTGTACACCCACACTTGCATGCACGAACACACGGCTATAAATAAAGCAGGGCTGTGAATCATGTTGGATGTAACTGCAGAAGGCCTCCGCTGCTGCCGCTGCTGCTGCTGCTGCTGCAGAGACTCAGGATCTGATTTAGATTCAGCTGATGAAGAAGCCATGTTCTCGCAGTGGGCACCGTGGAGCCTGTCAGATTGATCCTGGCCTGAGGGTTCTGAGTCGGAGGCGGGTTTTCTCCTTTTGTTTCATCCGCTGCTTGTTTTTTTTTTTTCCTCGTCTGTTTATGCCACCCAGAAGCAACCACTCAGGAAGAAAAAAGAAACTTGTTTTTTTGGCTGGGTGTGAATTATTTCCCTCTCATTATTTCCACAAAAAAACAAATCAGAACATGCAGCTTCAATAATAAATATGTTGCTGTGTTTGTGCGTTTTTTGGCACGAAACCATTCAGAGTTCACGGAAAGTTTTTCACGTATGACGCCTCAGAAATGCTGCAACCTGACACGCGTTTGCTTCTTTTGACCCGGATGCTTTAGATTTTGTATCTACAGCACCGGAACATGTTTATATTTGAGTTAATCTCCATTTTTACTGTTGTTTTTTGATTGATACATGAGTTGTTTTGTCTATGAAATGTAGGAAAATGGTTGATTTAGTGTTTCCCAAAGCCAAAGATGACGTACTTTATGTTTCTATTCAGTTTAATAGAAAGAAACCAGAAAATATTCACATTTCACAAGAATTTGGACTTTCCCAAACGTATTAATCAATTACTGGAAGTGTTGTCGATTAATCCAATAGTTGACTTTTAAGTTTTACCCATAAAAATAGAAGCGATCTGTGTGAAAGAGAAGCAGCAGAAACGCTGCAGATGAACGGGCACATTGTCTGAGCTCTGGGCCGACACAGAAGGAGGCCATGTGTTGCATGCATGTATGAAGCCCTGAAGCCTCCTGCAGCCCCAGACAGGAAACGCTGTTGCTTGCTTGTAGGAGGGTGTTTCCATGGAAACCGAAGCAGGTGAGGGCATTAACAGGAAGAGGAGTAGAGGCTCAGCTGGCAGAGAGGGGGGGGGGGGTGGAGACACGAGAATGAGGTCAATGCACTCAAAAGGCTGTCACATTAAACAGCCCCAACCTCCCGACGGCTCTTCAGCCGGCTCTGACTGAAATATCTTCGGAGGCGTCTCTGCCAGAAACCCAGAGTCGAGGTTAAGTCTCTGACTGTTTTAATGATTATCTCGAGTGTAAACAAAGAGACGGGCATTATGTGCACGCTCAAGACGGCAAGGTAAGCACTTTCTCCTTCAGGCCGGCTTACACTGAACCGTTAGAGATTCTTTTTTTTTTTTTCCACCCACAAGTCAGAGAGAGGTGCATGTGTTTTTCATGTCTGTCTGCAGAGAAGTGCTCGCTCGGCACTTTGCAGGACCACCTTGGCAGGGCTGTTTTTTTTATTATGTGTACTTTATATGATGGGATGTGTTGTTAATGAGACGGAGCAGCACCTGAGGTAGCAGCGGTGGTAGCTGACAGCCTGCGGTGAGGTTTCCTCTAGAGACAGACCGATACTTGGCGCCCAAGTCGATACAGATATCAGGCAGAGAAAAACTCCAGCTGATAAACACATTGTTTTTACTATAATCCCCCAAAAAGGGTCATCGAACACTGACACATATGTGATGAAGGACAGATATTTGGTGTTACAGTGCACTTTCATTTAAGGTGATAAAGTTTGTTTTTTGACTGTCGAGCTCTGCTGGGAATGTGATGTTTATGAAAGCATCTATTTCTGCATTTTAAAGTCGAACTGAAATGGCTTTTTAACCGTTTGTGATCATGTCCGCGCTCCAATTGTGCACCTATTCAACAATATGTGCCAAAAAAAGCTACAAAAAATGAATTTCTTTGTGTTTGCATGTCTTCTTCCTGCAAAACAAAATGTCACCTGTGCTTATGTCAGCCTGTAACGACCAATAATATCATCCACCCGTCAACCGATCTTCAACTTTGTCACAAGAATGTTTAACTGCACGAAAACACACATTTATAACTTTTTCCACTGATTTTGATGAAACTGGATCATATTTTATGGAGATATATTTTATTTTTTGGTTTTCCCTCTTAACTCCTGCCGGCTGCTCGGCCTGAACCCTCGCTGATTTATGGACTTTCCTTAGCTCCTTTTGCTAAAGCGAGCGCTAACAGCAGCTAACTGCGCCGGGCTCCAAGTGAACACGGCTGGTGTTCGAGACCAAACTGGATCCGTAACAAGTAACAAGCTGCTGTTAGTCAGTTACCACCATGCAGCTAACGTTAGCTTCCTATTAGCTGTCAAACGTTAGGCCCCTGGATTGCCAGGAGCCAAACCTGGCAACACAACCACCACGGTACTGTGTTCCCTGTCATCACACTGGCAGCCGTCAGTCTCGCGTTTGTCATGGCCGTGTTCACTCGGACCTCGGAGCTGCTCGCTTTAGCTTCCTCGTCTCCTGTCTGGGCTGCATGTTTCAGCAAACATGTTTTCTATCTGCTGTCAGTCACAAACCTCCAGGGGTTTGAACACCGCTGTCCGAGGAGGAGAAGCAGACGGCCGCAGAATATTAACGCAGCATCTCTTCTCTGCGATCGCAGCTTCAGATACGTTGGTCCAAACAACACTTCTGTGACTGTTGAACGGTTAAGAGGAGTGTTATTACTCTCAGACACTCGTACGATGAGTGTTCGGTCGTACGACTGTCTGCTGTGCTGTCAGAGTCGAGCGTCACTCTGGCAGCTCTCGACGATCCTCCTCCGATTCGTGTCGGTCTGCGGCCGCTGTCACGATGCAGTTAAAAGCAGAATCCTGTGGTGTTTTCCCATCTTGTGTGTTTTTTATTTTTCCTTCTTCCAGTGCATTTCAGAGGTCATCTCTCACAGATGTTGGTGGAGTGCTTCTTATCATTACGGAGCTGCGTAATTGATAGCCTGACTCCCCAGTAATTAGTGGCACATTTTGAAATTCCTCGAAATGTTTTTATTTACTCAGTGGAGATAAAACAGCCGAATGTGGATGTCGGCTGCATTTATCAGACCGCTTTAGTTACTAGTTACTTTGCTGATGGAGGAGGAAAGAAACCAGGAAATATTCACATTTAAGATTAATTGATTTTTGCAGCTGTATTGTGAATATTCCTCCCGCGTCATGTGGACGCTGTGCAGTAACACAGTTTCCCCTTATGTGTCTTTTAGACGTCAGTAAGTGTGTGAGCTTATTTTTTGTCATTTTCTGTTAGTAATTGGTTTCATGTCTCTTTCTTTGATTGTTCATCACATCCTGACAGATCTATTCACTCTGAATGTCTTTTGTTATTCAACCAGAAGGATAAATTTATCAGCAAAGTAAAAATTTAAATAAATCTGATGTAATTTATTCTATTTTTCTTCCTCTTTCAGGTTCCCGGGCTGACTGCGATTGAGAAGCGTCGATATTCGTTCCAAGGCCTCTAACAAGGATTATATATCCCAAATTTGGAAGCTCTCTTCGTCGCCTGAAAGCATCTTTCGTTACCTCTTTGTGCAAAAAACAAAGCGGCTGATCAGCCACCATGCCGATCCTCAAACAACTGGTGTCTGGCTCCCAGACCAAGCGCCGCTCGCGCATGGACCTGACCAGGGAGATGATCAGCGCGCCGCTGGGCGACTTCCGCCACACCATGCACGTCGGCCGCAGCGGCGACGCGTTTGGAGACACGTCCTTCCTCAGCACCCGCTCGGGAGAACCTCCGGAGGCCACGTCCTACCCCAGCTCCCCCCGGCCCGGCCTCCTGTCTCGCACCTTCAGGAGCAGCAAGCGCTCCCAGTCGGTGACCAGAGTGGACCAGCAGAGAGACAACGCCCTGATGGCGCCCGGTGAGTCGCCCACCTACGTGAAGAACGCCATGTCTCTGCCCTTCCTCAACGACGGAGACAGAGACAGCATGGTGGCAAAGAGTTTGTCCTCGAGTCCTTTAAAGGACGTGGACAGGAGGGGAGCAGCCGCGGCCACTCACTTCCTGGAGCTGGAGGAGCGAAGCTTCGGCGAGCTGACGGAGCTCCCGGAGACCTCCCACCACTACGGAGGCGGCATGAAGCACGCCGAGTCGGTGATGTCTTTCCACGTGGATCTGGGACCCTCCATGCTGGGCGAGATTCTGGGGGTGATGGAGAAGGAGGAGGACGATCTCGGCTACGAGGAGGGCAAGAGCAGCGAGGGGAGGGCCTCGCCGCCTCTCAGCACTCACGGTGAGGAGGAGGAGGAGGACAGCGTGGAGAGAGAGAAAGATGAGGATGTAGAGGAGCAGATGGAGGCAAAGGAGGAGGAGGAGGAGGAGGACGAAGAAGATCTGCAGCCGCATGCCGGCAGCTCTATCGATCTGGGCCCTGAGCACGGCGGGCCCTACACCCCAGAGTACACTCCTGAGACCCGACCCAAACACTTGCAGCATCTGGACAGCTGCTCCATGTCCAGCTCCGGCTCCGCCGCTCTGGACGAGAAGCCGAGCAGCCAGACGTACGCGGGAGACACGGACAGCGCCACCTTCAGCGCCCCGCCGGAGGAGGAGAGCAACTTCTCCTCGTTCCTGGAGGATGAAGACGACGAGATCCGTGTATGAGAATCCAAAAGCCTCCTTTAAAAAACAAAAAACAAAAAAAAGAATATGGGACTCGGATCAGGAAGGAGTTTATGTGGAAAAAAGGCGAGTCCCTTTGACTGTGTGGATTTGCACTTGAAATGGAAATAAGTCACTGTTGTCGGGAGCTGTGAAGACGAGGGAAGGACCGCGAGGAGAAGAGTGACTGCTCCTGTAGGACGAGCCCGAGCTCCATCTGTCAGAGAGCCTCATCCTCCACTTTCTCTGCGAGTCTGTCAATCCTGCCTCCACCGTTTGAACGCCCCGGGGGGAGCTGACACGGAGGAGCAGCCACTTTTTAAAAATATGGAACATTCCAGAAGTAAGAAGAGGAAGAGGAGGAGGAGGAGGAGGAGGAGGAGGGTTAGAGAAGAAACTTTTGTAGGAAAAACACTTTCCATAACTGAAGCTCAGTTCTCTCTCTCTCTCACTTGTCACATGTGCTTTTTTCATTTGCTTCTTGTTGTCCTTTCCTTCTGTCTGTCTCTGGCTGTGGGACATGAAGAGGCCTGAGCTGAAGGACGAGGCCTCCGTCACTGCTTAGGTGTCTTGTCACAATAAAAGAGGGGCTGTGTTTGGCCCTTGCCTTGAGCTCCTCTCACCTGAAACCGTTACAGTAAAAAGTGCCACAAGACTCTGTCAGAGTGCGTTTTCTCCCTCATGCAACTCAGGGTCCCTCGCGACGGGAAGCCGGACCACGAAGCCCAACAAACCAAAATTCCCTTCTTGTTTTTAATTCTCTGTGAGGCGCCACACACTGAGCGGGGCTGTCGAGCCAACGGAGACGCACTGGCCTGCATCACTATAAAACAAGGTGTTACTACAGGAAGCAGGAGGTGTGAGGAGTGGTGTGTGTGTGTGTGTGGCGAGGGGGCACCGTTTCTTCAATCAGATGATTTTTTTTTTTCTTTCTTTCACCCCCGAAGCCGTAAAGATGATGATTTTTTACAGATGAGCTGATGAATTGGCCATCTTCCTTTTTGACTTATCTGTTATTTCAAGTTGAAACTGAGAAGACTTTGATAACCACTTCCTTCCTTGTTCTCAGACATCCGAGCTGCAGCTGCAGTGGTGCAACTGAACCTTGTTGCTCCTCATTAGTCCGGCCTTAATGTCAGAAAAAAACGGTTTCCACTACCGCTCACGAGGAGAGAATCAGAGCACCGACATGCCTGATGAAAGCAGACACTACTAGTATTTGCTGTTTAATACCTGTTGTTGTTGTTGTTTTATATCTTTGCTACGTTATCCGTCTGAAGAATGGATGAAAAAGAGAGAAGAGGCACAGCCAGCAATAGATGCAAGAGCGTTAAGAAAAGATTTGCTATTTTTACGAGTTGCACAGTCATTGCAGCTTCACTGTATCTCTTGCATCATTAAAGGCCGTGGCCAGAAGTGTCGAGGCTCAGCCGCGCTGATTGATTTTCACTGCCTTAACTGAAACTGACAGATGTGCCAAAATCATAATTCTCTCTCGCCAAATATAATTCAAGCTCACTTCTTCTTTTTTTTTTTTTTTGTGGGAGAGCCTTGTCAAGTCTGTCTGTCACATCCTTCTGTGTGTGTGTGCGTGTGTGTGTGCGTGTGTGCGTGTGTGCGTGTGTGTGTGTGTGTGTGTGTGTGTGTGTGTGTGTGTGTGCGTGTGTGTGTGCGTGTGTGTGTGCGTGTGTGTGTGTGTGCGGGTAAATCACTGTTGAATTCAAGTCTCAGCTTCGAGGTTAAAGAGTAAAAATAGAGACGCAGGAAGGAAAAAAAAAGGAGAGAGAGAATGAACTCGCATAACTGGATATTTATATTTCCAATCACTCAAAACACTACATAATATATTCAGGTAATGATAACGGTTAAAGGGACAGTTCACCACAAAATCAGACCGATATTTTTGCTTTATTACCTGTAGTGCTGTTCATGTGTGTAGATCAGGGCGGCCCAGAGTGAAGCCTGCAGCCCCGTCAAGTGTTTCTAATGAGGGAAAAACTAAATATATTAGTTTTGAAATAACAATAACATGAATAGCTTTTGCATCTTAACCAAACAATACAATAGGTGTTTGCTTTTAGCACATAGCCCACCGTTAAGTTTCAGTTTTGGCCCTCCAAGGGAAAAAGTCCGGGCACCCAAGAGACAGATTGTTTTGGTGCGAATCAAGACCTGGTTACTCGAGACCTCGTGAGCAGTTTCATGCTGTATCACTGCGCAGAAGGAAGCGTGCATCTACTCACAGATGAGAGGCTATGCTAACTAAGCTAACGAGGAGGCAATTATTGTTGACCTCCCGCGCTGTCACGAGCCTTCTCGTGCACGAGCAGGTGCACGCCTCCTCCTGCACGCTCATTCATACATCATAGTTGGGTTGAAAGAAAATAGTTCCTGCATGAAGCTGCTCACAACACGGTCCGGGGATTATAAGCTAGCTAACGTTAGAGTTCAGCCGAGGAGACCGCCGTTAATAACAAAAAAAAATACATTTGAAAAACTATTCATATATTCAAGACTCGCACATGTCACCGTAAACTTTAATGGTGTCTGCTAGGTCAGTTAGCTCGCCGCTTGTCCTTGAGCGGGTGCACGCTTCCTTTAGTCCGAATTGGGATAAAATGCCTTTTTTTAATCTTTATTTTTTTGCTATCGGACGAGATGGATTTATTCTTTGTATCACAGAAGGAAGCCTGTATCTTCTTGTGGACGAGAGGCTAGCCGGCTGAGCTAACTGAGGAGGACGTCTTCATTATATCAGAGAGACGGCAGACGTCTCTAAAACTTGGCGACTCGCACCAGAACAAGCCAGATAGATAGAAATAACTACAGGTAAGAGGAAAAATATGCATAATTGATTTTCGAGGTGAGCTGCCCCTTTAATAATTTCGTGTGAATGGGAGGCTGTCGGTGATGCCCCTGCCTGTATAATGTTGTATATTAAGCCTTACTGTCTTCTTTTCTGTACATTTACAGCCTTTTTTTCTCTGTGTTATCCAAAAATAACCTATATTTTTCAATAAAAGAAATCCTGAACATCTTTACCGCCGCCTGTTTCATTGCCTCACGCTACGTTAGATAACACAGTCGAGTGCGACTCAATCAGCGGCGCTAACAAAGGAATTCCTTGAGTGCCTCGTCTGCTTCCTGACGCTATTCCCTGAAGAGGAAGGAAGGAAGGAAGCAATCGAGACCCAGTTGGACGTGTCTCTTAAGTATTCGCCATCACAAGCTGAGAATGATGTGATGACTCGTGTTAATAGAGGAGAGCGTATACCCTCACGGTAGGAGGCTGTAGTCACATCAGGACACAAACAAGTTCAAGGTCTCACCAGCCGGCGTTCCTTCACATTTAAAAAAAAAAACTTCTCCACGTCTTCAATCTTTTCTCGTGTCCACTTGGGCGGATGTCTAATCTCCTTCCACTTTCACTTTTTCACAGTCACATTATACCAGCGTCCAATCTGCCCGAGGCCTGGGAAAAGTCATTATTCTTACACTCGGGGTAAAAACAGGCCATTTATATCGATTGTTGTAGTCAATACGAACCAGTGGGGGCTATTGATCCTACTTTTTCCTCTCCTGTCTGTATAAAGTCGTTATTCTTTTTAGAGATCTTTGGGTTTTTCTTCCTCTGAGAGGGTACCGACCTTAAATCCTCACCGCTCAGCCCCTTTTTTTGCATTTGTTTTGAGAAGTCTTAAAGGAGCAGTATGTAGTTTTCACCGACTGATTTTTGATGCCTAAATAATCAAACTCTTTGTTTTCATGACTGATTAAACAAACTGACCTTAAAGGACGACACAGGCTCATACTTTACCTTTATATGTGGCAGACCCTGCCACCTTTCTAGCATCAAACAGTCTTCCTGGGTCCTTATTTTCCTCTGAGAACAGCTTGTTTAGCCACTTATGGGGGAAAAAAACCTCCATTAACGTTGTCTGAGTTTGTATTTCTTCTCCAAAGCTACAGACTGCCCCTTTAACTGAGTTACAGACCTCTGCTGTGCTGCTGCCTCGTGCTCTGGATCCAGTCTAAGTGTTGTTATCTACTGCCATCTAGTGGCGGCACACGGCTCACATCTGGTGATGGGTGTGTCAGTGGATTTTGACTTTGGGGCTGTTGAATCGAGCTTTTGTTTCATCTCACACCTCCAGAGCAGCCGCGCTGATCGATGAGCTTTATATGTGATTTTTATTCATGTTTCGCTGCGACGCCCACATTTTATAATTTCTTACAGAAAAACCTGATCAGCAGGACTGTCAAGTCACATTACAGGATGATTTGTAGCGAAAGGCAGGATGTGAACACAACTGCTCCAGTCGTCCTGCACATTTTGAACTGGATACCGGAGACGGCTGATTTGTTCGGGGGGCCCCTGGCTTCACCACCCTCCCCCCACAGAGAGCCCATTGTAATCTGAGTCGGCCCTGCAGCTGCCTCTCCCTCTCAGACACCCTGGATGTAGTTTCTCATCTGCTTCACAGAGCTGTCAAATGTCATTTCCCTTTTGGTTTCCAACCAAAAAAAAAAAAAAATGGTGTTTTCTTACCAGAGCCGCCAACGGGAGGCGCTCACTGCCTTCAGGTTTATTATGTGAGGAGAGCCTCAGCCTGGACCCACAAACCTTTTCCGCCAAATTCCATCAGCAGACCTCGCAGCTCTTCCAGGAGGCCGACGGCATGCTGAAATCTGGAAAGTATTAAACAACCTGCTGGTGGAGGGGGGACTGGGGAGGAGGAGGAGGAGGAGGAGGAGGAGGGGAGGCGGATGAAGGAGGGACGTGAAAAGTGGGGGATGGGGGAGGCAAAGAAACAGAATACAAAATTGTTCATATACCGCCCTTTGCCTGGCTCTGCTCCCTCTCCACTCCCACACACACACACACACACACACATTAACCCCCCCCTCCCAAAACACACACACACACACACACACATCCAGACCACTCCCCACACAGCTCCAGCATTTTTCTTTTATGTTTGCAGCACTATCCTGCAAGTCCTTTTTTTTTTTTTTTTTTAATGGCTCATAAACAAACAGCCGTTTCTGCTGTGTCGTTCTGGGTGTGTGTGTGTGTGTGTGTGTGTGTGTGTGTGTGTGTGTGTGTGTGTGTGTGTGCTGGCACAGAGCTGGAAGGCGAGTGTGACGGTCGAGAAAGCCCCAACTGTGTGTTTGTGGCTGCGAGCGAGAATGAAAAAAGCTGGATGCCATCCAGACATCCTTTCCCATGCTTTGAGGGTCATAACTGACCAAATGTATGCACGGCATCTGGGAGGGCAAGCTGTACCCCGAGAGGGAGAACGGGCCCGCCTATATGAAGATGTATAGAAGCTGACGGGTGCCAAGATTTGAGCAGAGGAGAGAGAGTGGAGACATTAATCTTCCTGAGAGTGGGATCTGTCTCTGCACTGTGCTCAGACACAGTCAGACTGTCATTCATTATGTTGCTGTCACCGATGATCGTCACGCAGCCGAGAAAATGTTGTGGCATTGTGTTTCCGTAAACAGCGGATAAGTTTGTACGTTTTGTTCCGTCACATCAACATCTCTACATTTCATGTTGTGTTTAGACAACATGTATGTGAGCCAGCTTCCTTATCAGGAGGAAGAGGAGGAGGAAGAGGAGGAGGAGATAGTGGTGCTGCCAGACCTGGCTGTTTGCGACCACTTCAGCTGAAAACAAGATATTTTGTTTCAGTGAGAAGCAGATTTTCATATTGAAACAATGTGAGAAATTACAACAGAAAACTGCATTTCTAAAGTGAAATGTCAGAGCTATTTCCAGCCGTAAACAAGGTATTTTTAGCAAAATGTTGGGACGATTTGCAGCCGACAGCTGGGTATTTACACCGATGTGTCAGGACAATTTACAGCTAAAAATCTGGTATTTTTAGTGAGAAGCCAGGACAACTTGCAGCAGACAACTGGCAACATGTCAGGACAATTTGCAGCTGCTAAACGATATTTTAGCATCGTGTCGGGACAGTTTGTAGCAGAACATCTCTTTTTAGCGAGATGTTGGGACCTTAAGCTGCCAAAAACTGGGTATTTATAAGCAGGATGTCAGTGCAATTAACATCCAAAAACCTCCATAGTTTTAGTGAGATGTCTGGACAGTTTGCAGCCGATAAATGGGTATTTTTTAGCAACATGTCGGGACAGTTTGTAGCAGGAGAACATCTCTTTTTAGCGAGATGTTGGGACCTTTAGCAGGGGGTAAAAATTAGTGTTTTTAGGAAGGTGTTGGGACAATTTGCAGCCAAAAACCTCTGTAATTTTAGTGAGACGCCAGGACAATTATCAGGCAACATATCAGGACAATTTGCAGCTGCTGAACGATATTTTAGCATCATGTCGGGACAGTTTGTAGCAGAAAAACATCTCTTTTTGTGAGATGTTGGGACCATTGGCAGCCAAAAATTGGGTATTCATATGAAAGATGTCAGTGCAATTTACATCCAAAAACCTCTGCTGCAAATTGTCCTGACATCTCACTAAAGTTACTGACAACTGGCAACATATCAGGACAATTTGCAGCCCATAAACGACATTTTAGCATCATGTCGGGACTCTTTGCAGACCAAAATCAGGTATTTTTGAGCAGGACAATCTGCTGATGAAAACCAGGTATTTTTGAAGAGATCTCAGGACATTTTTCCAGGAGGATCTTCTTGATCAAGCCCTCACTGAGTGTTTTGTTGTGCCTACACCTCACCAGACCAGGAGCACGGTTTTATCACAACACAAAACTGAACACTGAACAAATAGAAACATGAAGTTGCAACACATCATATGTGGAGGTTCAACATATTTGAGGTTTGCAGAAACACACAAGCCAACATTCTCTCTGGTGACTCTCTGTGTTGCATCACGAACGTTCGTTAGTCGCTCAGTGAAGACGTCTCCGTGTTGATCCCGTCTCAACTCTCATCGTCAGATTCATTTATCTTTCCAGCATCTGCCTTCGCTTTGCATCTGCCGAGTACCCAAACAAAGTGTAACACAGTTAAACTAACAAGGTTATCATGAGGAGTTTTTCTCTCTCGTTGTGTCCTCAGACATTTCTCTCCAGCTTTTCCTCCAGGAGTGCGAGGCGCTGCGGATATTGGTGTTAACAGGAGCAGCGAACATAAACATTCCAGTACCCGGCGTTGACCTCCTGACCTCTAAACCCTGGAGCGGCAGGAGACCACACACACGTGGTGGTGGGAGGAGGAGGAGGAGCAGGGAGGATGCAGGACTTCTCCGGTGTCCTCGCCCTTAAAGAGCTTCAGATGCCGGAAAAACCGTGAAAGATTAGCCCGACCCCTGAACAGCAGCGCTGCGTTGGACAGTCGCAGGTATGTCAGAATGTGGGTCCGGCTTCCCTCAGATTGGAAACACAGCTCCCGTCTCTCTTTCTCTTTCCACCAGTTGTGTAACTAAAAGTTTCCTTTATGAATCTGAGATTGTGTCATAACCTCTTCTGGTCTGGACTCCCTCAGCGTTAAAATATGTTTTTCCGTCCTGCAGAACCGCAATTGCTAAATCCGCCTTCAAGTCAGCAGAAAAAAAAGAAAACAATGTTTTCCACAAAAGATTTATTTTTCTCTCTCTCGCAATGAACGAACAAACAATCAGTCGGAACGAAACGTTGTGAGCTTTAATGTGTTTAACTTCCACCACGACTCCCCTCTGATGTCCCATTTTCACGTGCAGGGGCTCTTTTTTTTTTTTTGTCGCCACCAGCGCAGAAACAATGATTAATTTTCCATTCTGTCCTTCTGTCTGTGCGCTAACCCTCGTCTCACTCGGCTGAAGAGAGGAGCGCTTCCTGCAGCCATGTGTGTCCCCAGGAGGTCTGGCCTGGCCTGCACTCAGCCATGACCACATAGGCCGGGGCTGGGGGGGGGCTGCGATGCTCCCTGCTCCCACTCCCTCTCTGCCAGGGGCTGCTTTCCCTTCCAGGGCCCGTCCACGGCTGGCTGACACTGGAGGAAGGAGAGAGCACACACAACACGCCTCCACACACCCACACCTTCAGTGAGAGAATACAAACTTTCACCAGCAAACTTTCAAGCAATTAGTGAAACGACACATCAGAATAATTCAGCATTAACTGATATCCGCGTCTTATTCTCCTCGGTGGGAACAGATAATTCGACAGTGAGTCAGGGATTGATACAAAAATCCGCCTTCAGATGTTGATCACACACTGAGGCTACATCCTCGCCAACATAGACCTGGCGCCGTCCCAACAGAGGCTGGTTGTCCGCACAATGCGCTCCTTGTTGAGGAGACACTGCATGCCCACTGTGGAGCCGAAATACTCCAAAGCCAGGACCAGGAAGTGAGGGATCACAGAGGGTCACTCCCCAAAGGCCAGCCGTAACCTCTGACCTTCCAGACCTTCTTCAACTTAATCTCCCGTCTCTGCCGACACAATGAGCGATACCAGTGCCACCCGCTCACTGCAGGGCGGAGGGAGCTGAAGGACAGACTCAAGAGATTGATGCCCGCCGATAATTTTGAAATAAGCGGCTCCTTTTGTCCGACACATTTCTTTTCTTCAAGTTATTTTTAATATATATCAGCCGCGCATGTTGAAAGTAAAGTTCTCCGTGTTTCTGCAAACTAATTTCATCTTTACACTCTCAAAGTGCTTTAAATTAAAGTCTACGTGACGGGGAATTAGTTTTGAAGTCTTAAAAGTTTTTGCACTTAAAAGTTGCAAACCAAGATATGAAGAGCAGCTTCAGGACTGTGTTAAAGGGACAGCCCACCCCAAAATCAAAAATACATATTTGTCCTCTTCCCTGTAGTGCTATTTATTTAAATAAATATACGTCGTGACAGAAATCATGACTCGGTTTCTCAAGATAATCCGCAGACCTTGTTGTGAGCAGTTAAATGTAGGAACTATTTTCTTTACGTATCACCGCACAGGAGGAAGTGCGCTAGCTAACTATGCTAGCTCGGCCCCAGGCGCATGAGGCCAAAAGAGCTCGACTCTCATCCACGACTAGATGCCGCTTCCTTCTGTGCAGGGATATAGCATGGTCTGTGGATTATCCTGAGTAACGGGGTCATTATTTATTGGTCTTGTTTGCTAGCGTAGTTAGCTTAGTTAGCTCACTTCTTGGTGTGATGCTCGTGACAGCTCGGGATGTAAACATTTATTGCCTCCATCTTGGTCTAGCTGTGATGTTAGCTTCGGTAGCTAGCTTCTGAACACTTCCTCCTACATGGTAACACAGTTGGCGGGTTTTCTCACAACCATGTCTGTGGATTATCTTGAGTAACCGGGTCATGAGTTCTGGAAAGAGACGTTGCTGTTTTTCAAACCTCTACAGCTGACGTCTGTATTTCTGAGTTTTGGGCGAGCTGTCCCTTTAAAGGACATTTAAACTTTTCTCATTCACTAGTGTCTGTGTTCCTCCGGCAGCTTTGTGAAAACACAGTGTCCACTGTTCTCAGTGATTTCATCGTGCACCCCGCTAGCATCACTTTCCATTACAGTCCATCACCTTCCTGTTTTTTTTTTTTTTCGTCCACTCGTGGAAAAAAACCGCAGCAGCTTAAAGACTTCACTGAATCTCCAGAGCATCATAAATCAGGGCGTGTCCAGAGATAGAAAACAACACCAGGGTGAAGAGTCCCAGGGCTCCATGTGGAGGGCTGTCTTTAAAACACAGTGTACTGGGTGTTGGTCCTCCATTTAACAGCTCCGTCATCCACTCCATGCTCCCCTCCCCTCTGGCCACGGTTCCCTCTGGGCCGAGCTGGACCGGAGAGGGGGAAAAGTCCGGCCGATGCTGGCTCTCCTCATCGTCATGCCGGCCAGGCTCCGACTCCCCTCCTCCTCCTCCTCCCCCTCCTCCTCGGAGATGACGCGGCCAATCAGAGGCAGCAGAGCATAAGCAGATGTTTTGTGAGTGTTTGTGTGGCTGTTGGGTCGAGTTGTGTTTGTTTTAATTTATCTGATTATTGGATGATTGGATTTATATTTGACTTTAATAAAAACAATTCAACGCAGACAAGAATACTGACTGAGGAAGAGGATGAATAAAATATGTACATCCTGCACATATTAAAGGGCAGCTCCAGCAACTTCTACACATTACAGTGTGTTTACGGGTCTTGGGGAGAACTTACATATGTGGAAAAAGTAGCGTAAAGTCTTTTGTGGCTCCAGAGGAAGCTGCGTGCAATCTGATAAACTGCCTCCAGTGATGTCACTCAGTGGCATTGTGGGTAATGTAGGCAGTAGGTTTTGAAAAGTAGTCCACTGGTCTATCATCGCGCTCCTGTAACACTATTGGACTCATTAAGCACAGTTTAAAAACAAATTATCACCATCTTTAATCCAAATATTCTTCTTCCTTTCCAAAACCTGGTGCCTTCATTACCCACAATGCAACTTACATAGCCGCTGAGTGACATCACTGGAAACAGTTTATCAGATAACATGCAGCTTCCTCTGGAGCCACAAAAGACTTTACACTACTTTTTTTTCCACATATGCAGTCGTCCTCCTCACGACCTGTAAACACACTTAAATGCGTAAAATTGGCGGAGTTACCCTTTAAGTTCACCCCTGTACATGTTCCTGCTCTGATGTGTCAGTGAAGACGTCTGTACAGCAGCGCTAATCACTTATAAAAGCACTCGTACTGCAGGCACGCATGCTTTAAATGCAAATGTTCGCTAAAACGCTGGATAAAAAGCAGCAGCTCACAATTATTTGATCTCTCTAACAGCCGTGACATTCCCGTATCTGTCACGAGATATCTTCTCTTTCCGGGCCTGAAATTTAAAATCTATCTGCAGTGTTTATTTTAATCATAAATACTCAACGTGATGCTTCGCATGTGATGTGAAGGGCGGCGTCTGGAAGACACAGCTAAGCATGTGAGGCCATCTCTTCCTGGCTTTTTCCCCCTGTATCAGACAATTGCCTCTTGGCGGGCGTAGCTCGCATGGTAAAGCCTGGTTAAAGCCCCCCTCCGCCCTCTCCATCTGTAGCTGTTTACTCTGACTGACAGCTCGCTGGGACGCTCCAAAGAAAAGCTGCACCAGACTCATGTCGAGCCGAGCGCTGCCTCATTCACACCAACGAATCTGCAAAGCGAAACGTCATGTTGACGGAGAAAACCGCAAAACTTTTGAGGGAGTGAGGCGCTCGCATGTGTGTATGTGTGCTGAGGAATGCGGGTGTGCTTACGTGGGTTGTTTGACCGACTTGGTGAGTAAGAGTGAGGTTGGACAAAATGTGAATCAGAGCAGGATGGAACAAATAGAGGAGGAATGGTGAAGTAATCATCCAAATCACTTTTCTTTTCTTTTCCACTATTCTCCGGCTCCAGCTGCTGCCGCCGCTGCTGCTGCTGCTTTGGGCCGGGCCAGGAAGTGTTGAAGGGAGGAGGGTGGGGGAGTGTTTGGGGTGGAGGCAGGGTGAGGTCACCAGGCTGTTGGCCCCTGGGAAGGGAGGAGAGAGTAGAGACACTTGGCCCACTGTCACAGCTCCATCTATTCATCCCTCCATCTCATTGTCGACCGAGCCCTCGGACATATGGTGCAGCCGGAGCGTTTCCAGCACGCAACATCTGGAGCACAGTGCTGCCATTTTTGAAGGCTATCAAACACTGACCCCCTCCTTTTCACACATGTTCCCATAGAGTGAGAGTTGAGTCACCACGCAGAGCTGTAGGCATATTTCAGAAGACCACTGTGTGAGTGTCGGAGGCCCTGCGTGCCTGGGATGCCTTGGGTGTGACCGGGGGGGGGGCGGCCTTGCATGTGTGTGTGTGCAGTGTTTTGGTCGGTCCAGCTGCCTGTCGTCTGCAGCCTGTCCACCCCACCCCACCCCCACCTCCTCGCTTCACTCTGGAGGGAAGAGAGCCAGCCAGACAGCGAGTCAAGTCAAGCACAGATGCAGAAAAGGCGACTGAATGGAAAGAACTGCTGATAGAAAGTGGAATTTCCTGGTCACCGGCGACTTTTCATTGGGGGGGAACCGACCGAGCGTTGGACGCCTTCCAGGGGCCTCGATAATCCAACTACGCTCATTACGACTCTTAACGCGGCGAACCGCAGAAAGTCAAATTCAATCATGAAAACACAACCGAGTTTAAGCTCGACTGCTCTTTTGGATTCGGCCGTGAGAGGTGAAACGGTTTCCTACCGTCACCACAGAGTTTCCAGTCGTGCGATTGTGCAACACTCGCACACCGAGAGCTCCGTCTGGTGAGTCTCAGGAGTTGGCCGGAGCTTTTTTACTCCCTCCTCCCACGACCACGTGTGACGGGGGAGATCTACAAACCCAACCATGACCTCAGAGAATTAAATATTCTCCTCGGAAAACCCCCGCATCCCCAAGGTGGTAGTTTAGGTTGTCAGCTGCGTTGTGATTGTATGTGTTTCAGTGTTTCAGTGTGTGTAAGGTTTCTGACTTTGCGGCTCTCAGATATGCGACTTGTTTTCCACCGAGCGTTGCATTTCCAGCCCGTCGCTTTGTCAACACATGTTTTGCGCTGTGCATTAGTTATAAAGCCCCAAAAGAGAGAGAGGGACGACGTTTGGGTTCCTGCAGGAGCCCAGAGTTTCAGTTTAACGAGGCTCAGGCTGAACTGTAGGCTCGCTGTAATGAGAGCCCAGGTAATTGTTTTGAAAGGGTAACTTTATAATGGAAAAATATAAAAACAAGTCCTGTTTTCAATTAAGTCTTTCCATCCCATCCCCCCCCTGCACGACTCGGTTCAATCCGAGCTGCCATGCTATATTTTTCTTCTCTGAGTTCACCACTCGCCTGCAACATATGGCCGAGAACGGGACTTTAATGTAAATTTTCCGCTTGCACACTGTACACCTCAGCTTCTGGAGGCCTGTATTTATTTATTTATTCAGTTAAATGTATAGATATTGTTTCTGTCTGTCCTCGTGATGCTGCCACGCCCAGATTTCTTCTTCTTTGGTCGTGTGAGGGTGAAATTCCTCACGTAAAAGAGGAACCGAGTTGAACACATGTTTTGTATGGGTGGGGGGGGAACAGGCGAAGGTCTCATCTGGAATGCATAAAGCATAACAATACATCCCAACATCGCTCATCACTGGAAGGACGCTAGGCTGCAGATGGGCGTGGGTGGGACCTGCTATGTCTTAAAATCCAGCTGGTATAGGATGAAACGCTGCAGACGGTATAGCTGGAGCTCTTCTTCCTGTGGCCTCTTTCATATTTGTGAATATACTCTTTATTGTCTCTCTGTTGGGTCAAAGTGATAATCTGCCAGATCTGTGTTTTACGGGGAACTTTGGACACTCTTTGGTTTTCGGCTCCACGTTCTGAAGATATCATCAGCCAGAGCTGTGATGCTTCTTCTCCTCACATTTTTCCCTTTGAGGAGGTTTCTGTGGCAACAGGCTTTTCCTGCTTCAGCTCAGTCATGGCGGTTATCGCCGTTTGTGGTCACTAACCAATTGTTTTTCTATTGAGTCCTATCTAACGAGGGTTTGTTCTCATTTTTTGTTTCCATCCAGAGAACATTGTGTTCTTGGAAAAAAACCTACCAGAAACATTTAGCTGTTAGAAGCTTTCATTAACTCGTCAGCATGACTTCATGCAAATCAAGAGAAGGGAGGAACGAGCCTGTGACAGCGGCTCTGTGAGGCTCGGCTCAGCTGATGTCAGCATGCAAACGTGCCCACAAAGTTTACCATTGTAATGGCTTAGCATTTTGCATGCTGACATTTGCTTATTGGTTTGTCCATTTTGGGCTGCTGTAGAAACATGGCAGTTCAGTATGGTGGAGGAGGCTAGTCCCCATTATTAGCACCAGGCTTTGAAGCTAATTTGACGTAGCAGCGACAAAACGTGTCATTACAACGTCACATGATGCACACTGGCACCAAAAGACTTTTTCCCATAAGCTTACATTGTTAAAGAAGTGTCTGTAAATGGTGGATACATCTTTTGAGCATCACAACCGCTGCAACACGACTCTTTTCAGCATCAGAATTTGATCCATTCAGTCCGATAACATTTGGAAAGTCAATAGTTAGCGGAGGGCTAAACCGGAAGTTAGCCGCTCAGCTGGCTTAAGTCTCGAGAACACACGCTCGATGGGTTGCAGATGGTGTAAAATCCAGATAATTATGTACCCGCGAAGTAAAGTTTCTTGCAAACTCATTTAAATGTCATAATTTGACCCATCAGGTCCGATTATATTTGGAAAAAGTCTAGAAGATACACAGAATTAAATCATCTTATCCCCCTTCAAGTTAGCCAGGGGCTAAAGGGGAAGTTAGTTGTCGGAAACCTGTGGTGCGCACGCTCAACAGCCTCACAATGCGGGTTATACCTCGGAGGTCAAGCTTTTTGGGCTTCGAGGGCCACTGAGAGGCTTTCATAGGATTGAACGTTGCTTTGCCTCTGATACTGTATCCAGATTCATCCATGCATTGAACTGTATCAACTTAGTTGGCTAGCCTTCCGTCCTTCTGCGCCGTGATAAAGCAGAAGATAAAGGTAATTTCAATGAGCAACTTTCATAGGAATTAACTGAGCCAGGCCTCCAACGCTGTATCCAGATTTCCTTTAATTGATCCTTGGGAAGAAGACCCAAAGTGTTGGAGCAACGAGCCGACAGACTGACCAAACAAATTAGCAACCGAGCCACTTCAAGGTCTTGACAAAAAAATATATTCACCATGATGAATATCTCACACGTTAAGAGGCACTGTACACACTGTGTTGGAGTTGATCCTGGAGTTAGGAGCAGAAACACCAAAATATTTGTGAATTGTGGCTGTTTTCAAGTGTGTGAATTATGCGTGTGTGGATTTGTAGCACGTGCTGCTGCATCTCAGAGTCCTGCCAGGATTCATCGGTCCATCCTCACCTCCTCCTTCTCCTCCTTCCACTGAGAGGAGCTGTCAGTGGAGCTCGGCTCAGATCTGGGCTGCAGTCCAGACCGATGCCGACGGATGAGCACACACACACACACACACACACACACACACACACACACAGAGTCTTCTGCATCCAAGCCAGGCTTTAGGACCCGGCCACAGTTTCCTCTGGCCAGGCCGCGGTACAGTCACCGAGCTCGCCATCACATATGTATGTGTATCACCACATTCCCCCAAAGGCTGACCAAAGTTTGACCAGCCGTCTTCCTCTCCAAACACAGACAGGAAACCAAAACACCAGGAGTATTATGGATTCCACTATCAAGTTTGGTTTCGTGTATCAGCCGCTACATGACTCATAATGTAAGTAGCCAGGCCTGATGTAGCCGGAGATAAGGCCTCGCTCTGCAGCATGCTTACAGGGACGCTTCACCACCAAATTAAAAGCACATATTTTCCCTCTTACCTGTCGTGCTGTTTATTTATCAACATTGTTTTGTTTTGGGAGATATCAGTCACAGAGCTGTCTGCCTTCTCTCTAATATAAAGGGACCAGATGGCACTCGACTGCCCAAAAAATACATTGGAAAAACTCAACAGCAGCATCTCTTTCCATGAATCACGACCCGGTTAGTCATAATAATCCACAGAAGTTGTTTTGAGCAGTTTCACTAGGTTAGCTCAGGATGATCTGATTTAATATGGACTCTTTAGCCTCCTCTCTTTCACACAACACAGCAGCTAGCCCCTTCGTTAGCTGTCCTAAAGCTAATAATCCACCTCCCCAGCTGGTTTGCATGAACTTTCTATTAGTCAGCACTTCTTACACTCGGTGTGAAAACCTCCTGACGGCCCTCGGGCTTCCAGAGCTAAACTCACCACAGCGCTAATCATGTAAACACATCTTACCGAAGAGAGTAAACAAAGCTCAGCGCCTGGTGTTTACACTGGGCTAGCGTGACCTGTGACCCCCAGGAGCAGCTCTGGATATCTGCATAACACACGCACGGCTTAGCTTAGTCAGTCAGAATCGGCTCCTTATCCTCCAGGTAGACCACATTTACAAAAAATCTACAGTGTGGCAGCACTTTAGGAAAGAAAGTACTCCCTGGCACACACCTTTCTTTACATAGCGTCTGAACTGGCAGCCGGTAAAGGAAGTGCTGCACTGTTAGCTGTCAAAGGAGCACAGACACTCTGCTCGGAAAAGATAGCAACCAGCAGGAATGGGGGGAAACCGCTGATAACAAACAGGCAGGAGTTGTTTTCTTCTCTCCGCGGGGTTGAAGGGGGTTTTAGCGGCACATCTCAGACGTAAATGAATCATAAGACCATCAGTGTATCAAACACTTTTTGATTGTAATTAAACACAACTAGCATGCGGCGTGTCGGATGCAGCTTAGATATTTATCCGTAGATAACGGCGCTGTGAGATCTGTGCAGAAAATGCGAGCAAAGGCGCTACAAATTGAATTCTTTCATAGCTTTTATTGCTTCATTCCAAGCCCCTGAGGCCACTATCACTCTCGTTCGAAGCAACAGTTTGTATGCCGGTCCTGCCTGTTGGGATGTGAGTGCTGATGACATCGACTCCAACAGGAAGCCAGGGGCTAATGATTAGCACATGTTGTAGGATCACTTGGGTGCCACAATCTGGAGTTCGTCACGCCGTATGTCTCTGATTTATTATGGTTGTTGTTTCTTCACAGGGAGGGACAGGCTCGTTTCTGAAGGGAGAGAGGAGCTGAGCCACTCTCCCCTCCCCTCCCGCTGCAACATCTTGGCCCACTTTATCTGATTTTTCACTCCCAGCCGATGGAGATCTGCAGCTCGGTCATGGTCCGTTTTTTCGGGGCTTGGGAGTTTAAAGTGGGAGAGGTGAGACGGGGCATGCACGGCACAGATGCTCCGATGTGATCCTGATTTGCACAGGCAGACCTGCATGTTGTGGTGTTTCCACACACAACAGAGGGATCAGATGACCGGCTGCACTGTCAACAATAAGCTGCAGACGCTGCATAATGCAGTCTGAGGGCAGGTCGCGTTTGAGGTGAATCAATACGTGAGCTTGTCTTTTTGTGGTCTGACTCATCGGAGGTAGACTTTGGACTCTTTCAGTCGGTATTCTCCTCCTCTCTGCTTTCTGTTTGTGATTTCAAAATCCCCGTCTCTACAGGAAACAAAGCACACAAGCAAATAACAAACCCCGGCACTTCCAGGGAAATTCTGGTACCTGAGCCCTGTGTTAACGTATAATGTGTAATCATTTCTGTAAATGATTCACACTTACCAAAAGTGTTGGAACTGGTCCAGCAGATCACCTCAGCTGGCAGCTGGGACACGGCTACAGTGGCTGTGATGTAACTTTATGTTGCAACTACTGTTCGACATTTAAAGTGACATCCAATAAAAGTGCTTGTTTTCGTCGCTGACAGGCTGAAGTGTCTGGCAACGGTACAGAAACAGTTCCTGTGGAGATGTTACCGGAAACACACAAGGAGAAGTCTCGCCCTAAAATCTGATGTGGAGTTGTTCCTGTTGTTGCCTCGTCCAGATTGTGTAAATCAGTTAGTCAGCAGTGACTTTGGAGATAAACTCTTGGTGGTGACCCTAAACTAACCCTGACTCTCTCTCCGACTGTAGCCGACCTTTCCACCGACATCTTCTTGCAACAGCTTGTGAGATTTCAGAGTGAGACTTCTTCTTGATGAAGACTTTTGTGTCTGGTTGCAAAAAAGATCTTATTATTTATTTATTTCTGGACTTTATTGGACGTAACTTTGACAGTCGTAGTTTCCCCAAAAGAATACATCGCAGCCGTGTCCAGCTGCTGGTTGAGGGGATCTACTGGACCGATTCCAAAATGGGAAGTTTGAATTATTTACACACAAAAATATATATATTAGCCCCGACAAAGACAGTAGGTCAATGTCAATTTAGCCTATTTTTCCACTATATCTTCACTACAAGAACCTGAAGGCACCATGTCATGAGACGTGACCGATGCCGACTCGAACCCTGACAACATTCCAGGTTTTTGGTGGAGTATCGTTGCTCTCTCACTGGTATGAATATAAACATGAGAGCAGCTTGTACCGTTTTTTCTGCTGTGATTTGGCCACTTTAATGCCAGAGCTCGCCTCCCCAACTGCGAATGTTTCATCAAAACAAGTTCCCCTGACACTATTTTGCAGGGGCGCCATTGCCTCCCCCCCGGGCTGTGATTGGTTTAGAGAAACACAAACAAGCCAGGGCGTTTTTTTTTTTTCCCTCCCCCTGTAGCAGAATGATAATGGGTGCAGCCAGACATTTCCCCAGCGCTGGCACACGGCTGTGGAGATATGCCTGGCTGTGCGAAACCGGTCTCTCTCTCTGAATGCATTTTGTAACATCTGTGCTCCGTGTCGACACGCCGTGTAGCATCGCCGTCATTATGTGTGAACAGTGTAACATGGCCTGGATGAAAGTGTGCAATCCTTTAGGTGTGGGTCTCCTCTGCAGCTCCTCCTGCCTGGTCTGTGGCATGTTATCTGATAGTCACTGAGTGGCGAAACACAAACAGTAAGAGCAGCAGAGCAGAGGAGAGGCCGGTTCAGGCCTGAGGATGGGGCAGCACGAGCGGAGAGACAGCCGTGCACATCCTGGGAAGCAGCGAGTGCATCTGGGAGAGGAATGTCGCCGTCTCTGGTTTCAAAGTGAACTGAGTGATGCGTTTTGAGCGAACAGGCCAAACTAACCCGGAGCTGCGAGCTCAGAGGTTTCACAGATGTGATGAGCCACAGATGACCAGTGAGATGACCTCTGTGTTTTTTTGTGCACAGGCGTTGTCAGCTCCTCCCGATCACATCTGAGCAGACTGACTTCAGGGCTTTGGTGTTTCCTCTTGTTTTGGCAGCGGCCTCCATAGGTGAAGGAGTTACTGAGGCGTTCCACCATTCCTTCATATCCCCACGGGTGAAATAGGCCCGTCCAGCTGTCCCCGCTAACGCGTCCCCTTCGGCGGCTAAACCTGGGTCAAGTCCAAAACTACCTAATTCCTGATTGTCTCACTCTTCCCCTGCTGTCCCATGTTTTGCTGTTGGAGCGCGAGCAGTCCAGCAGACTCATTTGGCCTCTCCTGCAGGTGGAGCCCTGCAGCACTTTGTACCCGGGCTGGGCCCTGAACCGAGGCTGACTCATGCTGTCATGAAACAGAGGACGGTTCCAGTGAAACGCCCCGACTGTAACACCAGCCTCGACTTGACTTTTGATAAGATGTGAGATAAAATCAGAGCTGACGTCATCTGCACCGGCAGGCATGAAGAAAAGTGAAAGTTAGCGCTCACCTTGCCTCTGACATCCAATCCAGACGTACAGATACAGATTCAGATTGAAATCTTAATGCCACATAACAAACTCAACATATTGTCACTGAGGAATCAGAGGATTCATCTCCAAGCTGGAGTTATCCAGGCTGCAGATGTACTGGGCCCAGTGTTTCGCAGCATTACAATTTGTACTTTCATTAAGTGGCAGTAAACGCCTGTGACGCCTCTGTGGTTTAATTTCAGATCAGCTGTTTTGCTCGAGGTCCTGCAGCACAAATCTGTGAGGTTCATTTCAGGAAACAGACAAAACACTCTGGTTATTCAACTTTCCACATGACAAACTTTCTAAAAAACTGCTCACCTGTGTCCTCCGGTGAATCAGGGTGTGTCGGTTTCATATTTCAGCCGCGGCCCTCGCCACAATAGCCGCGACTATAGTTACTGCCGAGCTGCTCCGGCCTGTTTGCTTTGTAATCCTTCACTTTCAAAGGAAGACGAGCTGTGTGTTCTCATCTAATGGGGGTAAAAAGGTTTTGGATGGTTTCCAGCGCTATCAGCCGTGGAAGGCAGATCATAACTCTGCAGGGTTATGCTCGAGCTATCACCGACAGCACAGAGTAATCAGTCAGAGAGGTTGGTGCTAATAACCGTGTGGGGTGAAGTGTGAGAAACCCCTCGCATATCCTTCAAAATGTCCTCGCAGAGACCGGGTGTGTGTGTTCGTGTCGTGCTGAATTAATTATCACAAAACTTCAAATAACAACTGTATAAAGAAGTCATTAAAAATGCAATATGTGGATGTGTTTTGTAGAAAAATGATTAAACATCCAGCCGCTGTGTAGAAGGACGGGGGCAGGCTCGCTGTGGATTAAATGAAAGTTAATAAAAGTTGTGATGAGGGAAGGGTGGGGCTCGTCTCGCTGCAGAGGAATGTATCACAGACGAGTTCACAGCAACAACAGCAACACAGCAGCGTTTTAATTTGAAGTTGTGTTTATTGTTGTTAATCTTTAAATGGATTTTTACACTTTATCAGAGAAAAGTGGATCCTAGTAGGCCTTCACCAACACAACTGTCAGCATACATGTTGGCAACGGAGATTTCTGCAAAACCTATAACTTTACGTTTGATGTGTTGCAGCTTTATTTTGTTAAGTTATTTTGTGACGGTGTTGTGTTTATGGTCTGGTTAGGTTTAGGAACAAACACCACTTAGTTAGCGTTAGTTTTGGGCTTCATGGTTCTGTCGCCCACAAACGACTTGGCTTGAAATTGTTCTGATGTCTCGTCTAAATATCTGTTTTTTTGTTGCCGCTCACACATCTGGAAAATATCACGACATCTTGTCAAGAATATCCAGTTTTGTTGCCACTAACGCTGCAAAGTGTCCTGATGTTTCATCAGAAAGTCTCCACATTCTTTGCCACTAACTTGCTAGTCTAACTTGTCAGTTTGAACACTGTCCCTGTGTCTCTTCAACAATATCTTGTTTGTTGCCACCAACATGATCAACATCTCGTCACAAATATCCAGCTTAACTGCCGCCATCACAGCTGGCAAATGCCCCGACACCTCGTCAAAATATCCGGTTATTGTTGCCTCCGACACGACTGGAATATGTCTTGACATCTTGTTATAAACTAGTTGATCTGTCACCACGAACGTCTCGTCAAGTAAGAGCGTAGTTGTCACTCTTCACCTCCGGCCATGAAAGTCAGCTCAGATTCATGTAATGTGAACATGACTTGATTTATTTTTGTAGAAATGTTGATGTGTCACGTATGAAGCGCACAAAGCTGAATGTACCCGTTGGTTTGCAGGACAGTAATGCCAACATTTCATCCTGGTGACTGGTCTCTCCTTCAGGGCAGGACCGAGTGTGAATCCTCTGTGAGTGTTGACATTTGCAGCCTCCACACACACCTGCTCACGCTGACCAGTCAGGTTTGACTCCTCGGCCCGCTGCAGCTGGCACCGGCCTCCGCCCGACCACTGCACCAATTACATCTTCATAAACAGCAGCGTGTCCAGCTGAGCGGTCAGCTGATCGTCAAAGAGCCTTTTCTCTCTCTCTCACTGCCTCCTCCAGCTCTGCCGGGACTCCTGCCTCACCCCGGCATCCCACCGCGGGCCCGGGCAGCGCCTCGCAGCTCCTCCTCCTCCTCCTCCTCCTCCTCCAGTGTTTACAAACACAGACCGCAGGAATCCACCTGAAGAGCCAAAATCTGCACGGGAGACGGAGGCCGAGAGGGGAGGTGTTCACGCTGCGTTCTCCGCCTGCAGCAGCTGATCGCAGTCACGTTCTCCTGCTTTTTTGTCGCTGTTGTTGTTGTTTTGTGTTTCTGGTTTTACAGCTTTGTCACTCGTGAGGAAATGGCCTGAGTCGACAGAGTAATGAGGGATGCAGAACCACGGCGGGCTGTGGCGGGAAATCATTGTCAGTCATCCCTGAATCGTGTGTGCGTGGAGATCCAGGCCGTTCCATCAATTTAGCGTGACCGTAACATCGCACTGCGGTAACTCCCTTTGGCACTGGACAAACTCTCCCTCATGTCTACAGACGCAGGAGTAAACACACACACACACACACACACACACATAGAGGGAGGCATTCTGGGCATACCGCGGGGCCTCCAGAGGGCTGGTCTGCTCACACGCAAACACACACACACACACACTATCCGGATAGAAAACTGTTGGATGTGTGTGTTTTATGAAGCTCAATGTGCACCTTTGAGGTCAGTTAGTCAGCGGGGGTCAAACACAAACACCTGGAACGACTTAAATCAGATTCAGAAAATGCTTTATTGACCCTGAGGGGTAAATTTAGTTACGTCACAGTCGCTTCCTCTAAAATAGAAATTTGACAGCGTGAAGGAAAGAAGTAGAATATGCGCCTCATACTACACAATAATTGCTGTATAGATGCCCAAAGTGGGGCCCACAGGACAAAGTTGGCCCGCCATAAGGTTCAATGTGGCCCTCCATCTGTTTCTAGTGAAGCAATAATAAAAAAAAACGTTTAAAAAATGTGTGTATGCATTTTATTTTTCGTCAGGGAATAATGCTCTTTAGATATTTAGGATCCTTAATTGTTTTTTTGAACTGAGCACAGTGGACAGGAAGTTAGTCAAATAAGGGATCCTACACTGTATTATATCATTAAACAACACGACACGACACAATGCCATACGATACGATACGATACGATACGATACTGCACGGCACGACGCGATACGATATTATACGATACGATATGACACAACACAATGTCATAGGATACGATATTATACGAAACGACACAATACAACACTAGGGGTGTGAATCTTTGGGTGTCTCACGATTCGATTCAGAATCGATTCTCGATTCAAACGAATCTAGATTCAAAAATTGATACAGTGCATAGTGTGTTAAGGCAAATTATGGCATCAAAACAATACAGTTTGTATAAGATAATGTGATTTTTAAACAAATGGATTCCAATGATGTAATCACACAAAGGCAAACTTAAGACAAAAGGTAACATTTATTCATGCTAAACAAATAAAAACTTACTGTACAAGAAATAACTTGCGTAAATAAAGTTGCCTAAATAAAAGCTTAGGCCAGCTGCCTTTTCTCCCAGAAGTTACAAAAATAATGACACTACAGATACATTTCTACTTATTTATTTTCACTGTTTAAGTGACGCTCTGTATTTGTTCTGTCCCCTTTGCTGCTGTAATAATGCAAATTTCCCCGTTGTGGCACTAATAAAGGATTATCTGATCTTAATATCTCAGCTCACATTTTTAGGACTTCAGGTGTGGTTGTAAAGAAAATAACACACTACACAGTGAAGACCTCAGGACGCAGGACCAGGAAATAAAGACATCAGTGTTATAAAATGCAGCAACAACACATGAATCAGTAAATGACAGAGCCTCAGAGACTCAACATGTCCTCACTGGAATCTAACCTGTTGTGTCATCGCGGCGTGTAGGTGTGAAATAATGGATGTTTTTTGAGGGGTCACATTTCTTTAAACAATAGGACAAACTCTACACAGCCATGTGGCCTCTGGTACAATCCAGATGAGAGGGTTTACCGCAGCGAGGAGGAGGAAAGAAATAAAAAGGAGGGAAAAGAAGTGAGCTGGAGCGGGCCTCTGGTGACGTGCAGGGCCTGCAGGGCGGTGTTCTCAGGCGGAGACAGAGGCAGACTGGGGTGTGTGAGCCACATCTGGAATAGTAGCTGCACAGAGAGAGTCGAGAGTCGGAGAGGAGCAGAAGAAGAAGAAGAAGAAGAAGAAGAAGTCTTTCCCAGCTCTTCACCCCAGCAGCACTCCCTTCTCACGGACACCAGCTCCTTCCACCTCCTGTAGTTTTTACTTTTTGTAAGTTGGACTAAACGCGTCGGAGCGTCTCGTTTCAGTCACACAGTTGATTTTCTTGTGTGTTTTTCCACTCATACATGAGGACCTCTGGACTTTGGATTAACTTGTATTCATAAGTCTCATGTGTTGCTGCTTTACCTGCCTGTCTTCTTCATGTTTCACCGCTTTAAGTTCACGTTTCCTTTTAAATCCTCAGTCTTTAGAATAAACGCGCGGCGGCGGCGGCTGAGGGCGCACGCATGGCGCATGGAGTGTTTTTCGCGCAGATGGCTCCAGTTTGTTTTTCCAGCAGCATGCATTGATTAGTCAGCCTTTCTCTCTCTCGTATCGACCTCCTGCCAAGCTTCCCTTCTTCCTTTTATTTCCTTTTCACCTTTTACGCAAACGTGCTTTCCTTAAAATTAACGAGGCGTAATTAAATCGTTAAGGTTTGTAAACGGATCAAAAGTTCACGCGCAGTGGGATCAATGTGTGCGCTTTAAAAAGTTGGACGTTTTGGGGTTTTTTTTGCTCCATCGGGAAGAAATCAAAGTTCTTTCTCTCCTTCCTTCTTTTCTTTCTACGTTTGTAAGAGGATACTTTCACATTGAGGTAAACATTGCGGTTGGTTTTGGTGCACAAGTGAGGAAATAGCGCCATCTAGCGTCAGGATGCGATAACATCCAGCTCCACGCCTCACACGAGGTTTGTTTATGGTTCATGTGGATTGATTTATTTACTTTTTCTTCATTTTTCTTATCTTCTTTTTAGATCTACTTGAAAAAATGCTGCTCATCCTGCTCGGAGTGCTCGTCCTGCACCTCATCATCCTCATCCTGCTCATCGTGTCCACAGCAGCCAGTGTAAGTCACTCTTCACAGGGTAAATTGTAGATTTGTGCACAAACAGGAAGTGATAATAACTGTAATGGGTTGTTGGGTTGTCAAGCCCTCAGCTCAGACTTGCAGGACGCTGAATTGTCTTTAAGCCTCCTCTGTGTTGTTGTGTTCCCAGGCCTGGACTGTAGGTGGGGACAGCAGCACGGATCTATGGTACAAATGCATGACGACTAATGGAGGCTACCACTGCAGGCCGGCCAGCAATGAAGGTTTGTCGGCATCCCTGAAAACAAAAAAACAAGCTGAAATGATGTTTAGTGTTTGTTAAACTCTCCATCTTCTCTGCGTGTCCTCCAGACTGGATCCAGGCGGTTCAGGCCCTCATGATCCTCTCCATCCTCTTCTGCTTCTTCTCCCTCATCGCCTTCCTGTACCAGCTCTTCAGGCTGGTCAAGGGCGGACGCTTCTTCTTCACGGCCATCTTCCAGATCTTGGCGAGTGAGTATGACCTCATCGGAGGGTCCACACCCTGAGCAGAGATTCGGGTGGAGTCATGAGATCATAATTCGGGTTCAGATCCCACCTCACATCTCCCGCCTCTCTTCCCCTAGGTGTGTTCGTGATGTGCGGGGCCATCATCTACACCGTGATGAGTCCGGATGACGGATCCGGGGCGCAGTTCGGCTACGCCTACGTGCTGGCCTGGGTGGCGTTCCCTCTCTGTCTCGTCAGCGGCCTCATTTATATCGTCCTGAGGAAGAAGGAATGAGAGACGGAGCGGTGGAGGAAGGAGGGAGGAGGGGTGGCGAGGAGAGACCCCTGACAACAACATCGCACTGTGCCTACTGCCCACAGACCATAGACTGACATCCCGACTACACGACAAAAGTGCACGTGCCGCTAACGATTGTAAACACTGAATCACCGCCGGGGATCTTTTTAAAGCTGTATCCCTGCAGCCCGTTACGTTCCCATCACACCTGTTGGCGTCGCTGCACTTGTTTCCCCGCGGTGACGTCACGATGCGTTTAGAAATGCGTTGGCGGCACGTCGACTTTTGTCGCACGCTGGCACCCCGACTTCCACACAAACACCCATCAAAGACGAGTAAATCCTGCCTTGCTTTCAGTACAAAGATGTACATAGTGTCTGTGGTTTTTAGACATATTTATAACATTTTTACATACATTTTGTACATAGTGTCGTCAAAGTTAACATTGTCATGCTCAATTTTTTTTTTTTTTTACGTGATAGAGTTTCGTGTCTCTCACAAATCATGCAGCTGTGCCAAAGAGATGTCGCTTCAACCGCCAGAGTATCAAGCTTCTGTTTTCTAAATGTCGTCCTTTCTTTTTTTTTTTTTTTGTTCCGAGCGTCGATGCGTCGACCCGCGTGCCGTACTCAGAACGTCTCCGTTCGTCTTGAAGGAAATGAGAACATCCTCAGAAACTAAAAATAATAACAGTAATAGTGTTAATAATAAACTCATGAAGTTTTGTTTTCTGAATTATCTTTGTACTTGATATGCCAAATAAAATGTTTTTGCATTTTGTAATCTAGTCTTGAAAAATGGTGCTTTTTTTACAATCATCTATTCTTGAAATGTAAACTCTGTGTTGCAGTGTGTCGTCGTGTCCTGTGATTACTTTGCTTTGTACAAACCTACGTTTGCATTTTTGTCAGTATTCTTCTAAATAAACACTTTGAAATTTATCCTAGTTCTTCTAATATTTACATTATTGGTGAGTATAGCTGGATATTAGGTGCACGGTATTATGGGATGACACAAGGAGTCATGGAATGTATATAAAAGTATAATTTGAGGTACTTGTACTTAGTTTTTTCCATTTTCTGCTACTTTACACTCGTACTTCACCACATTTTGGAGGCAACTACTGAACCTTTTACTCCACTACATTTATTTGATCATTTTAGTTACCAGTTACTTTGCAGATTACTTTTGAAGACAACAGATTACTTTTTTTGCAAAACTGCACTGATCAAATGCAACTAAGTACGTTTACTAAAGTACAATGTGAGGTACTTGTACTTAACTTGAGTATTTCCATTTTCTACTACTTTATACCTCCACTCCACTACTTTGGAGGCAAGTATTGAACCTTTTACTCTATCTTTAGTTACTAGTAACTTATTCTGATAATCAGAAAAATGCTGTATTCAGTATGTAAATATATTTATCATTTACTTCTACTCGTACTTTTGATACTTGAGTACATTAATATCAGATACTTCAGGACTTTTACTCAAGTACTATCTGTATGACCGACTTTTACTTTCACTAAAGTAATATTTCAACATGATATCTTTACTTTTACTCAGGTATTACTTTTGCTTACACTGCAGTGATGAAATGTAACTAAGTACATTTATTCAAATACTGTCTTTTAGTACAATTTTGAGGTACTTTACTTGAGTGTTTCCATTTTATTTTAAACATTTTGGAGGCAAAAATATTGTACTTTTTACTCCACTACATTTATCTTGACCTTAGTTACAAGTTACTTTGCAGATTACATGCTGCATCAAAGGTTACATTTCAGATCTCTTAGCCATGATCAGCCGACCTTGCGTATACAGTATAGCTAAAGGAAAATATACTGTGTGTATACTTTTACTTGTACTTTGATACTTAAGTACATTTAGTATCGGAATATTACAGTTAATAGTCTTTAACTGAAGTACTACTACTACTAACCCTTTTTACATCACGGTACAGAAACGTTGTCACACAAGGCCTCTTGCAGTAGCTCAATTGCACCACTTGGTGGAGCTGTGACCCACAAAACACTCTCAGTTCTGACCTCTGGTTCACCTGAGGGACTCATGGGTGTGTGTGAAAGTCATATTTCTACATCTCCAGTGGTTCATCCTTCTGATGAAGTGTTCAGCTACATTTTTTTAAGCTGAATAAACTCAGTCTGAACACAGAGAGGCGTCTGAGTACAACTTTAAATGATCCAGTACACTGTAAGCTTTTAAAATGTGACTGTTTGGCTTCTAATTCAAACGATTTCTCAGTAAAACTGCTGATCAAATAGATTTCCGTGTGTTTTTTAATCCCTACAGTTGTTTATTCGTCAGCTTCCAGACTGTTAAGAGGCAAACATTCAAAGTACACACAGCTCCATCTGGCTGCCGTTTGAGGAACAAGCTCATCAGCTGCTGGAAACTTGGCACACGACTGAGCATCGATCACAGAATAAAGTGAAGTGTGGTGCAGGAAAATCTGCCTCAGCAGCATCTCTGTGAGGAAAATCAAACATTTCCACAAAATATTCTGTCTGGATCGTCGGCAGCGACACGGTAACGTGATCTCTGTTTATCCCTGACAGATTCTCCCCTCATCGCTCATTTATCATGTTTAACCTCCTGATACAGTGATGACGCAGGTCACAGCACAGTGACGCACCTCAGTCCAAGTAGCTCTGTAGTATCTGTTGTAAAATGATTTGATTCTCCACAGTGCAAGAGCCCCTGTGAGAGGTCAGCAGGTGATATATACACCTGTGTACCTGTATTCACTGTAAAAATCATAATACAGTATTTGATGTAAAAGTACTATGTGATACTGTAATAATCATCTTTTTAAATTATTAACAATTAACTGTTATATTACAGATCATTACCCATCATGCACTGCAAAATAGTTTATTGTGGTAATTCCCAGTGATTGTTTTGTTCAGATCCTTTACTTTGGTAAAAGTAGGAATACCACAGTCGCTGTAGTGTTACAAGTAAAAGTACTGCATTCAAAAGATACTCAGAGTACAAGAAGTAACTGTACTCATTACGCAGAATACCTCAACTAGATTATGATTAATTATTGACGCATTAATGTGTTCGCATCAGTGATATTGCAGCTGCTAAAGGTGGAGCTAATTTCAGTGTAATATCAAAATATATCAAAAGTTACATTTTGTATTAATACTCTTAAAAGTTATCAGCAAAGTTACAACTAAATAAAGCTGTCAAATAAAAGTAGTGGAGTAAAAAATACAATATTTATATTTGAAATATGAGCATGAAGCTGCTTAAACGTGGGAATATTTGAGTAAAGTGCCTCAGAATTGGGTTGAATTATGGTGCTTGAGTAAATGTATTTAGTTACAGTTACAGTTAGGAGACAAACAACCAGCAGGAGTCTGTATCTCATCCTGTAAATGCTGTTTTAAAGCAGGTGAGCAGTCAGCAGGTGAACACTGATGGTTCCTCTATCTCCACTAGGAGGCGACTGCAACACACTTTTCTCCAGGGCTCTCTCCTCTGAAGGGTTTTTAAGTTTGACGGAGGCGTCACAACTCAGAGTGATGTAGAATAAAATATACTGCTGCTCCTGCCACACTGGAGGAGATACGTCCCCCTGCTGTTTAAAGCGAACCGCACTGTCGTAACATGACACTAATCTTCTCTCCTTCTCCCCTCTGAAGTTGGCACCACAGTGGATTATTGAAATAGGATTCTGCCTTTGATCAAAAAGCAGTTTATAGATCGTCTTATACTAAACATCAGGAACAAAGTTTACGGCTTCCAGCTCTTGAACTGCTGTTCAGTGTGCACATGATGTTACACTACACAACGAGAAGTGAAGGCTGTTTGACTTTGTCGTGCTTGAAAACATATAAATCTTAAGTGTATATTATATTATAGATCACACTCAATCCATTGCAATGAATTCCTCTGCACACTGTTGGACACATGCTGATCAGATGGTCCGCTCTGATCTTGTGTCTAGCAGTTAAGCTCGTGAAACAAAAAATATTTGTGTATTCATATTATTGTGGAGTTTTTGATGAAGGAGAAGGAATAGGTGCCATTTTTTGCTGCAAAAACCATGTCAGACACACATAAGAATATCTGTATATATGCCTTAAAGGTGCAATATGTAAGAATTTACCCCCTGTCGATCTCATACTCCAAACACACAGGGGGCAGCGTATCGTCAGAGTCACTGCCAACTGATTATCCACAAGTTTCCACAAACGATTAATGATGATATTTGGAGGAACTAGCGAAAGTATTGAAGCGTCGTAATAACTGAGCCAATGGCGCCACTTTCAAAGCTTTAGCAGTGTTTGCTAAGTGGGCTAAGCAATAATAATTAAGTCGAGACACTTAATGAATGAAACACTCTAAGAACGAGGATTTGGTGTCCTGGAAAACAGCAGTTCACACCCATATTTAGCGTACCGTATCATGGGGGCTATGAAAAGGGTGGATAACTGTAGCTGCTGTTAGCTAGTTAGCTCAGTTAGCAGTGCAGCTAGCGGTACAATTAGCTGACCCAATCCTGCCCAGGCTGGAAGCTTGGCGCACCAGGGGAGTGTTGCTGGGGGGATTTTGGGGAGCTAGCTGGTTAGCTGGCTGACAAACGTCACATCCTGTTTATCATTTTTGTTATTTTTAAACCTACGTATTGCAGCTTTAATACATGTGTGGAGGGGATCTTTAAATGTAGAAGTGTTGTCGTTTAATGTAAATCCTGATGCTTCAGGTTTCATGTCACTTCTACACGACACGAATCAGAGCGTCTTCAGACTCACAGATATCACCACCAGCCGCCATGACGGATAAACAACAACCTTTTTTTAGCTGCCGACCAGACGCCGCAGTGCAATTACCATTAGTTCACATACTACCCAGCGCCATCTGTGCACACGCTTGTGTGACCGCCTGCGGTACTCTGTGCAGGCAAACAGGATTCACACACACACACACACACACAAACCTGCATCGCATCCTGCACAACCTGTGTGCAATTTTATCTAGTAAGTCGTTACGGCTGCTGAACGAGCAGGCGGAGAATTAAAGCCTCATCCTCGGGTTTGTCAGTTAACAGACCTTCTCCTAAGTTCATCAGTCGTGACACAAAAGAGAGGCCAGTTAATGCTGCTCTGCTCGAAGTCCCTGGGCATACAGATAACATATTGGGGATGTCAAGAAAACTCCGGAGGCCTATAATGGCCTCACAGCTCCATTTCAAACGTGGTTAACCTTAAGGGTTATTTATCACTGGGAAGGTCACCGGGGGGCACTTAGTATTTACTGCAGGACATGCAGGATGGGGGAGAGGGGATAGAGAGGAAGCCACCCTCATAACCGTCCACCGGGTACTTACTTTGGTGGCTGTGTGCATACATCAACACTGTTTAACTGCTTGATAAAGACCAGGGTATTTCAGACTGACTCTCTGAAGGGTTAAACTGCTGCAAAACAACAGACAAGGACATTTACATGTCAGCATCTTAAGTGCCTTCTCCGTATCCCAGGAACACATCAGGATCATTTCCATAAGTCTACGGTTGGGAATTTCTCTGCTGAGGCAGTAATGGTCGTGAAGGAGCAGATACAATGGGCTGCAGCCAGCTGATGGCTCCCTGAATGGGACCTATGAGGACTTCAGAGGAGTCCGCAGCCCTCCTCTCTCCTCTCTTTCTTAGATTTGTTGCCTTTTTATCCGGGGTGTCCGTCTCCCGGAACAAACCCCGGAGCCTTCAGATGTTGCTAAACGATAGAAAAAATGGGCAACCCCAGTTTATTCAAGGCTGATTTCATCACGCCCATAAATCTCGGAGAAATCAAAGCCCGTCTTACGCCCGCCCCCCTCCTCTCCCTTTGTCTTGCTAATACGCATTAGACTGCGGCTGGCTGCCCACTTTGACGGCGGCCCGGACAGGATCTGGGCAAAGTTGCAAATGTGGAACCTGGAGGCACCTTTGACCCCTGACCCCCGCCGTTAAATCCAGCCGCTAGAGTCCGCCTCAGACCCCCGCCATGCAGAGGAATCTCCCAGCTCCATTTCCTGCCTGAAAAACTCACACGGAGACATCAAGATATATTAGGATGGAGATGACAGGAGACAAGAATAGCTGTTTTTTCCTCCTTAAATAAAATGTTTTCTGACACGCTCCTGACCACAGATGCACATGACTGCACATATGCATACGCCCAGACCAACATGAATGCTTTCTATATAAATTATGAGTGAATAAAATCCCACAAACGCTAAATCACCCCATCCTTCATGCTCTTTATGGCACCGGCACAGATGGGGAACACTTTCTCTACAGCATCCAGCTGTCAGGAGAGACCGAGTCAGAAGTATTAAGCGGAAAAACTTTCAAAATTTCAAAAGAAAGAATAAACTTTCAGTGAAGTTTGAGATTAAAGTAGCACCACAACGTGTGTTCGCTCATCCCAAGTGACCCTGAATCATTTCCGATTCCAAACATCGCTCCTGCAACTTCAGACTTAATTAAAACAGTGTGTTAGTAATAATTTAGAGCCAGCAGCCAAGATTCAACCAGTCATAATCATTGAGTACGAAGTGAGGTGGTTGCACAGGGGAGGAAAAAAAAAAGGGAATAAAAATCAATTATTCACTGCTATTTTTACGCACATTAAATCTGGTTCCATAAAAAAAATCAGGGAGTGATCTGGGAAGCGGCGCTAGCATCGTGCGTCTGCTCACATTCGTACACCTGCATACTTAAAAAGGCAGCGTGGCCACCAGCCGCCGACAAAGACCTTCTAATCCAGCTCTGGTGGCTAACAAGGTTTTCTATACTGGTGTGACGAGGCTACTGAGGCAAACATTTCTCCTTTAATTATACAACAGTGAGCCGGAGAGTGTCTTGCTGCTCTCTGGTGTCTCCGGCCCGAGCAGAGCTCCCCTGCAAATTAGAGAGCAGTGTGACAGTGCTGCGATGCATCTCTGTGGGGGGAAACACGGAGCGGCAGCGGTTTGCACGGCTGCTGATCCATTTATGGGCTCCGAGTGCGCTTTACCACATTGGAGATGAAAATATGTAGATAATTTGAGAGAGCTTGTGAAAGCTTGCACATACAGGCACATGAGGATAATTACACACAAAGATGGCACAGAAATGATTTTAAAAAGACGATGCAGTCGGGGAGGAAAGAGGTTCTTCTTCACACATGAAGGGGCCAACACACTCAGAATGAAGATGTTAAACGTATTTGATCGTTTTTGTCCTCGGAAATGTGTCTTCGCTGCGACATGAGTCTCTTTTTAAGCGTGTGGAGCCGGAGGGTGACGCTACAGAAAGACATCCATCGCCCTGTACAGTGTTAGCATCAGTATCAGAATTAGTGTCCTCAATATCATGCCTTGTAACTTCAACCCGATCAACTGAAGACAACTCAGAATACTATTTAATTCACAATATATTCATACATAGATCTAATCACAGCCTCTCATCTGTCAGTGGGCTAAATAAGCCTGAGCGGTTGATGTGATATCTGCTGGCAGATCAAATGAAGGATGGCGGTCGTGGCCTAATTGAGGGGTCAAACTGAAGTAGCTGTGTTATTTCAACCCCACTGACCCGGGCCGGTCGCCCCCCGGTCTTCCCCTGGTGGATTTCAGAGTGGATGAGGGAGTCGCTACCAGCCGAGCTGTAGGTGTTTGGAGTGGGCGTCTTTGTTTGCCTTCCCAGCCTTCGATACCCCTCTCTGGTGACTGATGATTCAGAGTCCTGGTGCCTGCTGAAGTCTGGAAGGAGGCGAGCTAGAGTTACACCTTTAGCAAACACTCCACTGCCCAGAGTTCAGAAAAAGGGTGGATGAGATGCTTACACCGGCTAAAAGCTTCACATGCTGCAGAAGTTGCCAGTTCCCAGAGTCTATCTGCTCCAACAGATGCCAGGATACCTTTCTTATCTATCTGACTGTACGGCTATTCTGGTGGGTTGATTCGTCAGCAGTTAAATCCCCCGGATCGCCTGCATCCTCTGATTGGATGGAACAGCCTATTTCCTCCCTCTTCCTTTACTTTCCTCTAAGTTTACACCGATTCATCCTGAAATATGTTGTTGCAAGAGATTTTATTTGGTGCAAAAGCTGCTGTTGCTGTGCTGCAGCTGCAAATTTGTCAATGGCGAGGTCTACTCATGGCGTTAGGACCACCCCACGAGCTACAAGCTTTGTTTTTGTATGTTTCAATTGCTCCTGTGTGATTTTATCTGCTTTTTAAGGAGACTGACATGGATTTAGATACAACGGACGACTGAGTAAAAACTACTAAAGAAGGTATAAACATGTTATCCTCAAATGTGCCTTTATTTTGATGAGTTTGAACAGAGTTCGCTTCCTTCCTGCAAATACAAGTCTATGAGTAAGAATTCCCAATTAGGTCTTTAACGAGTGTTGATGTGACCGAGGCTGGACAATGTAAGCAGCACAGAGGCCAGAAAACCTTTTTAAAGCAGCTGGCATAAACCTGTAAACACTAAGGAACTCCAGTTGTAAGCAGCCAGTCTGAACCTCGTTACACCACAGTTAACCCCGTCAGTGAGAGCAGTCAGACACCTAAACATTAGGACAGACGGAGAGAGAGACACCGAGGATGGAGAGACATATCTGCTCAGATAGGTTCAGGCGGGGTTAATAGGTTTCCCCCTTAAAACATCTGCGTAGTGCAAATATTGACAGTGACTCCATCGTATCATCTAACGACCTCGTCCATGTCTCATCTCACAGACTAAATAGTCCAAACAGCTGTTCTGTGATCGCGTCGCTTCTAGTCCTGAAGAGATCCAGACCAGTCCAGAGTCTGTATTAAGACCCATATCGCTAATGCTTACCCAGACTGCCCATGACAGAGAAGAGAGAGATTAAAAGTGTCGTTTTGAATATATCCAGAATTCAAAGGTAGCTCCGAAAATATAGAGTGCAGCATGTCATTAGAGTAACCCATAACTTCTTGGCTGTAGCTAGCTAACATTAGATAATTAGCTCACGGCTCAGTTGGCTGTGGAGCCAGTCGCAGTAGTGTATACCTGGACCAAGACCTCGGATCATGGGGGTGACAGTGAACACGTGGACACCGAACTGGGACTGAACACAGCCTCCAAGACTGTTGGAGGTCAGTTTAAAGATGGGGGATAAAGTAAGGAGGCGATTTACAGCGGCTCTGACCAAGACAAGGACTCTAGGGAGGAAGGAGAGGTAAAAAAAAAAAAAAAAGCAAGTAGAGCTGGACTTTTTTTCACATCTTAATCTGTGAATTGAGGATTAATTTTGACCAAACCAGAGATGATTGTGGAAAAACAAAACAAGACTGTTTTTGATGGGTTTTATTACATTTATCTAGACGAGAATGTTTTACGATGAGTTAACGAGGCAATTAAGATCATCTCGGTTCGGTGTAGGGTTTTATTTTTCTGTTTGCGAAGGAAAGTAGATGCAAGAATAATTTTGTGAGTTAATTTTGTTCACTTATCACACTCAAAGCTAAGCGAGCTTGTCAAATGTAGCAACTGCCACTAAACCAAGCTAAAACTACTGGGTGCGATCAGACTATCGCCTCCTGAGGTACAAAGTGGTATTACAGAACAGGACGAGCGCGGGGGCTAGCTGGTTAGCATAATAACTTTATTAGAAATCTCTGCCACACAATACAAAGACATCTTCGACATCACATCAACATTGTTGTTTCTTCACACTGCAGATTTTTTTTCAAACTAAAATTCTGGGTCTTCCCTTATCTTACAAATTGCCCCTTTAAAGCAACATTATGTAGAAATCCAACAAGTTACAGAGTGCAGAAACGAGTGATAGGGGGTCAGAATGGCTTTGAAAGAGACACCATTCACCAAAATGAGGCTGTTATCTTAGAGCAAAACAGTGACGTAATGTTTCTTGAACAGGTCTTTATTACTAAAGTGCAGCCGGAGAGGGACGGATGCACATCCTATTAGTTCATCATGCAACACTTGAGAATAATCTAACTTTAATGAGAACTGTGTAACATTATCTTCTCCTGTTACATCTTTTTAATAGATAATGATATGATTATGTCTGGGGAGGGGAAATTATTTAATTATCTGAGTGATTTCATCTCAGTTCTGCCTCCTTTGTTATCATGTAACAAGTCTAATTTAAAAACATTTGAGCAGGTTAACATGAAACACGAGATCAAGACGGTGACGTGCGAGGCTGTCGTGTAACTCAATCAGTCTCACATTTCAAAATAACAATTAGAAATCCGTTATGTAAGTAATTAAAAGTTCAGTAAGTGTATGATCCATCATTCGTTCGGAGCTCTTCAGAGAAGTGGTTTGTTGAAAAGTGCCGCTCTGCCCCGGAGATGTGTCTGTCAGCTGCTTTTGAACAAATTTTCTATTATGCAGCTTGTGTCAAAATAACAGTTAACTCAGACAAGCCAGGTTAATTCAAACGTCTCCCAGAGCCACTTATTCTAATTCTTCATTGATGGTGTCAGGCGCAGAAACGGCCCCGGGCCCACACAGGGCTGTGAACCCTGTAAAATGTGTTTTGGAAAAAGTCTGAACTGGTGAGTGAATTGTGGTTAAGCAAGAAAACACTTAAACACTCAAAACATGCCTCTCCCCAAAAAAACAGGCGCACCCTCTTGCACAGCTGGCATGCTCCTCAATAATTGCCTGATAGATCTCTGGCTACTGGAGTGTGGCTTATTCTCTCCATCTATAAACATCTATTATTTATAAAAGCATCGAAATGCAGAGTTGGAAATGGAGAGCATTACAAGGCTGAGATGCGTATCATTCTGCAAACAAGGGCTTGATTGCTCATTCTTCAAGAATGTCGGACTTCAAAAAAGGGTTTTGAATTCTTTGGATATTTGACAAAAGCCTCAAGTGGCATAGGCAAACAATGGCGATCATTAGCCGTATCGAAAAAGAGCATCGACTAATGAGCCAGTTAACCTTTCAACCTGCAGACACAGGGCTCCTGATTGGCCGGTGAAGTCAAGCACGAAGCTTTGTGTCACCTCCATCAAACCAGGATCCCAGAGCATCTGTCTCCTTGTGTTCGGTTTTCTTTTTTCAGAGACATTTATTCAAAATTAAAGTTACATCTCCCCAATTGTGGCCAGGCTGATAGAAAGACTGCAGAGCTAGTTTTATATCATCAGATCCCTCCTTCCTTTCAACGTGTTTTTCAGACGTCTGCAAATTCGGCTGAAGACAAACTTTTTTAATTGCCTCCTCCTCAGCTAATAGCAGAAATTGATGGCTGCCACAGCCTTGACCCTTCTGCTACCGGCATTTAGAAGAAGCAGAACCTGCATACCTTTCACTGATTCATCCAAGAAGAATAAGTCTGCCTCTCTGTGTTGTCTGTGCAGCGCAGATGTATGAGTCAGCGCTGACAGCATTCGGCGTTAATGTCTTCCATTAACCATTGTTACATAAAACCTCCGTGCATTCAACCTTTCGCTGCGTGAAAATAAGAGCAATTAATGAAAAAAATAAATATGTCCAACACGCTGTCAGAAATAATTACTAGACATCCTCGTGTCTTTGACAGGAGTAACGAGTGCTCCTACAGCTCCATTGGCACCTCGAGTGTGTGCATACGCACCGTAACGAGACTCTTCCATCTGCGGCTGTCAAGGTGTCAAGAAACCTTTTGACAGCTCAGAAAGTTCACACCGTGTTCGGTTTTGTCGGGTTCACCCTCTGTCTGACATATGACCAGCGGTGGAGCAAACATCATCACTGAGCTCCTGGGTCATAAAAAGCAGGATTCATGGGAGGTCATTCAGCGTAGGCTACAGGTCATCATGGGTCATGTAACACACTTTATTTTGTTCAAAATCTTTTAAACAGATTCGTCAACAGGAGATAGCGTCATTTATTTATATATACATTACGATATGAAAACTGGCCACAGCAACAGGATATGCACATACACATAAAGAACATCACAGGGCAGCAAAACATATTGATGAGCAGTTACGTCTTTCCCCACTTCCACCTCGATCCGAAAGGTCCATCGATTCTCGATATGTGACAGGAGGACTGAGTGACGACAGGACTGTAAGTCACATGTTCCCACCTCTGCCCCCTATTTCCTACTTGCACAACAAGCATCATAAATCTGATCTGCCCATAAAAGTCAACATTTATTGAGTCCATGAATATAAGCTCAGAGTTCATGTGTTAACTGTGCCATAGCTTTGCATTGCAAACACAAAAACACCATGTAAATATTCAGTTTTCATGTTTATTCATTCAGTTGTTTTAAACAGGCTTTTATTTTGAAATGATCGATACCGGAAGTGAGGAAAAGACGCACACAAGTGTAAAAATTACTCTTCTAAACTGAGGAAAAACGTCATATTTTGTATTGTTTAGCACCTGGCCCATAAAGGCACAAGGTTTGTAAGTGTTTTGTTTCATATTGTGCGCAAAATGTAGTCACTTATAAGATCGGTTTTAATCGTTTATGTGAGTTTGAAGCGAATGTGTAAGTTAAGCTAGCTAGTCGCTGTATTAGCCTGTGCACCGGAAGTCCGCTTGGTAAGCAGTTACATGACCTGGTTTAAATAAGTTTGTCATTTTATGTTAAAAAGAGTAAAAGAAGCTGTGTTTAATGTTCATGCTGTAACATGTCAAGTTACTTTAAAGCCCCTTATTGGTGATTGTCATAAAAACAGCCTCTGTTAAAGGGGCACTATGTAGTTTTTCAGAAGAAATCCAAACTCAGAATTTTAATGAGCTAATAATTCATGCTAGAAATATTTTTTTTTTCCCATAAGTGAATAAACAAGCTGTTCTCAGAGGAAAATAAGTTCCCCAGAACACTGTTTGAAGCTAGAAAGGTGGCAGGGTCCGCCACATATAAGTTTGTTTATTTAGTTTGTTTAGTCAGTGAAGACCTTTCTCTTCGGATTACATTTTCATCCCCAAATCTACATAGTGCTCCTTTAAAAAGGGTTCAAAAGAGACATTTCATGGATGTGTATGGATTAAAATGGCTTACGGTGTGTTCACCTCTCCATCATTCAGGCCATCATTCAGCTGGGGATGCTACACGCCGAGCCAGCCTCCTCTGTCCAGCGTGTGCGGTTACTGCCGAGCCAGATGTCCAGACCACAGCGGCCTCGTGCTAAGCCCGCGAGGGCTTTACAGGTCCTATTCGACCGCTGCTGAAGACGAGTGGTGAGTGAAGCTGAACAACCCTGACGGCCGTGGCTCGCTGACGTCTGTGTGATCTGAGTGCAGCCTGCTAAAAACATTGAGAGGCAGGATGTTGCAGGATGTCTGTTGTGGGTAATCCGACCTGATCGCCGGGATAAATGAGGACAACTTACTTTGCTGTAAAAAAAAAAAGGCTGTGTTAAAACTTCACATTACTTTATGTCACAACTTTAAGTGTCACCACATTAATGGCTGGACATTTTCCCAGTGGCTTGTCCAAAATATCCAGTCACTCTCACAAATGTTGAAACGCTGCCTCGAACAGTGGTCTTTAGCTTGGCAGCCTTGTGTAGCTGTTATGAAATGGCTGAAAGTTGTCCCGACGTCAGGAATATCATGTTTCGTTAGTGCTAACGCGGCTCAAAAATGTCCTGGTGTCTCGTTAAATAGATCCAGTGGTTTCATGCTTACAAATGTTGAAATGCCATCTTGAAGAGTGCTTTCTGGCTTTGCTGCTGTGAGCTGTGCTGCTACCACACCCCCTTCACCTCCTGATGTGAAAGTCGGTTCATGTACATGTAGTGTGAACGTGAAACTACACCAGTAATATAAATACAGTATAACACGTATGAATTTGAACCTGTTGTTTGCGGCGATCTGAAGTGAATTTTGATGACATGTTGACATAATGCACCAGAAAGGTTCTCTCCTGTCAGCACATCTGGATGATTAATTGTTGCCAATCCTTTCTGAGTTTATTGGTTTTGGAAATGTTTTAATGTGTAAATACCAGAAGAGGGTTGTTTGATTTTAAATCATGTTGCCAAAACTTGAGAAAATAACTCACCGTCTCCCCCCTCCACTCAAAAATGTGTTTTGCTTGTTGTTACTTCACTTGGATGTTTGCAGAATGATGTATGTGCAGAGTTTGACACTAGAAGGCTGTTTTCACATTCATCGGCCGAAGGGGGAACTTCTCTGCGCTCACCTTAAATCTGAGTCTAATACATTCACACTCTGTGACATAACAACTGGTTAGGAAGCCACTAATGGTCCAATATTCAACTTACACTTGTATGATGTGGAAGCATGAGACTCCAGTGTACATACACTGAAAATGGGCTTCAATGAAGTAGTCGTAGTTTTTCAATGAAGTAGAAGAACCCATTGGTTTGTGGACTACCGTTTTGAAAGCCTCCAGTTTGGCATTGCAGCTGTCGCCATCTTGTTTTTATTGGAGCCAGAAGCGACCATGTTTGGTCCAGATGGCGAAGCTGTGGAGGATATCCTCGCTGCGGTAGCGACTTGTCTGTCACAAGGTAGCCACACCCTAAAGCAAACCCTGCTTTATCGTCTATTTCACTCTAAATGGGACCATAATTTACTAAATGAACATCGTGCTGTACTGGAGAGGAATTAAACAAGTGACTGCGAACATAAACTCATTAGGAAACTTTTTACTGAGGTTATAAATCAAGTGAGAAGTAGGGTCATTTTCTCATAAGCTTACATACAACCGGACAGTAGAGTCATCCTCCACTGGTCGTTAGAAATAACGCAGGTTTAAGGAACTTCTGCACCAGCTTCACTTTTTCGACAAGAAGTTATTTGTTGAAATTAAATTGAACCATTAATTCTCACTAGAAATGATATAAATGTCTGTTTTTGGCGTACAAAATCATTTTTACTTTCCCTGATAACAGTTTGCATGAATTCCTAATTCACGCCAGTACGTGTCACGATGTACCGTCTGAACTCCGGGCCGCTGCTGAACTTTGACATGGATTTGTGTCGGGCGCCGGGATAATCAGCAAAGTAGCAAAGACGAGGAAGAGGGCAGTGCAGCCATGTCAGCTATTATACTTCCTTCAATTTAAATTAAGAAATTGTTGCGGTGCACTTGCTTCCTGTCTTAAGAAGCTTTTCGAAAGATTAATTGCTTCAGACCAGGCTTTTACAATGTAGGTCAGATATTGAGCTTTATTTCAGTCTGTTCATTATTTGCATCAGCAGAGAGAGAGAGAGGAAGAAGCCAAGAGCCTCTGAACCTTCTGAGCTACAGTCACGCTGTCTCTGGGTGGAAGTCGCCTTCTTGACGAGCTGAAAGCCATTTTTCAAAGTTCGTAGGGCATGAAGCCATCTTTAAAGCCGACAGCGCTTTGATCCTGCGGTTTGCCGTGATTTGTTGCTGATTAATGTGGAATTTGGTCCTCTCATTCATGTGGATACGTCCCCTCCCCTTAACACACACTCACACATGCACTCATCCTCAGCTCCGACTCTGCTTCATCGCAGCCACGCAGCAGCGCTGACGAGTAGACGCCAAAAACTGCATCGCAGCGCCGCAGGGAACACCGCCTGTTTTCCTCTGGTCGGAGTTCAAGGAAAGAAAAACGTCACCCCGAGGGCCAAATGTACGAGAATAAAAAACACAGGGAAAGAATTTGTTAAATAACGGATTAGTATCTATCGTACTACTGGAAAGTGGTTTCACTGGTTACTACAGCCCAGCCACAGTAAACAGAGGATGTTCCAGGTGAAATAATTTTATTTGCTTTTTAGACATAAAACACACGTTTACAGCGCCAAGAGAAAATAATAAATGTCAACACTTAATGTCGGCCTTTATGCCTCTTTGACTACAGCAGACTGTTTGAACTCTGTGCCCTCTCTGTCTCCATTGTATGGAAGTGGAAACTCATTTTTTGACACAGCATTCCTGATTTTGACCTGAAAGTGGCATCCATCATTGTTCAAACGGCCTTTTTCCCCGCTCAGGGTGATGTCGGGGGGAAAAGCAAGCAGCTTCTTCCAGGTACACATATAGAACAGGCTAGACTTCGTACAAACACCGAGAGTGGTCGGACGATTTCAGTGAAAAGCCGCGAGGCAGATTTCCAGACGTGTTTTTACCTTGTTTGTTAGAGCACTTCAGAAATCATAAATATCCCGAGGCTAACCTTCGGCTAACAAATAAATGGGTGCAGGACCTTCGGATTTTCAGCGTCAACAACAAGAAAAGCATCATTACACTTCTCTGTGTTTCACAACACAACAAAATAACTTTTTCCAAGGACAACGCTGCATTCCATTACAGCCTGTCTCTCACTTCGGCTACATTTTGGTTAAGTGTGTTTTCCAGCGATCACTGTTCTTGTTGTGTCGGCTCTGTTTGGTCCGGCGTCTGTAGCGATTTGCTGGATATGTCAAGGCTATTCGGACTCTATCAGCGATCTGTTTCCCACACTGGCTGTGATATAACTGAGTGACTGATTGATTTTATTTTCATGCACACAATGTGCCCAAATCCTGAAGTACAGTTGAGGCGGTCAAACATTTAATTTCATAACTAAATGACAGGTTAATCAGCAGCTCGGTCTTAAAAAAAAGGTTGTTCTGACTTCTCTCTCAAGCTTGACAAACAAAATCTGCTACAGAACAGGCTCCACTTCCTGAAGCACAACCCTCACTCTCACTTTCACCTTGCACAACAAAGTCTGTCCTCCTGTGGAGTGGCATTAAACCTGCCTCTCCAGGGCTAATTGTAAACCAATTTCCTCCATACTTGAGAAACATTGTGCTCCTAATCTCCTGTATATCACGAGTAACCTTTGGATTTTAACTAATTTAGCACAGGGGTGATTCGGCCTTATGTCCAAGTTCAGTATCTTTCTTTAGTGAGTCTATTCCAAGATAAGATACAAACACCTTCTCTCTCTACTGCGACTAGTAACTGGTCTCTACTGTGGCTTCCCGTTACTAAAATAAAACAGTGTTTGTGTTGCTCGCTGTCGCTTGCATCATCCATCCTGTTCTCTGTATGTCAGCTTGCTCCTTTCAGTGTGGAGGAAAAGACGGGGATGTTTTTCCTCCACACTGCTGAGCTTCTCATCTCAAGTAGTGTAAGACCAGCCTCCCTCCTGAGGAACCTTGTCTCAGCCACCCGACCCAACAACCTGAGATACTAAACTTCTTCAGCTGGGACAGCCTTGGAGGTTTTAGTTCTCGTTATGATGAAGGCCACGATCATCACCATCTGCAAGTAGCGACGTCACCAAACTAAACGCTCTTGTAGCCTCCTCTGGTTCTTGAAATTACCACCATTAAAAAATCTCACAGACGTGTTTGTTCGAAGGCCAGTGAGCAGGAAAAGCTACATTTTGAGCTGTAAATTATCTACACTCTCCTTACAAAACTAATTTGAAGAGTTAATCATAGAAAGTCGATGTCAAAGTTGACTTACAATCGTCAAACATCATAATTTGAATAATGAGTCAGACAAAAATGGCCACATGCAGCCTATTCTCTGAATATAATGTAGTCATTACAATGATAATAGTGACTGTAATACTGCAGAAATAATTGAATTAGTCCGCCTCGTCTCTCCTAATACAGAGAAACTCCCAGTCCTCTGAGCTACGGGTCACTGGTTGGTTGGAAACGCTTCACCAAGTGACCAGAGAGGATCGCAGGCTGTTTAACTGTGTGATGTAGCACAGATAATGTCCCAGTGCTGCAAATGTGGGATGACATCTATTAGAAAGTGTGTGTGTGAATGTGTGTGTGTGTGTTTAAGCAATGAGGACATGAGTTACAAGGCTGAACCACCCACATTATGAACCCTCCCACCGTTTTCCTCTCAGTGCCCCGTTGAAGGTTGCAGCAGCGGCCAAGTCAGGAGAGCTGGAGCAGCGTCGAGCGGGTGGTCGTCTGCAGCTCGCTCTATAAAACATCTCTGTACACGAGGCTAGGAAATATATTTGGCCCTGTGCTGAAGAGGTTTCTGTTAAGTCCAACGGTTATCCAACTAGTTTGAGGTGCTGTGCTTTTAATCTCTCCGCCGTAACAATGCAACACAAGCTTTGTTTTATTTATTTATTCATACGTTTGATGGATTACCTCAAACTCAAACATTCAGTCAAAGCGTCAGTGAAATATGTCGGCCAGATGTCCCTGGAATTAAGTTGCTATTGGACAAATCCTCACCTCAGAAATCCAACGCTAACGATCATTGCAGAAAGTAGCGTGCCAGCCCTTTATGTAGCGAGGCAGAATGCAAAGGTTTGGTGGTCCAATATAGCAAGTCTGACTTTCATACAGGAGCAGAGATGAGAAGTGACGAAGTACAGAGACATTGTTACTGTACTTGAGTAGATTGTTTGTTTTTTTGGTGTTCGGGACGTTTTAACAACCCAAAATGTCGGTATGTGACGTCCCGGGGATCAGACTCAACCATCCACTATCTTTCTGGTGCGTTTACAAACAGCTGAGACAAATCCTACCGATTCTACCTTTAAGTTTTATAGTGTTTGAATTATATAAATATGACGTGAGCTTCAGTTATCTTTGCACAGAAATGGCCATGCACAGATATTATAGAAAGTGGCACTGAGAAAGATATTGGAAGTGTATGCTAATAGAGGCTGGCAGTGAACATGGTCCAAGGTTTTGCAGACCGGCGAGCGGATAACAAACTCTTGAAAAGAGTTATTTCAGTTCTTTCTTTTTATGCATAGCTTGTGTAAAGCAGACACGTCATATGGTATTTTTAGGACATGTTGCCGACTAGAAATGCCATCAGTTTGCTGTTCAGTGGCCACTTTTTATGCAGTTTGTGTTCAATTATTTGTGTATTCTACAAGCATAACATCTCTCATTGCCTGAGACAAAGGATCAGTAGATGGGAACTAATATGACAATGGAAAAGATTTAATATTTAAGGTAACCACAGTACTTTTGAAAATGTGCGCCGCCCCTTTGATTTCCATCTTAAATATGGTGACGTTGGTAATCTAACGGACCCAGAGGATAAACCTAATGAACGAACGGAGAGAGAAGATTGTTGAATGTTCGGGGTGATGGGGAGACGCAGAGACTCTTCCTAATTATTTATTTTTCCTCTTTCTGTCTTTATTACCTAAGTTATGTTCTCACCCCGTCAATTTGTTGGTTGGTTGGTCGGTTGGTTTGTCAGCAGGATTACACAAAACTGCTTAACAGATTTCCATTAAAGCAAGGATGGAGGATGACTCTCTGCCCAGAATAAATCCCTTTAACTGTTGGTGTTGATCCAAATAAAGAGGATGGATCCAGGATTCTTTTCTCACTTTCTTTAAAGGTCCAATTTGTAAGAAAGTAGATTTTTGGGTTTTCTTCTGATACTGACGCTTTGGGATGGTGGCCAACCCGTCCTACAGTCTACAGACTCAAACAATCAAATTATTTCAAATTGGACCTGTTAATATTCCAAGATTGGGTGTTTTTCACCATTTTTCGTTCATTTCTCAGATGAAAAAGTTCTGGTCTACTTAAGGTGGCTGGTATCTATGAGTGAGTATAATTGGATGCGGATCCAAATAAAAATCCCGATCTAGTGGGTTTGAATATGTCTTAGTGGATATTGAATTGGGCTTGATCGAATTAAAGGGGACTGTTGCACCATAACGGAGGTATTCAGTCTACTGAGTGACATTCTTACTGTCATTACAATATTTTTTGTTGCTATTAATGCAGTTGTGTTGTGGTGGGGGAGGGTAAAGGTTTACAATAAGTCTGTTTTACTCGGAAAATCAATAAATATATTTATCAAACAAACACACAATAATCCTAAACTCCTCTCCTTCATGAGTTACTTTCCTTTATGCCTCTTTACACAGGCTGCGACAGGTGAGAGGAGATTTTTTGAGTGTGTGTATTAAAGAAACACTGTTATACTCGATTGGAGGTATTTGATTGAAACAAACCTTGATGGGTCTGGAGCCTCACCTAATCAAACCGGCACAACGGCACTCAGCACCCTGAGCGCCGCTGCTGACGCAGATGTAACACTCACTCAGTGCAAAGTGAAATGGAAGGTGACATGTGAAGGAAAACAACAGAACAGAGACATTTCCTGCGCTATAGATGAGACGGATGACCCAGATAACGATCTCTCTTGTGGTTCAGGCTGATATTAATTCCATACTGCGACAAGCGCTCCGATCCAATCACGGAGAAGGAGTGGGAGCATCTTGATTGTGTCGTCACCGATAATGCTGGAGAAATCATCCAGCAGCGCCCACGTCTCATATTACACCGTTTCTATACGTCGAGTGCCAACGGCTTTGTTTTCAAGCTATAGCAGAACAGCAAGGACGGAAAGAGAGACGATCAGAGGTTGTAAAATAGTTCCTCTGCATAACTTCGACCAGCTGGTGTGCACCCACAGGATGGAAAAACTGGGCTCTGGGGTTCAGCCTGTTGTCTCACAATTTGACTTAATGGAAGTCATCAAAGGCGCGAGCAGCTGAGAGGAAGGTTTTGAGTGATTACAGGATAATTGGCGAGGCTTTTAGATGTGGTATGATGCAGCAACAGGCGAGGGGGAAGAGGAGGAGGAGGAGGAGATTCCTGGTGGTTTGACTCTGGGTGCATTCTTTGGCAGATCCTCTGTTTGGCTAAATTAATGATCAGAGTTTGTTTTGGTGGCGCGCAGATGAACCATCAGCTCCTCTCATGTCATCTGACATGTTTTGCTTCGCCGCCTGTTTTTCCCCGAGTTGGAGCAACAAGTTCTCGTCTCAAAAGAGCAAAATATAGCGGTGGGGGGAAAAAAGAGAAAATGAGAAGTTGTCATCGCGGTGACAATGAGTGACAGCGCTCCCCTGATACCATGACAACACGAGGAATTCAACTCAATGGAGCCCGTGACGAATCGGGACCTTGATGTTCACTGAGGACAGCGGGGAAAGGGGAGATCAAGGATGGAGCTCATTCAGATCAGGAGTGGTTCGCAGGCTTTATATAAGACATGAAACTTGATAGCAGGGGTGGGACTCATTCTGAGGCTCAGTGTTGTGAAGCAGTGCCTCGATTTATAGAGTGAAAAGAGCAACAAAAGGAGGAAGAATGGTTGGATATATTTTGGTAAATGCTAAAGATTTGCTTTAATTGGTTTTTGCGTTTAACTGCATTACCTTTTGGTTTGAGTCCTCTTGTTTATCACAGTGTTTGGTACAGTATCATTACGGCTCAGGAGGTAGAGCCGGAGGTCCACTAATTGGAAGGTTGGCGGTTCAATACCTGGATCCCCCTGCTGCACATCAAGTATCCTCGGGCAAGATACTGAACCTCAAATGACTCCCGGTGGCTGTTCAATCAGTTTCTAATTGCCAGTTATTGTTATTGTATGTGTGAGAATAGCTGAGCACAGAAATATCAAAGCACTCTATCTCTTCAGATGAGCAGGTCGGCACCGTGCATGGCAGCAACTGATGTCAGTGCATGAATGACTGTGTAGGCTGGTAATGTTTGCAATTTTATTTATATTGCGCCAATTCACGACAATAATTAATTGATTAATTTACAGAGACCCAATGTTTCCCCCACGAGCAAGCACTTGGAGACAGAGGCGAGAAAACGGACTTTTAACAGGCAGAAACCTCTGAGAAGGTTCGGGCTCATGGTGGGCAGCCAATCAGAAGGACGGGGAGAGCAAAATGTGGTCCTGGGGAACTAAGACAGAAGATTTTTAGTATTTTGTTATGATTGCGTCATGTCAACATGTTGACGGGTGTCACAGCTGGTGAGATCCCATCATAAGATATTTTCTTCCCTAAATTGAATTAAAAAATGTAACAAATACATGACACAAGCACCAAACAGCTTATCAGTTACTGTGGAACTGTCCTTTGAGGAAAGATTTACAACTAAGAGGAGACAAAAAATGTCCTTTGCCTCAAAAATTGTGAGATAAATTAGAATCACAACGATGCTAAACGGTCCATCTGTCAGAAATTCAAACCCGAATGTGCACTTGCATTTATTCTACTTAAGAAACTGACAGCTGCAGATGACATAACCAGTTTTTGAATTATAGACTTTGCACCCATAATAACCAGGAGTGTATTAAAATACAGAAAATTATTGCTTTTACTTGACGTACCTGCCACAGTCCTATAAAAAAATAATCACAAGAAATACAACACACTGAAGGAGAGGGAAGCGATGCGTCTGTATCGATGGGAGATAAACACAGACTGGTGCAGCGGCCGTCTTGGGAAATTTCCGGCTCCGTTCTGGCATTGCCTTAATTTTCATTTAATCCCAGGAGCAGAAGTTTAACGAACCAATTAATTGCAAAATCAGATTAAATCCCTGAAAGCCTCCAAATGATCTCTGTGTGAAGTGTTTCTCCGACGCTGAAGGCACACACATTATTGTCCCTCATTAATTTTTATTGTAGGATCTCATTTAGAAGCCAACAAGTCCTTGAGTCTTGAACTCACGCTCTCCGCACCTTTTTATCCTCGTCCACAGTCTTAATGAAATCCCACAACATAACTTTATTAGATTTAATGCCACGTGGGCTTGTATCTGCCGCGTCCAGAAGCATCTGTCCTGTAGTCAGAAGCTCTATTTTAAAAATATCCTTATCTATGACACACATACGCACCGATAAATGTAACCGTCTGACCCCGAGGCCAGCTCAGACAAGACTATGCCTTCCACTCCAGATTAGACACCAACTGAAGGCCAAGGATCCCCCCGCCCGGCCCCTCAGACAGACGACAGACCCTGCAACAGACAGTCCAGTCAGTAATCCTGAGGAGGGTGCTGCATATCCCTCACCCCTCAAAGTCCAAATCTTGGATTATGAAGGTGACATTGGTCCATAGAGAGTAGGGGGCTCTACACACCTCATTACAGAGAAAGCAGGATAAGACTGGAGAAGCACTGAGACGTCTGAGCTGGTCGGGGTCACAGGTGGTAGAGCAGCAGCAACTAATGCTGATTACAGATTTCCTGTTAGATGTGATTCAAAGGGACAGTTCAGCACAAAATCAAAAGTGCATATTTTTCCCTCTTACCTGTGGGGCCATATATACAGCTAGTTTGGCGAGTGGGGCAAGAAAATTGACAACACAGGAAGAAAAAGAGGAGGTAGGAGCACATAGGATAAAAGCCAGAGTGCTGCTTAGTGCTGTAACATTACAGATATCTTCAGAAATATGGGGGACATGGTGAAAACATACGTCTATGTTATGAAGACTTAAATCATGAAAATGATGCTGTGAAGAGCAGAAGATAAACACACTTAGAAATAATCTGGAAAAATAGACATCTGTGTACTGTTTTCTGTTTGCAGAGTGTCATGATGATACATTTATACGTTGCAGTGATACAGAGAGAAAATAGTTCCAACATGAAAATGCTCATGAATGAGACGTTCCTGTTGAGTTCTTCAAACATATCTTGAAGCCGAGTGACATGTAGATCCATCATATTAGAGCGAAGGCAGACATCTTTAAAACCAAAACAATTTAGATAAATAGGACTACAGGTTAGAGGGGGAAAAAATATTATTATTTCGTGGTGAACTGTCCCTTTAATGGAATAAGAGCCTATATAAAATGTGTTGAATCAGATAAGCCAAGCAAGCTACTTATACTACTACTTTAATCTGCCTGGACAGTAGAGATATTCACCACAACCCCAAACCAAAAAATGGTTTTGCGATCAGGGACTCGCTGAGTGGCTTCACTGAGGCAGAGTGATAAAGTCATTACAATGGTGCACCACTGGGACTCAGAGAGGACCGGTCTGGCCCTAATGGACGGTCCAGAGTGGTACCAGGCAGGCGGGCGACTGCAGCAAATAGTGCTGTGAGACCACAGGATGAACATTAATGACAGGACTGCCTGCGTTGGTTAGAGGGCACTTCTGCCCTCAGCTCTGTCCTCCAGGGAGTCTCTGGTTACAACACGAAGGGTTTCACTGGTGGTGATGCAACTTCCAGGCTCAACAACATCAGCCTGTCTGCTGATGTTTATCCCGCGAACAGCACAGACTGATGAGCTTTTATTAACTTTATTAACCTAAAAAATCTGACTGCAATAAGAGAATGTTTTTTTAAGTTGTAATGATTGGTGTGTCAATTCAAAGCTCAAATTAGCGGCCATGTTGGATGCCATATGTGAGGCCTAATAATCTCATTGGACAAAGCCAGAAGTCCTGATCCTCTGAGAGCACTGAGGAAATCAGCTGTTGTGCGTAAGGCTTTAAAGACAATGTACAAAAAGGTTTTGACTTCTGCACACTTGAGCCGCTGCAGACTCACAGCGTAAAACAAAGTTCCTCTGAACATCTTCACGTGACATTAACACCAGCAGGAGTAAAGCTATGCTAATGCCTGACGGCTAATTAGAGTCGAAGCAATTACAAAATCAAAAATGTGATTAAAAAGAAGAGGTCTGACGACTCTTTACCCATCTGTTTCAGCCCATCGGGAGATAAAAACACACCACAGATGAACAGTGTGAACACGAGCAGCATGAAAACATGTTGGAGAGTTGGACTGTAGAGACGCTCATGTGAAAGTGAATCAAATCATTTTATTTTTAGCTTTCATGTTCAAGTGCTGATGTGTCTACACGTTACGTAGCACTATAAGCTACACTGATACAGTAAGTACAGTAGCAGTAAGTGCTCTGATGCCATTATCACGGGGGGATTACTCCTCCTCCTCGGCTCGCTGAATAAACATTTACACACATTATGAAAACACTGTTTTGCACTGATTTGTCCTGAGCCCTGGAGCAGTTGATACCCCGCAAGAGAAAATGAAACATTTTGTTCAGTCGCACACAACAACAACATTTGGACGTGAATAGCTCTGTTGCATCAGAACAGATGCCGGAGAAATCTGCCTGATTATTTCGAGGGACAACATGTTGAGAGATGTTCAGTTGCGCTCCGTGTTGTGACAAGTTGTTTTCACATGCAACAGAGCATTCACAGCTCAAACTCGCTGCCAATGAGGAGCTGATGTACGTTCACAGCACGTTACAATCTGACAGCGCTGAATGCAGCGCTTAGATTTGACCCGACAAGCCCGAGGTGTGGCCGTGTTGTGTGGTAATGAGTAATTTACGGTAACATCTGCCTCAATATGAATTCAAACCAGAGTTATGTAAGTCAGGTCGGTCCCACACGACGCTAAGAAGCCCCTTTTGGAAGAGGGATTAGATCTGGATTAGCCATGTCAGCACATACATGTCAACCGCAAGTCTACTGTCTCAGATTAATGCTTGCCCTTCCTATCGGATTAGGATTAGGGGTTTAAACAATGCAGAGAGATTATGGAACAGAGAGGAAGGCAATTGTCTTATTAACCTCTGAAAGTTTAGCTAACAATGCTGATCCTCGAGGTCTTTTCTGTCTGGTTTTCTGTAGGTGTTAGTTCTGTCCTCGAGATCAGGCTGTCACGGTACTTAAAGATGAATACTTCCATTTAAAGAAGCTTCAGCAGCGACGGAAACAGCACTTCCTGTCGGTGACTCAACCGAATCAACAGCGTTGAACACTTGCTGCTCTTTATAACCTTTTCTCAACAGTCACGATGTGCAGATAATAAAAAAATGAGCTCCTCACAATTTTCAGAACAAACTCGAGGCTAAAAATACAAACCCATTCTTCAAGTCAGACTTCTCATCCTGTTCGGTGCTGCGTTACCTTGTATAAGAGCTCATTCAGTTCACAAGAGAGTGAAAAGGTCAGCTATCCAAATATGAAGAAAAAAGCTCATTTAATCCCCACAGGTGCAGGAGGTAATTCACCTGAGTGATGTCATATTCTGCAGGACTCAACAAATTCAGCTATTAATCAGTATTAATCCTCAACCGTCTATTATAGTCAAATACAGCACTGTAAGACTTGATGTATAACAGTAATCATGTCCAATTCAAAGAAACTCCCCAGACTCCCTTAAAAAATCTCTCAATTTTGTTTGTTGTTGAGTTTGGAGAAACTTTACGAACATTGTGAAACACTAAACATGACAAATTCTTAATCATCCACGCCTTCCTGTAAATTCAGCATTAAATCCAATCAATTAAGTTGTTTTCTTTCCTTGTAAGAAGTGTCAGTTTGACCCGACACCACCATACCAGCCTGTCTGCTCCTTCCACGTCCACAGTGCGTCTCACCTCCTGACACTTAGCAGTAGTTTGAACGCAGGATTTATGATAGAGGACGATATTTTATTGATAGTTTACATCAAATTTTCCAACTACAGTAAACAGTAACAAATATAATACTTTGTCACCAGGCTCCCTTAATAAATTGCTCAATTTTGGGAGTTAGGAGACGGTTCATAAACACTTCGAAATGCTATCTATGACAAATTCATTGAATTCAAGACATTAAGTTGTTTTTGTCTTTGTTAAAAGTGTCGGTTTGTTGCGGCATCGATGAACCATCCTGTCTAGAGCTGCCAAGTCTAAAGTCTCAGCTTCCACCTTTTCGCTGTTTGAACACACTGTTTTAACTGATTTTACCATTTTAACTAAATCTATGAAATAAGACAACATTTTATTGAAAGTAAACAGTAATAAATACTTGCTGCTTCTTGTCGCCTGCAGAGAAATCCACCAGACTTCCTTAATAAATCACAAAATTTTGTGAGTTGCTGAGACGGGAGAAAGATGGTAAAATCAGGCCTCATAGTTGTTGCAACTAATGTCACATAAAGGCTTAATCAATAACATCACAGCGTGGCTTCAGGAGTAACGTCCTTAATCACTGATTCAGGAGTGACTCAGCACACAAGCGAGTGGATGAATTACCTGCAATCACTTCTGCAGAAAGACCAAACGTGTTCACCTCACTTCCTGCATGACTGACATCTTGGCAGAAAACACCGACTTTTTCTTTGACATCGTAATGAGGCTACAGTTCATCCTGCTGCCAAGCGCCCAAACTTCCGTACGTTCGTTCTCTAAAACAAACCCCCTGCTGTCGTACGGTGTTTTATTTTGTTTCACTTTTATTGAGCCGCTCTGATTCTATTCCCCCGGTGGAAGCTGCCAAGTGGATGTGTGAAGTCGCTTGATGCTCAGAGCTGCCAGGTGTCTATTTTCCTTGTCTTCCCAACCTTCAAACAACAGCAGCCTCCCTTACAACAGCCTGGAGGGATGTGTGCTAACAGCTATTCCCCAGTTGGGAGCCTAGCAATTACAGCACCCCTCCTCTATCCCTGTAATTGCAAAGGGAGCTGCTTCCTGAGCGATCAGACAGCGAGCCTGCCACCAGGGAGACCGGCTTCATACACCTCTGGCAGCCCCAGGTAAATGAGGGTGTTTTTGTCGGGGAGTTAAATAAAGGTCGTTAATAGAACTGGGCGATTCATATCTGGCCGTGACCTTTGGCTCTGCGGTTTGCTGTGCTGCATGATGGATGGGACAGGTCGAGCTTGAGGCCTAGTAAAGCAGAGCTGCACGACAAAACATATTGACAGAAGATATTAACTGTCACTGGAATCAAAACAAATGTATGCATCGTGTAATTACGTGAATGAATACTGTGCCATCAGCAGCACAGTCAGCTCCACAAACAGGAAGTAGTGCATCATGTCGACACATTCAAACAGCAGCTTGAAACCTGACCTCACTTCACATCGAGGAGGGCTAAGTGTCACCCAGGGACACGAAGGAATTCCAGTGTTTTTCACAATAACGTCTCTGCAGATGAGAAACCTGACACTGTGTTATGTGTTTGTGGGGGTCATGGCAACAAAACCCTCATCGTGGTGGCAGCAGGAGGGGCTGAGACAGCTAAAGGTAGTTAACAGTGCTGTGCTAATTAGCCCGTTAGCACAGTTAAGTGCAAGATGGTGAATTAATAGACGCAGCAGTGCACCTTTCGCCTGCGGGGTTCCAGAAATCTGTACAGGTAATGTGGTGCATTAAAGAGTCATACGAGTTCATTTAAAGGGACAGTTCATGCAGAAATCCTCATACATAATACACATCTTACCTGTCATGCTGTTTATCCATCTAGTTTGTTTTGGTGTGAGGTCCTGAGTTTTGGAAATATCCTTCCAGAAATCATGACACAGTTACTCAAGATAATCGGCAGACGTTCATGTAGGAACTATTTTCTTTCTACAAAACAGAAACAACCGTATCAAAGCGCAGAAGGAAGTGAGCATCTACATGGACGAGAGGCGATCAAGGCAGCGTGGGATGTAAACAGTAATGGCGTCCTCCTTGGTTAGCTTTGTTAGCTCGACTCATCCACGTGGAGATGCACGTTTCCTTCATATATAATAGATATATATAATAAGACATGACACTGCAAACAACAAGGTCTGTGGATTATCTTGAGTAGGCAGGTCATGAAAAAACCTCACTACAAAACAATCAAGAAGGATAAAAAGCACAACGTAAAACAACATAAACCAGTCAGTGTGTTTCTAATACAGTGCAGTAAATATGGCTGAAGCAAAAGATGGGAAACCGTTCATGATTTTGGTAAAACATTTTTATTTCTTACTTCATAAAAACGACATGACTGCAGCTTTTAATCCACTTCTCACCTGTCTAACCTGCTTCATTTTCACTTTGTAAAGCATACAGCATAGTAGTGCCTCGACAGCGGGGTCGCAGTACATCATTATGGAACGACGTCTGTTAAAATGCTGACGAGTGTTTCTTTTATATAACGGTTGACTAAAACTCAACCATGCATGAAATTTAAATTAAGATATTGTAGTCCGAGGATTGTTTATTTGAATTCTCTTCAGCTGCGACGGAAAATAAACTAGATAAAGATTTAGAGGAAGCTTATTTTCTGTCATCATCATGGATAAGGGCATCATTAACACACCTCGTGTCACCTGTGGTGAAGCTGTACAGGATGATCAATGGGAGCCATTTCAGGACAGATCGATGAATGCGATTAAGCCATATGAATAATTTTCTTTTTGAAAAAGAGCATTAACTGGTCAGGCGTTATGAAGCCTACGCAGTAGGTTTTTCGGATAAAAACATCCCGAAGTATCGTGACAGGACCCTCTATTGGATCCAAATCAACATTCCTTTGTAGAAACGGTATAAATAGTGGTTAAGTCAAAATATTGCAGTGGAAATTTGTATTATTATATTAACTTGAAGTTGGCTCAAGGGTCAACCATAAACTTGCGACCATTAATGGATCCATGTTTTATTACGCTGCTCCAGAGATCAAGGCAGTGCCATCACTCAGGTCTAATTGACATGATGAGGAGCTATTACTGTATTGATCCACCTGGCAAGTGGCACTGGATCAGCTGAGGCCCGTATCGACCTGACTAAGTGGGTCCACAGACCTCTGAGGGTCAGGCAAATGTTAAGGGGATATTAGCAGTTGTTTGTAAAGTTGGATCTCATTCAGTTTAAGGTGAAGTGAGAGCAGCATTTGGAACAAAAAGTCGAAGGAGGAGATATCCACTCGAAGCCAAGGGGAAAGAAAAAAAAAAGAAAAGGATACCGACCCTGCTCAGAATACCCGTAAAAACATTGTGCTTGTAGAAAAATGTTCATGAGAATTAAACCTGTGTGTGGCAGAGCATGAAGAAAACTGGTTAGGCAGCTTAGTGAGTTAATATCATAACAATAAATTATCATAAAATAGACTTCTGAACTTTTTACACACCACCAAATACTGTACAACAATATCTCTAGAGTGAGCAAATAAAAAACACAGATGAGGGACCAGCTGTCACATCTGTCAGTCCCAGCCAAAGTCATGACCAGTCATCTGGTAAAACTTGCTATTAAAGGGTTTATAGAAGTCCCTTAGCCTCTGCACCACCTCTGGGTCAATATTCGGATGGGTCCTGCCTTTGGTTTTGCCCAGGCAGTGCGGCTTGCTGTTCCCCTCGGGTCTCTTAAGGCAGGGGAAGCCCTTTGCGGGGTTAAAGTGGAAGTGCTTCTCCGTGACCACCCGCCTGAGTCCGAGAAAGTCCTGGACGCGAGCCATCTCACCCGCGGGGTCGCTTATCAAGCGCTCGCCGCTGACAAACAGCAGCTGCTCCATGGGGAAGTGCTGGAGCCAGCGCTCCAGGTGCTTGGCGTACATGCCGATCTGAACGGCGCTCCACGTGGTGTCGATCAGACCCGCCGACATGTTCTTAAAGGTCAGGCTCTCGAAGGACGGGATGTCCGGTTTCTTGGAGCGAGTCTGGGTGTAGTCGGAGATGGCCCGCGTGACGGGATCCCGGACGACTACGATGAGCTTTGTGTCTTTAGACATGGTGTAGATTCGAGCAGGGACCTCCTTGGTGACGTAGTAGCTGGGGGTCTTCTCCATGGTCAGCTGGCCCTCTGATGACTTGGGCATCAATTCCCTGCAAACGACACAAAAACACAGATTTACATGTGCGCTGCAGGCACAAAAACAACCCTATTCCTCTTCACAATGCCAGCTAACAACTTTCAAAAGCTCCCCATACAGGAAGACGAGGTTTCCACTGACACAGAAGCTCTGTGGCAGGTTTAAAGCCCTGTCAGGCAGGAGCAAGTCAATCATCATCAAGGAGACAATTGTAGACATCACCAGCAACATTAGGGGAGTCTGTGAGTGTACCCAAAGTGACAGGAAGTGGTAGGTAGAGCGAGAGTCCTTTCAATCATCCCTGATTGCATGTGTACACAATACACAGTTTGTGGCATGTTCTGAACCCAAACCCTGAAGGAAGACGTTCACCATCCTGCTGCTGCATTTAATCTACCTAAAGACCTCAATCCTCTTTAAAAAGCCCGCAATCCTCACATTGAAATATTCCACACCTTCATTACATTATACAAAGGGCGGTTTAGCTGTGAATAGGCGGTATTATGCTTCTTAATGTCATGCCACGGCTGCACCTTCCTCCTCATAGTTGTCAGTAATTTTGAGTCAGATGTGAGGGGTTTGGAGAAGGCGTCCATTCCTGAGGAGAAAAATGCAAAGCTCTGGAGCTGTCTGTTCCCATAACTGCATATTCTCCCTGACCCTGGACGGCTCCGGTTGATCATAATATAGCCTGTTAACTGCAGCCCCGACTGGATAATGGCTAAAGTGAGCCAAGGGGGATTAGGACTAAGCCAAACACGCTAGAGCATTAGAGGCTGGTTGACTGCCTCGTTGGCTGGCTCGTCTCTGCAGGGAGAGGAGGAGAGATACGTGGCCACGACGATGAGCATTTAATCCATGAAGAAATACAAGCGATGGACACGATAACACAAACTCCTGTACCGCTAGTGCAACACAAAGTTACAGTTTGTGAGAGAGTGTCGGAGGAGCGTTCACTCAGCACAAAGTAAAGAACAAGTCAGTCAAAGTTGTCCCGAAGTTCAGTACTTCAGTAAATGTATGTATATTAGATCGGGCAGGACTTGTCATCCGTCACCCTTGCGATCCAGAAGCTGGTTCTGCTCATGTCCTCCTGAGCTTCACCAGACAGAAGCTCTCGTAACAGACGCAGCAGCAGATTTGCACACTGAACGTTGCTGCTGAGTGTTTTGCTTGTCTCACCTATGCGTTGTAAGCTGTGGAGTCAGCTCTCTGTTACCATGGCGTTAGCTAACTTCAATCAAAACCACCCTGCGGCGTAATTTTCTCTCACCGGACAAACACTTCAACCTTATGCATCAGCCTTTATATAAACGTGGGGAGTTTTACTCCCTGATATTAGTATCGACATCGGCCCCCCAAAAAACAAGTCAGCTCTGACTGCAGACGTTTTATAATTGCACTTGATCGATCTGATGTTTGTTGTATATAAACTAATCGACAGTTTAATCCCAGTTAAATAAAATTATAAACTTTTCACTAGCTGTGAACACTTTGAATCAAACGTGTAGCTGCTTGCTTCCAGTATTAATTATGGAGGTGCTTCGGGGACGAGCTCAGATTTTCAGATGCTTGTGAACACAACATGACTTCATATGGTGTTTTTGTTGCCCCACACAGAAGCATTGAGGAGATTAATTTATTAACTACAGCAGAACACACTGTTTGGTCCCTGCAGTCCCTGATATGTATGAATATCACATACTGGTGCAACAAATGTCTTGAGTGCAGGAGCAGTGACTTTCTGCTGTATGTGAGGATGAGCCCAGATGTGATATCACAAGCCTCCAGCGTACCCCATGCTGGTTTAAGTTTGTCACTCTTGAATTATTACAGTGTTCGGTAACATTGTCATGTTTTGATCGGGAGCGGTTGATCTAAAATGGAACAACGGGGAAGCGGAGGAGCCGCGTCATTAAAGTGATCACAATAATTTCCAACCATCTGTTGGTACACGCACAAGGAGCTTCAATATTCCTCTCCAAACCCAGCAGCTTTCATCTTACAAATTGATGTGGTGGAAAGAGCCGAGGACGCTCTGGAAGATTTTTGACTGTGGGGGGAAAAAAGCTGTTGTGATTATGGGAAAAGTAGGCATCAACCACACCTCATTACTGCCATACAAACACTCACAGGGCTGTCTTCCTTATGCAATTTCATCACCTGTGTCACCTGCTCTTTCCTTCCTTTCTATGGAAGCCACGAGGTCTTACATTTATTCCACTTTTCCCTGCCTCAGAGCCTCAGCCACCGTTCAATGTGGTGGAAAAACCACAAACCTAATCAAGGTAATAGGTGCGAGAGACTCAAACAACTCTATAAGAACCCCCCCTGCAATTATCTGCAGCATCTATTGGATACACAGCGCTGTAGGCCCTTTTTCGCGGTTCCTCGAGGGACACGAAAACTTACTACCAATCAAACTTTCCACTTAGTCCCCGAGCAAAACAATCTGTGTGAGAAACACATGCATTATTCATCTTAGCCGAGACAGAGCAAGGGGAGAGCGTCTCTGACGAGCGAGAGAGTCGCCTTAGGGGGGCAGATGTAGCAAGCTTTCACAATTTGTTCTGCTTAATAAACAATGTCGCCTGGAACCAATAGGTTTCTGTGCATCCTCATCTATCAATCAGCCACGCAAAGGCGTCATCAGCGAGCTGCAAGGGAATTGGAAAAACAAAAAAACGTCCTGTCTCTTGAGTTGAGTCACAGCGCGCTGACTTTTGCCCCTTCATGAATTTTGCATTTTGACTTCATAAAGCTCGAAAACGCTGCTTCACTCTCAAACTGCGGCGTCTAAGTGGGCTCTAAATGTATTCTCAAAGTCGTAAAGCAAAGAGTCTGAGCTTTGGAGAGTTTCTACCTATAATTGCCGCACTAGAAATAAATCCATATTGATGCTTCTGCATGCACACAAACATCCTCTGCCCTCTAACCTGTCCTGTTAAACTGGCAGGAGAACAGCAGGGCTGAGGAGATAACGGTGGGGAGGCAGAGAGGAAGGAGATAAAGCGAGAGAGGAAGGAGTAAAGAGAGGATTAGATGGAATCAGGTGGAGGATGGAGACGGTGGAGGATGACCCCCACTGACCCAGAAGCCTAAGTCCAAATTTTAAGTCACCGGCGACTTTAAACGCTGTGTGTGCATCCTGTAGCACCCGGACAGAGACCTACAGACAGATATTAAAGAAACAGTTCACCCAAGAATGAGAATACGGTCATTATCCGTTCACCCCCCCTATGCCTGTGGAAAGTCAGGTGAAGTTTCATAGTCCACAAAACATTTCTGGAGCTTCACAACAAAACAACGTTGTGGCGTTCTCCTAAACAACTGAAGAAGCTGAGGACAGTTGTTTTAAAACTAGAGTGCAAACCTCCACCCACCTGTTCCTTTTATCCACAATCATACTGAGTCATAGTTACCAGTCACCTTAATACAGTATGCCTGCTTCTTTTCATCAAGATCCCTGAATTATTACCTGAGAAATTAACGAAAATGTAAAAAAAATGTATACGGATCCGCACCAAAAGTTACTGGGTTCTATTCTGGGCCGAGATCCATCCGCCATGCAAGTTTCGTAGGAATCCGTTCAGTACTTTCTGTGTAATCCTGCTGACAAACCAACAAACCAACCAACAGATGAATCATAACCTCCTTGGCGAAGGTAAAAACTGAAAATGGCTCCACACAGCTCATCCTGCGTGATCAAAGTCTCTGGAGCCCTGCGATCCCCAAATGATATAAAAAGACGTTATTTATATCCTTGTGCGCTAACTAGATAGATTTTGGCTTAAGAGGGCTGTAAATTAAGTTTTTTTAAACTATTTTGGGGCTCTTAGAGACTTTGATTACTTCAGACAAGTAGTGTAGAGCAATTTTATGATGCTTTCTTTCTTTGTTTAGTTTTTTCATTTCAAAACAAAGTTATTTACACCCTGTTTTAGCCTGAAATCTTCGCTGTAGCTTCTCAACTAAACACAGTAGCAACTTAAGCGCTTTAACAATGTTTAATAATGTCCAATTTGAGATCTTGGGATTTTTCGAAGACTTGGATTACGCCTGGTTACGACAAGCTATACGAAGTCCCAGGCTTTCCTCAGTTGTTTAGAAGAAAGCTACAACAGTTTTACTGTGAAGCTCCAGTCTACCTTTTCATTTTTGGATGGACTTTTCCTTTCAGTCACTTTCTAATGTAAATGTTGTGTGTTTTCCTGCAGCCGCAGCACGCGATACACCACCCGTACTGCGACCCACAGACAGATATTAATCCAGGTGGCGGTGTGTGTTGTGTTGTGTCTGCTGTGCAGGCAGGTGTGTCCATTAAACTGCCTGCTGGCGAAGCGGCGTTTGAAAGCTGGTGCCTTGTTTACATTCACTGCTATCAGGAGGGCGGTTCAAAGGTAGGAATTTATAACGTCGCTGCGTGGATGACAACCCTCAGTCATGACTTCACCGAGTTAGGGAAACAAGTCCAGCGCTGGAAACTCCGACATGACTCACTGTTTCTTGTGGGACTCGGCTTGACTGACGCTAATTGGCGTCTATGTATATTTCAGCCTCTCAGACCGCGGTGACAAGCGACCGCTCCAGAAAAAAACCCCTCAGCATTATCTAATGTCATGATGGGTTCTAATCTTAAAACCGAGGTCGAGCTACTGTGGGAGTCGTTCCTCTTCTCGCAGACAGGATGAGAGGTGGTGGTATGTAGCCACTTATAATAATCAGACCGATATATCGTGAGATGAGTCCCAGACAGGAATCAAAGAGGAACGCATCTTTTAGCGAAGGTGCTGCTCGGCCATCTCATCATGCGTGTGAAAGTCGTCGTCACCGTCGTTTACACTCGACCGTCATTATCTCAACAGCATTCCTGAACAACAATGATAGTGCAGAGAATGCCTTTCTCCCATCCTCCATTATTACTGTCAGTATGCAGAACTCAAGGCCACCTGGCTGTCTGATGGAGACAGGCCCAGTTCGAGGAGGAGGAGGAGGAGGAGGAACAGTGCATGAGCCATTCTGGTTTCTCTCACACAACTGTCAGCCTTACATTAACACATAACAGACCTGACAGTCAGTTGTTTATAGAGTCAGCGAGCACTTTGTAACAGGGCGGTGCTGCTGGGAACAAACGTAAACCCACAACGCTGAGCCGATCACACGGGAGGGTTTTATACACTCTGTGAAAGTGATCGAACAGTTATCAGTAACGTGTTAGTACGTATACTAAGAGCCAATAGTTTTCTGTTTCTGTTACAGATTGATTTTGTCTTATCCTGTTTTTTTTAGATGCCAGCTCAGAGGGGCTCATCAACAGGTGTGACGCTGACTTTCAAGCTCAAATAAAAGAAACTACAAACATAAATGTAGGTTTTGTATATGAACCATAATACTGTATGTTACCTTGGCCAGGAACCATCAGGGAGGTGCTGCACCAGTGACCTGATCTCCACTGACTTTACACCTCAGAGAGTTGCAGTGCTACTGGCTACTAGTGCGACTTCACTGGGGTTATCCACTGGATTTTGGCCGCGTCAATATGCATTTCCATTACCAGTTTTACTGCGCCGAGTACGCCCCCGCCTCCCAACAGGCCACCCATGACGACCCCTTCTCTCCATCAAACAACCGAGTGTCGCTAAACACGAGAGAAATGCGTTTTTTAAAAGTCTCTGCAGTAATTTTGTGTCTCCAGTGTCCTTGTTCGTGCTCTCAGATATCTGCTGTATTTCTGCTGTTTCATCATCTTCACTCTGAGCTGTTTTCACAAGTCGTGCTAAGTTACTGCTGCTGAAAACTAACTAAATAACAGGAGACTTTTCATTGTGAAGAATTTATAGGAAATGGAACGTGTTGGTGGATATTTGTTGGCAACTGTTCTTCGATGGTACCGCTGGGAGAAGAAGCATTTACAGGCGCTCCTTTTACCGCTACACAAGCCTGTCATTAGTTAAAGACACACCTTCAAGCAGGTAGACCTGTTGTGATGGAAATGAAAATCCCTGCCAGCACATGTGGCTCTGTGCCCCATGTTTCATAGCTGCACGCGCCTGAAACTCAGACCGAACTGCCAGAGGACGACTTGAATTGTGGGAAAAAAAGAAAAAGTATATGTCTGTTGTTCTGCTGCATCTGTCCAACAGTGTTAAAGGAGCGCAAATCAATACTAGCAGCAGTATTAACCAAGAGCCACAGGAAACTCTGAACGTGTGACAAAGAGACTCGAGTGAAAAAGCAAAGACACCAGCCGGCAGCTAAAACAACCTGAGATGATCGAGCAAGGCCAAGTGAGCCGCAGTCAAGTTTCTCATAGAAATAAAGTGTTGGAGGAATTCAGAACGAACAAAGAGACAGAAGCTGCATTCAGAGAGAAAGTGAAAGAAACAGCTACAGCCGAGAGAAACGAGGGAGGAGGCGACGACAGCTTACGTTGTTTATAATTATAAAGTTAAGACTTTTAAATGTGATAAAGAAAGCCAATTCTCTGCATGTATGTGTGGCTGTTTCCAACTTATAGATTGCAGTTGGTACAATTAGATACTTTCCCTGCAGCAGCATGCTGGTCTGAGAGGATCAGCAGAAAGAAAACAAGACTTCAAAGAAGCAAAACAAAGATGGCCGAGGCAGATTGCGGCTCTCTAAGGTTGAAGAGAGAGAGACAGAGGCAGGAAACAGCACTTTTTCTCTGAAGATTCAACAAAAGAGTGCGATGAGGAAGTCAACAACTCGAGGGGATATAATGGAGTGAACTTGTTTTGTTTCAGCGTTTTCCAAAGTGCTGTAATAAGTGCTGTGGTTTGACAAATTGCCTCAAGCAGAAGCCCGGGGGGTTGTTGCAGCAAATTAAATCTTCCATCTACCAGACTGGGGAGGGGAGGTGCACATTATCAGTATTGACAACCTAGTGGACTCGTTCTAGGAAGGACGGCATCACTTTAGTCAAATCGGGAAGGAGGGAGAGGCTGCTTGACTTTCTGCAGGTTGAAATATCTCAGGAATGTTTGAAACAACAGCGTGAATTGTTTCTTTGAAGCATCTCATTATCGAACGCTCTCTTCCCCTTCTTTCTCCCGTCAGTGTGCTGACACATTAGTTTAATCCGGGGGATACCTATATCCAGAGTTTTCTCACTTACACCAAATCCCCCTGTGTCCTTGCAAAGAGCTGAAAACTGTCGAGTAAGCGAAAAAGCCACCAGCGGACTCAAACGAACCTACTCTTGGGAACTTTTCCATGCTGAGATCTCTGAAAGTCAACTTTCAGCCCCCCAAAAAAGCTTTAAGTGTAGCGAGTCTTGGGCAGGTTCCAGTGAATGCTCTTTCCGATGAACTCCTGCTGGGCTTCGTCAAAGGGCACTTTCACCCTTCTGAGCACATTTGCATACAAAGTGAAGGCAGAGAAAACATGTTTCACACTAATTGTCTGCTCTTTTATTGTCAGGGTTAATGCAGACCCCGGGGGTCCCCGAGCATCCCCTTTCATTGAGCTCCATAATACTGTTGCGCTTTTCTAAAGACTCACTTTAAATTTACTGCCCTCTATCTGCCACTGGCCTGCAGTAAGCCTCCCTGGGGCTCTGAGGAGGATTACGCCGTCTTCTCTGACACCCTCAGTGAGTTAGTAAGAAGGCCGCTCATTGTTCTATATGTGGACCCTCAAGAGGAAAACACAATTACAGCAATTATTCACATCTACTGTATAGAACCTAGAAGACCCTGATTTGAGCGTGCATTCAGTCGATGAGTTGTTAACCTGCCAAGATAAGACGTACGGGAGGAAGTTTTATTAAAGGAAGGAGGCGCACAATCGTCTGCCTGCGCCTCTTTCGCTGTATTGTGGTCGGTGTCCCGCTGAGCCAGGGGGGCCTCTCCTCTATGAGGGGCTCCGGCAGGATGGACACAGCGGACCTCCAAGCAGGACGGACACACCAATCACAGCAGATAAATAGTGCGGCACAACTCAATGCCACCACAGGAGCTGATAAGCCCACCCAGCGGACCGCTCCCCTCCCCAGGCTACTGCACGCCATTAGTCTGGGAGCGCTGAAGTGAAACATATGGGAAAACAAATCAACAAACACCTCCGTCTGCTCCCGGCTCATCTTCAAGACTCACTTCTGATAAGAGCTGCAATGATTAGGCGATCAAAAGAAAATTAATGGCTAAATGCTGTTGATCAACTAATTGTTTAAGTCGTCTGACAAGTAAAAATGTCAAACGTTTGCCTGGTTCGGCTTCTCAGATGTAGGAATTTGCTGCTTTTCTTCATCATTTATGATACGAGTGAAGAGTCTTTGTGTTTTGGACTGTTAGTTGGACAACAGGTGTCACTCTGAGCACCTTGTGATTTAAATTATGATGAGCATTTTTCACATTTTTTGGCTTTTTATAGACTAAACAATTAATCTATAAACCATGAAAATACATTACAGAGGCAGGACAAGAGAGGCATGAAGCGGCAGAGGCAAGTAGAGCCAGAATATTTTCACACCTAACTCTGTGAACTGAGGGTTTATTTTTTACCAAACTAGAGGTGACTGGAAGGGAAAACCCACATGGTTTTGGTGTAAAAATTTACTTTGAGGCAATTAAGCTCCTCTTAGCTCGTAAAAGAGAGAAACTTCAGGGTGTATAGTTGATTTTTTTTCAGTTTGGGAAGACAAATTTGTGTAAAAATATTTCCTTTCTTGAAATTTGATGAGTTTATTTTGGCAAACCGCTGCTGCATGCACAGGATGGGCCGGGACTAGCTCATTAGCATGCTAACTAGATACCTCTTCAACACACACGGACGTCTTTGGCCTTATCTTGCATATTCCCTCTTTAATGGGCTTCAAAAACGTGTGTGAACGCTCAGTCATGAAGCCCACATGTGTGTAAAAACTCATACATCCAACAGAGATGTGCTCCAGCCACCAAGCCATGCAAAAGGTGTCCTCAGAGCTCCACTAAATGATCATTAAGGGTGGACTGGGTGTCATGGTGCTCTGCTGTATGGGGTCAATCTGTAGCACGGCGCTCTCACTGTGACAACTCAAGCCAAGTTGTTTTAATTAGCGCGATCACCTCTGTGGGAAGCAGGAGCCTTCATTATACACGTCTCAAGATGAAACAGGTTCCCACATCCACTAGCTGCTTGTTTGGTATGCAGTTTCCTCTGTGAACACGAAGCGGCCACGTCTCAACTACACACACCGGCTTCTCGAGACTGTTACTCGCATCAGCATTTCATTTTATTCATACATCGCCTGCTTGTGCATCAATTGTGGATCGTAAAAAAAAAAAAACAGCAGGAAGACTTGAAGTAAAGAGATCGTCGAGCACAAGTTGCTCAGTTCTGCAGAGATGGACAAAAGATCATTCTTTACAGGCTGATCATCCAAAAAAAATGTCCTTAACCTGTCCGGAAATGCTTAAAGGAGCTTAAGCGAGAAGTCCTTTGAACAATGCTTCACTTAACCTATTGTAGCTGTATGGAGCCAGCTTTGAAAAACAGTGTCTAGATCCTTTTGACATCGCCTTGTTAATCCCTCCGCTCAGCCAAATGGACACTTGAAACAGCAGCATCTCTTATTATCTCTTATTCACAATGTGGTCGCTCTGATCTGAAGCGTTCAATGCCACGCCATTTCCGGGGAACATTCGGGGGTACATAAAAGATCGCTCATTTCCAGGAATAAATCGTGCTTGTCGTTAATTTCCACTAAGAGAAGCAAGTTGTGTAATAACGCAGCTGAGTCAACAGTAAAGAGCTTTCATATTGAGATGTAACGTACAAGGACAACAGTTGCCATGGCAGAGGATACAATAAAATGCTGAAGGTGTGAGCAGCCTCAGATCCCTGATCTCCGTCTTTGACACTGACGTCTTTTTGGATCTGAGATCAAAACAAATTGCTGCGGCTGAATCAATACTCCTCATGATCTTGAATCCAGCTCCTGGTTGCTCAAGGAAGATAACATGATGTAACTTGCTGACTCCGAACCATAAACCATGAGACGTTTCTTTGAACTTCGTCCAGAATTCAGGTCGAATTTAAACAGAAGCTCTGCGTTATCTTTTTTTTTTCTCTACCTGTTGGCCCCTTCTTGTCAGAAGGCCACAGCAGATCTAGATCCAAGGTGTAGATCCAGATGTGGGAAAAATTCCAGGAACTCAGACTGAAGGTCGAGCAAACAGGCAGAAAATCGATTGTGCTTTCAAAAAAGGAACACGACAAACAACACCACTGCAAACAGAAGGTTTAATGCTTTATGTAAGTGCTGCTACGTAGTGTTGACATTAACCGTACCATCAGGTACAACTGAGGTATTTTATCAAGTGTTTCCATTTTCTGCCACTTTAAACTTCCACTCCACAAGGCAAATATTGTACTTTTTCCTCTGCTGCATTTATTTGATAACTTTAGTAACTAGTAAAATTAAATTCCCATCTCGAGTTGGGAATGAGACTTGAAAAATCTACAATCTACAACTTTCACTTTTAAGTTATTTTATCTGCAGTCAGATTAAAAAACAAAGAAACACTGATTTCAATAATCAGAATAATGCTGAATACAGGATTCAGTAGGCTGATTGGGCAGTATATACATATATGTGATGTACGTATAATTTACTTTTAATACTGCAGTACAATTTAATATCAGACACTGTAAATACAGGACAGTATACCAGTAGGAAGTGGTGCACCATGGAGAAACAACACCCTGTAGAAACTGGTATTGTACAGGTGACATTAGCTTGCAAGCTATCAAAGCTTAGCTAACTGATTAGCTAAGACCCAGTAATGCAAGAGAGCCAGTAAGTAGGCTAATGCTACATTAAGCTAACTGCAGTGCTGCAGGAAATATATCGCTAGTAAATAACGTTTAATACCAAAGACTTTTACTCAAGTACAAGGCCATTATAGTAATTATAATTATTGTTTTTGTTATTATTATTATTACAGCATGATATTTTTACTTTAACTCAAGTGTGACCACTGGGTACTTCTTACAACACTTCTGCAGAGGTTTGATTGCACCTGCAGCTGTTAAAGGGATTTAGTGGTTAAATCTAGTGATGTGGTTGTTCACTGCAACTAACTGAACACCCCTCGTGCTTGATTTGTCCATTCTAGGCTACTGTAGAAACAAGATGTATGACTGTGTAGATATTTAAGGCTCATTCTGAGATCACAAAAACACAAAGATTTGTTAGTTTCAGGTGATTTTACACCAATAAATGCATAATTATGAATATTACATTTATTTGCTGATGATATTATACTTTATATCTGCCTACATCCTGAACACTGGATCTTTAAAATTGTCACATTTATCAGCTTATCAGCTGTTTTATTGGCTCAGCTTCAGTTTCCTCTCTCTTGATAACAGCATATCAATATGTACCGGTTCACTGTGAATTTTATAAACTGACATAAATGAAACTAAAGTCACAGCACGTACGATAGGATCATTTCACTCGCTTGTTTCAGTAACAAAACTACTCACTTTAATTGCATTTCACACTTCATTACTTAATTTTCTCACTTTCTCTGATCTTACTATCTAATCTCTTCCCAGGAAACGTAGTGAACATATCAGTTGATCTCACAGCCGATAATCACATCTTTCTGTTCTCTTTGCAGTGTTGTGAGACTAAAAGCACCTTGTCAAGATGATAACCATGTAGCTGGGGTGTAATGTCAGTTTAATGGACACGTGAGGACAGACTGTTAAAGGAGCCAAGTCAGATAGAAACATTAGACTCGGTTGGTAGATGAAAACGCTGCATGAGCTGGTGTTTCTGTAAATGCATTTTTGGAGGAAGAGGAAGATTTGGGGGTTTTTTATTCTGGGCCAAGAGCTTTACGTCCATAACTACATGAGATGCCTTTGAGCAAGGCATCCGAAGTGTACAAAATGAAGCATCCCTCTCCCTGAGGTATCAGATGGGTGTCGTACCTGTACCACTCCAGCCCCTTGTCGTAGTTGCGGTCGAAGAAGTGCGGCTCCGCTCCCACCGCCCTGATGTCCGGATGCAGCCGCAGGAACTCCAGCAGCGCCCGGGTCCCTCCCTTCTTCACCCCGATGATGATCGCCTGGGGCAACTTTTTACTTTCCGACTCATTGAGGAAACCTGACATGGCATTATCATCCAACGCCTTCGCCTCGCCCCTGATTTCATCCCACTCCTCTCCCCTGCTGTCCACATCGTTCTCGTTATTCAGGAGGTCCCTGGACGCCCCGAGAGAGGAGCCCCGGCTGTCAACCTCCGCGTCGCTCTCGTGTCTGTACGCCAGGTTGGGCATCGTGGAGCAGTAGCCGACGCAGCAGTAGATCATGTAGACCCAGAGGGACAGCATGATGCAGAACACGAAGAGTTTGTTTTTCACGTGGGATGATGATGGCACAACATGTAGGCTGTGTAGGATCGGACTATATTCCATAGGACCGCCGTGGAAAAGTTATACTCCAGTGAAGAGGCATGTTGGCAGCGGGCGCATCACTCCTCAGCCATGACGCGAATCCTGGAGCACCGGTGCGTAATTCTCCCCAAAAATCAGCACTGATCCTCCTCCACCTCCAACCTCCAACCTCCTGCTTCAACTCCAGCTCTGCTTGAGGAGCAGGGTTAATATTTTTTTACTCTCAACTGAAACAAAAATGTGAAAATGAAAATAAACAGAGCGAGTGAAGATCTCTCCAGGTGAGCGACGCGCGCGTCAGGGAGCGGGCTTGTCTCCCATCACTTGCTCTGAGTGTGTGAGCGCTCACACAGCAGCACCAAGTTATCTACCGCCGACAGCAGCGACAAGCGCGAGGCAATGTGATGAAGCCACTTCCGGTGGAGCCCTTCAAAGTAAAACTGTTGAGACTAGCGAAGAAATGACTGAAAAATAAAAAAATAATGCCCAAAACATGGTAAATCAACACATCAAGCATGTTTTGTAGTGTTTTAATAATGCATTCATGCCATAAAATTAACACCATGATGTCACTTTATTCATACAGAATGAGCAATTTAAGATTATTTTCATTGTCGATCAATCTCTCAATTTATTTTCGTCATTAAAATGTTGAAAAATGTCGATCAGTATCTCCTAAAACCCAACATGACGTCTCCAACACAAATATATCCAGTTTACTGTCAAAGAGGAGGAAAGAGACAAGAAAATATTCACATTTAAGGAGCTGAATCAGAAAACTGTGACTTTTTCTTTCTCAGTAAATTACTCAAACTGATAAATCGTTAATAAGAAATGATTGGCAATTCATTTAATAGCTGAAAAACTAAACAATTAATCAAATAGTCGTTGCAGCTCTAATGTCAATTACACTTATTAAAGAGCAGACAAAGGAAAACTAGTATTATGATATGGTTATTATAGCAAATTAATTGGTAACTGCTCAGAAAATTATTAAAACTGATTAATCAGTTATCAAAATAGTTGGCGATTAAGTTGATAGTTGACAGCTAATTGATTAATCAATTAATGGTTTCAGCTCTTAAGGCAATCAACCTTAATAAGAGGTAGAAAAATAAAAAGTTATAAAATACAGTAGTTATATAGCAATTACTAATTAATTGGTAATTCATTTAGGAATAATATTAATTATCTCAACATTAACTGAATATAACTACTATTGTACACTAAGTTCAAATATGTGGTCCACCAATGAAATCAGGGTAACAACAACAACTTTTATTAGCTTTTATCCCGCAATTGAACATTGGACTACTTTTATTTTGAAGGTTGTGACGCTTCCGGTCTTGTTCTGTGTGTGTGTCTGATGGAGTCCAGAGACACTGGAGGGCGGCTGGCTGCCAGTGGAGCTGAACGCAGCCTCCATCCTGAACAGATTTCAGCCTTTTAAATGTCAAAAATGTCAAAATGATGTTGAGTTATGATGAATAAACATCACATCTTTTTTTATTCTTATTAATAAAACTCTTCTTCTTCAGAGAATAGAGCTCCACACGCTCTTGAAAGTATCCCAGCTTGCTCAGATCTGACACTTATTTGCACGTTTACAACTTTTACTGCTGCTGTGATTTGATTTTCCACACAAAGGTCACAAACAAAGTGTGGCGTGACAGAAAGTATGTGTCACGGATCAGCTGTTACCTTTAACAGCCTCACACATTTCCTGCTGTTGTAGGAGGAATCGGTCCAGTGCCTCCGAGTTAATTGGGCTCATAATCCTCCCTAATTGCCTTTGTAATCATCCCAAACATTGTGACTGTGTCCGTGCTACATAAACAAAATGTTATCAGAGTATTTTAGGGAGCCCCGTAAAAGTTAATCATTCGCTCTGCAGGGGTGTGGTGGTGTGCTCGCTGGAAGTTTCAGTCATGATGAAGAAGACGTGTGAGCGTGAATGCTTTAAATGCAACAAAAGTTTGGTCTGTGTGTGTGTGTGTGTGTGTGTGTGTGTGTGTGTGGGTGTGTGTGTGTGTGTGTGTTGCCACCTTCTCTTGATGGAGGGTCAAAGGCCTCCGGTCCCACTGCACCTCTGAGCTAGCAGAGGATTAGCAGGATTACCCCAGAGCTGCCATGTCAGTCAGAGTTTCACCAGAGACAACCCTGCCCCCTTCATCTAAGCCCCTTATCTCATCTTTCAGACACTGCTATATATGATATATGAGTGTGTGTGTCCCTGTGTGTGTGTTTGTGTGTGTTTTCTAATCCTAATAGTTGCATTTCCACAGTGCATGAGCAGCAGATAACCTGTCTGAGAGAAACGTGTGCGTCGAGGGGTTTTGGTTTGCAGCGCCGCCGTCACAGTTTGCCCTCGCTGCTCTGTGTGCAGACGGTGTTTGTCTTTGCTTTGTGGACTCTCTGGGTGGAAGTTGAACTGTTGAGTTCAAGTGTTGTTGGAATTTTAACTTTATATTTACTCCCAAGTCCTGAGAGAACTCTTTCCCTGTGAGGACACAGACGTTTTCAGGCCGTCAAGTCAGACAAACTATCACTAAATACAACTATTAGGTAATCATAACACGTCTGTTTTGAAACAGTTACAACATATTTGTCTCACTTGGACCCTTTTAGGACGAAGTATTAGCCACAACTAAAGTTTTTCTCACAAGTTCAGTCGTTCTCGCCAAGTGTGAGCACCCTGCGGTGCTCTCATGCAGTTGAGTAATTTTATGAAAAAGTAATGTCTCCTTAATAGATGCAATAATATTATCTCTGGACGTGTTGCTCCTGCCTGAAGGACTTTGGATGTCTGATTCAAACTAAAAATATGCAAAACAATCCAGTCTTTTGGGAAAAACTTAGAAACAAATCCTGTTATTCCCTCCGGGTCAGCAAACACTGCAACTTTTTTTTTTACCATTACAGGATTATTTACTCACCTGATCAGAGCCTAAAGAGGGCAGATACTGGTGATACATTTCATCACTGGCTGTGGAAATCTGAAATATGCTGCTGCTGCTGCTGCTGGATGCTAAATCTCTGTATGTCTGCAGACGTTCACATATATATGAATCTTTATATATAAATCTCTGCGTGGACCGCTTCCTTCTCATCTCTGTACATACGTGTGAAAAGAAACCCAAAATCAAGCCGGCGCTCTGAAAATACTCTACAGATGTTGAACAGTTAGCGTCAGAACAGAATGAGTAATAAAGGTTTTTAAATATTTGCTGACCCTCCGCTCTGTAATCATCTATAAGAGGAAGTGAAATTGTCAGATTTGATTACTGCAGCAATATTTAAGTCCATTTTTTTAAGAAATCCGGAAACTACTGTTGGTCGATGTGATCGCGGTTCATTTTTTACTGAAGTCATTTGAGGAGATTGATTCAAAAAGTGTACGATTTACTTTAACTTGTGTTTTTTATACTTAAGTCTGTCGTTGTGTTGTGATGGATGCCAGTCGTTTATGTTAAGCAAATTTATTTTAAGATACTCAAAGGCTTTTGCTCAAGTATTTTTTGATATGAGTCAGTTTGACTCTGACCACAATAATATTTTAACACGATAGCTTTCCTTTTACTGAAGTATGACTTTATAATACTGTCAAAAGGGGTTACGGCGGGCTAATCAGAGCTTTTTTTGATGAAAACAGCAAATTAATCCAATATTAATAAAACGTATCAAGTCATATAACATAATTAATATATACAGACTGTTCCAAGAATGAGATATTTTAACTGTTGTTACTAATTATTGATAAATCGAAGTTGAAGTCATTATTTATTTTAGATTTACTCTTTATGATTCGTGTTCTCGCTGTAATAAACAGGTGTTATTTTTGGGATTGACAGACTTCAAAGTGGAGCAGAGTCATGGAAGGATGAGACTTAAAGACACCTGAGGGAGGCCAACACACACACACACACACACACGCACACACACACACACACACACACACACACACACAAACACATACGACACACTTTTTCCAGACTTCCGTAAAAAACTGCGTGTCCTGATTCGTTCCATCTGTTATGCTTCATGATGCGTGGAGACAATACCTCATACACACACACACACAAACACACACACACACACACACACACACACGTGCCCTCTGTGTTATCTCAAAGGACTCGGCAGAAGTAAACCGGACACACTAAAGGAAGTGCTTGACTTCTACACATCCTCAACACGATTACACCAACTGAACCGTGTCAACACGCCGCTCCTCCGCAGCCTAAACAGATGACATAAACAGCCTTTACACATGAAACCCAGACGCTTCAGGACACTCGCTGATTTTTTCAGACGTGTCTCAGATCATGTCGGCGAATGCAACTCGATCCAACCTTGTGTTTATTTGGGTTGTCAGTGTCCCATTTCTAATAAAGCGTTCTCCACCTCACAGGAACATTTGGTGCCTCGCACACCTGCCTGCGCAAAAGTAGCTTTATTAGAGCTGCTAACAACATGCGCGTGCTTATCACCTTCTCCTGTCAACATGTTTTCAAAATGAACTTTTCAGCATACCTGCAAACGTGTGAATAACGTGGGAATCAGGCGGATACGTGTCGCCGTGTGTGTAATTACAATCTTAATGTGCACACAGGATCAAATACACAAAACAAAACATGGAGTCGTTGTTGGAGAAGCCTGCAGATGCCAGAGATCTGAGCCTATTAGGGGGTAAAGTGGACTGATGGATGATCTCATCCGCCCTTCTAACCCAGAAAGAACAAACAGAACAACAATCGGGCCGACCGCCTTCTTCCACACGCAAAGCCCTCAGTCTAATGACGGGGTTATTAGGTGAGCCAAGACACAGATCAACACACTGCTGTTGCTCCTTAAGTTCCTCCTTCAAGCTTTTTAACTCAGGCTAAGGCCATTTAAAATGTCTATAAATTCCCAGGAGCCGTGCTAGAGACCATCTGATCTTCTGTTAAGGTAGAGCCTGAGTGGATTTCCTTCACCTGATCCCGTAGAAAAGGTCTTATCCCGCGCTCACTGCTGTCCTCCTGGACCCAGTGGAAGCAGCCTGTGGCGGTTTGGAGGGCTCAAGCAGGCTTTAGATCTTCCAAGTCCTGCCTAGTCCTGCCCAAGCCAAAGAAATCCCATAATGCTGTTAGCTGTTTTATCACAGGTAAAGATGCACTGACCTCCATAGTTTTTTGTGAAATTATAGCACCAGGATCTGTTTCCTGATGATCCAGATGTGACACATCAGCTCACTTTACAAGCATTCATCCACTCAGACAAATGAAAGCTTTTCAAACACATGTCAATGTAACGGTTCAAGAAAATGACCTCATGCTAACATTTCTTTGGCCGTTGTTTTACCCTACAAGGAGGTTTCGTGTATCGCTCTGTATACAGACCATAACTTTTATTTTAGCACTGACTCTCAATCGACTGTTCGCTCTAACAGACAGACGTCAACAAGCACTCACACAGAAGAAGCACTGAGAGAACTGAAGCTGACTTCAAGTTTCCAAAGAGGTTGTGTATTTGTGTAATCATGTGAGATAACACAACATCCAGATGGTTCACAAGTATCGAGGTATGAAGCAACGTTACCACCTCATTAACAGGTCTATTTTCAGTTTGTTTACCCTCTTCCACTTAAGAGAAAAGTTTGCAGCAAAAGTTGTGGTGATGAACCATCTCATGTGGTAACAATCACTTCATGTCATAGGAAGATACTTCAGTCACAGGTTTTGGATTTAGAGCACTGGACTTTGAGACGATCACTGTCCATGGCATCTTTCAAAAACATCCAGCCTGACCAGCCGGACCGCCCCAGGGAGGAGATCCTGGAAGGGAGTCACGCTAATCCAGCTCGGTTTTAAGGCTGCTTCTGGCTAATGTCCGCTCACAGGAAAAAGAAATGGACACATGGGATGGCCAACGAACAAATCTGTACAGAGACCTGTCTCCACCACAACCTCCTGGATCGAGCTGTTGCACACGACGGACCGTGTTCCTGAGTCGAGTGCAGGACTACAGCGATACGAGGAGTAGTTCTAGTTTATTAGGTTTGCTCTTGGCTGACGTGGCCATGATATGACCTACTTGTGGCTCAGATCTGGCAAACAGTGTCGTCATTCTGGTATCTGGTATCCGTATCTAACAATTGTGCTTTCTGGGTTGGGCCTTGGCGGAGGTATGCACTCTGCCCTGTGCCAGTCTAGATTTATTTTATTGTATTTTGCTCACGTCGTCCTCAAATATTACCTACATGTTTTGTCCCCCTACAGTTTGAATATGAGATGTCTGATATCTTGATTTACTGGAGTATAGTCTGGAATAAGACAGAATGACAATCATTCACACACAGTTTGTGTATTTCTTGCTGCTTTATTATCATAAATACAGACAATAGCTTCAAAAGACAGCTTTGACACAGCTTTGCCATTCGACCATTTCCATAAAAAAAGATCCTCGCAGTCAAACAACACATGTTAACTGGTGTTCAAAAGGTTGTGGTGAACATTCACCGGCAACGGTGGCAACTAGATACCCCCGAGTGGAAGGCCTGGAGGCTGGGCGTCCCTCGGGGAGTATATCCTGGATGAAAACGCAGCCCATTATTCGAGCTGAGAACAGGTGCTTTCAACAAAGAGCCCTGCATCATTACGGCCCTGTGGGAAATGAGGGAAAATATCAAGGTCCAGGAATTTACGATGTGGCCTTTTGAAAGCACGGCAGATCAGATGCCCGAGTTGTGAGTCCAACTAGAGGAAGCCATTTATAGAATAAAGACGGAAAAACAAGGAAAGACTCTTTTGTATTAAGCAGGAACAGAGGAGAGTTTTCTTAAACCAGCAGACAGCAGGTTAATTAGACACGCACATGAAAATAATGAGCCAGTCAAGAAGTTATATGTTTGAGTCATCACTGAATGGCACATATGTGCAATTATTTTATATTTGAACATCTCGTCCAAGTGACATAAAACCACTTTAATAATAACGGAGCTCTGTGGTAATCTCCTTCGATTCGAAAGCATGAAACAAAGAGAGCTGTGAGCAGAGTTCATATAACGTTTACTTCAGGTTTGCGTCTTAATTATTTGGTCTTTACTCTCAGACTGTGTTTATTGTTCAGTGGACGGAGCGTACGTGTCAGCAGTACTCTGAGGTCACAAGAAAGCAGCGCTGTGGCCAAGAACAACTTCTAAGCGAAGCTCCGTCTGGGTGGAGGTCCTCTAAAGACACGTTACGCTCCACATTTCCACCGCTTCTCCTTCACCGTGCTTTTGTTTCAACATTCCTGACGTGCTTCTTCTCTCACTTCTCTTTCATTTCACTCATCTCTCTCCGGATTACAAGTGCTTATGAGTCTCACTTCGCTACTCACATATCTTGAGAGTTTCCCTGAGAAAAGAAGGCTGCTGCCTCCAAAAGCTTCCTCACCACCTTCTTGCCACCCATAATGTCGATCAAGCTCTGCTCTGCAGCTCCACGCTCGCTTCATCGAGGAGCCTTGACTCCTGTCAGACCAGAGCAGGGTCCTCTTTGATCTGGGCTGAGATGACAAGGCTGTGTGGTCCCAGAGCCCCAGGCCTCCTCCGTCACCACAGGCACAATATGACAAGGTCAGTCAGATGGGGGCAGAGGGAACACCCCCATCATCTCCAGTTTACCTATAACAGGGTGGAGGCCACTGTCCCGAGGGCCTCCAGCTGATGCAGGGAGACCCCAAAGTTTGAAACAGCAAACGAATAAAACCTTTCAAAAGTAAGTATTACATAACAGGTACAGTGTGATGATAAAGCATCAAGACAGTTGAGAGAGTCTCAACTCCAGACTGTCAAAAACTGATGCTCTGGGTTGGCAGCTCAGGTCGGACACCAACCCAAAGCATCAGTATTTAAAGACCCGGGGTTGAAAATCAAAACAATACATAATCTTTCTACAGGGAGGTACATTTTATTGCTTGAGTGACCAAAAGCTGGCCTTTAACACATAAAACTACGTTAGGACCACACCCGTGTTCAAACTCAGCATTTATTTTGACCTCAGCTACACACCTGTGAAGTCTAAGCATTTCTTCATAAGACAGATTTCATCAGCTGTTGTGGACATTAAACAATTAAGACAACAACTCCCATGAACCAACGCTGCATCTGTCTCTTGTTTTGTTTTGATTAAGAGAAGCTGTGGAGGCAGAAATTACATGCTGTGCTTTTAAAAACAAATGTAGTCTTTAGGCGCCCTTGCTCGGACCACACCCGTCTTCCAACTTGGACCTCATTTTGATCTCACAAAAATCTTTTATTAAGAAGAACTGAGTTATATCCATGTCTGACATATGAACAAAAAACACTACAGGAAGTATTTTTTAGGGTCTAACAAGTCCATGAGGGATGAGCACAACACAAAAAACAGCATTACTAACTAACTAGAGCTGGAATATAGTTGATATTCTTTGTGATTCCCTGTGAACAGTAAATGATACTCGGAGCCTCAGAGCTGTAAAAACCCAGAAGTTAAAGTTTAGTAATAATAAGTAACTAACTCTTGACATTTCCAGGCAAAGCACTTGAATAAATCAGAATAAGCTCCGAACACATGCTGCTTGCCTCTGAACTGCACCCATTAAAAAATGTACAAAGTCATTCTTCAGTTTTCTTCAGTTGTTTTTTCAATCAGCTGTCACATCCGTTTGACGGCGCTCTCTGTGGAAAGCAGGCTGAAATGAAGTGAAGCTGGGCAGGCAGTCAACCCCCTGAGGAAGAGACAAGACAAACATGATAAGAGGCTGTTGGTAAAATTACAGACTGCAGGCTGCTCTTAATGGAGTTCAGCTCAGGGTTGAGGGAAGTCTAAGGTCAGTCAGTCATCGACGCTGCGCCGTTGATGCGTCCTACATTCCTGAACACCGATGACAACAGGAAAGAGGAGGATGATTATTACATTAAGTTCAACCTTTTGAGACAAACATGTAAACTGTACTTAAAAAAAAACACAAACTGCAACCATAATACACTGATCCCACGTTGCAAAGCATAAAGAAGCTGCATGAAGCCAACACAAACAGAGTATTGACGATCGTGAACTCTCCCTGCACAGCTACCCAGTCTCATTAGCATTGGATAAACACACACTAAAAACCTGTTCAATGCATATTTCATAAGGGTTGTGTTGAAAATTCAACCTCTTCCAGATTTACAGTGCATGCTGAAGCAGCGAGGGTGGGCAAATACCATAAACCACAGAACCCACCCTCGGTATACATACTTTCCTGAGGTCACGATCAAGATTTCGAGCACTTTTTGCCAAATATACACAACACAGGTCTTAACTCTGGGACTCGGAGCTCTCTGAACGTTTGATTTATGGACCCTTCACTTTCAGTCTGGCGGAGCCTTCCTGACCCGAGTCTCTGAAGCTTTAGGTCAGAACAAGTGCCGTAAGTTCCAGCGCTCCCATTCGGCTTTCAAGCCCGCTGCAGCGATACGCTATTTGCGTGCTCCATGTCCGTTTAACTTTTCCCATGGTTCTGTGAGCAATCAGCTGCAATATCCTGCCTGTAAATCTCTCCATCAGTGCAGCAGCCAGCACCAGGGAGGAGTTGGCTTGTCCCTCAGGTTGCTCGCCTCACATCATAAATCCTGAGCCATCTGAGCTCAATCTGTCTTTTAGATCCATGAAATGCCAAGGCTACCTCAAGGCCCTGGTTTCCACAAGTGCTGGTCTCATATCAGACGTGCTGCGAGTGTGTAAATGTTCCATCTACACCTGTAACAGAACGAGGATGTGGAGTTAACAGCTAGAAAGTGTTAAAGATTCACAAAGACTGCCAGGTTTTTTAATTGTCTGAAGTGTGAAAACTGAGCTGTTAACATTTCATTTTTGCTATGCATTTGTTATCATGGTGTAACTTCGCCTGTTGAGTGGCGTCATCTTAAAATACAAACATCCAGAGGAGGAAGAACTACTCAGATGTTTTAATTAATGGATAAAAAAAAAATGAATACAAATTACCTAACCTTATAAACGAAACGTGAAGAGACAACAGTTTCGACACTATGTCAAAAACGTCTATGTGATGTGTTGCAGGGATGTCTGCTCAAGTTAGCACGCTAACCAGCTAGCCCCGGCCCTTCCTGTCTCATAATACAACTTTGTACCGACAGGAGGTGATAGTCTTGTAGCTCATGCCAGCTGTTAGCATAATAAATGAACAAAATGAACTCACAAAAATGTCAAGAAAATGTCAATGAAACATAAAACTGTATACTATCTGATGCCCGAAGTCATATGCTGCATTCACCTGGTCCTCGGATGGTCCCACTTCCCGAGTTGGACAGCAACGAAAGGTTACAACCTAAAACACCATATTACAGATTACATGTGACTATACAAAAGTTTGTTACCATCAACCCAGTGTTTACTTTCGTCTGGCGTCTTTCATTATAATTCTTTCCGAGTTGTTTTTCCAACTTGAGGGGACGTTCACGTGAATATTCCCGGTCAGAAAAATGTTTTCCTGAATATTACGACCCCACACGAGTGCTTAGATAGTCCTGATCAGAGCTGCTGTAAATCGCCTCTGTACTGTATCCTCTGCTGTCAAACTGACCTCAGTCGGACTTCGAGGTCCCAGTTTGTTAGCCAGCTGTGTTCCTTCTCATGTCAGGTGGCCAAGTCCAGTTGAGATGGGCCCTGTTTGCCAGTGGTACCTCCCCTGTGATCCGAGCTAATTAGCCAATGCTAGCTAGCTACATCCAAGGATAGCTCACATAGAGCAGCAGTTGTTGGTCACTGGTGACATGCTGCCCCCTGTGTTTTCGGAGCTACCTTTGAAAACTGGTCGTTTTCTACAAATTATACCGTTGAAATACACAAAACTCAACAGAATGTTTACAAAACTATTAAAAAAAGTTCCCCACGTTGGTCCCCAAACAGGAAAGCCCATTTTTATCTCACATGCTCTCTACTAATGTTGTCTTTCTAGCAAAACCTGCTGTTTGATTATGTGTGTGCTGCTCGCATGTATGTACTCGCTCCTTCTCTGAACACAAACACATCCACAATGCACTGCAGCTGGAGCTCGCCACACCCCTGCAAACGCTTATTGAGTTGGTATTCAAGAAGAGGTGGTTGAGAGGAGCATGCCAGGAACACAGTATTATCGTAAGATTTAACGCTTCAATGGGTTTGCCACAGGCTAATACCTGTCACTCTGCTGAGCTACTGTCTGTTTATATGATGAAGGCTGATTAAAAATAATGAAGGCCTTTTGTGTAATATTGAGTAGTTTTAACTGACACTCACATCAGGAGGAGTTTACTGAGAACTGGAAGTTAAAAGGTCAGGGTTAATCTCTATATAGATCTGTGTGTGCTGGATTAGATTTATGATACAACCATCAGAGCAGTCAGATTCGTTGAAATGTTTTACAGCTTCTCAGAAACAAGTTTTCACTGTGTCTAATGTGTTATAAATGGGTGAGGGTTTGGCATCACTGAAGAAGCAATAGAGAGAAAACAACATCAGGGACGCATTTTACCATATCAAGCTATCAACAGTTATGTCTTAAAGGGGCACTATGCGGTTTTCAAACTCAGAAATGTAATATTTACAATCTCTGAGGTGGCAGGGTCCGCCAAATCTAAACAAAATAAAACAGTATGAAACTGTGTTGTCCTTTAAGGTCAGTTTGTTTCTTCAGTTTATTCCGTCATGAAAACAAATTTAGTTTATTTATTTAATTTGTTAAAATTTGATTCCCAAAAACTACATAGTGCACCTTTAATCAGAGTATGACCACTAGGGGTGTCACGATAACTGATATTAAAAAATGAAATATTGACATTGTGTTTATGATACATATGATAACATCGTCTGCAAAGATGCTCAGCCTCGGCTCTGTGCATCTTTTGTTGAATGAGTTCATCTGGTTGACTTTTCTTTAATAAGTGAGTAGTTTTGTAGTTTAATTGTTCTTTTTTTACACTTTCTTTTTTACAGTTATGGTTACAGACAGAATTTGTTTACCCACAATGTAATTTAGCCACTGAGTGACATCACTGGAGGGACTTTATCAGATTACATGCAGCTTCGTCCGAAGCCACAAAATCCTTTATACGTTTTTTTTCCACACATGCAGGAGTACTCCTCAAGACCTGTATACACACTTTAATGTGTAAAATTGGTGGAGTTACCCTTTAACTTGCTCCTCTTTCTACGTACTGAGCTCTCGTTTATTATTATCATCCATTACACAGTATGTTTCCTGGAAGTTGGAGGCGATGAAAGGTGTGCTGTGGAAGATTACACCTTGATAGCTGACATCATCACCATCTTCTCAATTTTTGCGTCCACACCTTATAAATAGAACCAAAGAGTTTGTTCTGCGTTGGAGCCGTCGTCTGGTTTGTCCAGAGAAAGAAGCGTTTTTCATGTTGTAATTACATCTCTGGTCGGTTTATTTCTAGATGCTGAGTGTCCAACTTGCCACGGGTGTTTAGTGCTGCGGCAGACCTGCATTTAGTGTCTGAAAGGTGTTTGTGATAACCATCATTTTCTGTCATTTGATGCATGTTAAAACAGCCCCTGTAGTTGAGACCTGTAATATCTTCCCCCCCTCAGATGTCACAGAGTTTCCATTAGAGCCTGGCGCTGGATGGGGCTCATTATGTCCCCAGATAACCCTTTAAAGACACAGCACAGAGTCTGGCCTCAGCACTCAGGCTCACCTGGAAGACTGATGTTAACGCCTGGAGCCACCACCTAGTCTTTAAGAGGCAAGAAGTTTACAAAGAGAAGCAAACCTCTCTGCTTTCAGCAAGTTGTTGGACTCATATTGCTTTAACTTCCTGCGATCATCCTCCTCATGATTCCACGCTACTTTAATAGGTCATATAACTACATCTTTGACATTTCGCAGCAGACATTACATACTGTGCATTTGAAATAAAAGTGAACACCTCTAGATTAAAAGGAGACTGAGTGCTACATCCAGAATGCCTCGCACACCTCCTGTGATGAACATGTCACACTTTTCTTTAATGACAGACCAAAGGCTTGTAGCTGCCCACCCTTCGCACTTCAGACCGATTGATCTAGGTAATACGATGCTGCACGTCTGAAGATAAAACACAAGCGTGACGTACGCAGCGGTCCCTCCAAATCTCCCTCTAACTCTGTTGACCGGGGCAGCTTTTAACCTGAGCTCCTAACGTGCCATTAGGTCCTACCTTTGTTTGTTTTGAGCAAAGCTAACACTTGACACACCGACATTTTTGTTTCCAGTGCAGGACCTAACCCATCTAATGACTGCGTGCACAGGTCTTGTAAGTGTTGGTCTAATAGCACGCCTGAGTGCACGGTCCACGGGGCATCTGTCTGACCGGGACAGCCCACATATCAGCAGCGGCAGTGGGTCATCGGGTGGAGAGGGTATGACCTGAGAGGAGCCTTCATTAGGTGAACCGGGGAGCCAATTAGTCCCCAGCTGCCCGGCAGAGCAGCGTTAGAGAGGGAGGAAGAACATTCAGTCATCCCGCTCAGTGACGGGAACAGCAGGAGGCCGGATGAAGAATCGTTGTTCAAATCTTTTTCTTGTGCGAGTTTAAAACCTGGGAAGTCTTTAATGATATTCAGAGGTTGAAATCCATCTCAGAGTCCCCCTGAAGCCTGTTGCTGTTTCTCTACACAAGGGCATTCTGGTCATTGTGGAGGGTTTTGTGAAACAGGCCAGCGGATGTGAACGATCCTCCGTGCTGATTTAGAAGTGTCCAGAGACAGTCTGGAGCTGTGTGTTTTTTTTGGGGGGGGGGTTGGGGTTTAGAGTCGAGAAGACCCCTCTGGAGATGCTTTTCAGAAATGGTCCCCTGCTTCAGGGGGGCTGGGACGGGGGCGTCTGGACTGGGACCGACCAGTTCGTCTGAGTGGTGACTAATGAAAACAAATGATCTGACAAGGTCAAAAGGTTGAGATCAAGGCTGAAGGATCCTCTGCCCCTCTCAATTTCCCAACTTGGGAGATTAATGAGGGCAGGGAACAGCCATTTCTCTGTATCATTTACTCCCTGAGGCCTCGGAGCCTCATGGCAGTGGTGTGCAGCCCACCTGTTGGCCTATTAAGGCCCAGTGGAGCCGAGCCGGAGGGGGATCGGTCCTGACTCGGGGCTGGGACTGCTCAGAAGCATATTGTGTCGTCAGGGCTCCTCCTGAGTCTTGTGTCCATTTTTACTTTTCACATTAGAGACCTAAGATGGATGATTCTCTTGAGCTGCTTTGAAAACGTCCACTTCTTCACCATGAGACTAACGCACATGATTTTTTATTTCACAGGTGTTGGACACACTGTTATGAACATGCACCAAGACAGGCCCAGTGACAGCGTCTCATGTGGCATGTCATGAGCGTTTGAACATGTTACATGGTAACTGATGGCTTTGAGTGAGCAGCCCAGTCATGATGCTGCAGCTGCTTCTTCACACTGTGAGTTGAAGAGGTTTTACGAGACAAGACTGCTCCCTTCTGGACAGTTCACCTAAAGGCAGCACAGAGGCCATAAACACATCACAGCAAGGCCAGAAGTTAAAGGATGAGTTCTCCAGAAATGTTAAGTCAACTACGAAACTTCACTTTCCATCAATTTTATTTTTGGGTGAACTGTTCCTTTAAGTTTTTGAAAGGGAAAAACAATAAAGACGCTTTTATACTTCATAATTTCTATTTTAATAGCGTGCAGCAACAGTTCATCTGATTGTATTACATAAATTCAATGATTACTACGTTTTTCCATCATGTTGAGTCGTTGTGTATAAATGAAACAACTTTGATTAAATTAAACGGTGGAAAACTTCTACATAAACGTTTGTTTTGTTTTAATTAGGCTACTACAGATAAAGTTAAAGAGGCAGTATGTAGTTCTGCAGAAATTCAAACTCAGAAATATTTATTCTTTCAATAAGTGAATAAACAAGCTGCTCTCAGAGGAAAATAAGGGTTTGAAGCTAGAAAGGTGGCAGGGTCCGCCACATGTAAACAAAGTAAAACAGTGAGGTCGGTTTGTTTGTTCAGTCATTGAAGATTTTCTTTCTTCTGATTAAAATGTCTTCCCTAAAACTACATACTGCCCCTTTAAGTGGAGCTTAAGGTATTTATTATTCAGGTACTTCACATAAAATCAGTGCATTTCTAACTGGTTATTGTTTCTTGTGATAAATCAAACATCAAGTCATTTAATTTACACACTGACTCCACACGAGAGAAAAACTCTCTGACCCTTTACTTTTATTAATGAAATACAGTGGATGGAAAACTGATATTTAATTAAAATCAAGTCAGCGAAGAAAATATATCTCAAAAAAACTATTAATTATTCTCATTATAACCATCAGTCACATTATTTTTATTATTTAAATAAGTCACAGTATATTTGAGTGGGTACCACTCTTTGTAGCTGCATCGTCACATGGCTGACACTAGGTGGCGCTGTTCACCAGGCTGATCCACAGCAGTGGAGGTTTGCTGGACTTCTTATCATCAGTGTGTGTTCTGATCATTGTCCCGCTGGTACATGATAGAAAAGCTCATTATTCCACATTATCTCTGACAACAAGACTAAAGACAGATGAAACACAATTATTAACATCATATACTTTTACTTTAATATTCCTCTGTCAGTGTGCACCACTTCATGCGCTCAGACAGCACGTGTGCATGTATTTTTCATGTGTTCATAACAAAGCGTCCCTCCAGCTTCCTGCACACTTCTCTGCAGCGCTGTTGCAGGATGGTCATTACCCATAATTCCACCTCTCCATGTAATCAACTGCTCTAATCTGGACTAATGAATTAGATTAAATCACTCATTAGGATGCATTCCTCTTTGATCACGCTTCACAGTCCTCTGGGAAAACCGGCGAGATTGGATTATTTATCGAGCGTCAGCCTCGTTTTCCTACATTTCCCACACTGCACTGCTGCGCAGCCGCTTACTTGTCGCTGCTGTCGCTCTCCCGGCTGCCTGTGAAGTGCCCGCGGTGAGCTGGTCCAGCATCCCTGCGCAGGCAGCAGGCAGGCAGGCAGGCAGCAGGCAGCAGGCAGGCAGTGGGGTTAATGTAGCTGTTAGAATAAACCAGATGAAAATATGTAACCGCGGGGAAACGTTTTCTGCGTCGGCGGCTCGCGATGAGGGAAGGAAGACATGGCAGATTGGATTTTGCGCTGCGCCTCTGTGGAGCACGGACCGTTATATACTGAGAGAAATAATGCGGAATATTTCCCCCTGTAGGTGTTAACGCAGAACATACAAGATGAAGAAGCAGTTCAATCGGATGCGACAGCTCGCCAACCAGACGGTGGGAAGGTAAGAAGGCAAACCCCTTTTTTTTTTTCTCTCTCCCCGTGCGCTATTCTCACCGGGCCAAAGTGAAAGGAGGAGAAACCCCCCTGATAGGCTGTGAATCATAACCCGTGCAGAAATGATTGTGTGTGCGTTATTGTGCATGTAGATGGTCAGTGCTTGTGTAGGAACAAAAGAGCAGCCCGTGTTTTAAAAAAACGCCTTTTGGTGCTCCTATGCGTAATGTCCACTGAGGCTACCGCAGAGGCAGAGTGTGTAGGCGCATTGCCCCAGTGCGACCTGCCCACGGAAACACATTAAATATAGACGATCACACAGAGACGAACCCCCCCCAACCTCCTTTAAGAGCGGGTGCATGAAAAAAAAAAACGTGTAATGGTGAAGTTAAGGTGTGATTACATCCAGCTCCTGTGACAGAAGCTGTCAGGAGGCGTGCGTGATGCAGACGGATGCGGTGCGGGGCTGCGACGTGAGAGGATGGAGGGGTGGGGGGGGCAGAAAAGGGAAAAGGCGCAATGTTTTCATTACGCAGTAACATCAGCTGTGAGGAGGGAAGCACCTCCTGGGCTGGAGGGAGGGGGGGTCATCAAGTCCGTGCATTCCTGAAGGTCGTAATCCACATCTGGATTATTTTAATCTGACACTTTCTGTCTGAATAATCCTATTATGCCACTAAAAAAGCAGATCCGAGGACCCTCCTGTCACAGTCCTCTACCTGTCCTGCACCTGGGCGTCCCTGAGTCCCGCCCCACCTTCAGGAATAGATGCTTTGTGACCTTTCACAGGTCCCCTGGGTTTATCCCTCTCTTCCCTCCCCTCCGCCACCCTGCTGGCTCACCTCACAGGGAGGCAGAGCAGCTTGTCAAGCAGGAGGTGTTCTCTGCTCAGTCAGTACACAGGGAGGGAGGAGGGAGGAGGGAGGATGAGGAGGGAGGAGGGAGGAAGGTGGGGGATTAGGGCCAGGAGGTGTGTGGGTCATCATTACGACACACCTTGCGGGCTGTGTTGGTGCTATCAGTTACCCCGTCGGTTCAGGCTGCTTTCTCCAATCCTTTCAGTGTGTGAGTCATTAGTGTGTGTGTGTGTGTGTGTGTGTGTGGGTGTGATTCTGGAAATGTGTGTGGGCCTTCATATGAGCAGAGAAGGTAAGACAGCGTGAGAGACAGCCTGATGTGATTGCACTCCCCACCTCCAGTGCACGCCGCTGCTGTTTGTGAGCGATATTCTTCTCACACTCGGCCCGCCGAGGTGTTCCGCCGGTACCGCCGAGCCGTAACGAGCACCAGAATACAGCCTCCCGCAAACCCGCAGTTCACCGCAAACTCTCAAACAATGGACTCACAGCTATCCTCGGCACGTTTTCTCATGCTAAGGAGAGCTTCGTGACTCTTTTGAGCTTCGGATCAGGCCGAGAAGTAACAGGTGTGACCCTCTGGTGACCTTGAGCAGAATCAAACTTTGGCTGTGTCATACAAGAAGAGATGAGAAGAAAAAGGAGTAGCCAAAGATGTACCATCTGCACCGAGTTTCAATCACGGTACCATACGGTGCTGTGGAGGAAACTGCCCATCAGAAGTGTTCTCATGCTGCAGAGAAAACAACAATCTGGATGAGTTCGTGCTCCCTAAAGGTCGGCATGCTGTTCCTGTTTGTTGCCATCTTGTTTTGCATGTATTTGAAGTCCCGTTCCTCTCCTTTGGTGTAGTTTACACCAACATTAGGGAACTGTTAGCTTCAAATAACAACTTAGAATTCATTTCAATTGTATTAGAGTGAATGGTGCCTCTCGCTTTCCCACTTCACCTCCCAAACGCCTGTTCTTGCACTGTATAACTCGGGTTAACAGGCTACATAAGACAGAACCAAGCACGGGTCTTTAGCTAGCTGTAAGAAGAAACACGGTCAGTATTCTCAGTGCAGAGGCGAAGAGACCAAAGTGGAAGTCAATGGATGAAGCTAAGACGAGAAAAAGCGAAAGATTAAGAGTCAAGACACGAGAGTAAACACATTCACATTACATGTTAATGACCTGACTTTTCATATGTAGAGCTAGCAGTGGTGTACGGCTAGGTGAGAAGGCCAATGACCAGAGTTCAAGACTGCGTTTCAACATTAGCCACTAAAACTGGATATTTTTGATGGGAAGTCAAGGCAAGGTCAAGGGTTTTGGTGCCTGAGCACTGTGTTGTCGCAACATAGAATTGGAAACCGAGCCTAAAGAAACATGGAGCTGCATCGTAAAGTTTGAGGAATCACATTGTGGGAAGGTGAGGTCGTGTCTTGCGTTATTGGACTTTCTTGATGTTTGGCAGTGTCTGATTTTATCCGATTTTATTCAAGCTAACTATGCGTTTCATTTGGTCGTCTGATGCTTTAACTTCTGGGAAAACATCAGATGACACCTGGGAGAGTGAGGCAGGAAGTTTGTGACCATGACCATTTCAGTAGATGATCCCACGCTACTCCAAGACGTCAACAAACTGCGTCTTTTTTCCTTTCGTTGTGTTGATTGAGAGACTCCTAACAGCAACAATCACATACTGTGTGTTTAAATGTTGATGGCCGGAGCACAGTCCTGGTACCGTACGGTTCTCTGGACGAAACTGCCCATCAAAAGTGTTTTTATGTTGCCAAGAAAGTAACAATCTGGAGGAGTGTGTGCTCCCTAAAGGTCAGCATGCTTGTTCTTGTTTATTGCCACCTGTTTTGCATATATTTAAAAATCACTTTCTCTATTAATAGAGTTAAAGAGGTGTTGTGCCGAGGCTCCACATTCTGCATCGGGCTAGTTTTCTTATGTTTGCATCCTGACCGTGAAGGGCGATGATGTCCCCTGACAGAACAACCCACAGAGCAGAGACGTGTGAGTGTTGTTTAGATGCTTTACATGCCTGTTTGGATCCGTATGTCCTCGTACACACACATGTGTTTCGGTGTGTTAGTGCAGGATCAGCGGGCGGGGTCAGACGAATGTATGTAAGTGCAGATTAATGAGGCATCTTAATGTAAACATTCACACGCAGCGACCCTTTTCCCATCATGCTGCAGTTCAAGGCAGCTCCTTTCTCCTGCGCGTGGGGGAGAACGGCATCACGATTTTAATGGCTGTTGAACGCACCCTGCAGAGAGTAACCGTGCATGTTGACTGAAATGGAGACGCTTCTCATGCTCCTTGTGGCAGTACAAATGTTACCCTGCAAAGACAGGAATAAATCAGCAAGAAAGGACAAAAGCCTGTTGATTAATGAGTTCACTTAGGGCTGGGAGATATGTTATTATTGCATCGTTATTTAAATATGAGAGTATGGCTTAATCCCATTTCCAGTTTTTTCCCTTACCCCTGGTGTTTGAGAGCCCCTTTGCCCCTCAGAACAAGGATACAAGCGTTAGTGGTTTAAATCTTCCCCCAATGAAATGGGACAACCCTTCAAAACCCTCAGTTTACGCCGACAATATGCCAATGATTCCTCCTGCGTCGCTGTAGCAGTCCTGGTCTCATCACAATGCCATTTGCCACTTATCTGATAGAGATAGAGAAGCATGGACGCTCGAAATGTGTTCACAAATTTATACGCTATCAGTCAAGTCACCTGCTGGACTTCAGTTAAATTTCAGGCTACCAAGACATCGGCAAGCTAGTAGCGAGTGTGCGTCTGAAAAAAAGTCAGTTTGGACCGTCGTGTAGCCCTGAATCTTCACCCGACCCGTCTGTCCCAACAAGAATCGGGACACCCTGGATGTGTACGCACAACACTAGGGTCAAGGGGTGTATTGAGATCCCCTAGATTTTGGATGTACCTTTATATCGTGATACGGCGCAAGCGTTGTTGAACCGGACTGTTCTACGTGGACCCACGTGGTCATTACATCCACATTACTGGTGATTATTTATCAGAAGTCTTGTATTAATATTCTGTAAAAGTAATAGTCACCCCTACAATATTCAAAATATCCATATTGAGGTATTTGATAAAAAATATTGTGATATTGAGATTTCAGAATATATTGTGTATTGCGATATAACCTACAAATACTGTGACACTGTATTAAGGCCACGTCACCCAGTCCTAACTTCACAGATCATAGTTTTGCTCCATCTCGTGCTCACTGACTCTTCAGATGCTCAACTCTGCTGACTCAAGCTTCACAGTCGTCATAGTGGATCGGGGGGGTTACCGTGTCGGTTTGACCTCGGCGAACCTCGGCAGTCTCACTGGAGCCGTTAATACCGCTGACCGGACCTCGGCCTCTTCAAAACCAGCTCAACAAACCCACAAGAAGCGAGTCATGTTAGCATCTGTCCGACTTTGATAACAAGAATCTGAGTGTGTGTTAGCAGGAGTGTGTCTTCATTAAGATGTAATTAGCGAGCTGTTACGACTGCAGACTTTTAATCCGGTCGTCTCTTTCTGGCATGTGTTATCATACAGAAGCACATTTCTGCAAAAAGGATGAAAACTAAGCTGAACAGAGATAAAGTTCATTATTATGAGATAAAAGGTCAATTTCTTTCTCATAATTTCGACTTTTTCTCTTTTTATTTTTAATCAAGGCTAAATTTCATCTTTTTTTCAAGACTTTTATTTTGAAACACTTATTATTTATTGATTTTTCAACATTCCAGGACAGAAAAAAGACGACGAACAAGACGGCAACATGACTAAAATGATAAAAAGATAAATAATTGCATACAGTTTTTAAAAATGAAATAAACTGACAAAATCTGACTGAAATAAAAATAGATTCAGTGATATCAGATTCAGTTTACAGCAGAAAATGGAAAAGTAAATAGATAAAAGATAACTGAATAAATATGAAAATATAGGTAAAAGGTTACTTTTCCTCCGTGTTCGTACATAACTCAAATATAAATCATGTCTCATCTTGTTGTAATGCTGCAGATATATCTTCATTTTCCATAAAATGAATGAAAAGTTCACAAATAGAAGCAAACACCTCGTTATTACCTTTAAGAATTTAAAGGACGTCGCTGCTTCCTGCTTTTAAAATACCAGGATCAGTTGGATGGATTCCTACTAGAGGTGAATCCACGCCCGTCATCCTGCCTCCTGCACGTGACACCTCACACTGTTTCGCTCCTAAAGGCAGCGAAAACAGTGCACGAGTCTTTTTTTTTTCCTGTGTGTCTTACATGTGATGGAGATTGAAGGTCTTTTTCAGTGGGGGGTTGGTGATCAGGTGTGCTGTGTCAGCACTCCTCTGGCTCTCTGAGGCTGCTGCTGCTGCTGCTGCTGCTGCCGCTGGGTGAGATCCACATCATGTGATCTGCGGCTTGACCAATCAACCTCTGTGGAGCAAGACCTCATACTGGATGGAGGATGTGCAGCCATGCATACTCTATAGCTTAAAGAAATGTGTTATGGTGCAGTGGGAGAGACAAAGGGGTGTCACAGCTCTGCAAAAGTGAGAAATTATCCCTGGATTTCCTTCCGTTTTGTTGAATTAAACGGTTATCTTTGGTAGCTTGGCTTTAAATTTAAGGGTGAGTGCCTTTGCAAACCCTCTACCATGATCTAACAATTCATTTTTAAGTGTTTGTCTTCATTGTAATTTATTTAATGCCCTCATACACATGAAACAAGCCAGGAAAAGATTACTTTATTCCAGCCAGCGCTCCCACCCTCCGTTTCTCTTGACCTATTTCTCTATTCCCAGCTCACTGTCCTATCTAGGTCTAGGACAGCCGGGTAAAGAGTCCATGATAGGAGTCTGTGAGACTGTCACACTGATTTCACACATGAAAAAATGAAAAACTGGCTTTTTTCCCCCCCGTTTTTTCCTTGATAAGGACATCGCTGTCCGTCTGTCTCGGGCTACACCCTCCTGACAAATTGCCACTCGCCTCCGCCCGCCCTCACGCTCTGCACCACTCACCTGGGTGATGTTCATGAGTGGTAATGGCGTTCTTCCCTGCCCCGTGCCTTTAGGCTGGGCTTTAACTCACCACTCCACGATGCAATTATCAGAAAATGGCAGCCATTTGTGGGCTGGCAGATGAGTTGTAGATGCTCCTCTCTCCCCGCATCGTCTCACTTTTACTCTCTTCCATCTGACAGTGTGACGCAGTCTGTGAATGTGTTGCTGCCTCGTAGATTTGTAGCGTTTATAGAAATAATTTATAGGAGTGGGACGTATAGAGAGGAGGAAGGACACATGGCAACAATAAGAGATGTGTCTTTGCCTGTTTGTGTAAGAAGTTTGCATGTTAATCTATATTGTGAATCGCTTTATAGTCGGAGGATAATCTGGTGGATTATCAGTGTCAACGACACTACGATTATTACGATTATTATTTCTCTACATTACTTATTCCATCTCTGGTTATTTTAAGTTTTGACACTAAGATTTTTATGTTTACTGCAGATGATTGTTGATAATCACGATCTGGTATCGGCCCTGAAAAGACCGTATCAGTCGATTCTTACTATACAGCACAAAAACACCAAAATAGTTGATATATATAGGTCAGTTTTTAGGCAACACAACCTCGTACCTGTATGACTATGTGCAGCCTGTCACTTCCAAAACGACATACATCACTGTGCCCAAAAAAACATGGCCGCTTTGGTTTATGCAAAGAACTGCGTTGTGGTGTGGGTTAAAATAACTGCATTACTTATGTAACTTCAGTTAAAATGTACCTATATAAATGCCAGGACCAGGCTACAAAATCCAATATCTCAATGTCGATTGTGAGAATATTGTAGGGACGACTATCGGTGCCTCTACCAGGTATGTTTTTGATAGATAATCCTCAGTAACATGGCCATGAAGAGGAAGTGGGTCAAGACAAGTATTAGAAGTGGACGTGGCTGCAGTAACGTTATGTATGTCACATAACTTTACAGTGTTAGTGAGTTGAAATAACTCACAGCTCACAGCGGTCTCCTGGGTGGAAGTCCTGCTTTCACTATTTATACTACTTCGCCTGACTTCCTCCTTTGCTGCTGAGGTCACGTCTAACAAGAAACAACAATATGGGCTGTAATAAGCTGCTTTCACAGATAACTTATTTGCTTGCTTTTTCTGATGAGGACGGCTGTTTTTAGATTGGCTTTTAAATTTTAAATGTATTTGCCCCTTGAGCAAGAACGTGGGATCTCAATATTTTGAAATTAGATTTTTTTGATAAATAATCATCAATAGTGTGGATACAATGACAAGTGGGTCACTAGGACAAGCAGAACAGTCTGATACGTTCAGAAACGTGCATCACTTTACTGTAACGCAGCCTTTAAAACCAGGAGAAGGCAACACTTATCATATCAGGATATAACGTCATCCAAAATCTATCTAACGATGCTCATAAAGGGACAGAAGAGAAAAGATTCTGCGTTAATCCTGATCGTATGAGTCTTGTAGACAAATTGCCGTCAGCATAAAACACAACTGCCCCTGCCTGTTTCACGTGAGCGCCTCTCGGCCCGAATGTGATACTGAAAGAACATATGGTCGCTGACAGGTAACATGAGACGTAGGAGGCGACCCTGTTGCATCCCAACGCAGCATCTCCTCCTCCTCCTCCTCCTCCTCCTCCTCCTTCACCTCGCTGCTTCAATTAACTGGTTGTTCAGATGCAGAAAGGTGGAGGTCTGGCCTTCACGGGGCAGCTGATGCACATTGTTAAATCTTGACTGGAAAGTACATTCACATCCAAGGTTCCTTCATTGCGAGTGTTTTTCATCAGAAATGAGTCATTACTTGTGTTGGAGATCGTGGATCTTCTTTTCAAGGCGAAAGCTGTGATTGTATAGAGCCATTCAGTGTTGGTATCAAAGGTCCATGTTGATAACCCGCCCATAACCCCATCAGTGCCTTCCACAGACGGCATACTACAGGGTAGAGTTAGTGAGAGAGAGCCTTTGTCAAAGGGCCGTTTTGGCCATCAAAAGAGAGGTGATGTAATATCAGACAGAAGCGTTGTTTCTATGCAGCCGATTCCCTCAAAAGACGAACTTAAAGAGCCCGGCGCTGTCGGGTCCGATACAAACGTGTAAGACACGACTGCTCGCTCTCATCTGCACTCTGATTTAGTTTGTGTCTCCGTTGACCTGCTGCATATTAAAGAGGAGTTCGATCACGGGTGTCGGGGTCGCCCCGGTGCGTTGCTCATGATCTCATCTTCAGCAGGAAGTGACCTCGGGGGTCCGAACGAAACGCAGCAAATGAATCAGATGCAGTTCAGCCTGCGAGGCGTTCAGGAGCAAGACGGGATGATCTCATGTACGACACAAAGACACAAATAACCCACAAATGACTTTGTAAGTGCAGCTGTTATAGGAACATGATCACCTCTGTTTCAGTAAGTTTTCATTCATCATCAGATTAAATTTATGTTTATTAGACAAACTGTGGTTTATCGAGGTAATACTCAGAAGATGCAGTCATATCTTTGTCCCTCATAAACAGAAATAATGGTAACACAAATGTTATGTTAAGAAGTATTTAAAATTCCTTTGAAATGACCCCAAATTACCACAATAATAACCTTGTAATTTATTGATAATGACCCCTCTATTATTTGATAATAATATTCTGCTATTTTCCAATAAGCAGTAAATAAATAGCTGGTAATATCTTTAATTCATGTTCAGGAAACCAGTTGGAAGGTACCTGGAAATTAAGTTATTTAACTTATTATTAGAAGGGGCCATTTTCAATAAATCTTGGGGTAATAAATGTTGTAATTAAGAAATGTAAGATATCTCACTTAGTAATAACCACTCACTCGCCATGAAACTTGCAGACCTGTTAAGCGTTACATGAAGTTATTGCTGTGAAAACATATTCAGAAATAGAAATTCTCTTCACGTCCAGCCCAAGGTCCTCCACTGTACGTTCATCCAGCCGCTGCATTATTCTGAGCAACAATGAAGTGAGAGTAGCTACAGTGGAGCGTCATTGTTGTTAGAAATAATGAAGTTCTCCTCAGGAGGAGGCGGGCGGCTCCCTATCAGCGTGCCCACTTCCTCCCATTCAGGAGTGCCAATAGTCTCAAAACAGGAAGCACTAATCCACTAATAACAATTTCCTGCTTTGTTTACCTCGTCCTCATTTTTAACATGTAGATTTTTAGCCCCTTGATTATAAAAAAAAAAGATGATTCTCCATCTTCAGTTTTTCTATACAGTAGGTGTAAGATCCTCCTCATTCGCTGTTGCCTAGAAACGCTCATTTGGTATTAGCTGTTTCATCAAACTCGTTCGTTTTTTGCCAACCCACATGTTCGTTTTGTCCAAAAATGGCAGCGAATTCTTCTTGTTGGAAGCGACACAGAACGACGGCTTGAGAAATCGTTTTTCTCGGTTGCACGGTCGGTGCCGATCCGTCGCCTCGTTCTGGTGTCTGTTCGATTGCTCTCTGCTGGACGTTTGGCTTCATTTTAGGTGTTTGCTGCTCTGGCGGCGTTAAAGCAGTGAAGTCACAGAGTGCTTCTTGTGCAGATTATTCACCATGAATAAAGTTATTAGAGATAACTCACTGCTTGTGTTTCCAGTGAAACGTTGCTGAATGCTGCAGGCTCTCTCTCTCTCTCTGTCTCTCTCTCTCTCTCTCTCTCTGGACATGTGTGTGTGTTTTGTGTATGCGCGTGTGCACGTCAGTGTGCACGTGTGTGTACACTCACTCTCACAGTTATTCTTGCATACTTAACAGAACTGTGACCTAGTTTGCCGGACAACTACAGTAAGTGGGTTTTTCTGTTTTAGTAACCTTGCATCCCGTCAGCCCCTCCGCCTCGTCTTTTGGGAGGAGCGAGGCCTCTCGGTGCGTTTGCACGGGGACGGCTCTGGGGGGGGGAGAAAAAAAGCAATAAATGGAGAAATATTCACGGAGCATCTCTAGGATTTACACTGCTGTGTGTTTGTGTGTGTCTGAGTGTGGATCTCATGCCAGCGCTCCAGGCCGTGCGGTGCCCTGCTGAGGCCCAGGGCCGCCATTCTGCTCCACTACCCTCCCCTCGCAGCACCCAGCTCAGCTCTGTCAGGGCCTCAGAGTTAGCGTTGTTGTTAGCCATGCTAAAACCCAGAGCGTGACGCTATCTTCTTTGTTCAATCTCAGGTGGACCTGTGGACTCACAGTGTTATAGCCAACAGTTGGCTCGCAACCAAGGCAATATGTTCAAGGCCGGGGATGTTGTTTTTTCACATTTTGATTACATCCGCATTATTCATGCTCTCATAAACCATGCGCAGCACTGGGGGGGGGGCTGAGCATGAAGGCCCTCCAACATTAACATATCTGGAGAGAGAAATATTTATTATATAAGACATATTTGTGTGGAGTGCGAGGCTGAAATGGTCAGCTGGATATTTGGTGCACACATGTTACTTCCCATGTTGAGACATTGGACTGACTTGGAATGTCTGAGGTCTCTGGGAAAATATGCACATTAAAAATGATATTTTTCTACGACCAGCTGTAAATACAAAAAGCAACCCTCCTTCTTATCAGTGCTTTGTAATCGTTGCCACCAGAGGTTGGGAAAGTATTCACTCGAGATCAGTCTCGGTCTCAAGACCGCTTTAATTCGGTCTCGGCCTCAAAGTGGACTCTGGAGGTTATCACAGTGTCACAGTATTGAGTTGTTGCTGTTGTCTAATTGTTTACTAAATACTGTGCTTAATGATGGTTTCTACGGGAGGACGAGAGTCGCACAGAAAACCTGACGCTTGCACTAAAAACTAGAGCCAGACCGACGTGCTGTTCTTGGGGCCGACGCTGATACCGATATTGGGGAGTAAAGATTTCTGATAATGATATATAAGTCTTGGTCTTGTCTCGGTCTTGATACACTCTGGCCTCGGTCTTGACTCGGTCTTGCCCTGCCTTGGCCTCAAACTTGATTTGGTCCTAAACCTTCAAATGCACTCGATGCACTCTTGTCTTGGTCTTGACTCGCTCTTAACTTCAACACTGGGTTGAGAGGGAGTTATTCAAAGTGTGGCAGCTGATCTCTTACCGTCAATATTGTCTCAACTTATTCAGGTTCATCTTTAGTTCGAGCAGTCGTCCATGTTTGCACTGCACTGATTTGTAGTTCTTCCACTGATGTACCAGAGAAAACAGCCAGAATGTGTCAGCTTTTTGAATTTATTTTGTTTGTGTTGGACTAAAGTCTTCTGATACATTTCAGCACTTTGCTTTAGTTAATTAATCAGTATATTTATAGATGTGTGTTTTCACGTGTGTGTGCGTGTGTGTGTGTGTGTGTGTGATGGAGAGAGAGTGTGTGTGTGCATGTTTGTATTGAGTCATCAGCACCTCCAGGTAAAGGAATGCCTGCGAAGTGGCAGATGGTTGGCATAAACCTGGCAAAGTCTCTCTCCCCCTCCATGAGCACGCCGCCCACATGGCTGCCAACTCTCCCACGTGTTTGCTTCCCTCCCAGGACTCGTTCTGCACACTATTTGCTTAGACGAATTTTCTCTCCTCACCTCCCAAATCTCCTGCGAGGTGGCTTCGCATCAGGTTCAAGCAGCTCCGGTACCCTCCCGTGTCCCAGCCCACGCTATGCTACTTTGTCTCCGTGTCTTCACAGGCCTGATTATGTACGATACCGCTTCCCTAAGAGGAAATACCACTGACTGAAAACAAACAAGCTGAAAGAACAAGACGGTCCGCTGTCTTTGAAGACCGGCTCCGATCCGTTTGAAGTCTGGGTCAGAAAGGCCACACCAGTTGTGGTCGGGAGAGAACAACAGATGTTTGAATTTTCATTTTCCCTTTCTTTCAAACGGCAAATGCAATTAACTAATGGTGTTTTTTTAACCGACTCCCTTTGGATTTGCACTCCCTCAGTCGACTCAACCTTCAGGAAAAACACTCCCACACTCAAATAAACAGAAAGAGCGATCGCAATAAAACTTTCTAGCATATGCAGCTGTCATATCTAAGCAGGTGGATCCACGTATCTCTGCCAAATATCGCTAACAGAGTAGCTCCTCCACATCCCCGTCACCGCTGGAGCTCCTGTCCCATCTGTGCCCCCTATTAGGGTCCCTCAGCTGCCGGATCCTCCCCGAGGGACGCCTCGACCAGCTATCTGAGGCCACATAGACGGCGACGAGCTCGCAGCTGCACACTGCGGACCTCCAGGCGCTCAGCATGGAGTACATGTGACAGTGTGGTGCGCAGGGTCTTTTATAGAACATGGAGGTTTTCGGAGATTTTTCAGAGTGTCGCAGCAGAACGGAGCCAAACTTTAGCGCGCCGCTCGGGTTATTTTTATCCCCCTTTTGTCATGTAATCAGCAATCTGCGATCACACTTATCCTCACAGATCATGCCAGAAATCTCTCGCTCAGCTATCAGTTTCTCTCTCTCCCTCTCAGGCTGGCATGCACACACACATTTCCTGTATTTTTTTCTTCCTCCATCAGCGAGCAGAGCAGTTTTTTTTTTCTTCTTCCAAGAGGCTGAGTGTGATTACATCCATTGGTACATGCCTGGTTTGACCCAGTTCCCATGACTCCGTGCTCACATCCTGGCACCGAGAGCAGGGGATGCTAATAACTGACATCATTAGAGTTCAGCTTTCTGTTATTGGAGGCAACGTATGGATCATGCACACACATCACGTCAACGTTAAACATTTCAGCCCGTTTTTCTGCGCCGAGGCTTTTTAATTGCGATGTATTTCTGTCCGGCTGATGAACAATAGAGATCAAATCAAGGTCTTTTCCATTCTCTCTGTCAACAGTGAGATAATTTCAGATTTCGTTTCTAAACGAACGATACAAAAAAAAAGCCATTATTCGCCATCGGCACTGGCACGGTTGGGGCACAATAGCAGGAAGAGGTTGTGCAGACAGGAAGGGGAAGTGCCGACAGAGTATGTGCACCAGTGGGTGGTTGCCGGGGGGTCTGCGGGTCTAGGTTTTGACTCAGTTCTGGAGGTCAGACTGCCTGCCCAAGAAGTCCCTCCCTTGTCAAGCCTGAGCAGGAAGTACATGTTATCCTCCAGTCTGATTAGATGGTCCTGATAGGTCCTGGATTGTTGCTGTAGATACGTGCATTGTGTGCGAAACTGCCCGAATTAGACATGTAATATACTGCAGGTGCTCCGAGGAGGGAATCTATCTTTTCTTGAAGGATTATAAAAGCATACTGAGCTCTGTGGGGAAATCTTCTCGCTGTAAAAGAACCCAAGTCTTAATATATAAGCTTTCTGAACCGAGCTGACACCGTGTATTTATGAAATCCAGTGGTTTGCTTTTTTTCCCGAGCTTATGGCTCATTCAGTACTCCGGATGAGTAGTTTTATCTGCTTCAGCGGCGGTGCAGCTCTGCCCTTTCCTTCAGTCTTTGGCTAAGTCCCCAGTCTGCTGGATTCACGGTGGGACGCGATGCTCCTCGGTGGGAACTGCCATATTTGAATCAGTGGCCTTCGGTGGCCACCGTCCTGCTTGTTGCACTCACGCTGGTGTTAGGACACTCCAGCGAGTTTGCAGCATGAATTCATTCAGTCAGCCTGATAATGAATATGTTGATCTTGTGTCTAAGTCACAGAGGGACACACACACACACACACACACACACACACACAGATGAGCTCACATGAGCACCCACATATGCTCCAAAGGGACAGGAGCATGGATGTGTGGTGCACTGCCACATTGATGATGATGATGTGCAGAAAGTCAGCGAGGGATTCTGCATGAAGTGTAACACAGCTGGGACTTTGTTTCACAACAGGGGAACATTTTGGCAAAGACGCACTGATGTGAAATACGTATGAGACGCGTAGAGAGCCATAAATCACTTCAGCTAACATGTCATCATGGATTATATACAGGGAGGAACAGTAAATGTGTTTCATAACCGTTTATAAACTGTTAACAAGTTACTTATTAGTGCTTGAATGAATAAATATCTTATAATCTAACAATTCATGTGTTTATGACGCCGTTCTCAATACTTAGATAGTCTTATTTTCACATGAAGGACGAATAAAGACCTTAACACCGACTGTGTACAGAGCACGAAGCTGCGTTCACTGACGCAAACAGACGTGTGTCACGTACAGTTATAACATCATGTTCATGTTCTCTCTCCTGGATTCACGACTGTTTTTACACTTTTATCTTTACAGGGCGGAAAAAACAGAGGTGTTAAGTGAAGACCTTCTACAGGTGAGAGTGTGTGTGTGTGTGTGTGTGTGTGTGTGTGTGTGTGTGTGTGTGTGTGTGTGTGTGTGTGTGGGCAGGGAGGGAAATCACAACACCTGTGAATCAGACTTGTTAGTCTTTGATTAGCCGATGGTCTCTTAGCAGTCGGTCCGCTCATTATTCACGCTGAGTTACATTAGCAGGTGTAAATAATGTGATTATGACGCTCGTGATCTGCGTCTCCAGCGGTTTTTTGTCTCGTGACGCCTTAAAGCAAAGTATCTTCACAGGTCACGCACAATAAGTCTTTAGTGAAATAGTGACTCTAAATCTTCAGGTTGTTTCATTTAAACAAAGAGAAAGTCAAAGTTAAATCTATTTTTCCCTTCTGATTTCCTCCCCACTCGAGATGAATGGTTATTAATATTATCTGATATTTTGGATTAACACAACCCAAAACAATGCTGTTAAACTGCTTGTACTGAGTGAACAGCATTTATTTTTAAATGAATTAAGTAGAGTTCAACCGTTAGTCCATTACTCATCACTTGACTCATCATTTAATTAATTTTTCAAGCACATTTGCTGGTTCCAGCCACTTACATTTGCAGATTTGCTGCTTTTCTTTGTCATTTATGAGAGTAAATGAAGAGTCTCTGGTTTGAAGACGTCACTTTGGAGCATTTTTCACAATCTTTGGACATTTTATAGATTTTTGAGTAATCAGTTAGCTGGGAAAATGATGAATAATCCTAAAATGGAGCCCTGTCTTTAAGTACGAATGGAGTATAACTGGGTGTATATACTGTAAAATATCTCTACAATAAGACAGCAGCAGTGTTGTGTCTGTGGTAATAGATGTGTGTATGTGTGAGTATGCCGAGATGTTTCTGCTGTGTGTGTTCGTCCAGGTGGAGAAGCGTCTGGACCTGGTCAAACAGGTGTCGCACAGCACCCACAAGAAGCTGACGGCCTGCCTGCAGGGTCAGCAGGGCACCGACATGGAGAAGAGATCCGTCAAGTCGCCTTCTGTGAGTGACTGCATCCGTCACCCGTCTCACGCCGCGTTATTCATCATCCCGCGTGTGAATCTCTGCAGCCGCTTCCTCTAATATCGTTTTCTCTCTGCCGCCAGAAAAAACTCCCGCTCACGATCCTGGCACAGTGTATGGTGGAGGGTGCCGCGGTGCTGGGGGACGACTCTCTACTGGGGTACGTCACGAAGAAAACACACGAGAGAGAGCGAGAGTCATCTTTAATTATTGATTCGGCTATTGGATATCTTCTCCGTCCTCATTAACCTTGCCTTGCATTTTAATTGCCTCTGATTGCCTGTGACTTTCACCAAACAGGAAGATGCTGAAGCTGTGTGGGGAGACGGAGGAGAAGTTGGCCCAGGAGCTCATCCAGTTCGAGTTCCAGATCGAGCGCGATGTGGTGGAGCCTCTCTACGTGCTCGCCGAGGTGAGCTGTAACTTATTGCACCAATTAAGAGCTCAACACCTCCCTGGCAGGAGTCACAGAGCCGCACTCTGTCACTTTTTTTTTTTTATTTCTGCCGTCGTTAACATAAAATGTTAGCGGAGTATGATCTTCATTTACATAAAAGTGTCGCTCGGAGCTGACTTTAATCCTCTGCTTGATACTCCTCTGCAGGTGGACATCCCCAACATCCAGAAACAGAGGAAGCACTTAGCTAAACTTGTCTTGGACATGGACTCCGCTCGGACAAGGTGAGGCCACGTCCACAAATTCATTTTCTTAAAAACAAAGGCTCAGGTTTTTAAATATTTGTCTTTTTCACCTCGTGCCCACAGATTTCACCAGTCGTCCAAGTCATCCAGTCACCCGAGCACACTGCAGCCCGGCGCCAAATCCGAGTCTCTCCGAGAGGAGATGGAGGAGGCGGCCAATCGGATGGAGATTTGTCGGGTGAGACAGTCGAACGTTATTCCTTCCTCAAGCTCTCTGTTGATTTATATCCCTCCTGCATGCATCAGACACAAATGCGCCACAGTGCCAGAATGATGTTACAGTCACATGTGGGTGAGATCATTTCTTTAAGGACGGTCGGTCTCTGCTTTCTGTTTCAGGATCAGCTGTCAGCAGATATGTACAGTTTTGTGGCCAAAGAAATAGACTATGCAAACTACTTCCAGACAGTAAGTACACTGGGAATGTAATTAAATATTGTGTTTGTTTTTCTGTTCTGCAAAGAAAAATGTCGTCCCCCATGAGGGATGCAGCGATTAAATGATTTCACTGGTGACTGTGGTTTTTAAAATGTCCTGGTTTTGTAGCCGTGAAGGCTCAGAGACACTCAGAGGTTCTGTACAGTGGCCAGTTTAACTTCAGGGGGAATTCCTCGACACTGTTAGTGGACGTAACTTTGACAGTCGGAGTTGCCCAAAAGGATTGCAGCTGCGTTGTGGCAGCCGTCAAAACTTTAGGAAAGTATGAATCCTTACATATCGGGCCCAGGCTTGGAAATAATAGAATTTTCTTCTAATGTAACTCTCAGTCGGTGGGGAATTTAATATAAATGTCTCATTTGCAGCCGGCGAAGTAGCTGTGAGTTTTCATGCAACGCAAATTAAACCGAAGGCAACAAAGAAGGAAAAGGATCAATTTCAGCATATAATCCTCTTAAGGGTGTAACACCTGCAAAAGAGATCACTGTAATTTCTTTCTTTCATTTTTTGACTAAGTAAACAACACATTTCCTTTATTTATACAGATTATTTTGTACAGTTTTATTTCTATTTTAAAAGGCAGCAACTCTTAAAAACAAGAGGCAACAAAGAACATTTGTGGGAACAAAATACAACCAAACCTCTTGTTAAAAACACTCATGTGATTTAATACGTGTGAAACCGTGAGACTGTCATTATAATCAGACCATCAAAATCTATAATCGCTGCATCCCATGATAACACAGGTTACATTTAACATTACAAATGGTGTAATAACTTTATTGTGTGACGCACGAACACTCTCTCCTCTCCGTCTGCAGCTGATAGAAACACAGGCAGAGTATCACAGGAAGTCATTAGAGATTCTTCACAGCATCCTGCCCCAGATTAAAGCTCACCAAGGTGAGTCTTACACTGTGTGTGTGTGTGTGTGTGTGTGTGTGTGTGTGTGTGTGTGTGTGTGTGTGTGGGTGGGGGTGTGTGTGTGTGTGTGTGTGTGTGTGTGTGTGTGGATCTGCTCCAATTCTGCACCTAAAGCAATATTCAGATGAGAAGCAGCCCCGACGTGTCACATGACAATCTCATTAAGCTATAATTATCCACCTTCATATTCAAGCTATCGCTACTTTACAAGCTCTGAATCAAACAGACGTCTTTCATCGTCTGAGTAAATATATAAGATGATGACGTGGCGCTGACGTGTGACATAAACAAGAAAGTCGTCACAGAACTTGATATCTGCGCCGCCATTGGTCAGAAGCGGTCCGGCGGGAGGAGGCGCAGCTGTGATGCGTAGGTTTGTTTGTGATCGGAGCTGCTGTGTTGTGTCGTGTTGTGTTGCAGAGGCGTGGGTGGAGAAGCCGTCGTTTGGCAAGTCTCTGGAGGAGCACCTGAATATTAGTGGGAGAGAGATCGCCTTCCCCATCGAGGCTTGTGTCACCATGCTGTTAGAGTGTGGCATGCAGGAGGAGGTAAAGCACACACACACACACACACACAGATATAGTGCACATAACTTTAGCAGCATTTTAGATTAATAAGCTGTTGTTGCAGTTCAGTGACAGGACGTGTCAGTGGCCATAACCTGCACACACACGGGTGCTGGGAATAAGGTGGATTGTGAGCAGCAGTTAGCGGTGATGCCGCCCCTGAATTCTGGCCGTTTTCTTACAAATTACATCTTAAAAGAACGAGCTTTCAACCAATCACACCCACACACACACTCACACAGCACAGCACCAGACATCCTGTTCAAAATGTTCAAAATGTTACATTTTATTTCTGTGTATCTGACAACAGACCACTTTCAAGAACAGGGCTGCTGTTGCTTCTGTAAAATTCAGTAAACAGTTTAAAGCTGATTTTTATCTCTCTCTCCTTGTTTGACTGGAAAGCTGACTGACTCTTATCTTCTTGACCTTTAAATTAAAATCAAATCCAGTTAAGGAAGGAGAGCGAGGTCGAGCGGCAGCGTCTTTGCAACAGGAAACAACATTTCTGTGAGATCGAGGTCACTAATCATCTTCACCATGGTTTTTTATTTGTTTGTGGTAAATAGGCCGACACAATTGATAGTGTCATATAGCAGAATTATAAATATAGTCGACATGTTTTGCAGTTAACGTGCTGTAACGTATGTTCCTGTGTTACGTATCATCGATAGTGTCGAGTGCGCAGCGATGGAGGCTGCAGAATGTATGCACGGGTCACGTTAGCGCTGATGATCACACATGATTGTGTGTTTCCTGTGTGTGGGCTGCAGGGCCTCTTCAGAGTGGCTCCGTCAGCCTCCAAGCTGAAGAAGCTGAAAGCGTCCCTGGACTGCGGAGTTCTGGATGTGCAGGAGTACTCCTCCGACCCGCACGCCATCGCAGGTGAACTACGCCCACACAGATGCTTTGTTCGAAGCACATTTCCATAACAACAACCCCCTACACTCTGTCATTGTGAGTTAGGAAGAACAACTGTAGACTACATCTATGTTAAAGGCAAAGATTCTCACACAGCGGTTCACGTAAAGGTCGTCGCACTGTACCGAAGTTTTCAGATTTCTGCACCTAGTCGGCGGAAAATGTGCTTCTCCAGGCGAGCAGAGCAGTCAGTGAGCCGTCTTCATCAGCTCTGCCCTCAGTGCTCATTTCTCCCGAAGGCTTTTTGTCCTGATATCGCCGTCCATTTCACACATTAGCATGAAATCTGTGTTGAGCAATCTGAATCTGGCAGCTGCACTGGGCTGCGAGGGCCTGCTGGAGGGGGGGAGTGGAGATATGGGGCACAGCCTCGGCAGTGAAAAAAAAAGAGCCAACCCGTTTTTTTTGCTCCCTGTTTTTCTCACCCAAAGGGGCTCTGAAATCATACCTCCGTGAGCTCCCCGAGCCTCTGATGACCACTGAACTTTATGATGAATGGATTCAGGCCTCGAAGTGAGTTGTTGTTGTTTTCTTATTAAAAGTGTTTTCTTGAATTGTGCCACTGGCCACGATGGAAAATGGAAAAACAGTCCAAAAGTCTTTTATTCAGAGGGTCTAAACTGCCAAAATGAAATATTGGTGACATTTATTAAGAAGTGGAGCGACTGGAAACTCTAATGATTTTTTCTTTTTTATTTCTCCAGCGTTCAAGATATGGACAAGAGACTACAGGCGTTGATGGCAGCGTGTGAAAAACTCCCCACAGACAACTTGAACAATTTCAGGTCAGTCGCTTTCCAGCTTTCCTGGCCCGACTTCTACCGAAAGACTGAGAAGCAGTGAAAGATTTTAACGTTTCGCTGGCTCGTCAGGCTCTCTGAGAAGCCAAGAAGAAACTCCCCGAAAAATAAACGGTGAACAGCTGAGTCATTGACGCAAATTACCCAAAACTGAGCCCAGACAATGTTGTTAAACTAATGAAACCAGATCATCAGTTTCAGCCCAACAAGCGCCACCTACAGGCAAAGAAAGTGGTCGACCTTCGATATACTGACACCTGCAGACGATGGATACGTCTCAAGCCTCCTTAATTGCATCCACATTTCCCTCGTTTGCGTCTTTTCCTCGCACAGAGAATGGAAACCATGCAAAGAGAGAGGAGAGGAGTAATGAGACATCCTTTCTTACGAAGGGAACGTCAGCCATCTTGTTCAAATATGCTAGTTGGATAACCGGGGTATATGTACTTCACGGTTGAGCTGAAAGTCCTCCAGGAGGACCGCTCACATACATCCTCGCTCCTCGGAGCAGAAATAAGGGCTTTGGGACGATCTGCAAGATGGCCGAACAGAAAGCAAAGGATCAAGGGGCGAGGAAAAGTCAGATAAGAGACGTGGAATGTAACCAGAGAGTTTTACAGCATAGTAATCATTTTCATTATGATGATGTCAAAATATCTACATCTGCAGGTTTAAACTGCTGCTGCTGTTACTTACCAACACAGGCTGTGATGTGCAGAGCTACAGTCTGACTCAGCAGATGTAGGCTGTTTGTATAAGCCTCCCATTGGGCGCCTATATCAGTCGGCACTCCCCCCTCTGGTGTCTCCATTTTTTAAATCTCTACAACAACAACAACATCCTCCAAGCTAGCAACATACACGCTGAAAACGCCAAGTTAACCCAACATGATCACCAACGAGCTAGCAGCTCTTACCTTCTCAGTGCCAGGGCTCAGCTCCTCACGTTCCCACTGACACTATTCTGCACCCTGGGTTTAGCGCCGTCCTACATAATTGTGATTGGTTGCAAGAGATACAAACAAGCCAGAGTGGGTTTTTCCCCCCCTGTACCAGAATCATGATGATGCAGCCAGAACTTTCTCCGGAGCTGACACAGCGTTGTGAAGAAAGGTCTGGCTTTGTGAGACTAACACAGCTCTGATGATGTAGTCGAGTAGCTCCACCTCGTGCTCTGTCTGTTAATAAAAGGTCTTCATGAGGTGTGAACTGGTTTTAAAATGCACTTTTTCAGATATCTCGTCAAATTCTTAGCCAAGCTAAGCGACTACCAAGACGCCAACAAGATGACTCCTGGTAACATGGCGATTGTTCTGGGCCCTAACTTGCTTTGGACGCACACAGAACCGTATGTACTGAACTGTATTTTACATGTTATACATTCGTCACATGAGGATCCTGCTGCAGTTCACTTATTCCTCTTTGTTCCAGGAACATGACGGAGATGATGACCACCTTGTCCCTGCAGATCGTCGGCATCATTGAGCCCATCATCCAGCACGCTGACTGGTTCTTCCCTGGAGGTCGGGATCATGTAATATGTCTGTGATAATGTCCTGCTGTAACATGTACGCTGATGTCGTCCTCTCCCTCCCTCAGAGATTGAATTCAACCTGACCGGCAGCTACGGCAGCCCGATCCACACCAACCACAACTCCAACTACAGCTCCATGCCCTCCCCGGACATGGACCAATCGGAGCGCAAGCAGCAGCACGACCAGAGCCGACGCCCACTGAGCGTTGCCACGGACAACATGATGCTGGAGTTTTACAAGAAGGATGGGTATGATGCCAACTGCATCCTTCTGCTGCCCACCTCTCACTCTTTCACTCTCCTTGCTTCTCTCTCTTTTTCCCGCCCACGCCTCCTCGCAGGCATCTGATGTTTGATTCTCATATCTGAGCCGGCGACACGTGCACATTAAAAACCCATTAACTCTGTGGTGTATTTACGCATCCTGTAACCAAAAGCTTTCCGCTCCCGTGAGTCAAATGCATCCACAGACTACAGGGAGGTGAGGATCGGACCGTATATATCTCACCTGTCGATAATTTTAGCTACGTCCCCGATCGGCATGCAGAAGGCTGAGTGTCATTTGAATACATGAGGGCTCAATTGCCTCGAGTGTCATCGTCTGGGTCTCCGATGGAGCACTGCTGGTTACATCTTTTTTATTCTGAGGAAATATTTCTTCAGGGCTATCTTCCATCCTCCCACACCCAGCTCCTCCTTCACAGTCTGGCTAGCACGTCACCTGGCCTGAGTCATTCATGCAGCCGGTGGAAAAACACTGGCAGAGTTAAAAAAAAAGCCAATGCCTTCACCAAAATACTTCATCACATTTGGTGAAGGCAGCATAAATCTGTGCATCCCATTTGTCCAGAAGACACATTCAGGTGTTTGTTTTAGTGCAGATCAGTATGTTCTGTGTGCAAATGTTTGCATATTTATTTACATAGTGTCAGTTAAAACAAAGACATACAGTTGTTCGACAATGTAAATTTAGCAAGGGATCATGGGAGTTGCTGTTATCTTTGTTTAACAACCACTATTGTTGATAACAATCTATCTGAAGTAATTCAGACATAAATATCGGATGAGGTAATGTTTTAAAGTTGTATTCAAAAGAAGTTTAGATCGCGATGTTAAAGCGACAGGCGGCCGAATGAAACGCAGCGTTAGATTGAGTGAAACGTGGATTTCTCTCTGTTTAAACATTGTTGGAAACATTTGGGATACATCAAAATATATAACAAAGGTTGAGTCGCTTTAAGATGTAACTTGATTGTTACTCATTTTATCTTTTAAGGTGCAATATGTACGATACGATATGCTACAAAAAGATACGATACGATACGATACGATACGATACACAATGATACGACATGCTACAAAAAGATACGCTACAATACGATACGATACAATGTAATGTAATTTTAATGACGTCTGTGGTTCCCCAAGCCTAAAAAAAATCCTTCTCCACCCAGCCGGCCAGAGCTCCTGTGCTAATGGTGTGAACACCAACACCAACCAACACTCCCCTAGTTGGACCTCCAAGTCTGGGCAGAGTAGATACAGAATCGCTGATGGGACCACTAGCTGCATGGCTAACTGCGCTAACAGAGCTTAATATAAAAATAACTGTCATAATGGAAGTAATCAACAGAAGATTTATATCTATTAGTTCATTTTTATACCCTATTCATCTGTAGTGTCTCCTCAGCAGCTACTAATATGGGTTGATAGGAAATAGCTTTTTATCTGTTTAGCACAATTAGCTCAGGGAAAAGCATCCGCTCTGTGTGTGTTTGCAGGACTAAGCAGGTTTAATTTGAACAAACAGGCCTTTAATTGCTCAGTAGATCAGCGCAGGCTGGTTATGTGTCCTGACGTCTCCTCACCTCTGAAACATCACTGCAGCTCCTCCCTGCCTCTGTGGATCTCACCTCCCCTCCACATACAGTATACAGAGTGTGACTGTGAACTCATGTCTGCATTACTTCTGACCTCATCTCCCTTTTGCCTCTCTTTCCCCTACTAACGCAGCATTAGGAAGATACAAAGGTACGCCCACGTTTTTCCCCACTCCTTTCCCTCACCACCTCCCCTCCTCCTCTGCCTCTTTCTTCATCATAATGTGTGACTTCCTGTATGTGTTCGTCTCCAGTATGGGCGTCCGGGTTATGGATACCTCCTGGGTGTCTCGTAAGGGTTCGGCCACGCTGGCCCGCAAGGCCTCCTCCACCCCTCCCGGGATGCAAGGCCCCGGTTCTCCCGCCGACACGCTGATCCCCGAGCAGCCCGGAGAGCTCGCCACGTCCCCGTCCGCGACGCCTCCGCTCGGAGAGAGGTTTTGGTAAGTCGGCAGTGGAGACGCTTGTCCCCTTCTTCCTCCACTCCTCTTCCATTTTTTAATCGCCATCATCATCATCACCATCAGTAACTTTTCTGAGCTGTGTGGCCGTGTTAATCACCTTCATGTCTCATTCTGTTATTGTTTCGGTTTCTCACTCTCCACGTCTCTTCAGTTCTCCCTGTTGTTTGTTTTGTCAGGTTGATGTCACTGTGGGTTAAAATTTTCAAAAAGGATAATGACATTTTAAAGGTTTTAGTCCAAATACTGTGTAGAAGTTTTGTTTTCTGTACACTGTGTGCACTAAGCTTCAATCCGCAAGTCCTTTTGCGAGCATGTTAATATTTCCAATCTCCCATTGTCGTGGCTTGGCTTTTCTCAGCTTTGGTCGTGAATTATTTCCTTTTTCTGTTGACACTCTGACTGATTTCACCATTTGTTGGTATGATTATCATAGTTAAACACATGAATAATCACCTCATGGTCGCTGGCTCTGCCCGTGTGGCAGACACGAGATAATATGGCTTCTGGCTTGGCTGGCTTCCCTTCTCCTCTTCCTCCTCCTCCTCCTCCTCCTCCTCCTCCTCCTCTCCTGTGGCTCTTTCAGCCGATGAAAGGGTTTTGTGTCTGTTTCACACTGCCCTGGGCTGGCTGCAGGACCTGCCATGCAAATAAGTCATATAGTGTAAGATAAAGTGCAGATAGGGTTTCTTTCCTCTATGCAGCAGCAGCAGCAGCAGCAGCAGCAGAGAGGAGATATTGAGTCATGGGCTCAGCTTGATAACACTGTAAGGTGCAGAGACAGATCCTCACAGCTCCATGCAGTGTGCAGACACAAGGTGCTCACAGAGGGAGTCCAACACACTCTTCTTTTTCCTTTTGGCAATAAAACTTTCTTTTCCTTTGCTCTTTCTTTGTGCTTGTCTTTGTATTTGCACTAAGCTGAGTGTGTGCTAAGCTTGGTGCCCACCACCCACCCTAAAAATGCAGTTTTTTTTTTTTCCTTCTTCTGTTTTTGGCTTTCGGACCGACTAACACACTAACACCCTGATCATCAAAACAGCTTATCCTATATCGCTCCAATGCGTCTCCCTGTTCAATCACCAGAGCTGTTTCTTTTGTGCTGTCTATTCTCTTAATATCTACAGCTCAGACAACGTGTCGCCCAATCGGCCGGACACCTCTCATGCCCACCCACCCCAGGGGGAGGACCGGCCACCCCCCCCTTACCCCACCTCCTCGTGCCACGCCGGCCCGCACCACTTCTACCCCAAACCCCCACCCTGCGCTCGCCCCGTGGCGCCGGGTCCAGAGTCCCAGCCCCCCGCCTCGCCCCCGCCCCCGCTGCGCTGGTCTGGCTTCACTCCCCCCGCCCCGCCCCCTTCCTCCTCTTCCTCCTCCTCCTCCTCGTCACTCGACATCAATTCGAACCCCAAACCCAGCTGTCTGCACTTCCCCAAGCACAGCCCGCCTGGTGACATGTCGCATGCCGCCCCAGCAGACACTAACGCCTCACCGCTCTACATCAAAACCCCCCTGGTACTAACCCGCCATGACCAGTCCCTTGGCAACCCCCCTAGCCTCCCTTCGTCCGCGCCCCCGCCCCCGCCGTGGGCTGCCTGTCCGTGTGTCCGAGAGAGAGGACCCCCCAGGCTGACTAGGTAACTACAACACACCCATGGCCACTGTGGATGCATCACAGAGTGGCAGCTGTATCTCTCCTCTCCTCTAGCTCGCTGGCTCATGTTTTCTTTTTTGCTTTTTTTGGTTTGAGTCCTCCCCCCTTCAGACGACATGACTTCAGATTCTGTAACATCCCGGTTGTGCAGGGAAGCCTCTCACGGGGGCTGCCCGGCAACTGAGGATGTTACTGGCTCATGTAGCGCTCGGTTTCATGCTGGTATAAATACATGGACAAGGCTGCATATGGCTATCGAATATAGCATATGAATGTATTTATTCTACAGTTCGCAGCAGTTTTTTTTTACTAACCAGCAGAAGGAAAGCATCACGTTTTTTTTAAAGGGACAGTTCACCCCAAAATCAAAAAAACACATTTTTTTTATTTATCCTTTACAGGTTGTTTTGGTGGAGTTGCCAGATGTTTTAGACATCAGCTGTAGAGATGTCTGCCTTCTCTCGAGTAGTGTTTTATTTCTGTATCACTGTGCAGAAGGACATGTTTTAAAGGGACTGTCCTTCCTCCTAGTTTAGCTTAGTTAGCTTAGTCAGCTAGCATCTCATCCATGAGTAGATGCACGCTTCATTCTATGAGGTTTGGCTTAATTTGTGCGGGCGCTTACCGCTTCACTATCTGTAAATACATTTTGTAATATATTAAAGGTGCACTATGTATAACTAGAACTATGTAACTGCAGCTGCTGTTAGCTAGTAAATTAGCGCTGAAGGCCTGAGCTAGACTACCTCACGACTACCTAGTACTCAGGCACAGTCCGATGTGGTCCATGCACACCTTTCTCCACCCCTAACCTGCCAGAACAGCGCCCTCTCTGTGCTCTGGGACGATCCTGATATACAAATGAAGCAGCGTTCGTGATGATTCATTAAGAAAATAGTTCCTGAAACTGCTCACAGCAAGGTCTGCAGATCATCTTGAGTAACAGGGTCATGAAGTCTGGAAAGCGACGTTGCAGTTGAGTTTTTAAAATGTGTTTTTTGAGCACCACAAGCCGAGAGCCAACTCTTTCCATTATATAAGAGAGAAGTCAGACATCTCTGCAACTCACACCAATAAGTAAGAACTAAGAATAGCACTACATGTAAGAGGAAAGATTCGTATTTGATTGGGGATGAACTGTCCCTTTAATGAAGATTATCAGGGTTAATAACGGAGTATCCAGTTTGCATTAATGTCCTGCGAGCTGCAGTATAGAATATCTTCGTGCAGTATAAGCATCTTCCAGCTCGACTCCAAAGTGCTGAGCTCGTCTGAGCGGCTGTGGCGGCTTCCTGACTCACAAGTCTTTGGTGTTACAACCTCGCAGGACAGCGTGAATCATTACAGCCAATCTTTGTCAGCGGTCAGAGCGAGCCCGCTTCATAACCGTCCCTCTTCTTGTGATTCGGTATCTCTCTGACTTCCCTCTACGTTCAGACGGCTTATTTTTCTGTGGACGCGCGGCTCAGAGGGGCCTGCAGGGGATCGCAGTTAATTAGATGTCACATAATCCTAAATGTGACGACCATACTGCAGCACGGGCGCTCTTTGTGGGCACGAGTTCTTACGACTTAAGCAACTATACTTGTCTATATTATTGTTTTATATATTATTAATAAGTTTATTCAAATGTAATAACTGTGTTTTAAAAGCAGGAAGCAGGGAAAGAGAAATGTACGGTATATAAAATGTTATTCCCATATTACTGGTGTCTTTAACATCATATCTTAATAAACAATCATAATTAATCATGTTTATTGTCTTTCCATACAGTCTAGTAAGAAATGTATAAGTACGTTAATCAATAAATTAAATATTTTCATATTTTACGTGCAGTATCTCGACTGCTGCTAGCGTCTGTTTTCTAATTAAAATGATGAACCCGATACTGAGCTCAGTTAATTAACGTGTTTCTGCCCCAAAGACGCGTTCATGCTACTTCCTGTTATTTGTTGCAGGATACAAATATGCACGCCATCTGTTCATTAATGCAGGGAAGAAGTCTTTGTTGTGGTTCGGTTCAGATCTCAGCTGGTGTGCAGCTCAGGCGACATCATTAACGTCCTTTTTGAGCGCTACAGGCTCCCGTAGAGTGAAGACAACTCTGTCCAACTGCAACTTTTTTTTTCTTTATTCTATTAAAACTGATTATTTTTCTAATTAATCATCATAACATCCATCTGACTGGATCTAGATGTGACAGTAATGGTGAAATTCGGATCAGGTTTGTCTAATTGACATGCCAATGGCATCTAACATTATTATTTTAGTCCACGTTCACAATTCCTGATTGGTCAGTGACCTTTTCATCAATGAAAAAGACAAGAATGTCACAAATACACTACTAGGTTTCTCTGTGATCAATTTTAGGAACTTCTGTGCACCGATTGTGTCTAAAAACTGTTAAAAAGGAGGCGTTTAAAAACGTGTGACACTGTTTGGTCTGTAAACACTTGGAACGGTTAGTCGATTAACTGATTAGTTGATTGAAACAAATTTAATTGCCAACTTTTTTGATCATTTATCAAAAGTTTTATTCCGTTTTCAAGCAGAAATGTCGAACATTTGTTGGTTCTCTTGGATTTTCTTGCTTTTTCTTTGTCACCTCTGACAGTAAATGAAAAGTCTTTGGGTTTTGGACTGTTTGTTTGTTTGGTGTTTGTGATGTTTCATTTTTCATTTTTGACATTTTATGGACTAAACTTCATCGTTTAATCGTGAAAATAATGAAAACAATGGTCAGTTGCAGCCCTGCTTGATATAATCTTTACAGTTGGTTACAGTGAACTTTGTAAAACACTCATAAGTGATGATGATGATGATGATGATGATGATGATGATGGTGGTGGTGATAATGAGGTGTACTGACCCAGTTTATGAGCGTACTGTCTGTCTGACTCTGTTCACACACTAATGTCTGCCTGTCTCTTTCAGTTCATTGAAGAGTAAAGAGCTCTCACCTGTCATTGGACACAAAGGCATCCAGGTGGCAGGTCCTACTGTCCCCCCCAGCAGTAGTCCTCAGAGCAGCAGCCAGTCCCCCCACTCCACAGAGCACAGTCCACACACCCTGCGCAAAGGTCGGCACCACCCTCAATCTGAGCTGACATTAAAAATGACATTCGTCAGTCGGGGAGAAACGGGGCCGGCTGTCGCCTTTATTAGATCTTGTAAATGAAAGTGAAAGAAGTGTGACGACCGACCTTTTTCTTCCCGTTTAAAGAACATCCAGCAGCAGACGGTGACGTGACTGTGTTGTGTGTTTCCAGGTTCCAAGAAGTTGGCCCCTGTGCCTCCCAAGGTCCCTTACGGCCAGTCCGGCGGGATGTCCGACCAGTCCACAGGTCAGCCGTCACCTGTCAGCCTGTCCCCCACACCTCCTAGCACTCCCTCCCCTTATGGACTGGTCTGCCCTCCAGGGCAAGTGCCCCCATCCTCCCCCGGGCAGACCCCACTGGGGGCGCCCCACTCCCTTTCGTCCCCGCCCTCTCTGACCGGAACGCTCACCAAGTCGCGGCCCGCCCCAAAGCCCAGGCAGAGACCCAGTCTGCCCCCTCCTCAGCCGCCCACAGCCCCTCCGCTGCTCACTGGCCCAGGCATGGCCCCAGTGCCCCAGCCCCTGGAGCAGGGCCTCCTGGATGGACTGTCTCCTGGGGAGAGCATGTCTACAGGTAATCACTACCCCTTGGCAACAACCCCCCCGCCGCCGCCGCCACAGGTGGGGCTGCAGCGGCCCTCTCTCAGACTCGCTGTGGCTCTGTCCAATGGAGACGGCGGACGAGTGTAGGACTCTGTAGGACGCTGTAGATAAAACAGATCCCTCCTCCCCTTTACTGACTGTTCCCACACGAATGTCTGAATGAATTTAAAGTTGCCTTTTAGACACAGATGCCTGAGAATGATGCCATGTAAATATTAGCGGTCTTTTTTTTCGTTGTGCTACTGTAGCGAGCAGACCTCCTGACCTATGTACTCATTGCTTGTGTTATGTGATGATGTTTCTGGGTAATGTGTGGAAACATCAGAGAAGCATAGCTCGTCCTGCTTGTATGGAAGTTGCCATTAGATTCATCATGTGCTCTCTGTTTATCTGTGTTACCCAGACCCTCACTCGGCAGAGGTAGGTCAGAGGCTCACACCGGTCCACTCTCTCTCTTACTTTTTTGCGTAGCAGGCGTGGAAAACGTAGCCAGACAAAAAAAACCCACACTCTTAACTACAGTATGATGTTCTGATGATGAGGTGTTCTGTCATTATATACCGATCACTCTGTCACTTCTGTTATATTTATCATTCTCTTGTTCCCCCTGCTACTATTGTGTACCTTGCAGCTGTGTGAGGCCAGGGGATTCAGTGTGGGCTAAGTGTGAGGGGGACTTTTAGGGTAAGCCAGACCGTCCCCGCCCCCCATGCGCTCCATCTTCACTGCCTGGCCTCGTGCTGTGGCTGCCTCTGGGGTCTCCTGCAGCCTGCCTCAAACACACCTACAACCAGTAGCTTCTCAATCGGAAAACATTTTCCCGATTTTCTTTCTTTCTTTGGCGTTTTTTTGACTCAAGCGATACCGCATGGCTTAAGGACTTCCCAGAGTGCACCACACTGCGCTCACATTGCAGACGCCGTCGCTTACAAAGGTCCATCCTTAAAGCCCCCCTCCTCCTTTTCGTTCCCCATTCCCAGCCCTACGCCAGCAGACATCCCCCCCCTTCCTCTCTCTCTAACGCGCCTGCCACCGGTATCAGGGGGCCACAGGTAACCCCCCCGGTCCTCCTCTGGCAGGTTCATCGCTTTTTTATAACCTCTGCTCCCTTTTTACTACACCGCCACGCTCCATCTCATTCCTACACAGGAGTAGTCATCAGCTTGGAGCTGCTGCTTACAGTAAATACAGCAGCAGCAGCACATTAGAGTATCTTCAATAAGAGCAAATACTGAACCCGGTCCTCATGAGATCTCCATTGTTACTTCAAGCCCACTTGGTGTCTTGGTGCCATTTGTTCCACAGAGATCCACACACATCTTGTTGCCTCTGTGTTGGTTTATCTGGCCATTGTTGTACAGTACTGTGTCATTGTGCAGTCATTTTGACCTGTTATTGTATTTTTCTACCTGACAAAATATCTGTTGTTGTTGTCTTAAAGGAGAAGTTCACCCCAAAAATAAATGTAAATTCAGTGGTTATCAGCTCACGGCCCACGCGGATGGAAAGTCAGATGAAGTTTCGAAATCAGCATCACATTTCTGGAGCTGCACAACAAGACGGTGTTGCAGCGTTCTCTTAAACAACTGGAGCAGATGGGGAAATAGATCCATCCCCACTTCAGACTGAGTGCACTTAGCACTTAACAGCTAAAGTGATAGCCGTGGGCCAGAGGCGTTATGTTATTGGGTTGTTCGTCCGTCCGTCCCATTCTTGTGAACGCGATATCTCAAGAACCTGGTCAGAGAATTTCACCAAATGGATGAACTGATTAGATTTTGCTGGTCACCATTTTTGGGGCCATTTCTCACCCTTTTCAGCGGTAATAACAACTTAATTTTACAGTGATGAAGTGATAACATTTTATACCCAAAGGTCAAAGATCAATTTCACTGTGACATCATAAAGGTCTGCAAAAAATATGTTCTGACCATTTCAACACCCTCCACTGTAAATTTACTGTAAAGTTGATTTTATTTTGAAAAAGTCAGGAAAACAATTACCTCAGATTTCCCAAGTAAAGTAGAAATTTAGGTCTAAGTCGTACAAGCTGAAAAGTTTTAACAACTTGAAATATTAGTTTAATTTACTTACGCAAGTATCCTCAAGTCATTTTATCAGATTTTACAGTGTAGCTCAGGAACAGAAACAAGTGAGTTTTGGTCGTCTCCATCTTCTTCGGTTGTTAAGCAGAACGCTGCGTCGCTATTTCACTGTGAAGCTCCACAAAAATGTTTTCTCGACTGCGAAGCTTCACTTTACTCTACATCGGCGTGTCCTCTGAGGAGATAACGACTGAATTTTCACGTTTTGGGTGAACTTATCCTTTAAAAAGACAGAAAAAAAGCTGTGACAAAGACACGCTAGTCTCTGAGTGAGTTCACGTCTGACTAGCGGCACACTGAAAAAACATCCCTGTGTAGAATGTGAAGCACATGTAACCTACTGATTATTCCAATCAGGGCAAGACATCATTATGCCACTTACCATGAGTCCAGACTCAAAAAGATTAATATTATTTCTGCTCTCTTCCGTTTTTTACACCTCATTGTCATCATCATACGCCCTCTTCTCCTCCTCCTCCTCCTCCTCCTCCTCCTCCTCTTGCTCACATCACCATTTCCGCCTTCTCTGCTCATCACACTCACCTCTCCCACCATCGCTCACCATTAGATATCTTCAATTATGAAATCCCCTCCATCAATGTCAATCTGGACAGCCTCATCGATGAGTTCAGCGGTGCCCCTTGCAGGAGGTCGGTGGCAGTGACAGACTCTCCAGAGGGGGACGCTGTGCCTGAGGAGGAGCCCCAGAGCACCACTCTATGACCTATGACCCTAAGGCATCACAGCTTACCAGCACCCCTATGGCTGTTCATACTCTCTTTAAACTGTCGCCACCCAAGGCCTGATGGAAAACTCACACTGGCCTCACCAATGCCCACCTGAAACCAGAACACATCTGCTGCAGGCTGCAAAGAAACTCATCTCTTACAATCGCTCGCTAGAACATAAATGTGACTAAAAAAAAAAAAGACACCAAAATGCCATAGTGGAGGAACAGTTGCCTTTAGGAGGAAAGACTGGAATATAGATGAGTATTACATTCAATTTTTTTTTTAATTTTCTCTTTTTATTCGCTCTGCTTTGTTTCATCTTTGTTGTTTGATGCAGTGGTCTGTATTTTCTGTGAGTTTTTTGTTTTCTTATTTTTGCCTTATTAGAACATGCAATCAGAATTTTTGCAATATGATATTCACACGTTATACGACTTTTTCGGTTTTCGGGGAAAAACTCAGAGCCTGACATGGTTTAGGAGCAAAGCCCATCCTCAGGGTGAAATCACGGAGACGGAGCGAGAGTCTTAACGATGCTCACAGGGTATTCGAGCTTTTTGTGCACATGAGGGAAGAAAAAAACAAAACGCTGAGCCCCGTTTCGAGACAGGTTTTCGGCGCGCAGGATGAAACATTTTAATGCAGTTTAACTCTTATCGTCACCTCCCGGTCTTCTATCACATCTTTATCGACTGTAGTCCACGCAGGTCAGCTCACTTTAACTCACTTTATACCAGCACAGTATGAGAAGAATGTTACTGTAAATCTTTTTTGAAACTTGCATCTCCTGTTCAGTTTTTTCGAGGAAAAAAAGCACCGCGATGTGTTTTTTTTTTTTTTTGCATGACGAGCCGATGACGAACGAGCCGGGCCTCAGAATGGCAGTGTTTTATTTGGTGTGAGTGTTTTTTTCTGTTGTTGTTGTTGCTGTTGTTGTTGCTGTTGTTGTCCTCGGAGAGTACATTTAAGACCGCCCGCGTTGCTGTTACGGTTTGACGATAACGGATGGATGACTACACTGCCTTTAGGTTCGTATGATTCTCTCCCTTAACCTTGTTTCAAGTGCTTCAGGTTCAGTGACCTTTGACCCCAAGTGTAAATACAAAGACTGTACATAAATCGATGTATATAAATGAGAGGAAAAGTATATGTAAAATGCATATCTTGAATATATATAATAATAATATATGTGCTGATATTTATCATGTGTAGAAAGTGTAATGATTCAAAAACTTGATGTTATTTTTGTCCCCGCACACGATGAACAGGTTTACTGTAGATTCATGATGTTTCACTCTGACACCAGGTTACAAACGATGCTGCAGCAGAAAAAAAAGCAGAGCGTTATTTTTCTGCTACGAATCAGTCGCGGTCTTTCTAATTCTGTCTCCCGAGCTTTGACTTCAAGCATGCTAGAGCACTAATGAGTTGCACACCGACGCCCTATCTTCTTTTTTTCTTTTTCAATCGTTTATGTAATCGATTCCTGTGTAAATGATTGGATTACTTCGAGCACCCCTGGGCCATTTAATTAATTCATAATGAGGACAAATGTAGTCCAAGCCTATATTGTTGCAATGACTATAGCGAAGTAAAAAAAAATGCAACCCTGAGTCCATAAAAGTTGGGATGCTGTGTAAAACTGAATGTGATCCTTCGCTCTTCATCCTCTTTCACAGACTCTGGATGAAAAAACTGTACAACAAAACCAGAGGCTGGGAAACACTTCAGGAACACAACATGTGGAAAACAACATTTTACAAAACAACAACTCACAAAAAGACATATAGACCCGTTCCCAAAACACCAGAAATTCATGGTATGCTTGCAGTTTGGTTGGTTAAGGCCATTAAACTACTTGGGTAAGTTTAGGAAAGATCGTGTTTTGGGTTAAAATCGTTAATTTACTTCTGTAACTTCTGTTGCTAATGTACTTTTGCTTCGTAAGTAACTTATAATATGTACGTTACGTAACTTCATTATATTAGTAAGGTAAAAGATCTCTCCGTTGACTCGACCTCCCGATCTGGACTCTCTAAATATATATATATCTCTTTATAACTTCTCCTCACTTCCTCCTTTGCAGCTGTATTAATGACTACAACCACTAGAGGTCGCCACATAACAAGAAACTGTTCCTTATCAGCTGCTTCCAAAGATGACGTATATGTTTTTTGATGAGGACGAGCTGCAGAAAACACAACAATGTGTCGGGGCCACTACAGTTTTCACTCACGTTTCACACAGCGTGCTAACTTTGTTCAAGAATCAGGGTTGTACGTGCTCATTCAATTAGAAATTCAAACTCGACACACCTCTAAAGTCGCGTGTCCTTCGTTGTTCGACGGTTAACCCGAGGTATTTCAGATCCATCAGATGACAGATGCTGCAGTGCCACTTTTCTTTCCATACAAAAACGTCCTAGGACAATAATTTTGTCGATTAAAGTGCAATTACAGTGTTTTACTGATCCACCTCAGTCCAAAAAAAAAGAAGCGGTCAAAGTCACCCCCCCACTCCCTCCAGACCCTCACCCCCCAAAACCTGCAGAAAACAAGCCATTGATTTTATTACAAAGCAATGAATTACTTTCTTTAAGTTTGTTTGTTTCTGACTAAATGAACTCTTGAGTTAACTTTCTCTCTCCACAAAGTGATCTATGGTATGCCTCAGTGTGACTCTGTTTTATGAAGATTTTTGGTGATGTGGATAATTATCTTGATAGTTGTGGTGATTATACTGTATGACAAACAATTTTTGCAAGTGCCCTCACACTGGTTGTTATTTTTTTGGAACTATAGGCATAATTAATGTGTACTAGAGGTTTTATTTTCTGTGTTGGATCCATACATTTATACAAGGAGGCAGGGGTATCTCTCTCTCTCTCTCTGTCTATCTCTATCTCGCTCTCTCTTTCTGTGTGCAGACTGAATGTGACTCACTCAGATTTCAAACGCTAGCCTACCTGATTTTTTTGTAATAACGTGCAGGCGGAAAGGAGCGCTTGTGTGTTTTGGATGAAGGTTAATTAGGGGGCCTGTTGGCATGTATTATTATTATAATTATCAGTACAGGGTGGTATTACTGCAACGCTTCTCGTGCGTCATAACTGGAACTTACAGCCACCTTAAGAAAAGCATGCATTCATATTCATTATAGGTGTGATTATTTATGCTGCTGAAAAGAAGAAAAAAAAACATCCGTACCCTCCCCTGAAAACATCAGTCACGATCTCATCGCATATCTGACTTCTGACTGTAACTTACAGCCATTTTTCAAGAGCATATTCCACCTTTTTTGCACCACATGGTACACTGTTACATAGTTTTATCAAGCATTTTAAACTACTGTAGATCTACATTTCCTAACTCACCTCGACACCGCCGAGTACGTCGGTCTAAAGCTCAAATTTGTTTACATTTTGTGGGAGGGGGGAGGGGGATTTTAAACGAGAAAAAATCTGAAGAAGACGATGAAGAAGAAGGAGTGTCATGCATGCGCTTAGATAGTCTTTTTGATAATCCACGTTTTGTGTCAATCACTGTCTTTTTAGGGATTGTAAGAGGGGTGAAAATGTAAAAGACGGACTCCAGAGAATGTGGATCACCATAGACGGTCCTTTTTGGGGGCGTGGGGTTTTCGAGCAATACGGTAGAGGAGTAGATGTTGCCTGTGGATGTACTGCCTCCTTCTGCTTTCACTACTAGTGTACAAAACAAAACAACCTGCCGCTTGTCAAGCCCACCATGTCCACCTCCCTCCTCCCTCCTCCTCCTCCTCTGCTTAGCATATCAAGTGGAACACAGTGTGTACTGTGAAGCCTACCTGCAATCCTTATCAGAATGTCAGAAATAAATATATATATTAAACTCTACATTTTTAATAATCTCACGTGGTCCGCGTGGGTTTCATTTCAGTGTGTTTTCCCCATCTGTTTCTGATTATTTGTTTTCGTCTGTGTTAATTTGAACAGGTTGTCCTCGACCCTCCTGTCGTGTTCCCTCAGGAGGAACATCGAAACTGTTTCTTGGGTCAGCGTGACCCGACGCTGCATTCATTAGTGGTCAGAACCAAAAAAAAGATCCAAGTAAACATTGTTTGTACCTCACATAACACCAACACTAACAATTCAGTCAATATATTGTACAATAGCCTTATTAAAGTGGAAGATTCACTTACTTTTCCATAAAAAATACACGTTCAAACACTTTTTTGTGTTCTTTGGACAAACCCTGATATAAGATACATTAGTTTAACATCACATTTATTTTTTTTAGAAGCATTTGAAAGTAACTCACAACATCTATTCAGTTTTGGGAGACTTACAGTATTTCAATTTTCTGCAGTTTAATACTTCTGTTCCTCGACATTTTTAGGGGAAAATATAATTTCTACAGAAGTTCATAACTTTTTTCTTTTTGTTTTGCTTGTGACACGTCTACAGCAGCAGGGGTTCCTCATCATGTGTCAGATGTCTACGAGTTTTTAGCAGTTTTACAAAAAAAATATATTTTCCCTTTAAACATTACTGTTCAAAGTCGGAGGTGAAACCATCCAATAAAAAACAGATTTGTATGAAGAAGAATTAGTTTCTTTCTTCCTCCCGACACCGTTTACCTCTCATTTATCTTGTGGTAGCTAAAACTAGCATCACATCAACCAGCTACAACAGAAAAATGGAACATTTAATTACAAAACTTTCATTTTTAGTTTTACTTTTGGAGGCAAATATTGAACTTTTTACTCCACTCCATGTATTTGATCTCTTTAGTTACTAGTTACTCTGCAGATCACATGCTGCATCTGAGCCAAAGTTTTTTAACTAAGTTTGGTGACGTTCACTTTTACCAAAGTAACATAATGTAACAGTCTCTTCTTTGTCTCGAGGGCATTCACTGCTGCTTTGAGCAGATTTTTCACTCTCTCCCACTCATGAATAACATTTTAGTCAGATCCTTTTAAGTTTTCATCTCTTTGCCTTGAAATTTTGTGACTTTTGTGCATTTAAAACTACAGTTACATGTCAGGAAAACAGGAAAATGATCTTAAACAGTCTGAGTCATCAAAGGAAATACATGATCATCCTCCTCCCACTGAAACCAGGTCTGACTGAGCAGCTTCTCCTGTGTGTAACCTGTAGGACTGGACCAGCAGGACGGCTGCAGGAGTGTTTGTCGGGATGGTGGTGATACTGACGCAGCTCGTTCAGGGAACGAGTTTTTTATTTGGTGTGGATCTCCACCCCAGGTTGCACAATGCGGGTCTCTCTGCTGGATCCTTAAAGAGTCAGTGGTAATCTAATGCTACAGGCCAGCAGTGTATCTCCTTACAGCAGCAGCTCATCTCCACTGCTGCTCTGCCTCCTTCAGACTGCCGCGGGGGCATCAATAATTTCTTACTGGAAGTTTTAAAGGTGGCTCTGTTTACACCAAACAGAGGATGTTTACTGACACAACCACTGACTCACCTCCAACCATCTGCATATTAAACATATTCCTCTTGTGCAAAATAAGAGTTTAAACTGGAAAAAGTGTGAGAATTCAATGTAAAAGTGTCTGACATGATTTGTTTTGTGATGTAATGAGGAGAGGAGACCTGTCAACATGACACCCTGAGTGTTTGCTCTCCTCTCTGAGCTGAGCTCATCCTCCTGCAGAAATATAACACCTTATTTTGTTCTTCTCGGGGACGTATACATTATGCAGACGCACATAATAACCCTGGAGTTGGGAAGTCGTAGCTCTGCACTTTAAAGTTATTGTCCACAAAGTTGCTTGGAAACGGTGTATCCACAACAGTGAACCGAGCTGCTTTAAAAACAATGGGATCCAGTGGGGTTCAAAGTTTTTATTGCATTTTTTTTCTGCATTCAAAACCTTTTTCTAAAAAAAATATACAGAATTTAAAAATGTCTACTCCAGTTGGGTTTACAAGCTTACTTTAACCAGTAAAAAATCATTTCCTCGCATGTTTCCTTCTTAGAAAACAGGTTGAACGTGTCACAGACAGGAATGCAAAACAAAAGACTTTGCTGTCAAGGCTTTCCTAACCTCTACTTCACTTTGGACGGTTGCTTGGCAATGCACATAAAGCACATGGGCATGCCTGTAAACCTCCTGACTTGTCCTTTAAAAACGACAGTATGATGATCACATTTTAAGTCCATGTTGCAAATCAAAGTCAGATTTTAAGTGCATGGATTGTTCACAGAAATGAGATAAGTTTGATCCAAATAAACCGCTTCACACACTTTCTATCAGCGTCACTTCTTCATGTTTGGCACTTCGTGGTCACATCGCTGCTCTAAGCCAGCAGGATCCAGGGTAAAGTCGCAGCCACCAGCGCCAGGATGGTGAAGGCTGACAGCAGAAGCAGCAGGCACCGTGCTGTTGTGCAGATCCTGCGCCTCCTCCTGCGCGGCTGCTGCTGCTGCGGCTGAACCACAGTCATCACCACGCTGAGCGTGTCCTCCTCAGCCATGGGTCGCCCTTCAGCGCTTATGATAAAGATCTGAGACGCGTTATGGCTCGGCCTGATCAGCCTCTGCCGATGGACTCGCTCGGAGATCCCTCTAAAGCAGCGAGAAATCCAGCTAACTCCCCCCGGCGAGCTGTCCCCGGAGGCGCGCCGTGCGTCCTGGAGCTGTCCCAGCGGCAGCGGCACCTCCAGCGTCTGCGCCTCGTGAGGAGCCTTGTCCGCCGCGAGGCTCACCAGCGCTTCCTTCTGTTTCCTGATGAACGTGAGGTGTCTGCAGATGGGGCAGGCGATAGTGTCCCTGATGTTCCCATTGCTGTTGATGCTCACCAGCGTTTTGACCAGACAGTCGTGGCAGAAGACATGTCCGCAGCTCAGAGTCCTCTCCGTGCCGGACAGACACTCGTAGCACACGGGACACTCCTGCGCGTCCTCCTGGCTGTCCTCCTTCTGAAACGCCATGGGAGGTAAAATATAAAAATATCCTCTTCAGTCACTCAGTTCAGAGTTACTGAGGCTCCAACAACTTCATACATGCAGCCTGAATACCTCCAAGTCCTTTGTCATGGCTCATGGTTCCTCTGTGGGTGGAGGCGAGCTGCACCTTGTAAAACAGGGCCTGCCACCTGACTTGACTGATCGGGTCCCCTGATGGCATCAGTGGCAGAGCAAGTGGCTCAGCTGGTTTCAATTTCACGTTCGTCACCGACATTCTTTGAATATTAGAGAGAGAAACAACTAAACCGAGCACACGTGACCAGGTGATGGTGGTGTTTTCATCTGATGTGACAAAGCCCTGCAGAAAGCCTTCACATGGTGCTGTTCATGTCACAGAGTATTAAAGGATGCAGATTAAGTCTCATACATGAGTATTTGTGAGTATTTATTTGGGATTTCAGTGAATGAGCTCAGAGGTGATGAGAAAGATGATGAAATTAAAGGGTCGTTGTTGGAAAATGGACATTTTTGGACAACTCCTTTCCAGAGTGACAGTCCCTCTCCGACATGGTCTCAACAAAGGTCCCCCTACTCTGTTTCTTCATATTCGGTCGTGTCTTTTTATTTTTCGTACACTTCATGTGTCCAAGTAACCGACAAAGTCCTACCTTTCAGAGAAACAAAGAGTTTTGGAGGATGCTGCCCTGCCCCCTGAGTCACAGCTGGGTGGGTGCAGGACAAACTCAGAGGAGGAGCAGTGAGTGTTAATGGAGCTGACGTGTGTCATGGGGATCTTAAACAACAAGGCTGGATCGACTCTGCTGTCTGAGTAAAGTAGTGAAACTGTAAATGATTACTTGTGTATTTGTTTATTAGACATAAGTGACTGAATGTTAATATAATGAAATGTTATTTTATAAAAGTAAGGGCTGCCAAAAATGGTTTTAAAAAATCAAAGCAATAATTTTGTCCATTTTAATCGACCCTGATGTAATTCAGTTGTCACTTAAATAAAGATGCTTGAACCAATTTTCAGCCAGTGTTTTTGTCTCACAGTTACTGTTTGTTATTGAGTTTGCTCGGCTCAAAATATCAAGAAGTTTAGTGAGATTATGGTTAGAAAAAGTTACCCAAAAATAACTTCAAATCAATAGGATCGGCCTATACATACAGAGTTATTGATTGGGTTTTGGTGTAGTGACATTTCTTAAATTAGGGCCTTTAAGTGTTCAGGATTTGAAAGATATATAGTGTTTTAATGTTTTTGAATGATATTGTTGTTGTTGTTTGGGTTGCTGTTGTTGTGAATATGTTTTGTCTTTTAACTGTTTTTTTTTTTTTTTTTCTGGACAGACACTGTCTCTGTGTCCTGCCCAGGGACCACAGATGTACATTAGCTCATAGCTAACTCTGCCACAGCTGTGAAGCTGAGCACTGTCCGTGTCAAATCAATCAAATCAGTGAAATCTCTTAAATTAGGGCAGTTGTCAGCGTCCAGAGTTGTAACGACTGTATTTAAAACAGGCTATAGGATGAAGGTTTAATTACAAAGAAAACATCTGGTTGTTTTTGTTGTTGTATTTTATTGTTATGAAATGATCATATTGTTGTTGTTGTTGTTGTTGTTGTTGTTGTTGTTGTCTCTGTCTCCTGCCCACAGACTGCAGATGTACATTAGCTTATAGCTAACTCTGGCACAGCTGTTCACTGTCTTAGTCAAATACACAAATAAATTAAAAAATAAAAACATATATACAAATAATAATTATAATATTCATAGTAATATGAGACAGAAAGGCTGTGGTCTAAAACAATAAAAAGTGATTGCATATTCAGAGCTAATACTGATTTAAAAACAGACACAACAGCATTAATTAGCCTCATTAATACACAGAAACACTGACACACGTCTCCAGGAATATTTAATGTCTCTGGTCTTTGTGTCTGTGTCTGTGTTTTCTTCTCTGACAGTCAGATGCCACCTCGTGGTCAGTGTAGTGAGTCTCTATGTGTGCACATCTACAGTCCAGACAGCGCACACGCACACACACACACACACACACACACACACACACACACACACACACACACACACACACACACACACACACACACACACACAGAGAGAGAGAGGCGTGGCTCACTCTACTGCATCTATTTCTACAGCGGCCCTGCCCAGTTCTGACGTCGACGCCACTGACGTCAGCACGTACGTTCGCGTCACGATTTACGTCGGTTCCGGGAGACGCGTTGGCAATTTCCTAAACACGGTCGGTCAGTTGAGTATCATCCGAGGCCGGAGCCGGGGAGAGGTGTGTGTGTGTGTGCGTGTGTGTTGGATGTCACACCGGCTGGAAAACGACCCGCAGAGACAGAAGAGCGTTGGACACGGATTTGACATGAGCAGGTACCGATCCAAACCCGGGGAAACATCCCGGTTTCGTGTTGTTTCACGCCCGAGCCGAGCTGTCGCGTTCAGCCGCGGCGGTTGTGTGATGACAGCTCGAGCTGCGTTTAAATGTCGGCTGCTTGTTTTTCTCGCTTCAGATGTTAGTGTTGAATTTATGTCCGTTTTTATTCGTCTGTTCGCTTTTAACAGCGTTACATGTAGGTGTTAGCATCGAGCTAATGTCCTGTGCTAGTATCAGACTGCTGTTAGCTTGTTCACACACTGACAGCAGCGTTTATTAGCTAACTACATAAACCTAAAGCTCCTGTTGAGATGAATCTGCCCTCGTAAATGTCACTTTTCTTCTGTTTTAGCGCTTCTGTTTATGATTTTTGTGAACATGTGAATGTTGGCTGTAAATGACAGTTATTTGTGGTTCATGTCAATTGTCATTTTTATAGTAAAACCTCAGTTTTAGTGGTTTTTATGATCACTTTGACAGGCAGTATGTTAGCTGTCGTTTATGCTAGCCCTTAACACAAGGGGTCAATATATAGGCCAGGGCTGCAACTAACGATTATGTTCACTAATTGATCAGTTGTTTGGACGATTAGATGTCAGAAAATGCTGGAAAATGTCGATCAGTGTTCCCCTAAAGCTAAAGGTGGAGTCCTGAAATGTCTTGTTTCGTCCCCCAACCCAAAGATATTCAGTTTACTGTCAGGGAGGAGTAGAGTAACCAGAAAATATTGACATTTTAATACTCGAACAATCATTGAGCTCTGAAATATCCCCATGTCAGGCTAACACTGCCACCACACCCTGTCGAGCTCAATCTGATTGTCATTCATATACAAGCAAACCACAGTTAGACTACAACATCATATTCTTAAAAGCATTTGTTTAAGATCCCTCTCGTGAGCCCCACTATAAAAACATGACTTCATCAGGGCCGGCTCTTCTTCTTAGTAAGCGCCTCGTCATCTCCAACAAAAGAGGATGTAGAGACAAGAATGTGGGAAAGGAAACTCTCTTCACTACCTTCCCCTGTCTGCTATTTCCAGATGGCTCCACAGTGATAAATGTAGTGTCACCGTCGCCACCATCTTTGCTGGCTGCGAGCCCTGCTGCCTGTCCTGGCATTGTTACGACAGACAAATAGATGCAGGGGTCAAGCTGACACCGCTCCAGAGGACACTGAAATGAGAGATGACAGGAGCTGCCATTTGTCCTGGCATAGCCTCAGTGTTGACCTGTTACCTGATATAAGTGAGGCACTAGAGCTATCTATCAATCCACCAAAATAGATATGATTAATGCATTATTTTAGTCTATAAAATGTCCAAAAAAAGCCCAAAGCCACATCTTCAGTAGCTTCTTTTGTCCAACCAACAGTCCTAGACTCCTCATTTAATGTCATAAATGACAAAGAAAGGCAGCAGATCCTCATATTAAAGAAACTGGAAGCTTGAAAACAGACTGAAATGATTAATCAGCTATGAAAATAGTGTATCTCTGTTGCCCCATTTGAGTGAGGTATCCTGTTATTGGTCTGTGAGCTCTTGTTGTGGGGGTGATTATCCACATCAGGCCTTTGATTTGAATCACCATGGAAACAGTTTTCTTCCGCTCATGCCGACGGTGACCCACAGGGATCAATAGAAAGCACCAGATCCCGTTCAGCCCACGAAGCATCATAACAAACAGAGATCTATCTTTGTTAGACCACCTTGAGATATTCTGAGACAGAGCTGAAGGCCCTCCCCGGTAATATGATCGAGCTAACATGTTATGTCAGTAGCAGCTTGGGAGCGTTTCCCCTCTCTCCACCCTTGTGGTATTTTGGTCTCTGGTTTCCTTCGTGATTTCCAAAGCAGTGTACGGACACGTGAGGGCCCTGTAGCGAGTAAATTGTTGATGACGCCATCTCAGAGGAATGTTTTCAGGGGAAGAGCAGCCGGTCCGGCCTCTGAGTCTAGACCACTTTCTTCTTGGCAAGAAAAATTATACGTCCTCCTCCTTTCACAAGCCCAAACCAAGCTGGTCATCAAAATCTAATCACGATGGCTACAGTAACTTAAACCACTAGGCTGTGTTAGTTATACAACCGCTTTCTGCACAGTTCGACAGTTTTAACAATCAAAACAAATTCCCTAAGCTGTCAATGAGCATCTGTGGGCCGAGTTGTCGTGTTGTGTCCAGCACCGTTGGCAGTCATCATACGTTGTTGGCGAATTCAGCGTGTTGAATCTGTGGTGAAGCTCGTTGGATGGAAGACTCGAGCCTTTTGCTGTAGTATCAATGTTTTCGCCCATTTAGTGCATTTTCTTCTTATTTTCCTCCTCCGCCTCTTCACCAGTTCCATTTGCAACATATAATCAGACATATCCTCGATTTAAAAGTGGTTATATTCGTAAAAGTGGTGTACATTCCCTGTTCTGAGTCCTCAGTTTTCCCTTTTTGAATAACGAACACAAACTAGCACTACTTGGTGGTTTGGAGAGTTATTTCTTCTCACGCAGGCGCAGAATGTGCAAGCTAGTTAGCGGTAGGTTGTTTGATATTGGTTTGGTGTGTGTGGGCCTTTAAACCGCTGAGCGTAGGGTAGGTGCTTCGACAGCTGGTCCCAAAATTCAGTTTCCAAAGTAACCATCAAGAAATTTCTAGTGAATTTCTCTCCTGCTAGTTTCAAATAAACTGTCCTGCAAACACCGACCATGTCATCGTTAGTCCTGCGAGTTGAAAACATGAATCTCTTCCTGTCTCCTTGTGCATTTGTCTTAATCATGATTCGAGTCATTTCAACAGGTCAATCAATAATCACCTTACTATGCTGCAAAATGCTTTACAAGGATGGGATTGGATTTCTCTACGAAGCCTAAAAAAAACCCAAAACATTTTAGAAACCAGAGAAGAGACCACCATCACTACAGTTATCCAGCTTTATAGACAGAGTCTGGAGTGTCCTTTGCTTCACTTTCAGTCCTGCTCACGTTGTTGTTCCCTGAGCTACATCCTCTGTTTCTCTGATAAACACCTCTGTACAGATCATGACCACATTCCTGGAGCTGCAGCGACGGGAGTGTCGATGGCAGCATCTGTATTTCCCCCCCACGCACAGAGCACACACACAGTGACTCATTCCAGATGTGTTTAATAATTTCCTGCGAGCTGCCGCCTCATCGCTCCGCATTGATCACAGAGTGAGGCAGAGTTTATTAGCTCACCAGAAAAGAGGAACAACCGTCTAGTAAAGTTTTGTCTCTGCAAACAGGACGGAAGAGGAAATTGTCTGAACACTTCTGAACTGAGCTTCTACAGATGGACAGCTTTGATCTATTAGGCACCAGCCACGCTGAATTAGCTGCTGTTAATGATTTAGGTGTGTTGACAGCACATGAATTGAGCTGTGAGGTTAGAAATGTAATGTTTTGCAGACAATGAAAGGCCTGTTGGCCATCCTAGCTTCCAAAAGATCAGGTGCTGTCGTCAGGGATTCATAAGTAACTAAGTAACTGCGTCTCGTGACCTGAGAACAGCAGCGACACAGCCAAGCTGATCTGACTTTGTCAGATAAACCGAGATCTGTCCTGATGTCTCGTCCGCTGAGGAATGAGGGGAACGTTTTGAATCTTGATTTACCTGGTTGGTGTTTTACCTGTGAGATAAGAGGGGAACGCTCTGTGCCTGACGCTACACGCCTGAGGATGAAAATAGTCAAAGTGTTGTATCATATTTGAGTCACCTGGCCGGCTGTGATGCTCATAAATATGTCTGTTTAATCCTCAGGGTGCCCTGACATGGACAAAGAGATGATTCCCAAATTTTCAACAAAGGACGAGGAGGTGGATTACTGGAAGTCCCAAGCCCTCAAATACAAGAAAAGGTAGGTGATGTGAAGAACGTCAGTGATGTATGACCTCTTTAGGTTTCTTGTTATGATCAGTCGCACTAAAGGACAGCGATAAAAGCATAAAACTGAAATGCTCATCACAAGTTCCCACAGTCCAGAGTCTGTTTTTAAAGTGCTTGATTTTCTACATTTAATAAGTTGGAACCTTTTTGCTTGAAAAATGACTAAAACTGTTATTCAATTATGAAATAGTTGACGATTAATGTTGTCTGAACTGAGCTCATTCTTACAAATTGGGTTATGTGCAAATGTGTCATGTCTGTCTTTGAAAACGTTGAGCCAAATACAAGATGGCAGCAGTTCCCCCTTGTGAAATAAACAGTCAGTAAACCCTTTAAACTCCAAACAGCAGCTCAGTCTTACATAACAAGCAGCTGCTAATTTGCTGAATTTGCTCTTTCTCTGTACTTCTGATACTTCTGATGGATGTGGTCGCGCAATATTTCTCTCATTACCCCCGACCCAAACTTTTTGAAGTTTGAACGGAAACCCTGTGTTTTAAGCCATATAAGGCAAATGAGCAGCCGAGCGTTTTGAAATCGCTGCCCACAGACAGCTGTGGCTCTCAGGAGGAAATGACTCCATCTCTGACTGCTTCAGCAGAGACCACAGGCAGCGGTGGTGCTCGTGAGCGTTGTGTAAATCCCTTCTGAACCCCGTCTGGTTGTGTGGAGTTGGGGCCCGTCGTACTCTCAAAGGGAGCGTTGAGAGGGTTAAACTCCTGGTGGTGGGCTTCTGAGAAATTCCTGCTGTGGGTACAGAGAGGAAAAAACTCATGGAAAAAATAGCACCACGCACACAGTTCACACATGTTTTTGTGGATACGTTTTCTCAGGAGAACTTTAACAGTCGCAGCATGTCGTGTTTATGAGTTACCCATTGAGAGGTTTATCTTCCTGAAGTGATATTTTTAAAACTTGACTTTTTCCATTTCGATTCTAAATCAAAAATTAATTTAAAATGAATTAGCTTTAAATTATCAATCAAAATTAAAAGCCACCCATGCCTACTTTAGTTTATTTTGGGTTTATTTTGTTTATCAGAGATCCTCTATTGATTTATTTGGGAAGATGGTTCACTCGGGAGAGATTTGAGAAACCAAACTTTGTAACAAACTGAATTTCTATCTTTTGTTTTTGGTTGTTGAGTTTCTATGGGTGATAGTTTCTGTTGAAATGTAGACTCATTCTATTTTAAGGTTATAATTTAAACTTGCCAAAACCTAACCTTGCAAAAAGCCACCAGGAAAAACAATAATATATCTGTAAGTGCTGAAAAACAATGTTAAAAATTGAATCGTGGGAATTGGAGAATCGTCACAGACATACTACCGTCTCTGATTATCACAAAAAATAAGATTGAATCATGTGCGCGGCGCTTTTATTTCCTGCTTTCACACATTTCTTGTTAATTTTCACACTTAATGCAGCGCTACGTCGCGCTTAAAGGGAAACTGTTGGTTGTTTCGAACTGTGAAAAGTGTGACGGAGCACAAGCCAGGCTGCTAAACAGGGAAGTCACAGGGCGCAGCGTGCTGATGAAGCAGCCGCTGTGGTGTTGGTATGTGTGGAACGACCCCGGCACAACAACTGATTCACTGTGAGGCCATTATCCGAGCACAAGTCAGCTGATCTCAGAACAGGGTTAACCACAGTGTCATCGTGTGTGTTCACACTCTCGACCACTGAATCTAGTTTTCTTTCCTATTCCGCCCTGTAATGTTTACTTGCACTACATTCTGAGTTATGTTGTGTGTTCAGACCATCTGCCCTGACCAGCGTGTACACGCATCCTGTTACTTAAACCGAGACCTCATCCCGTTTCTGTGCCGGCTCACTCTTCATTCTGACCTCTCACAGCTGAGGGTTAATGACAGCAGGCCTGTTTTTCTGAACCATCTACTGTCACAGTTCAGCTGTCTCTTTAGAGCTGCTGTATATTTAGAGTGCTTAACTCGACGGTGCTGAGCTGTTTCCTGTTCTGCCGAGGCAGGACTGAAGGTTATAAACCTACAAATATCTGGCCGGCGTTTCATGCAGGTTTATTTCCGGCATGTTGGAGATTAAGCTGCTGGAACCTGCCTGAGCCCGGCTCGTCTTACCGGACAAAAGCCGGTCAGTTTTCTAGAGCTGGTGCCCGCGGTCATTCACCCGGTCAGCTCTGCAGCACTGAATGGCGGACAGTGAACACAGTGGCCGGTAATTGACAATGACTGTTCATGTTTCTGTGTACTGTCCAGCTGCCATGACGCTCAGGAGGAGCTGCAGGAGTTCCAGGAGGGGAGCAGGGAGCTGGAGGCAGAGCTGGAGGCGCAGCTCGGCCAGGCCGAACATCGCCTCCGAGACCTCCAGAGTGAAAACGAGAGACTGAAGAACGAGATGTACAACCTCAAGGTAACTGGGCCTGGCGACTTGCCAGTGGAGCTTATTTTGGGATTCGGCTTGCCTTTATGGTCCAGGGTTTAGGACAGCAATAAACTAATCTGCAGTTACTCAAGAGGTTATCTGATCCCTGCTGGAGGACGAGGTCCAATGTCTTATTTGTATGCAAGGTCTTAATGAGGCGCTCTTAGGTAATCCTTCAGCACTCTTTAAGTGGATGTCGGGATAAAGAGAAAGAAAATAGAAAACACTGACGAGTCTGGTTCTTAATCACAGCCGGCATGAATGGTAGTAAGGTGATTATGCACCAGGGTCCAAAGATGACACCTGGCAGGCACCAAATGTTAGAAGACGTTCTGCTTGGCAGGTAAATCTTGCAAGGCTATCCAAAGAAGTCATGTAATCAAGACTTCTGCTGAGAGTCTCTGCCACGTTTTGTTTTCATTCATGGCTTCTGGACTTCATGGTGCATTCATGTGCACCTCGTAAACTCAGAAATCCATACTCGTATGACTGCGAGGGTTGTTTATTTTCCTCTGTTGACATACGTGGCTACTTCTGTCAATACTTTATTTATTGTGGTTTTTCACATGGCCCGACACGTGAAAATGCTCGCAGCAGCTAATGCTAAAAACGAACTGTGTCAATGAACCAGAGAGATCATGAATCATGCTTTCCTGTCTTTGTGCCTCGGGGGCCACAATGCAGGCATGCAGCCCTGCCACCAACTGTACTGTGAAGTACCGCACGGTAAATGAGCCACAGGGCCTCCCCGGGGAACAAAGAGGCTCTGTGAAAGTGAAATAATGTGGAAGAACATCTTTATCAACTGTCTCATTATACACCAGGTTGTAGTGCTGCTGTTGAAAACTATTGTATAGTACATAAAATGGTTGTTCATGCCGCGTAACCCAGGAAAAGGATATGAACATTTTCCTGGAACATGAGGTCTGTTTGACATCCTTGTTTCTCTACGCTCACTCACTAAACTCTTTTCTCTTCTTCACTCGTTCAGGAGAAGCTGGAGCAGCAGTACGCCCAGAGTTACAAACAGATTTCTATGCTGGAGGACGACCTGGTACAGACTCGCAGCATCAAGGAGCAGCTACACAAATACGTCCGGGAGCTTGAACAGGCCAACGATGACCTGGAGAGAGCCAAAAGGTCAGCAACACAGTACATTTAATTACGTTTAATTTAGATTAGTTTTGTTTGTAACACCATTAAATGATTTTGATGCAGAGGGTTTTAATGGCTGTGCCCCTCGTCCTCTACTGTATGTGCAGGGCAACAATCGTGTCTCTCGAGGACTTTGAGGGCCGTTTGAACCAGGCCATCGAGAGAAACGCCTTCCTGGAAAGTGAGCTGGACGAGAAGGAGTCTCTTCTGGTGTCCGTGCAGCGGCTGAAAGATGAAGCACGAGGTAAAGACGACTCTGTTCTGCCCTTTTGCAGCCAATCTGTCACCTGAGTAAGGGTTAGCAGAGGAGTATTTCATGATTCTGTCTCTGTCTTCTGCAGACCTGAGACAGGAGCTGGCAGTACGAGAACGGACTACAGACAGGATGTCGGCACCCAGCTCGCCCACCTTAGACATCGACAAGATGGATTCTGCAGTGCAGGCCTCTTTATCGCTCCCTGCCACACCTGTAGGAAAGGGCCTAGAGCACCCGTTCATCAGCCAGAAAGGTCAGCTCGAATTCATCTCATTTTACTGCACACATGAAAAGTGGAAATTCACTGATTTATATACTAAAATCAGCTCGTGTGCTTTTGCAGCGTTGACCAATGGCTGTGGCAACTCGTCCCTCACCCCCTCTGCAAGAATTTCAGCTCTCAACATTGTTGGTGATCTCCTGAGGAAAGTTGGGGTAGGTGTTTCCCTTATCCGTCCCATTTATATTAAACAAACCTGAGAATATTCCACATTTTTCACATGTTGTTGGTATTATTTCAACAGTGTCCTCATCCACAGGACAAACAGGAAGATGTTTTATGATGAGGCTAAACACGGATTTCTATTTTCTTATTCTGTTCACAGGCTTTGGAGTCCAAACTCGCCGCCTGCAGGAACTTCGCCAAAGACCAGGCGGCAAAAAAAAACTACTCCAAAGAAAACGGCACACTCATCAACAGCAACGCCACCAAGTTCTCTCACTCTCTACACACCACTTACTTTGACAAAACGTAAGTATTTTTACTAAACACTTTCCTTCTGACTGTTCTGTACTTCTGTCTGTGTTTGCTAATAATTGCGCCTGTCCGTGTTGAAACCACAGGACTGTAAACGGACTGGACCCGAGCTCTTTGACCTCCATGGCAGCATCCAGAGCTGTGTCTCCACCAGGCATGCTGCCTCTGAGTGTGTGAGGCGTCCCCGCACCGACCTCTACTTCCTATCAACCCAACACAAAAACAGAGAGGACACTTGAAAGACCATTACATTGTGTGCTAAGTGTGTGTGTATGTGAGTGTGTGTGTGTGAAACAACAGAGAGAGTGTGTGTTGTGCCTGTTTGGGATTGTGCATTTTTTTGAACGTGAGGTGTGAAAGAGGAGGCTTGACTTCACGATGTTCGCAGCTCTGAATGCATCTGTGAGTGGGCGAAGACGTTCCTACCACATCGTTGCATGTGCCTAAAGCTGAACTGTACTCTGCTCGTATGAATGTCGCTGCACATGCGTCGCTCTCTAGATGTCAACTCTGAAGTGGCGCCGTTAAATTCTTCCGAAAAAAGCTACTATCCCTGACAAAAGGTCCGGAAACGGACCACAGCTTCTTTCTTTTCCTCCTGTGTTTTTCACTTAAATTGCACAGTTAAAATATTCTCAATTTAGAATGTATTATATTTAAAAAGGGATCTGTTCATATTAATTTATCTCACAGTAAAATGCAATCTTTCCTCTTTTTTTGCTATTTTCTTGCATGTGTGCAAATGTAATGTGGGGTCGGAGAGGCGCGGCGGGACCCCGCATTCATGACTGAAGTGAATGTTGATCGTTCAAAGCCATGTAGTGCAGTCGGTCCTCTTGTTGCTGGCTACTCGCCGTAATTTATTTGGAAGTAGTCTCCATGTTAAAGGGACAGTTAGGCCTAAAATCAGAAATATATTTTTTCCCCATTACCTGTACAGCTATTTATCCATGTAGATTGTTTTGGTGTGAGTTGTTTTAAAGATATTGGGCGTAGAGATGTCTGCCTTCTCTCAATTAATGCCAAAAATATACATTTAAAAAAATTCATTGGCAGTTTCTCTTTCTAGAAATCTTAACCGAGTCACTCAAGATAATCCACAGACCTTTTTGTGAGCAGTTTCAGGAAGGAAGATCTCTCTACAGCCGATATTGCCAAAACTAGACGGATACATAGCATCACTTGTAACAGGACAAAACATGTGTTTTTGATTTTTGGATGATCTGTTTCTTTAAAGTGTTGAAATCTCAGCTGGTTCTGTCCTCTGGGTTAAATTAAACCTGCACTTAAACTGCTCCTCACAGGTTTGGCTGCAGTCGAGTGTTTTTTTTTTCTCTGTGGAGCTCCGTTGACATTTCGAGGGAACAGTTTTGCCTTTTTATTTTTTAAATGTTTGACGTATACATTTTTTTTTTTTTTTTTTAATATTGTGACAGGCTCATTTACCTCATTCTGATGGTGGATTCGCAACACGAGTAGGCGAATTTGGCTTTATAAAACTACCACTCAAGGATCCTTTTTGAGGCTGGTCTTATGTAAATTCAGGGTCTGGAGGCCTTTTGTGTTCTGCAGCACATTTGCTGATATTAATGTTATTTTGACTTGACTCTTGAATTTTTAGCAGGTTGGACATTGATTTCATCCCAGAGTTTTGTCTAAATCCATTTTGCCCACACATTTCTCTCTTTCAAAGACCATCATAAGTTAAAGCCTTTAGTATTCATTGTTATTTAATAATATAAGATGTCATTTTTGGGCACTCTTATGAGCCTGTTACTAACGTGTGCTCTACAGTCGGTGTATATAGCTTGTAAGGATGGTAATTTTGCCTACCACATTTGTACATACTGACATTTGGCATTAAAGTCCTATTTATTTCAGATTCTGTATGGCATGTCCAGATAACGAATGGTTAAAGCCATTGTATTATGATATCAGATTGTTTGTCAAAATTGTTTAATTAAATAAAGATTGAGATGACAAATACGTTGTGTAGTTTGTGTCGTATACTGTAATTAAAGATGATGCAGCATAAGTTTCACTTATTGTACATTTTCTAAAACTTTCACGTCTTGTGTCATTATTATTGTACAATGTTTAAACTGTACGGTTTTCTGTAAATATTTCAAGTATTTTCAAGGTCAATAATCAAACTTCATCTTGATAACTTGAGCACTGGTGAAAATAAAGTTTTGCCAGGATAATCTTTCTAAATTTCTTTAAAAAAAAGAAATTCATCTGTGAAAACATGGGGGGAAAAAATCACTCACTTTCTCACATAAAAAAAATAATAATATCCATGAAAGGTTTTGTACCTGATTTTTATTTCACTTGGTTTCAGAAATGAAAGGGGGAAAAAAAACGTTGTATTTGTATCTAACTGTTCAACACAAGAAAGTACGGAGAAAGATGGGGAAAAAAACAAACAAACTTTTCTCGTGTGCATGAGAAACGTTTAAGTTTTTTTTCTTCACGTACCCAAATTATGCACGACAATCATTGATATCCCTCAGCCTGGGATATTGTTTGAAAATGGAAGTTTGATGCGTGAACACTATTTATTCATTGAAGTGTAGTTACGGTGAACTCTGCCTGCATCGTGATCAGGACTCACAATGAGCATATGGAGTGTAACGATTTTGTGAGAGCTGTCACTGACTTTATTTACAGGCTTTCATAAATCATACAATCCCTATTCGCAGGTGGTGAGGATGATCCAGGTGAGCTGACTGGAGAAGGCAGAGTGTGTGTGCGGAGACTGCGCTGTCTCCAGTGCGCTCTGTCGTGTTCACTGCAGCGATTTCACACACAAACTACATGAAAACTAAAATCATATTTGTATTTGTTTAAATGTCTGAATTTTGAGAAAAAGTCTGGGGCAAAAAGTAAGAATATTGAGGAGAAACTTTTAGGCAGGAAAGTCAGAATTTTGAGGAAAAAGTCAGATTTTAAGAAAGATTTTGATCTGACTTTTTTTCCTCAACTTTTTCTGAAAATGTTGACTTTTGTTTCAAACTTTTGTCCTAAAAATGTGACTTTTTCCCCTCAACTTTTCTCATAAAATTCTAACTACCCCCCCAAAAAACTCTTACAATACACACTTAAATAACACTTAAAATCTAAAAATTTTCTTAAAACTCTTGACTTTTTCCCCCAAATTTAGAAAAATAATTGTTTCAAACCTTTTTTCAAAATTCTGACTTTTCCCCAAAAAGTTTCTCCTCAAAATCCTGACTTTTTCCCCTCAACTTCTTCTGAAAATTTTGACTTTTTTTTCAAACTTTTTCCCAAGATCCAACTTAAAATCTGACCTTTTTCTCAAAGTTCTGACTATCACCCCCAAAAGTTTCTCCTAAATATTTTGACTTTTTTTCCCCTTAACTTTTCTTATAAAATTCTATCTCCCCCCCTCCAAAATCTTTCTTAAAATCTAACATTTTTCTCTTAAAATTCTGACTTTTTCCCCCAAAATTTGGAAAAAAATATTGTTTCAAACTTTTTCTTATAATTTTTACTTTTCCCCCAAAGAATTCTCCTTAAAATTCTGACTTTTCCCCTCAACTTTTTCTCAAAAAGTTGACTTTTTCAAAAAATTCTGACTTTTTTTCCTCAAAATTCTAACTATCTGCCCCAAAATATTTCTCAAAATTCTGACTTTTTCCTAAAAAATACTGACTTTTTCTGCAGTTGTTTTTTCACAATTCTAACTTTTCTTCCCTAAACCCTTTTCTGAAAGTTCTGACTTTTTTCCTCAACTTCTTACTTTTGTTTCAAACTTCTTCTGAAGACTTGTCTCAACCTTTTTATGACTTTTTTCCCAAAATTTTCTTTCTAAAATTCTACCCCGCAATCTTTCCTAAAATCTAATTTTTTTCTCAAAATTCTGACTTTTTTCCCCAAATTTTGAAAAATAATTGTTTCAAACCTTTTCTCAAAATTCTAACTTTTCCCCAAAAAGTGTCTCCTCAAAATTCTGACTTTTCCCCTCAACTTCTTCTGAAAAACTTGACTTTATTTTCAAACTTTTTCTCAAAATTCTGACTTTTCCTTCTCAAAATTCTGACTTTTTTTCCTCAAAATTCTGACTTTTTTTCCCCAAAATTTAGAAAAAAACATTGTTTCAAACCTTTTCTCAAAGTTCTGACTCTCCTCCCAAAAAGTTTCTCCTCAATATTCTGACTTTTTGCCCCAGACTTTTTCTGAAATTTTTAACTTTTGTTTCAAACTTCTTCTCAAAATTCTGACTTCTTTCTTAAAATTCTGACTTTTTCCTAAAAATGCTGACTTTTTCTGCAGTTTTCTCACAATTCTAACTTTTCTTACCTCAACACTTCTCTGAAAGTTCTGACTTTTTTTCCTCAACTTTTTCTGAAAATTGATTTTCGTTTCAAACTTTTTCTGAAAATTTTGACTTTTGTTTCAAACTTTTTCTGAAGACTTTTCTCAAACTTTTTCTCAAAATTCAGACTTTTCCCCCCAAATTTAAAAAGAAAATTGTTTCAAACCTTTTCTCAAAGTTCTAACTTTCCCTCAAAAAGTTTCTCCTCAAAATTCTGACTTTTTTCCCCTCAACTTTTTCTGAAAAATTTGAGAAAAATTTTAAACAAAAGTTAAAATTTTCAGAAAAGGTTAAGGGTAAAAAGTCAGACTTTAGAGGAGAAACTTCTTTGGGGAAAAGTCAGAACTTTGAGGGAAAAAAGGGTTCAAATTTTCGAATGTCAATTTTTGAGGGAAAAAATGGCGAACATTAAGAGAAAAGTTTGAAAAAAAAGTCAGAATTTTGAGAAAAAAATTTAAACAAAGTCAAAATTTTCAGAAAAAGTTGAGGAAAAAAAGTCAAATCAAAGATCAAATCAATTTTATTTATACAGCCCAAAATCACAACCCCATTGCCTCAATGGGCTTTACAATCTGTACAGTGAATGACATCCTCTGTCCTTAGACCCTCGAATCGAGTGAGGAAAAATTTGCCATGTTGATGAAAAAAGAAACCTTTAACAGGGGAAAAAAAGACGATGGAAGAAACCTCAGGAGGAGTAACAGAGGAGGGATCCCTCTCCCAGGACGGTCAGACATGCAATAGATGTTGAGAAAAATTTGGAGGGGAAAAGTCAGAATTTTGAGGAAAAAGTTTGAAACAAAAGTCAAAATTTTGAGAAAAAGTTGACGGGAAAAGTCAGAATTTTGAGAAAAATGCTAGATTTTAAGAAAGATTTTGGGGGGGGAGTTAGAATTTTATGAGAAGTTGAGGGGGAAAATTTCAGAATTTTGAGAAAAAGTTTGAAACAAAAGTCAAAATTTTCAGAAAAACTCTGACAAAAAGTCAGAATATTGAATTTTGAGGAAAAATGTCAGATTTTAAGTCAGAATTTTGAGGAAAAGTTGAGAGAAAAAAAGTCAGAATTTTGAGATGAAACTTTTTTCAAGATCAATAATGAAACTTCAAGTTCAAAGATGATATTAACTCAGTGTACTTTTATTAGTGTTATCATTATGGCAGCGTATTGATACCTCACCAAAAAAACACAAATGGATCAGTATCACGTTATAACCTAAAGATCTTATTGTTATAGCAAGATTATAGCATTATTATTATAATATACAAACAAATCATTTCTTCTTGTAATAACAATATCCTACGGAAGCCCTGAGGCCTTTTTCTGGTATGGCAGCAATATGTTTCCATAGATCATAAATGTGAGGTAAAAGTTGATGAATTTCAAGTTCTAACAGCTGATCAGTCAGATTACAGTATCTGACGGGGAAGAAAGCAGGTGCAGGTTCAGTCCATCACAAAGTTAAAGACCTAATCTCTCCTCCATTCTCTCCTTTAACGTCATCTTCTTGATCTACAAAAACAGACAGTAGCAGCCATTTCATTTCATTATTATACAAAGCATAAATCATCTTGATAGTTCAGGTGTGTTGGTGTTAGAGTATCGTACCTTTCCAGAGGCTGTCAGAGGGTAGCTGTCTACAAAGAACACGTAGTGTGGGATCTTGAAGTGAGAAATCTGTGGGGGAAAAAACAAATATCAGTCCCACAAACTGTGCCGCTCTTCACTTTCTGCAGTCGTATCCACCAGCTCCTCTCACCTGGCCTTTGCAGAATGCTCTTATCTCCTCTGTACTGGAGGTCTGGCCCTCCTTCAGCCTGATGCAGGCACATACCTGCTCGCCCATCCTCTCGTCTTTCACTCCGACCACCTGGGAGACAAACAGAGGAACAAGAACAACTCTCATGACACATTTTGTTTCACATTATCTTCACCGTCCACTGTTTAGAGAGAGTGTTTCTGATCTTTGCTGCCCTCCAGTGGTTCCCAGTCTCACCTGCACCTCCTGTACTTTGGGATGTGTGTATAGAAACTGCTCTATCTCAGCTGGGTAGATGTTCTCCCCTCCTCGGATGATCATGTCCTTCAGCCGTCCTTCGATGCGACAGTAACCCAGGCTGTTCAGACTGGCCGTGTCACTGAGTAGAGGAAAATCACACAAGATGTAACAGATTACATGTAGTCAGGAATACGGATAACACATTGTAATAACCAACCAAAATGAGTTTCCACAACACTTTTTATCCTTAACATACTAAATATCATGGTTCATTAATGGATAATAGACATTTGCAAAAAAATTTGAAACATCATCAAACAACAACATTAGAACTTTCCCACAAATAATTGCTTAATAAATGGTTTATAAAACATTTATTTGTTTGTTAACTAAAGTGTAATTAACTATAAAATGTACCATTTATCAGTGATGGTTATTATAAAGTGTTACTAGATTACAACTGGCTGCTTTATTCAGCCCAGAATACATTTGAAAAAAATTGTAAATTATTTGATTATTGACATTGTCACAAATTATATGACTTCATTTCTGATTACATCTTTAAAACATGTTTGGTTTTTTTTAGCTTTTTTTTTGTTCAACTGCATTCAACATTTTTTAGAACAACACAAAACACCTGCAGTTCGTAGCAGTACTGTTTCTCTAAGGTTGATCTTATTTGACCAAATGCTTCAAAATGCATTTAATCGGCTCTGAAAACGTTTTGAGATGTTTAAAGACACATTCCTGCAACTCAAATCTTCACCTGTGAGCATCCATCCCTGTGACATGTGTCTGTATTTCCTCCGTCGTCAAAGATACGTTGGACTCACCCTGTCCTGTACCAGCGGGCTGGACAGATAGCCTCCCTGGTTTTCTCAGGATCATCCCAGTATCCGTGCATCACACAGCTGCCTCTGATCATCAGCTCTCCTGGAGTCCCCAGAGGGACAATCTCCCCATTAGGGTCCACCACTTTAGCCTATAGTAAAGACTCACAGGAATAAGTCACAGTGCTGTCGCTGTTATATATAGATACAAGAAGAAATTACGGTATACCTCAGTGTGGCTCATGATACATCCCACAGTATTCAGCTTCAGCTCCTCGTTGTCGTGTGGAAATCCTATAAATGTAACAGGGCTGTTCTCGGTGGTTCCATAAACTACCTGTTGAAACACAACTTACACATGTTCAGATATGCTGAAACAAACTTTACCGTCTCATACGGTATTATCTGAAAAGGTATCGGACGTGTATCGCTCACCGATATCTCTTTCATGTTCATGTCTGTTTTTAGTTTTCTCAAAATCTCCGGAGGACACGGTGCACCTCCCATGAGGCCTTAAAACAGCAGCACATAGACGAGGACGAGTCAAACATCACACCCAATTCAACACACATTTATCATGTTTTTATGTTCAGATCTCTTACCAGACTCAACTGACGACAAATCGTACTTGTGTATGTCTTGGTTAATCATGTCGGTGAACATCGTGGGAGTGCCGTAGAGGACGTTGCACCTTGAGTTTAAAAACATTAAATGCAATCAGTGAAAGTTGATAATGTTGTAAATTTCAAAAGTGATTTGGATGATGAAGTGCCATACTTTTCACTCTGAATGGCCTCTAGGTTGGCCTTGCTGTCGTAGCCAGTAGCTGGGAAGACCAGTGTGGCACCATTCACCGCCATGCACATCCCTGCCAGCACTGAGCCAAAGCAGTGGTACAACGGTACGGGCACGCATATTCGCACCCGAGGCTGATGGGAAGACGGAAAATAATATTGCTTACATTTTAACTATTTCTGTTTTCTTCAAATCAAGAAAATAATATGGACTTACTCTCCATTCGAAACCCATCCGGAGACCCACAAAGTAAGCGTTATTTACAATATTGTGGTGAGAAAGAGTGGCTCCCTTTGGATTCCCTGTCGTCCCCTGAAACAAATAAAACAAGCAGCGTGACTCGATCTGAATCATTGTTAGAGCTACACCAATCAGCCACAACAATGAAGGACCCACAGGTGAAGTGAAAAACACTGGTCGTAATGTTCTGCTGGGAAACCTTGGATCGGACTTGACCCTGCAGGTCCCAGTGATGCCCAATCAGTTGGGATTGTGACAAAGATGCCTTGAGCACTTTGTCACGTTCTGTGTCATGATCCTGATCCAATCAAGCATCCAAGGAGGCTGCACCTTGGATTGGTCTTGCTTCTGATATGTTAAGGCATGAACACAGGGCCTCTGGCGGTGTCCTGTGGTGTCAGGAATAACGGTGTTGGCAACGGATCCTTCGAGTCGGATCCATGAGGGCCCCACCTCACACCCCACCGTCACCACTGTGATGCCTGACACCGCAGGACACCACCAGAGGTCCTGTGTCCATGCCTTGATGGATCAGCGGTAAGTCCAGTCCAAGGTTGGGCCACCATGGATTGGACGCACACTCAATCAAGATTGGGATTGTGACAAAGGCAGCTTGAGCACTTTGTTCTTTTGTGCGGATCCCAATCCAACGGAGCATCCGTGGAGTCCTTTGAGGGGCATGTGGGGCCTTCATGGATAAGACTTGTTCCGGCATGTCCTGCAGATGCCTAATCAGATTGGGATCTGGGGAATTTGGAGGCCAGGTCGACACCTTGAGCTCTTTCTCACATTACTCGAGCCATTCCTGAAGGCAGACCACTGCCATCCGAAAGTGCCTTGAAGGGCTATACTTGATCTGCACCAGTGCTGGGACAGGTATTCAAGTGGCATCCACATAAAAGCTAGGACCCAAGGTTTCCCAGAAGAAAACCATTATAAGGAGATGATCGCTGTTGTTCCCTGTACCTGTTGGTCCTTTAAATGTTGTGGATGATCAGTGTATGTTATTCCAGGTGATACATGTACATGTACATGTGTGGCAGTTTTAAAGTACTGAAGTTTACTGATGTGAACTGAATGTTGATGGGGTCATCGAAGGACAGCCTGCTCTGCAGATCCATCAGCTCTTTGTGGTGCTGACTCTCCGCTGCCTGCATCACATCGTCTACGTGGAACATCCCCGGCTGTCTGCTATCCGTCACTATCACCATACGCAAGTCTGGCAACCTGGAAAACCCGAGACAGGATGTATTTAAGGTCTATTGCTCCCATGATGACAAGAGAGGAAGAACATGTATTAAATCTGACATCGGCTCTGTCAAACCTGGAGCTTTTGATCATGCCCGCTGGAGTTGTGTCGATCTCTGGGCAGATCTCTCTCAGCATCTCACAGAAATGTTGTGTTTTAAATTGGCTAGGGCAGACGACAGCTTTACACTGCACCTGCATACGACAAATCAATTTGGTTGGATTTATTTTTCTTAAAACAGAAAATTGTAACTCTTAGGTAATGGTGCAGTAGTTATGTGATGATGTAAGTAGGCTAATTCCCGGTTACAGAACACTAACCTTCTTTAGAGTAAAGTCTATTTCCTTTGCCTGATAGGCCGGGTTCAGTGACACCTGCAAAGATAAGAACAGGTAACACGGGACAGGCGCTTAGTCATCCAGCTGAAGGACTGTCAGTGGGAACACAAGGCTACTCTGTAAAAGTCATCTGAAAACTGACCAGTATAATTCCAGCCTTGGCTGAAGCAAACTGGAAGAGGATCCACTCATAAGTGTTGGGTCCCCAAACTCCCAGTCGGTCGCCGCGCTTCATGCCCAAAGCAAGCAGACCTGCAGCAGCTTTATCAACCTGCAACGATGAGTGACACAACAGATAGTTAGATAACTCTTCACCAGCAGTGGTAAAAAACTGGCATTTTACAAATAGCTCTCTAGCTTTTCTTCCCAAAGTTGTGATGACTTCTCAGCCTAGTCGCCATATTAAAATGTTAAATTTGTACATTTAATACGTATGATATCATCATGTCATGAGGTTGAAGGATGGTGGTGGTAGGCAAGATGGCTGCAATGTGAGAGAACACTTATCAAGATGCAGTTTGAACATTTGTGAGCAGGAAAAACACATTTTTAACAAGATGTTGGAACATTTTCCAGCCGCGTTAGCCCCAACAAAACCGGATATTTTCGAGCTGATGTTGGGACAATTTTCCAGCCAAGAACAGGATATTTTTAACAAAACCAAACACCGCTCGGGATTTGTTTTAAAAAAAACTCTCCGGTCCCCATCTACTTCAGTTGTTTAGGAGAAAGCTGCAACACTGTTCGGATCTGAAGCTCCAGAAACGTTTTGTGGACTACGTAACTTTCCCCCCCGACTTTCCAGCTGCATGAGGGTGAGTAGATTATGACTAAATATACATTTTTGGGTGAACTTGTCGAAGACTTAACATCTGAGACGCACATCTTGCTGAAACTCCACAAAGGTTTTCCGGATGCCGTCCTGAAGGAAGACCACAGCCTCACGGTCGGGCCACCGCTCCACTGTAGCGTCCAGACTCTGGCCGACGGTCAGGTGGAGCAGAGAGACGGAGGATGTGCCGTGGACATAGCTGTTGGTCAGAGCCGGGATGTGAGGAGCAGTGTCCACATGGAGTGACCTGGCGTAGAGAGCAAGATTCAAAGCAGTTTACGACCATTAAGAATAAGTTTTTAAAATGACTTTGTAAAAACAGTCATTAACTCGTCTTTTGAACGTGGGCCAAGACGTTGAATTGACTTCTTTTGGATACGTGTTTGCTCAGCGGGTACCTGTTATGACATTGTTACCGTTACTCTGCCTTTTAGTTGCTTTACGGAGATTACTACATAATTTAATCTGAATTCCTTCGCAGTTAAAGCAACATTATGTAGACAAAGCTACATAATGTTGTTATAACAATGCACTCAGTAGAAGTCAAACGTACTTTTTTAAGCTACCAGATCTTTATTAACATCCTTCAGGAGCCTATAAACTGTTATCATGTTTCTTAAAATCAACTGAGATTAATAAACAACGCTTATCTCGACAGCAGGAACATCCAGTTACAGGTATTACAGACAGATGACCTATGATCAGATTCAAATGTAGATATCTCACAAGGCTCTTTATCAGCTGATTTAAAAGCTTGTTGTTTGTTTTTCACATTTTTTTATTAAAACCTTAATTTTAAAGGAACATTCAGAGGGAACCATTAACATCAACTTACCGAAACCACTGGAGGGAACTCGTGCTGCATACTTTCCCAATCTTGCCGTGTTTGTGTCCATTAACAGACCTGAGACTGCGAGCGCAGGATCTCAGCAGCGGGGAAGAAATGAGCGCCGACATCACAGTCTGCTTCGACAAGTGGTTAGAAAACACTGTGGCTCGGCAGCTAAATGAACCGGTTCCTGGCTGCTTGTCTTGACTAGTATGTAAATGTTTAACTTCCACTCGTCCTCATTGGCTGAGGGTGGCTTTGCCATTTGGCCAGTTCACACGGCTGCAGGAGAGTTTTTACGCTCCGATTCATTCTCCTGCTTCAGTTTTCTGTCTGACAAACAAAAAAGATTCGTCATGTCTGCAACTCAAGAGACAAGGAACTGACAATAAGGATGAGCGGAGGTTATTTTCACGTGAAAAACTTGAAACTGATCTAATTTGAGACTTGTTTTCAGCCTTATCATGCTGCTTACTTTGCATTAGAAGAGCATTATTTGTTAACAGATAAGACAGTGCTAAAAGGTTAAGAGTTACAGTATCTACACACTGAAGAAAATGTAGGTTAGACTGACAACAGCTTCACATGCTGAGGCCTGTAATACCACCTACAGGCCATAAGATACAGATCCTTCAACATGACAAAGACCACTCACTAACATCATTTTATGACAGCTTTTATTTTATTACAGAAGCTAATTAAACATGTTCACACAATGAAAAGGTACATTTACACTGCAAAATCAACTCTATACTCTTCTTGAGCCGTGTGAGATTGAATCACACACGGCGTGTTGTCTGATGATCTTTCTTGTCAGGCAACCACAGCAGGCCTCTGTTGGAGATCTGATGGCGTCCTCGTGTTCTCCCTCTCCTCCTCCTTATCTCGTTTCCTGTCCAGAAAGTAGAAGGACCCTCCGATATAGAGGCCGGCAGAGGTTACACACAGACTGGTTGCGTAGAAGATGTATGAATACTGGCCTGTGTAGTCCACCACGAAGCCTGAGAAATGCAAAAAGGAGTGTCAAGGGATGGCCGGATGTAAAGCTGCCCACAGAGACAAAATACAATATTCAATATTTCATATTTGTGAAGCAGTACGCGTGGAAACATGTCATGAAGTTGACTGTTTTTGTCATGTATTTGGAAAAAACGTGTAGTTTACTTTTAAACTGTAAATGTTAAAATTTAAAAAGCATTTAAAATCAGATACTTGGACTTAGTTCAGATCGTTTCAGGTGTGATTTGAGGAGAAAAGTGCTGAATCACTGAGCAACACAGCAAAGTCACGCAGCCTCCACCTCTGACCTTCACCTCACTGTGACCCTTGACGAGGCCAGCACATGATGTGCTGCAGGGCTGATGTTTTATCACAGGAGACATGGAACTGAATATAATAGATGTGTAACAAATTAACAGGCTCAGCAAACACGGCACTGAATGACTATTTCAAATGTTCCATTATTCTTGTGACTACTCCAAAGGAAAGACTTCCTCATTTTGTAATCCTGTTGTTGCCATTAGTGATGATATAGTCTGTCTAAATGTCTATTTTGGGGGGTAATTTATTTATTTATTGGCTTTTTTCAGGAGCATTACACAAAAACTACTGAACCAGATTTCACGAAACTTGGATGGAGGAAGGGTCTCTGCCCAGAACAAGCCTACATGTCTGCGCTCAGGGGCGGTTCATGCTTTGATTTATGGCCAAATACGTCCGAACCAATCATCTCGTCAGCTTCTGCTGTAGTTGTCTTTGCTGCTTAGGAGCATATATGAACTAGGGATGGGGTCACATGGCATACGATGTTTCCAGTCGCTCCGTTTCTGTTCGTCTCTGTGGACGTTTTGCATCTCTTTATAGTTATTTGGCCTACAGGCATCCTGTTCTCCTCTTGGGCCCCAGAGCCTCTGACACGTAGACCATTGATCCGTTCCATTATTTGGATTCGATCTCTGAGGGATCATGAACACATTTCACGGCAATCCAACTGACTCCAGTCCAAAGACTTTGCCATTCCTAGAGATGCCACTACCACGGCTAAAATACTGCATAAGCCACGTGTGTGTGTGTGTGTGTGTGTGTGTGTGTGTGTGTGTGTGTGTGTGTGTGTGCGTGTGTGTGTGTGTTTACCTGCCAAGGGTGGCCCGAGTAGAAGCGCTACACTTTCCAGCATGCTTTTCAGCGCCATAGCTGCAGGGAAGCGACTCATCTCCACGTTGGTCATCAGCACAGAGACGACCACCGTCATCAGCACGCTATAGCACAGGCTGAAGATCACCACGTACAGCAGGAGAGCTACGAAGGAGGCCGACGCTCCACAGATGCAGTTACTCAGCCCACCCAACACAACAGACCCAGCGAACACATATACAACAACCCTGCTGCCACTAAAGCATGGCAAGCCCAAGATGAGGGCAGCTATAGGTCGCATTGCGATGTTCACCTGACCCATGATGGACATCAGGAGGGCAGCGCGGTCCATCGACATATTTTGGTGAGTAGCGTAAGGCACAAAAAAGATAAAAGGCCCCGCATATCCCAGTGAAAGCAAGGTCATACCTATTGTGAGGACACGATAGTAAGCACAACTGACCAGCAGGTCAAAGGCCATATGCCTGCGCAGGTATGCTATAAAACCACCAATAGCAGTCGTAACACGGCCTTTTGGCCCTTTTGTCTCCTGCTGCTGGGAGAGGTTGTCCGATCGATCCAAAACCTGAGTGTGTTTGGGTTCGTTTGGTCCTGATGCAACTGGTCTCATCAACGCCCCGCATACACAGCTGTTTAGCAGGATCCCGCCCATAATCAGGAAGCTTCCACGCCAGCCGAACTGACCGAGCAGGGCGTTGCTCATCAGGGGCATAACGCTCATGCCCACAGCTTGGCCGATGGACGACAAGGCGTTAGCAAAGACTAGACGCTGCTGGAAGTAGTGGCCAATGATAGCGACTGAGGCCTGGTGCGAGAGGCAGAGTCCCAGTCCTGTGGAGGAGAGGACACTGGTGAGCCAGCCTGTGGAAGTGTGGGTTCAAAGGTGTGTGTGTGTGCAGCTCCTCACCTGTGATGGCGCTAGCAATGTAAATGTGAGTGATGGTCCTGGCCAGGGAGGCTATCGACATGGCAAGTCCACTCAAGAGTCCTCCTAACATCACTGTTGTCCGGCAGCCGAAACGCTCCTGTGACATGCTGCATAACAGACCTCGGGAGAAATGGAGGAAGAGTTTCAGGACAACTTTTCCTTAATGCAGGAGACAGGTTCGCTGTCTGCGCCCATTCCAGGCAGGTTTGTACAGTTTATTATAGGTATTTAAAATGAAAGATGCCTGACAGATGCTTCTGTCCCATTTAAAACCAAAAGTGAACACTGATTTTTATTTAAATCCAGACGATGAAACCTAACCAAGTATTTTCATTACTTAGATCTAACCTAATAGTTTTAATTTTTTCTAAACCTCAAAGTGGTTTTATATCCTAAACTCTAACCCAACTGTGGCTGAAAATTGGAAATATTCTTTTAAATAACTGGAAACAACAAACTCACAATGGTCAACGCACCATTTCAGATACGTTCATGTTAGCGTGAGATCTACAGGTACGTATCCATACCTGCACCATGCATCATGGTGGAAATGATGGCCGGCACCAAGGAGGTCTCCGTGTTTCTGATGTGAAACTCTGCTTGAAGCTCTGTGTAGAAGATACTCAGGCTCATGAGGAAAGCCAGCACCATAGACAGAGCCATGTTGGCTGCCACCACCACCCAGCCCCAGCCTCTGTCGGGTGCAGCTGGCTGCGTGGCATCAGCGGGACAGGAGGTGGACTTCTGCTTCTCTTCCTTTCGGATTTCCTCCTCTGGATGTCGTACTGCTGACTCTTCCTCAAAACACTGAGCAGCACTTACCCAGCCGGGTAAAGCATTATTTTTGTTTCTCGTGGCTGGTGTCTGATCCTCCAACACCTGAGTCATGGTGCCCACTGCTGCTGTTAGTTCTGCCTCTGAGCAATGCTCTTTTCTCACATTAAAATTCAATCCTGTGTTGTTCTGCGTCAAAGTTTGTTATTAGGTAGATACTTAATCCTAGAGGGCTGTTTATTCAGAAACCAGCCAGCCAGCAGTATTTAATCATTCACACATAAAAAAAACAAGCACAGCAATCAAGAAGAAACATTCAAAAACATGAACACAATTACTTAGTCTACTTGAAGAGTAATATTACGATACATCTTACACTATTTGAAGGCTGTCATACCCTGCAGTTTTACATAAAATATAAATTAGATTAAAATAAAAAAGCAAAGTCATTGACCTACCTTACACCCAAATTTGACGTGGGGGCGTCTTTGACATCCAACAGCACATGAATCAAGCTGTGATTTTCCAGGTAAAACTATAATAGTCATAGTCATAGTGCTTATAATAATACTACATGACTTTAAACAAGCAACATGACCTCCTCCAGCCAGTCAACAGGTGTGGGACGCCCATACCTGGGCGGTGAGTTGCTTTATTTTGAAGGGTCCTATCAGAGGTAGTCAGGTATGGTTTCTGAAAATACGGTAATTTATATCATATAAAATAAAATCATGCATATGAGCACTGTAAACGACTATTTTAACACTCATTATTATAAGTACGCTGTCGGGTCACCGTTAGCTCCAGTTAGCATCAAGAAAGTCATGCTAACTTTTACTATGAAACCTTCAAAATAAAAGCACGACGAGCGTTCTTTATATTCTGTCAACTGCCGAGAATAAAAACTGGTCGGTTAGAGTTAGAAAAACGTATTAACGAGGGGTTTCTCTCATAAAACATTATTTCTGTGTATTTTTACAACACGAATGATTAAATTGTGAATCAAACTAAACGCTGCTGACGATTCAGCTGAGGTCATTTCCGTTTCCGGTCGGCCAGCACGGAAGAGGTTGTGTCGTGTTGACGGTATGACATGTTGCTCAAAACTTTATTAAACTGTGTTTTAAACGATTAACAAGCTTTAATACAGGTGACATGTAGCATATTAGTTTAAAACATGACACTAATGTAAAGCTGCTGTTTAATATTTTAACGTTAACTGACGGCGGTGTTGTTCTGACCTTGCTAATGCTAGTTAGCAATGTTTGCTAACTGTCAGTCAGGAGATCAACTGCTGCCAAATCACTGTGGAGGACACAGAGGACAGCTAGTTATCTTATTTGTCTGCGTGACATACAGTAAAATAATTAGGTCTATTACCTGTAAGGGGAACCACCATTTAGCTTGTTAGCTCGTCAAAGACGTTGTCAATAGCATCAAATCTGGGACACAGATGTGTATTTGGAGCTAAATCACCACAGAGAAGCTCATTTAAGCAGCTTAACCATCATCATTTTATATTTTTCTGTCTCCTCTAGTCAACACCCCCCTGAAAACATGTCTGGAAGACGAGCTGCCCTGAAGGCCATTGACTGGCTGGCTTTCACAGAGAGGGTGCCACCCAACCAGAGGACCATGTTTAACAACCTGAAGACACGGAGTGATGCCATCGCTGCAAAGTCTGTATCCCCTGTTACAACATCTGTCAATCCCCTATTTATGTAACCCTGAGAAATCCTTACCTCTACAACAAAATTACAACTGACTGGCAGCTCTAAAGTGGCTGTAATTGTGGGTTATATGTGTAAAAGTTAAGCTTAAGATAGACATCCAATCTGAGGTGTTTATAACCAGCTGATCTGTGTTCACAGGCTCCGCTCTCTGCCAGAGAAACCTGTCACCATCGACTGGAGCTACTACAAGTCTGCTGTGGCTAAAGCAGGCATGGTGGATGAGTTTGAAAAGAAGGTGAGAGCAGTGAGCGGTCTGTTTGCGGTCTTTGTACTGACGTGTGACATGAAACACATTATTGTTGGACATAGTGATGGCTGTGAGACCATAACTTACCTTTTTCTGTCTCCTTTCAGTTCAACGCACTGAAGGTTCCTGAGCCTGTGGACACTCAGACAGCTGTCATCAACGCTCAGGAGGCAGAAGCAGTGAGTGTTACCTGCTGTGTTTTTCCCCTGAGCTGTGTCATTTAAAATAATATCATCTAAAAGTGTGTTTGTCTTATTTTGTTGTCCCATTGTGCTGTAGATAACATAAAACATGGAGGCAAATCTATTTTTAATGTGTTTTTTTCTTCTTGTCTTCTAGAACTCAGCAGCTGCCGCCTACGTTCAAGCATCCAAAACCCGTATCGTCGAGTATGAGAAACAGGTGGGGATTATAAATGTACAAGCGTCTATCTTTATCCACCCCTGTACCATTAATACAGGGGCCGAAAGTTGTGTTACCCACAAATCTACAGTCTGAATGGTCACAGTACAATTCACATTATTAACTAATAGAGTTTTGACATTTCTCATGAGAGTCAACAAGTATTGAAATTCTTCCAAGATAAAAATCTGGCTCACTTGTCTTAATTTCCTCCTCTTGTGATGACGCTCTGCTCTCTTTCTTCCCCAGCTGGACAAATTCAAGAACATGATTCCCTTCGAACAGATGACCATCGAAGATCTGAACGACACTTTCCCAGAAACGAAGCTGGACAAAGCGAAACATCCTTACTGGCCTAACAAACCCATTGCTGAACTGTAAACGTACCATCCTGACTGTATAAAATGTATCTTCCACCAAGAGAAAACCTGTATGTATATAAAATTGAATCTGTTCAGGAGGTTTAAAAAAAATGACTATGAATGTAGGAAAAACATGACGCGTGTTTTGTTTCTTCCTGATTATACTCGTGTGAGTAAACCCCAAATAAAAAAGGCACAACTTTCTTGCTTTTTGTGATCAGTAACGTGAACTGAAGGTCGTCAGTGTTCACAGGCCCATTATAAACAACCTCGCGGACCCCTCGCAGGCAAAACAACTGTTATTTTATGACTGGATTTCTTCCCAGGCGTCGTGAACTGAATTTGATCTGTTGGACTGTTGTTTTCTTTCTAAATTTGGTATGAAATATCCTCCAACACTCACTGAAAAGTTGGCCCGCGTGGACACGCTGATGAGTTTTTAAGTACACGCTCGACCAAGTCGCTCTCAGCAGAAAAGCAGAGTTTGGTTTCCTTCCCTCGTGGGGTCCCTGTTGTCTTTGGTACAGTGATTCGTAGTTGTCAGTTTTGTGCATCAGCAGGGCAGAAGGACTGTTTATTTACTCATGTCTGCAGGTAGAAACGTCCTCACACACTCACACTGCTGCCTTATCGTAGTGGATACATCGCTGTTGAGTTGGACAGATTGAAGCCATCCATCAGCGTGTGAGCAGCGATCATCGCAGCTCCAGCCCTGTCTTTATGCAGTGTCAGTCTTGTTCAGGCTTTTGTTATGACTACAGCATAAATCTACATTTCACCACAGCGGGAAATATGAGCGGTCTCTCTGGGATCAGAGAGGGAGACTTTAAACATAAAGCCCTCTCTGAGCTCTCACTGCACTGTTATTATGGCTTTGGTTTGTGGGCTAATACTGTGCATGACTCTGGTCCATCGGCGCAGGCAGTGATTGTGATAAGTAGAGGATTGTGATCTGGCCTCAACCTTGTTATTGTCTGATCAATCACCATAAATGGTGAGAAAACATCGTCCTGCAGGGGGCAGCGTCGGTCTGATTAAGAGAGAGCTGTTAACTTTGTGTCACCATCCAGATAAAATCCATTTAATCAGGTTATTCTGAGGAATGAGAGTTTTACTGTGGTTGTCAAAGTGGGAAATCTAATAAATTCACTTGTCTTTAAACTAAAGGGTGAATTTGATGGTTAAAAGTGAAAAAAGCTAACTATATTTCCTAAATACTGAAGAAAAACAGCTTAAACTTACTGAGAACTTTTAACTGAAATGGTCTCAGTTTAATTCTGACAAACAAGACCATCGGTGAGGTGACTGTCTATTTTCTTATCCAGGTTCGAAAAGTCATTAAAATCAAACCTATTTTTTATGAGCTGAGGATGAATTGAATCACCCTCGTCATCTTTTGTCCAAAGGGGGCAGCAGATTTTACAAGAATGAAAGTCCATTTCAATCTGTTTGGAAAATAAATGGTGCCTCATGTTTTACTTGTTTAGATCCTGGTGATTTAGCACCTCGTCAAAGTTAGGCAACAACAGCTTTAAATATATAATATGTAACATTAAAATCTAAAAACTACCAGACCTCTGTTATATGTTGCGTACTTACATGATCCCAAACAGAGAAATCTGTAATTGTATCCAGTTAACGTTGTGTTTCATTCGGTCACCTGTCGCTTTAAGAGTCACAAAGTGAGGAACGGATTCAATTTTAAGTTTTATTTTATAACTTCTTGTAGATCTTGGATTGAGTTGATACACCAGCGTTTTAGTCTCCAGCGAAAACAACTCGATCGCTTCCGTCGTCCATGTTTTCAAAACGTCCCATCCCTGGTTTATAGCACGACACTTTGTGTTGAAAATGTGAAGGCCAGACCAAGATATCTCTGGTGACATCATCAGGGTTATTTCTTCTTCAGCCATGAGCCACAGGAGACATAATACAGCTGTCTGCAAGGGCTGAGTGGTCGTTCTCAAGATGAGTGAACTGACTCTGACGTGACGGCAACACAAAGACAGTCCAAGAACACTGATCTGATTTTATTACGCCCACATCAAAACAGCATAATGTGGACGTTTCTTTTTTAATTAAAGACTTGCTGGAATCAAACCAGCAGGAGTGGAGGCATAAAAAAAAATACTTAAGACTTCTGTCAGCAGCCTCACATTTTTCAGATGGCGAGGCGTAAGAAAATGTCTCTGTCAGCACGCTGTGAGGGTTTACCGCCACCCCGCTCTCTGATTTCCCCACTCAGACGTGTTCTGCATTCCACAGTAAAGCGGCGATAATCCTTCCCAAAAGTCTCCACATTATATCATACCGGGGAGCACTTGTCTCATGATTCTGCTCCGGCTTTTCTCAACACTTCAGAGTGAGATTGAAAACAGGCTGCGGCTCGAAGAGACTTCAATAAATATTCTTAATATTTAATCGGTTTCTCATGTTTGACTTAAAGAAACAGCCTGTTTTTATTTGCTCTCTGTCGTCTCTTTGCCGACAGCTCGGCCTCAAGAGCTCAACGGCGAAACTGTAATTCGCCTCTGTGTTAATTAATCAGGTTGACCTTTGACCTGTTGGAGTGCAGGCAGGTTTTCCAACAACACAACGGGGTCCTGAACTCTGATTTAGGGTCGCCGACCGTCACCTGTGCCGAGCCACCACGCGAAACAGAGACGTGCATGCGTGACCCCCCGCGGCTCTACTTTCCCCCGGCTCAGCCATTTCTTTTCCCAGCTGACCGTTCAGCTGTCGCCAACACTTGTCCACTTGATAACTGTTGCCATAACTCAGACCTCAGCACGCTCGTTTACAGCCCCTAATGATTTTTTAATGAAGTCCACGTCCTGATTGGACCCCAGAATATCTCACTTTGGAGGATTCTGCAGATGATTAAAGTGTTTTTTTAATCCAATCGATTGAAAAACTGTTCATGTCTGACGCTGGTGTGTGTGTGTGTGCTGAGCTGTTTATGAGTTGGTGTGTGACAGAGTTTAAATTCCTCTGATGCTGTCCTGAATTAGGCCGCGCTGTCGTTGGGGTTGGATTTCCATTAACATGTCGGAGAGGCTCGCTCGAATGATTTAACAGCTTTTATTGATCTTTTTGGGAACAAATCGCCCACAAGACAAACTATTCTGTTCATCTGACGACTTAAGAGAAGGAACGCGAGTGAGAGAGAAGTCTGTGAATGTGATGAAACATAACATGAATAAAACTTTGAAACATTTTCGTCTGAGTCACGTAGAGAGATTAGTTGTTTCTCCCATGATCCCACGCTTCATACGTCTTTTGTTTGTGGTCACATGAAGGGAGATTAACATGTGCAATTTCTTAATATCTGAGTCAGATCGTGCTGGTTGCTGACGTGTCTTCAAATTGTGTTTATGCTCAAAATCCTCTAGTCGACAATAAAAAAACAGACATCATCTGGTAATGAAACAGCAGAATGACGCGTCCGTTCCCTCTTCTGCTGCGTCCGCCTCGCTCAACAGCCGATCCATCATCCTCCGTCCCGAAAACAAACAGCTCACATCCGCTTCTGTGTGAAAATCTAAGTGTTCGCTTCCTACCTATCCATCACACGAGCCATTATGCTCCTCATTTAGACATCCATCAAACGTCACATGTTCAATTACACAATCCATCACGCTCTGCACTTGTCCCGCCATTGGCTGATGATCTTTGTCACCCCACAAAGCCCAAAGATGTGTGTTTCCTTTTGAGGCTAGAGTTCACGCCCCCGCCTCCTCCAGACTCTAATGGCTGAATTCAGACAGGAACCATTTTTTTCCTCTTCTCATCGGAAGGCCAGGACCCGGGTCACAGGTCAGAGGGGGGTCGGCCCGGTTGCCAGGGAGGAGTTCACCGACGAGGCAAAGCCACTGGTGCTCAGTGGACTGTGCAAACAGGCCTGAGAGCAGAGGAGCCGGGGCAGCTCGCATTATCACAATCGCACAAGCAGCGGGCGTTGATGAGTGACAGCAGTGTAGAGCGAGCGACAACACGCTCATTCAAAGCCAAGATGAAGTCAAGAGAGCTGTAGCGACAGGACGGGCTTTTGTTATTGCGATCAGCGTAAGTTTCTGTCACGGTCCGTCCACAATGCATCGTTTTAGTCCGGGTCGAGTTGTGTCGGAGAATAGTTCAGACGATGTGTTGTCTGACCGCATCGAGCTGGAAGCCATGAAGCTTAGGTCGACAGAATAAAATGCTGAACGTGTCAGAGATATTTTAACGAGATGTTGGGACAATTTCCAGCTATTTTCGTGGACACAAGTCACTTGCAACTCAACTCGACAGACAATAAATGACTTGAAACTTGACTTAGACTTAGAAGTAAAAGACTTGTGGCTTGACTTGAGGACAAGATGACTCGAATGACTCGTCTGTGTTCATTTTCTGTTTTAATCTTATCTCCAGTTTTTTGTAGTCTGGCTGTCAGTTACTCTCACAGTTACCAGATGTGACCATAATTGTAATGCTTTCCTGCGCCTCTATCCTGATTAGTGGTCGCCGAGCTTGTCAGTTTTACTCTAGATGAGACGCATAATTTACAAAATTAACATCATGCTGTATTGAAGAAGACTTGAAACTGGAGATTGAGACCATAAAGTCATTAAGAATCTGTTTACTGAGGTAATAAATCAAGTGAGAAGTAGGGTCATTTTCTCGTAAGCTTACATTCAATCAGACTTCTTTTTGGAGCCAAGTTTACGGTGCTTTAAGAACTTTTCAGACCCGGAAGCTCCATATTTTACACGGTGGGTGGTTCTGAAGGTTTGAGACAGAGACAAGTGTATTCACAAAAAGATTGTTGGATCATTGGATACAAAACCTGATCCACAGGTCAGTGCGAGGTCAAGTCTCAGTACCAAAGTCCAAATATCACTTCCATTTGGATCTCAGAGCGAGTTCTGTCTCTCTGCAGCAGACCGCCAATCACATGGCGCTGGTGACATCATGAGAAAGTTGTCCCCCTCGTTGACAAGGCCCGCCGTTGCCATGGGGCTCCTGGAAATGGCACTGCGGATCCCAAGTAAATGAAGGATGAATGTTGGGGGGAGGGGACGCGAAGACAAGTAAATAAAAGTGCCATTTGCAGTGTGTTTGCTTGACGTCCTCGGAGCCAAACTCTGCCCCGTTATTGGGCTGCCGAGCACTGGTGGTGGCGGCGGCGGTGGTGGGGGCTCCCATTGCAGCAGTGGACCCCCCACTCTGGAGGACATTGGCGTGTTTGCCGAGCGAACAGGGCACCCCGACGCGGCCTCCGGGAGCCATGTGAGCCGACAGCAGCCGCGCACATTCACTCATTAAGAAAAGAGGACGACGGTGGACAAAGGGAAGAAGGAGACAGTCTTGTCGGAGCAGACTGCAGCATTCACAAACAGAAATAATTAGTCATAATACAGACATCAGCCAAGACAGACGGATTTACATGAGAAAGCTCAGCAGTGTTCTAGCAAATGTATGGACTCGTCAACAGACCTACTGCTACTGTATGTTCTGACTGGACGTGATCCCAGAAGTTTAAGACGGAGTGAAAGGTCGTCTCGACCATCATCCAAAAAAACCATCTGATGGAGACGCTGCCTGCTCTCCTTCATGCTCACTACACATTTACTCAGCCTGAGCCCACAATTCCCAGATTCCCTTTGATACCCGATATTTAGACATGCAGGCCCACGCCGTGACCCCGCAATCATTTTTTTGCGAGAGACACCCAACACCAGAGTCCTTAATCCGGCCATACCGCTTCAGAGGGAGAGGAGGAGGAGGAGGACGAGGAGGAGGAGGAGGAGGAGGCGTTTTTTTAGGAACTGGGGAAACTCCTGACCCACGAGGGATTAATAAGCGTTCTGTGAGGTGTCTGACTGACTTGTTGACCCTCACTTTCTGATGTGTTCATCGCTATCGGGCTCCAATCGGGAACCAAACCGGCTACAGGGGATTGTGACTTCTACATTTAAAGTTCAATCCAGTCTAAAAATATCATTTAAATAGTTTTGAGCTACTCAAAAATGCCTATTTAAGACACAGTAAGGATTTTTAAAGCCAGGCTAGCAACACAGCTGTGACGCCTTGTTTCCACACAGCTCTGTGAAGCCGAGTCAAACAGGAGTCCATTCATTCTCGGATGTAGGAAATTATATTTAAGTTTTCTCTCCATCTTGAGAAAAATGTGTTCATTAAATTCTGGACCAAGTGGGTCAAATGTGTAAAGCCGTCGTGTCCAGACTTTGTGTAGTTGTTAAATAAATGACCCTGCAATGTTTTCTCTTTTTTTCTCTCGAGCACGCCTTTTTGATTTTTATTTTATTTCCTTTCCGACCTCCTTCAGGCATCCTTTGCTTTTTTTCCTTCTCCCTAAAAAAAATCTGTGGATGGCTGCAAAGATGATACTGCTCTCTTTATAATTTAGGACAAATAACTTCTATAACTTATTGTTGTGCTCAAAGTTAATTGACTGAACATTAAGCTGTCACTGCAGAATCTGGGACTTTTCTGTCAACCAAGTTTGACTTCTGGTGTTTTAAAAAGCTGCCATTTCTAAGAAAAGTAGATTTTTGAGTCTCACTCCCATCTCATAAAATAATGACACTCTAGGATTGTTGTTGTTGTTGTTGCTGTTGTTGTTGTTAGCATTGTCCCAGTGAGAGTTCTAGCATGCTAATGTTAGCATTTACCTTAAAGCATCATAGCGTCACATTGCTGCGCTCTCAGGCTGCGTTTTAAAACTTGTCCTTTTACTTTTTACTGTTAGTACGTATTGTAGCTGCCCTCACAAAGGACGTACTGTTGCATGCACTGTGTACGACTGGGTACATACTATTTCATCATAACATTGGGCCTTGAGCTTTGACCCCTGTGCTCTTTCATCCGTCGCAGTCAGAAAGAGTATGTGATTTGTAAAGCAGCCAATGAGCGGTCGTCTGTCTGCGCTCTCTCAGCGGCTCAGTCGTGACACGGATCTTCTGCTGTGCAGAGGACTGTGACTCAGAAAAGCCAGAAATGGACACTAGCTCGCATACTGTAAATGCAACCGCATGCAGTCGGATATTCTGGGTTCGACATACTGCATTTGGTATACTATTTATTTGGTCAAGCTTACTCTTTTTCTGGCACAGGCCACTAAATTGTACGGTCATATCGAGCTTGAGCTGTTTTTTGGTTGATAAAGTGGGCTCCAGATATTTCTTTCCTAACTTCAATAAAACAAATATCATTAAGAAACTGAGTCATCTTCTTAGTTTCTTGGGATGAAACAGTCAGACTTTTCACCCTGATGTTTAATAAGCTGACTGCAGCGTGCGAGGCTGCGTGCAGAAGTGTCAGGGCTCTGTTGTGTCAGATCGGAGGTGTCAGGACTGCAGCTGTGGACTCGGTGTGGGTGGCGGCTATCTCGCTGCTAGGGCGGTGTGTTTATGTGTGCTGGGGTTTAGGGCCACGTGCACAATGCGGGCACACACACACAAACACACACTCAGAAAACCACAGAGACTCTATTGATTCCAGCTAATCAAGGCAGCGGCGCTGGGGGATGCTGCACGAGTGTGTGTGTGTGTGTGTGTGTGTGTGTGTGTGTGTGTGTGTGTGTGTGTGTGTGTGTGTGAAGTCAACACATTCCTCACATACCAGCACTTCCCAAAGAGGCATAAAATATTAGCCACCGCTCTGAGCTCCTCTCTGCTGGTGTCCCCCTGCTCTGTAACTCCTCCGCCCGCTCTCTGTGACTGTGCACTTTGGTTTTCAACAGTCCAACTTTCTTTTTTTTTCCCTCCTTTCTTTTCTTTAATTCCACCCACGAGATGACCATGCACCGACTTTCTGGCTGAATCACACCGGCAGCACAAAAGACTCTTCATATTCATGTCTGGTTTGAACTGGTCCGTCTCAACTGGTATCACAGCTCAGTCTGACCTCGCCCGTGAAACCAATTTCATAATTGTCTAGATTAAAATGAATGAGCTACACCCGCTTTTACTGGAACCGAGTCCTCTTCAATAAAATCTGATTAAATGCCATTTATAAAACATCCTTTTGTGTTTTGTTTCATTCTAACTGCAGAGCAGCTAAACGCAGCGTGAGTGACAACAGCAAAGACAATAAATATCTCGGTTTACAGAAGTTTGCCTGCAAATTTGAGTCTACTCCTCCGACCACCTGGCTCATGAAACAGAGTAATTCTTCCAAAAGTCCAAAACCCAAACAATTCAGTTTAATAGAGCAGCAAATGTCTCAATTTGAGTAGAAAAAACCACTGACTGTTTGGTGTATTTGCTTGAAAAAATAATTCAAACGAATAATCAGTGACCAAAATAGTAGCTGATTGTTGATCGACTCAGTGTTTTTCAATCTTGGACTGTTGCGTCGTCTCCTGCGTCTCGGCCACAAAGCTGCACTCGAACACACCGCAAAGACAACAGCTGATGGCCAAAGGAAACAGCTCTCTAAGCAGCGTGTTTCTGACACCGCTCTCGCTAATATGGCCGCTTCAAATCAAGAATATGTCAGATGAGAAGTTGCAAATGGAGAAAAATAAGGAGAAAACGCACGATATGGGAGGATTCATGGATGCTGCTGCGACAGGCTCAAGAGGTTTTCTCTTTCGTGCACTGATCTACTTACCTGAGCAGCCAATCAGAGCGATTTCTCTCACCAACAGCCAAACAGTGCCAACAGTGCGGCACACACCGAACTGACTGTCAGCCTGGTGTTTAGAGGCCTTTAGATGTTTCTCCACCCAAACACACCTGCTTCCAATGAATGGGTCGATCTCAGACTTCAGCCGAGCTTGACGACGAGCTGATCATTTGAATCAGGTGTGTTGGGGCGAGGAAGCATCTGAAACATGGAGGGCAGGACCAGGACTACTTGTTGCAGGTCTAGGAAAGTATAAAAAAAAATCCTGACCCAGTTGGCAATCAGCGCTACCGACAGAAAATCAAGTGTCCACCTCACCATCAACACTCTGGACACTGGTCCAGGTATCGATCATGTTGCCGTGGAGTCTTTGTGCATCTGTCAGCAGCAGCTGAGAGGAAGAAGAGAGGGAGGCCTGACGACCAGGACAGCTGGAGCAGCGAAGAATCAAACAGCCAAGTAATGCCCGCTGACCCTCCTCTTCCTCCTCCTCCTCCTCGTCCTGAGCGAGAAGGTTCACAGTAAGGCATCGTCACCATAGAAACTCTGTTTGCATTTCCCAGTGAGCAATTCTGGGACCGCTGGCTTTCAGCTGGAATTCAGACATTCAGTTCAATGCACAGTGTCTGGAGAAGCGATTGTCTGTGTGGGGCAACTTATTGAATGGCCTTCTAGGTGTTTCCGGACAAAAAGAAAGGAAAAAAAGAAAAAGAGCCTCGGCCGTGAAACTGGATGTCATCCGAACAGGGAGCTGACCTCCAGTTAGCCGACTCGCTCCTCGTTGTTTTCATTTGAGCTGATGAAAAATGAAAAAGCCCTTCGTTTTTTTTTTTTTTTAAAACAGCGGAGCCGAACATGCCAATCAAAATGTGGAGTGTGGTTGGAGAGTGCTGCTCTCCGCTGCGTGCCCAGTCACAGGGCTGTATTCAGGTCTGTCTTCAGTCCTCTCTCTCATACCAGGCTGCTGCGCTGGAACAAAGAGGCCTTTCACATTGACCTTGACACACTGCCACCCCCATCACCACAGGAACCGGCGTAGAGGAATCCACTCCAGCTCTCTGATATCAATCTCTCCGTAGCCCTGGCAGACGGTCCCAGCTCCGGGCTGAGGTGAAGCTTGGAGAGGAGGCTAATGCACATCATATGAGTGTTTTTATTCCAGCAGAGGAGCTCGAAAAAATAACCCCTTAGCACCACTGCGAGTGTTATAACCGAGACTACACCCATCGGAGTTTGGGTTTATAGTGTTAGCGTGTCATAATAAATGAGCTTTAAAGGGGCAGTTCACCTCAATATCATGCAATAAATGCATACTTTTCCACTCACCTGTAGGTGCAGAGTTTTAGATGTATGTCTTCTCAAATACTCAAAATACACTTGAAAACAGCAATGCAAAAGCAAAAATAGTTCCTACATGAAACTGCTCACAACAAGCTCAGTGGATGATCTTGAGAAACCAGGTCATGATTTATGGAAAGAGAAGTCGCTGTTGAGTTTTTCAAATTAATTTTTTTGGCGCTTTGAGCAGCACAAGCTGAGTGACATCTGGTTTCATTATATTGGAGAGAAGGCGGACATCTTCATGGCTGATATCTCCAAAAACTCAGCAACTCACACCAAAACAATCAAGATTGACGAACAGCACCACAGGTCAGAGGGAAAATATGGATTTTTGATTTATGGCTGCAACTAGTGATTATTTTCTATCACCAGTTTGGACTAAAAATGTCAAAAATGTAGTAAAAAAGCATCCATGACAGTTATCCGACATTTGTCGTCATGTCCAAAACCCCAAATTATTTGGGTTTATTGACATATTCAGTTCACAATGATATAAGAAGAGACAAGTAGCAAATACTTCTATTAGAGAAGCTGCAAATAGGTCATGTTTGGCTTTTTGGGGGTCGAGGACAAAGCGAGATATCTGAGGACGTCATCTTGGGATTTTCTGAAACACTTGTTGACATTTTTCTCCATTTTCTGATATTTTATAACCAAACAACTGATTTGATTCATTGAGAAATATTCTGTTCCTTTCTGCTCCTCTGTACACAGTGCGTCTCAAGTCAAAATCCAGAAACACAATCATTTATTTCACATGTAAACATCACAGACTTCGACTCTGTTCCAAGGAATAAAAAGCTTTTATTCTCAAGGCAAAAAAAAACCATGTTCTTGCTTTTTTTTTGGTTTGTTTTTGTTTTTTTAACAATTGTACGGCCTGAATTAAAAAAAACAAAAAAAAACAAAAAACACATTTTCAGGCATTAAATTGCAAATCATTTTTTAAACAAAAATAAAAATAAGAGGCTTTTCACTTTTTACATTTCTGTCATAAGAAATAACTTCAGGACTGTACATCAAGCTTTTTTTTTTTACAAAGCAACGCAGAGCTTCAAAATATACAACGTTCATTCACATTTTATACACATTAAAAACGTTTTTGCTACATTTAAACACCTGGGAGTTCCTCGTCTGCGAGAAAAAAGGCAGTCCGAACACATTCCACGTTTGCATCACGTCCGACTCTCGAGTCCATCCAGCGGTGCTGCTTGGCAACAGTCAGGACGCTCAAGTCTTTGTCTCCACAGAGTCACAAGACAGCCGGAGAGGACAGAGGCTGCGTCAGTCCGTCTCTCCTCAGTATGAACTCTCGGTTCGGCTCTCCTCCCCACCCAGTGAGGACTTGTCTTATTTCCAAGCGCGTGGGCAGGTTATCAGCTCAGTCCGTGTCCACGTGACAGGGGTTGGTCCCGTGCTGCTGCGCCTCGTCGTACAACCGCAGGAAGTCTTTGTAGCGCGGCGCGCAGCTCATCCAGGCCTCCCCGAACCTCACCGTCCCCGTGAAGAGGAACTCGCCCTCTCCGGCCCTCACCCCACACTGCAGGGGCATCTTGATGTGGCCGGTCCAGGTCCGTACCCTCACGCCTCCCGACAGGAAGACCTGGACCTTCTGTCTGTAGAGGCGGCTGAGCTCCACGGTGACGGACGTGTGCTCCTCCTCCTGCTCCACCTTCTTAATGCTGCCCCGCGCCACTGAAAACACCAACAGGAAGACGAGATTTAGATACCGGCGGTGACTGTATTTCATGCTACAGCAGAATGTTTTCATTGGAAGTTTCTGCACACCATAATGCAGGAGGAGGCCTATAATTCTCCCAAACAGTGTTTTAACTCACCAAAGTCATTGGTGCAGACTGCTAGAAGCATCTCAGCGTCGCTGCAGGGCTGACAGGGCGCTACATGGAAATAAAGAGAGACAGAGGATGAGGACGGAGCCAAAAATTTGGTCGAGCACACAAACAGAAAACACGAAAAGTCCATAATTTCTGCCTCACTACTGGTCTTACAGCACGATAAAAATCTTGTCGACACATCCACAACTTTCCAGTTAAGTACAACTTACACAAACACACAACTGTGGTCGAGCGTTCCTCACAACACACACTCACAACCCGACTCGGGTCAGAGTCGTTTTCATCGCCACAGCCGATTATTTATTCACAAAGACGGCGGAGCACGATTCGGCCGTCATGAGCTCTGATTTTTTAACACCGAACAGAGCTGGTGGCATTAAAGGATTAGTTCACCTAAAAATGAAAATTCAGTCATTATCCACTCATGCCGAAGGAATGCGGGTGAAGTTTTATGATGGCTGTATTTTCATTTATAGGTGAACTGTTCCTTTAATCACTGCTCACCAGAAAAAAAACAGACGTTTAATGCTCATGGGGGCTGTTGGGTCAGCTTCCCCACCGCAAGAGGAACAGCCTTTATGCTCCATGACAAACAAGGACCAGATGAAGAGAAACGAGGAGAGGCTGCAGCTCTGACCTGGAGCTCTGCGAGTCTGAGCGATAACATCAAGTAAGAGTTTTTAAAAACAGAGAATCGCTTCAGAAAAAGGAGTCAAAGACGAAATCAAACAAAAACCCACACACTTTACCAGATAATGTCTAGAACAATAAAAAGGATGCCATGCTCTCACAAGTAGAGGGCAAATAACTCAGGGTTAAAAAAAATAAAATAAATAAAAGTGAAGTAGCCTCTACAAACTACTTTTAAAACGGCAGCCAGCCCGCCCCCTGAGAGCTTTACAGCAGGAGAAAGGGCCCTAAATGAGAGCAGTCAAGTCAATGATTAGTTGACTCAGGTGGTCCCGCGGCTAGCCTGACCAGAGCGCCTTTATTAGCCCGAGATCTGCTGTGGTTTGAGAAGAGGGGGGAGCAGAGCGAGGGAGGCAGGGAGGGAGGGTGTCGAGTCAGCACAGGGCTGAGGGTGGGGCGGCAGCGGGCGTCCGTCCATAAAATCAGAGGAAGAGTGATTAAAACTGTTAACTCAGGTGGAGTGAGTGAGCACTGTAGTTTAGTGTGGCTGTAAAAGACTAGACGACAGAGCAGCTTCGCTCCTCAGGCTGTGAGGAGTGAAGCTGCTGAACTCAACCTCAGTCTTGTGTAGCATTAAGGGACTATAACTTTCATGTCATTAAACCCTGTGTCGTAGAATAACGAAAGAAATGAGCTCCGATTTGCAAAATTAATCTAGTTTAGCTCAGCTCCAGACTAACTTTTCACACTTCATGAAGGTGTCCCCAGTAGCTTTGGTCAGTGTTGTCTTTTAGTGTCCTTTGTCCTCTGATGCCATTAATGCGGTCACCACTGTCACATTTATGGGTACAGTTACCCTTCTTGGTCATTTGTATGTAGAAAGTGAGTAGAGGCTTTACTTTTTATTAGCAGTAGTATCTAATTTTGCATTTCCATTACTTTATTGTATCTTTCTATTTTGTTTTTGCCCTGTTTCAGTTTCTTAATCCATCACTCAGCTGCTGTAACAAGCAAATTTCCCCAGTGAGGGATCAGATTTCTCATCTTATTCGTACGATTTTAGCATCTAGATATTAAAAAATGCTGTTGTGAAAGAACGAGAGAGTAATCTAAGGAAGATATTATTTTAAAACAACCTTCGTGGCCATCTGAATATACATTTCTGAGTTTACAGGAGCGGAGCTGGAGCTTATTTTAAGCCGGCTGGTCTGAAGTTGAGCGTTGGGGGGTGAGGGGTGAGCATGTCTTAGGTCATCTTGTGTAGCAACACGAGGCGCTGCCTGCATCATCGCAGAGGTCAGAGGTCAAACAGCCACAAGCTCGGACGGCTTAAGAACAGCTGGAGAGCCGGGACACTTCAGAGGGGCCGACCTCGCCCCGAGCCCGGAGCAAAGGCCCTTTGAAGTGAGGCTGCATACGTGCTGCCACAGCACCAGAGCCGAGGCTTAAACCCA